>NW_026641983.1:282500-882500 GCF_028554395.1 Pezoporus wallicus
TTAAGGTACAACTACCAAATTTATCTGACTCAGAAAAAAAATTGCCCTTTATGAATTCTGTATTAAAGATGAGGCTAAGCTTACAGAAAGGTTTTAGTGCAGCCAATCAAAGAAATATATTTGGTTTGTAAATAACTACTTTTTATGAATTATAGCATGACATGACGGAGCCCTGAGCAAAAAGACCTGGGGGTGCTGGGTGAGAAGAAGCTCCCCATGACCCAGCTTCAGTGTGTGCTTGAGTCCAGAACCCCCCTGCATGATGGGCTGCATCCCCAGAGCATGAGCAGCAGGTCGAGGGAGGGGATTCTCCCCCTCTGCTGCAGTCTGGGGAGACCCCCGTGCTGTCTGATGTCAGCTCTGGGGCAACACCACAAGAGGGACATGGAGCTGCTGGAGCTCCACTGAGATTGAGATGAGATCTTAGGCAGGAATTGTTCCCTCTGAGGCTGGTGAGGCCCTGGCACAGGTTGCCCAGATAAGCTGTGGTCAGGAGTTGTAATGATAGGACAAGGGGTAATGCCTTTAAACATAAAATAGGGTATTTAGGTTAGATATAAGGAAGAAGTTCTTTAGTGTGAAAATGAGGCATTAGAACAGGTTGCCCAGAGAAGCTGTGGCTGCCCCATCCCTGGCAGTGTTAAAGGCCAGGTTGAACAGGGCTGGGAGCAACCTGGTCTAGTGGAAGGTGTCCCTGCCCATGACAGGGGGTTGGAATTGGATAAGCTTTAAGGTCCCTTCCAACCTAAACCAGGCTGTGATTCTATGCTTCTACTAGAAATTTACCTCCACCTCCCATGTGGCAGAATTTGAACTACACAATGTACCTTGTCTAGTTTAGCTATAATGTCTCATAGTCCACTTCATTTTTATACTTTAAAGTGTAATTTTTGTTACTTTATTGCAAGTGACTACAGTTCATATAAAAAATAAATAAAAATAAAATGAATATATAAAGCATGTAAAATTTTCACATTTTTGTGGAGCAGAGATATTTGGGCTCTTTCTCCCACCCTCTTCCCAGCTCATGGCAGAGGGATGGGAGCTGGAGCTGAGCAACAGATGAACAAACTCCATATGCAGAGCTTGCAAAACAGCAGCTTTGACCATAGATTCACATTTCCCAAGCCACTCAGTCTTGGCCTCACTCAGCTTCAACTCAAGTTAATAAAAGACTTTCAATTTTAATGGGAGAAATCTGAGGCCAGTTCTTTGTACTTGCAAAAGCTTTCTTCTTGACTATAGTTTTCCCCTCCCTCCCCCCATTTTTATTTATTTTTTTGTAAACTACCACCCAGATATTTAGCTGTGTCCTACATAGGCATTTTTTTCCCCACAGGAGTTAATATAGAAGAGGTACTTACAAATTTTCACCACATTCTTCTAAAAAGGATTTTGCAGTGTTTATTTCAGTATGACAGCAGGGATTTTTTTAGGCTTAGGCAAAAAAAGAAAAGGCACAAAAGTAGGAGCATTTTCTTTTGCAACTATCAATTGTATGGAATAAATAAACTCTACAAAAATACCTTTCAAGCTACTGGAAAATAGCCTTAATATATAACTGCTTCCACAAGAGGCCATTCATTTAACTGAGATGTTTTTCTTTATTTTATACAAATAAAATAAGATGGTATATTTTCCTGTATTTGTAATTAAACCTCATTCTCAAAACAGACACACAAATAATTAGAAAAAATTACAGGTAAATGTTTGAATAGCAATAATAACATTTTCCTATATTACAGGCAAATATATTTCTTACCAGCAACCCATACACAAAGCAGCTAAAATAATGTTAACTGAGTTACCAGTCATAAGAGTGTTTCTAAATAACAGAGGACATGACACTGTGTGGATACCACTCCCCACTCCAGTATGGTCAGCTAACAGTCTCAATAACATAGTTTACAAGTCCCAGGAAAAACTTACCGAACATGGAACCATCTGCCCAGTCCATTTAAAGCATTTTGCTTCAAGATTCTGAAATATATTGAGTTTAGGTGAACAATAAACTCATTTCCTAATGGTTGCAGCTCATGTTTTAGAAAAGCTACAGTTATTTTTGTATTTTATTTAGGAGGCTGCTCTCTGCCATATTCTACGGCATTCTGCCACTATCTCCTGTAAGATGGCTAGTTACACTGTGGGAATTCAAGAAAATTCAGAGCTCAGTTTTTCATTCCTTCACTCTCCCAGCATACATTTCAGTTCTGAATTACCCAATGTCAAATTATTTATTTCACATAAGTGCACATTCCTCTATCCCTACCCCTCCTCCATGGTTTACACTAGCCTTCTAACTATTCGTCTGACACAGGTAACTTCTTCTGCAGTAAACTATGTTCTTGAATAGTTAAGAGTAAAATTTTATATGTAAAGAAAAATGCACCTGGTGGATGAGTGATCATCTTCCAGAGGCAGCTGAGTTGGAGACAGTCATTTCAAGATGCATGTGCAGCACCACTCACTTAGAGGACTCCAAAAGTCAGGAGACATTTTAAGAGGCAACATTACTAAGGCATTTCATTGTTGCATTGTACCAGAAACGTCTTGACAGTATGTACTTTCCCCAAAGCTTTCTTACCTGACAAAATCCTCAGCTGCCCTCCTCAACTGTAAAAATCTCTGGCTTCTCATCTGAAACCCGTTGCAATTATTTATTTGTTATTGATACAGACTTCTGCATCATCTCACTCTTCTAAGTGGAAGCAGCATACAAAATTAACTTAGTTCTAAAAATAAATTTAGAAAATGAGTTTATAACATCTAATACGTACAAAAGAAAATCATGTCATAAGTGATGTAAAGTGTGTGTGTGATATAAAAAGTGTGAATATAATAGTAGTGAAAACAAGCAGCCCATGTTTCCCGCTGAAATTGAAGCTGTGGAATCAGATATCCAAATATCCTCTCTGATCTAAGCCTTAGTGTATTCTCTACAGTTTTAAGCATGAGCTCTGGAAAATTTTTAAGCTCAGGCAGCCTCAATTCAACTTCATGTAATAGTGTCATGTAGTGACATCCATTGACACTCATATATCAATTTCTAGTTAGTCACAGTGTACTTAACATATATTTTCTAGTACTCTTTCACCTCTTCCTCTTTTCTTTCTGGACTATTTTTTCCCTCTTGTTCTCTTTTCACCCAAAATGAAAGGGAAGGCAGAGGCAGGAGATGAAAATTTCATTTAATCATCGGCATGTCAGGGGAAAAGAAGCAATGTCTTTTTGCTATGAAAAATGTAGAGTTGTTCTTTGATTACTGATCAAAATCTCATAACTTTTGTGCTGTGAGGCATGAAACTCATCCTGTCAAAAGAATAGCACCTTCAGTTAGAGTTACTAAGTATTTATTTCAGTGGCAATGTTCTGTAAAGCTTCTACTGCTTAGATTGAATGCTACTCTCAGACTTTTTCATTTTTATTGATTGCATTAACACTTTTAACACTCTGCCTTCATAGTCACCAGAGAGCATTCACTCAACACTCAGTGAAACACTTTTGCATTGAGTAGCATTATATTTGCACGTGTATAAATCAGATGAACTGTCTTTATCCAGCTGGGGTCAGAGCGTTCAGATTGCACACTTCATACCAGTCCTCTGAATGAACTCTCTAGGCAATAGATATTTTTTCCTGCCTTTCCCAGAGATATTTTAAAAGTTTCCTAAGACTTGCGGAATCTCTTTTTCCAGGCCCATCAAAAAAGTAAAAGTGGAATGAAAATCAAACCTCCTGGAAATAAAATGTGCTCAACATAGCTGTTTGCCAGGAAATATGCCCACTATAAAAGACAAGATAATTTTGTCAGAGGTAGATAAAATACATTCAACATGATAAATTATTATGCAACCAAGTCATTTCACAGACATATAAATAAGAACTACAAAGTTTAAGGAAGATGAGAAAGACAGACCTCCTGAGTCTGCCTTAGGATGCAAGCTTCTCCTGGTTGGATTGTGACTTGTGAGAAAAAGCACTGCATGAACAACAGCAAGGCCTTCAGCCTGGCTCTCCCATGTCTGTGACTTGTGTCTTGACCACTAGCATGTAAGCTTTCAGTGTAATTTTGATCAAATACCATCAAAAATGTACTTATCCATCAACAATTTATTTTTGACCCAAGTTGGACCTGATTCACCTTTTTTTAACAAAAGCATTGGTAAGAGGTTGCCTTAATAAAATGTGGAATTAAAATAAATTTTGGAACTTTTTGAAAGCTAGTGTGAAGAATTACTGTCATTCAAGCAGCTCAAGTATTTTATGTCAGCAGTGCCACAGGAGGAAGTGTATATTTACATGAAGAGGTACGGACACAGGTTTCAGCCATGGGCTTTTATTTAAGTAATGCATTAGCAACTACTGAATGAGATCTGGTTTAAAGCCTTACATAAAAATTGTTCAACACATTAAGGTGTCATGCCCATTATATCAGTGTGGTTGTCTTAGATAACCTTAGGGTCCACAGGATGGCACTGTGCCACAGTAGATGCAATCATCCTGAAGTTGCTAAAAGGAATATTGGAAAGTACAATATAGTCTCATCACAGCATCACAACCTCTGGTTATAATGAGAATCATTCCCACTTGTAGATACCAAAGAAAAGAACTGCTTCTTGAATGAAAATGCTTTCCCTTCTTTTAGTGCTAATACACACTGTTGAATGAAATACATTTTTTGCACCTCATAGGACACAAAATGTCATTGAATGTGATAGTCTACTTTTTATCCATTGTCCTTGGCTAGCAGTGTTTTAATCAAAACAATGAGAACTTAAGCTTGTGAGAGGAATGTATATAAAAAATAAAAAATTATGACTAGATGGGCAACAGTTTGAAACTCTGGAAAACAGTAAATGCAGTGACTTCTATAGCAGTCAGGATAGGATTTCGTGCTCAAAAGTCTGGCCTGCAAAGTGTACAGATGAGAGGCACTTCAGAGAAATACTTATTCCTATAATGGATAACTCAGACCATTTATTTATTTGTCTGTAAATAAAGTTTCCAAGGTCTGGCTTTTGTTCCAAAGAAGAGCAAAGCATAACTTTCTGAAGCCTGTTCAGATAAATTAGGCATAATGATGAGTGAGTTCTGAACCCTCCCTAAGAAAGTCCTCATCAATTAAGTATGTTCATAAAGCCTCTCCACTTGTCTGGACACAAATGTGCTGCTGCTTTCATAAAGACCAAATATTTCCAGAAATGCTTATGATGCTGCTGTTCAACATTTATTTTCATGTCTGGCCCATATCAAGATTGCTATCCTTGAAACTTACGGTTTCTCAGATGAAACAGGTTCTTCATCATTTTAGAGACTATTCGTCAGGGCTTGTTTGGTGTATCAAATGCAATACAAGTTACTTCTAGTCAAAAATAAGGTTAGCTTCAGTTAGATCTGTACTACCAGAATGATAACAGGAGTGCATAACATTCTTTATGGGGGTAACAAAAGCTCATCTGAAGCCCAGAAAATAAAAATTAAAGGAAATATTACTAATGATTGAATGTATGTAGAAAGCATGTATAAATTGACCATGAATTTTCTAACCATCAGTGTGCTGGTTTGGGCTAATTTTCTTCATAGTACCTAGTATGGGGCTATGTTTTGGGGTTGTGCTGGAAAGAGTGTGGATAACACAGGGATGGTTTTGTCATTGGTGAGCAGCGGTGCTTACTTATGAATATTCCATACCATAGGAGGTCATACTCAGGGCATAAAGGTGGGGGAAGAAGAAGCAAAGGGGGACATTTGGAGTAGTGGTGTTTGTCTTCTCACATCACCATGATCTGTGGTGGAGTCCTTCTGTCCTGGAGATGGCTGAACTGTCTGACCATAGAAAGAGGTGTATTAATTCCTTGTTTTGCTTTGCTTGTGTGTGTGGCTTCTGATTTACCTGTTACACTGGCTCAAACTCACTCTCAACCCATGAGTTTTCTCACTTTTACCCTTCCAATACTCTTACCCATCCTACATTGAGGGGAGTGGGCTATCAGCTGTGTGGGGCTAAGTTGCTGGCTGGAGTTAAACCACAACAACCAGATAAGTAGTGTTTGGGTACAAATTTTAAACAAGGCATTTGGGAGCCAGCAACCTACTTTACAGCAAAGTGGAATTTGATAATGTGTGGAAGCAACAGCAGTGATGACATTTTGCACCTTTCAATATACTCACAATATTATTTGTAAGCTATTCTCCATTAAATAGTTATGTTTTTAAGCTTCTCTTAACTGCCTTTGGGATTCTCCCCTTTCACTGACAAATTTGGGGGATTTTTCACTACCAAGACCATACCTAGACTTAAGACAGATCTTTTGGATGAACTGCTGCACTTCCAGAGTTTGGAAAACTTTTCTCACATTTAATTCCTTCCTTTAAATACGGTCAGCTATTTCCCTCACACAATTTTCTGTTGTTTCTGTTCCCCGACTGCTCCTTCTTAATATTTTTTGCTAATAGCAGAGAGGAGTACCAGCCATGAACCAGGACTTTACAGCTATGAGAGCTAATCAAACACCAAACAAAAAAGGCAGCTTCAAAGAAGAAATTACTCTAACTTCCTATCTAGAGTCTTATCTCTAACTTCTGTTCATGTGTGAATCTCAGCCTAAATTTGATGAAGAAAGCTGATGTTCATTTGCTACCATTCAGACATAAATCTTCGCCACCTGTAGGGGAGTATTCTTCTTCACCACAGATCCTAAGACTCATCAAATTCACTTTCAAAAAACACTTCTGCATTCCATTTTGGTATGGGAAAAAATCCTGAAAAAAGAAATTTCCAGAGACAGAAATGCAGAAATCCAGATAATGTTCAGGTGCTGAGTTCTTAGGTTGTTCTCATGCATCTCATAGCTTTCATAAAGAGCTTTCTCTATGGAGAAAAAAGAGCTCTCTCTCTCAGTAAGTTTCCAATGAACTCAAAGTTGGTGATGTCTAATGAAACGCTAATTAATTAATTTAGTGACTGTTTATGAAAGAGGATATTAAGAAAGAAAGTTACAAGCAAAAGCTCTCCTCCTCTTTCTCCCTTTCTGTTATTCTGCTAAACAAAACTTAACCCCCTTTATAGTTAACAAGACCCCAGACCATGAAATACAGCTATATGTATCCCTCTTTTTGCTGATAAGCTTGCAGGGTGGGTTTCTCTAATTTTTATGTGGTTCTTCAGTCTTCAGTTCACACCTTGTTTGTGCTCAGCTCTTCTTTCAATTGAGTTTGTTGTCTCGTATTTTGATACTATTAGTATCTGATTATATTTCATTGTCTTTGTCATGAGTAAATCCAAGAAAAATGGGTTTCTGTTTACTCTCTAACTTCTTTCCTGAAAACAATTAGCATCTGCAGTGCCTTGCCTTTGTCACAGTATGAATCACACCCTTGTTTTACATTGCCTCATAAGTATTCATTCCCTATATCCCATCCACAGTAATCAGTGTTGAATTCAATCTATTCCTCTTTGTGTTGCCGATTAACTGGGAGGGGTAAGAAAGAAAAAAGAGTAAGAATGTAGTACATGCTCTGTTGTTTGAGTAAAATGGAGGCTATATATGCAAAATGACATTACTTAGGTTATTCTCCATCCCTGGCAGTGTTCAAAGCCTAGTTGGACAGCCTGGTCTAGCAGAAAGTGTCCCTCCCCATGGCCAGGGGCTTGGAACTAGATGATCTTAAGGTCCTTTGAAACCCAAACCGGTAATTCTACTATTCTATTCCTAGAAATGGCTATTCAGTCAAAGTACACGCTTCTCTCAGACAGATAGATCATAGTTACAAGCAAAGGAAAATGCAATTCCTTAAGAGCCAGCCACTCTGTAGCTGAAATGGAGTCTGGTGGAGGCTGGACCTAGAGCAGATAGTAGTACTGTGCAAAGACCCTACAAAACCTTACATAAAAGATACCAAAGCAAAAAGTATTAGCATTCACAGTGTATGTCAGTTTAGAGCTAGTGGCGTTGCAGTGGTCTTTCTAATCATCACTGGATTCCCACTGAACCCAGTTTTGGTTTGAAAGAACTGGGCTTCTTCATAAGAGTTTCTTCGTGGATCTGGAAATCCTGGTTAGCAAGAAAAGCAATGAACATGTTTTTTCACAATGTCTCAGTAAAGTTCTAGTTTCCTGGATTTTGCAGAGCTACCGCAGAGAAGGGCAACAATTGTACTGCACTCTACACTGGTGCTTTCAGGCATAAGAGACTTGTCTGTTACAGCTTTGTAAGACTAGAAAGTGTAAGGAAGAGAAACAGAGCCTACATGATAAGCAAATTGACTATTTTCATTCTATTTCCATTTATGTTCTAATTATACTTAAAATCAGTGGTAACTACAAATTCATGGGAACCCAAAGCCCATCACATTGGGCAAGATTCACTTACTCTTTCTTTGAAAACAGCCCACTTCTTATGTGTGCACAAAAATCTAGTCAAGATTATGGCACTGGTTACGGACATAGCTCAGATAATTATACTAAAAACTTTGTATTAGGCAAAAATGAATTCCACAGTATGTAAAATAATTTATTGTCAAGGTAAATAAAATCTTAAAAGCCTAATCCACAATGTATTATTAAGTCCAGATCTAATTATTATAGAAAATGAAAAGGAAAAAAAAATACTCTTATCAAAACAAGTCTCAATAATAATATTATAGCTAAAATTGTATACACATTTAAAGAGTCTACACCTTTTTCAGGTGTTTTGCTCATGCTTTCACTACTTCCTGGAGTCCTAATGATGAGGTCTTCAGTCTGAAAAGGAGAACAGCAAGCTATCAGCATCCCAAGCCTTTTGCTTGGAAAAGCATGATGACGATAGTGAGGTTTTCTTCTTCCTTCCTTTAGGATCCACTTGCAGGTTATTTTAAATTTGCTAATGTACTTTACATTTCAGTCTTTATTGGTCTGTAAATCACATTACATCCAAATTTGCAAAATCATGGGTTTTTTTCCACATTAGACACTTGATCTTTTTTTCATTTTTTACCCCTAAAAAGCATGACTTTATCCAGCTCCAGGTCTGCTTTTGTTTAACTGATCAATGATAAGTTGATTATAGCTACAGGGTCTTGAATGCTAGCCCATGCCTTGATTCTTATCACCACATGATTGTTCCTCTGCTCCACATCCTGCATCCCCAGTTCTTGAGAGCTCTGCTATTGTGCCAGACTTTATTCCTCTACACTATGTCACCATTTTAGTTGCAATACTTCATTCTACACAGAATAATGGTTTGTTACAGCTATCTGTATAAAAACTATGGTTGTACTACACAAAAATAAGCGAAAGTAAAATACATCAGGTATAGCCACTTGGGCTTACTGCAGCTAAACCTTGAAAAAAAACAAGCTCCCAGACAGGTTCAGACAAAATTAGCCTAAGAAGCCTCAGTCTTGAGGTCTTGCAAATGCACTGAAATGCCTATAGAATATTAATAACCATGACAGTACTATATTTAATCGGCTAGGGAGCTATTAGTAAGTGATAAGCAAATCATAGAATCACAGACTGGTTTGTGTTGGAAGGGACCTCAAAGCTCATCCAGTTCCAGCCCCCTGTCACGGGCAGAGACACCTTCCACTAGACCAAGTTGCTCCAAGCCCCGTCTAGCCTGGCCTTGAACACTTCCAGGGATGGGGCAGCCGCAGCTTCTCTGGGCAACCTGTGCCAGGGCCTCACCACCCTCACAGGGAAGAACTTCTGCCTAAGAGCTCATCTCAGTCTCCCCTCTGTCAGGTTAAAGCCATTCCCCCTTGTCCTGTCCCCACAGGCCCTTGTCCAAAACCCCTCTCCAGCTTTCTTGTAGCCCCCTCAGGCACTGGCAGCTGCTCTAAGATCTCCCCTTAAGGATCCTTCTCTTCTCCAGGCTGAACCATCCCAGCTCTCTCAGCCTGTCTCCAGAGCAGAGCTGCTCCAGCCCTCGCAGGATCTCCATGGCCTCCTCTCGACTCTCTCCAACAGCTCCATGTCCCTCTTGTGTTGTTGCCCCAGAGATGGATCCAGGACTGCAGGGGGGGGTCTCCCCAGAGTGCAGCAGAGGGGGAGAATCTCCTCTCTTGACCTGCTGCTCACATTCTGGGGATGCAGCCCAGCACAAGGCAGGTTTCTGGGCTCAAGCTCACACTGCAACTGGGTCATGGGGAGCTTCTTACCACCCAACACTCCCAAGTCCTTCTCCTCAGGGCTGCTCTATCCAGTCTGTCCCAGCCTTTGTTTGTGTTCAGGATTGCCCAACCCATGTGGAGAACCTTGCACTTGGCCTTGTTGAACTGTATGAACTCCATGAGGTTCACCTGGTCCCACCTCTCCAGCCTGTCCAGGTCCCTCTGCATTCCATCCAGTGTGTCAAGAGCACCACACAGCTTGATGTCATCAGCAAACTTGCTGAGAGTGCTCAATCCTACTGTCCGTGTTGCCAAAAAAGTTGCTGAACAGGATGGGTCCCAGTACCAACTCCTGAGGTACAGCACTCATCACTGGTCTCCATTCCACTGGGACATTAAGGCATTGACCACAACTCTGAGTGTGACCAGCCAGACTATTTGCTATCCACTGAGTGGTCCATCCAGCAAATCCATGCCTCTCAAATTTGGAGACAAGGATGTCATGCGGGACAATGTCAAATGCCTTGCAGAAGTCCAGGTAGATGTCATCAGTAGTTTTCCCTTATCCTCCCACCAACACTGTAAACCTATCATAGAATGCCGCCAAATTTGTCCTTAAAAAATTGCCTTACTGAAGTCATGCTGGCTGTTGCCAATCAATCTCTTATTGTCCGTATGAGCTAGCACAGTTTCCAGGAGGCTCTGCTGCATGATCTTGCTGAGCACTGAGCTGAGTCTGACTGGCCTGTAGATCCCTGGGTTCTCTTTTATTCCTTTTTTAAAAATGGGGGGTGTATTGCCCCTTTTCCAGTCAGCAGGAACTTCACGATGCTGCCACAACTTCTCATATATGATGGATAATGGGCTGGCAACAACATCTGCCAGTTCTCTCAGCATATATCTCACCAGGTCTCATGGACTTGTGCACCTTCGTGTTCCTCAGATGATCTTGAACCTGATCACCTACAGCGGCGGTTCTTCATTCTCTAAGTCACTGCCTTTGCCTTCTGTGACTTGGGCAGTGTGACTGGAGCTCCTGCCAGCAAAGACCAAGGTAAAAACGTCATTGAATGCTTCAGCTTTCTCAATGTCCTAATGACCTAATGAATTTGTGTTAACTAGCGTGCAATTAGTGATGCATTATTTTGAGTTATCAAAAGACATCACAGTTATCCTGCAACAAAGAACAAAGTCTCCAGATTGGGGCTGTGCATCCCAGCAGCACCTGACAGATGAAATACTGTAGTGGCCCCCATCACAACAGCCAGACTGCAGATAGATCGCTTCAGTTTTCAAGGCTGCCAGTCTTCCACTGCTCTCAAGCACTGCATCAGTTCTTTTGCAAAATGCATACAGCATTCTGAATTTGGTAAATGTGTACATAATGACAGCTAGTCTTGTGCATTTTAGTATTTAGAGGGAAAACATGTATTACAAGATCTAATCATTTATTTTAGAAAAGTGGTTAGTTTATTGCACTGCAAAGACACACTTCTCCATTTTGACTGGAAGCGTAAATCAAGTGGTAAGATGCAGTTGCCACCAGAAATTACTGAATTAGACACAAATATTCTGCAAGTGGAAGGCTTTGGGGATTGAGGTTCCCTAGCAAAATATGATGCTTTCAGTAAAGCTAGTCTTAGCTCTTGCCTTTTTATTAAAATATCATATAGTACCAGGTACTTCTGCATTAAAGGGCAAAAGATTAAATATATGTCAACAAAAGATTAACTGTTGCCCTGGGCAAGATTAAATAAATGACCCAAAATGAAATTTGTACAGAATTTAAGCTCTACAACTAAAACCCTGAAAACTCAGCTCATCTCTAATTATCTTGAAGAAACCTAAAGCTGGTCATGTTGGATGTCTTTAAGGTACAAAAAATACCCTCAATTATATTGCAGACATTGAGCATCTTCAGTCTTACCTGTCAGGGTAATGTGTCTTCTAGGGTGTGAGACAGAAGAAAACCTTCCCAATGAAGGTGAATTTCTCAATGCAACTAAGATGAATTTGCTATCAGATTTGAATGAAAGAGTTCAACATAAAAACAAAATAAAATACTGATTTTTGAACTTTCTGAAATCTTGCGGCAGACATTTTTATCAATTTCACTCTTTGTGGCTTTTGATTTTGAAAACATTATTTCTTATTAAAAGTTCAACAAAACATGAGGTGTATGCAAAGAGACCCAAAAAAAAACCACCATGGTTTTTTTCTATTGAAGAAAGTATTTTAGGCTAACTTAATTTTCTTTTTTCTTTTCTTTTCTTTTCTTTTCTTTTCTTTTCTTTTCTTTTCTTTTCTTTTCTTTTCTTTTCTTTTCTTTTCTTTTCTTTTCTTTTCTTTTCTTTTTTCTTCTTTTCTTTTCTTTTCTTTTCTTTTCTTTTCTTTTCTCTTTTCTCTTCTCTATTCCTTTCCTTTCCTTTCCTTTCCTTTCCTTTCCTTTCCTTTCCTTTCCCTTTCCTTTCCTTTCCTTTCCTTTGTTACTTAGCTCACCAAAAAGCTGAAAAAAGCCTGGTTTATTTTGCCTATTGTGATGTATGCATTGGATCCCCTTAACCAAACTAGGAGTAGTTTGGTACCCGGTCCAAAGGAGATAAAGAGCCATAGTCACACAAGAACTCTCTAGGAAACCCACAAAGACAGAGTGACTCAGTGAGTCTGGGACATGGATCAAGTGATTATCATATGGATAGCGTGTGGACTTTCCAAGACTCATTTATCAAGGAACAAAGAAAGTTGTGGGTACAAGGAGTCTCATGCATACCTTTGCATCTTATACAATCTGACTACAAGCCAACCCTTTATCCCATAAATGTGACAGCCTCAGTGATCCTTCTTAGAGCTCTTCCTGCTTGGCAGCATGTCTTTGTATGAGTCGAATTCTAGCCTTCCCTGAACTGCAATTGGATAGCACGCCACTTGAGCGGGATGCTTTTTGCAAGGTTTGAGACTCCTTACCTGAGGCTAAGAGATCCTTCCTCACCCAAGGGGGAGAGATCCCTTACCTGCAACAGATCCTCAGTAAGTAACTGACAGAAAGCTGCATTAACACTTATGAAATCCACGTAGTTAATTCCTTTAGACATACACCATTGTCCAAGTTTGAGACTAGGACTGACCCTAGCTACACCTAAGCTTGACTGAATTTAGAAACCAAGAATTCTGAACCTTGTGACTCAACAGGAGAGTCTCCCTTACCTTTCTGTGTCTTTACTCTTATTATGTGTAAATGTGTAAATAATTCTAAACCAGTTCTAATGCAATTTGCCTTTGTACATTTCATGCACGTAGTAAGTAATAGAGTGAACCTTGCCATGGAAATTTGTTAAATTGCACTTTTATAAATTCATATTAAAACCACTTTTGCTAATACCTTTGACAGTGATTCTTTAAGTGATGTAAATCACCCATTCATGACAAACTGCTGTAGTGATCAGGATCCTAAACCAGGATTCATGACGCCATATATGAAACTTTTCTTATGGTTTTAAACCATTTGCAAAATTTGAAAACCTCATTACTTGTTTTTAAAGTTTTTCTGAAATAACAAACCATATGTGTTTTACTCTCTGCTTTCCTTTTTTCCCGTTTTTCACCTACATGTTATACCTGAACTGTTTTGACTGTAAATACTTCTGCTGTGCTAGCAAAGACAGTTACTTAGAATCTCACAAGCTCAGGTGTTTCAATGCATATTCATCAACCATGTATTAAGGAGAGCACCATTTACATGGTATTAATGTACCATCTAACTGATGAAGAGAGTGATAATACTATCTGGGCAACCCAGTATGAAGTAGTATTTCAAAAACGAATCTATGTATCAGTAGCTAATACTACATTTACATTAGCAGAAAGCTTATAAATTCAAACAGTAATTAAATTAACTATCAAGACTGTGGTTTATTGACAATTCCCTTGGGGTATGTTTATACTCTGTAGAATCCTTGGAGAGTAAAGCAATTCATTAAAGACAGACTGTCCTAAGTTGGAGGCTCCAACTCAGGAGAGATAATGCCAGATGGATGCGGCTCTTTAGAGGAACTTGGTCATAGCTCTAACAAACTACAAATCCATCCTGTCAGCTCTTGGGCAAACAAGCAGAGTGGAGGCAGGAAACCAAGCCAAGTACAGCTGGCTAATATGGTATGTAATTGCCTTGTGTCTTCGCATTCACTTTCCAAATTTAGTAACTATGCTGTTGACTTTGCCCTTTAGTAGCTTAAAAATCATTTTGTTTTCCATCAAAATCTTGTGTTATGTTCAATGTCACTTAATTGGAGGCAAAACACAGACCTGTGGATAATGTGCCTCTCATCAAGACCTTACTCTTGTAAGCTGCAAGTCCACAATGTCAGATGCTGACCATGAGTCTTAACAGTAGAGAAGAAATTCTCTTCATTAAATTTTGGTGTCTTTGTGGCCTGCAGCAAGGAAGCAGCAAAGGAAGATAAGCTTTCATACTCAAATGTCATCTTATGGCACTTACCCAGCCCTATTCCTATGTTCAAAGAGACACCAGAATCTTCTAGAACATAGAATCATAGAATGGTTTGGGTTGGAAAGGACCTTAAGATCATCAAGCTCCAACCCTGCCATGGGCAGGGACACGTTCCACTAGACCAGGTTGCCCAAGGCTCTGTCCAGCCTGGCCTTGAGCACTGCCAGGGATGGGGCAGCCACAGCTTCTCTAGGCAACCTATTCCAGTGCCTCACCACACTCACAGTAAAGAACTTCTTCCGTATATCTAATTTGAACTTCTCCTGTTTAAGTTTCAACCCATTGCCCTTGTCCTGTGGGTACAGCCCCTGATTAAGAGTCCCCCTCCAGCATCCTCAGAGGCCCCCTTCAGATACTGGAAGGCTGCTATGAGGTCTCCATGCAGCCTTCTCTTCTCCAGGATGAACAGCCCCAACTTCCTCAGCCTGTCTTCATACGGGAGGTGCTCCAGTCCCCTGATCATCCTCGTGGCCTCCTCTGGACTTGTTCCAACAGTTCCATGTCCTTCTCATGTTGAGAACACCAGAACTGCACACAATACTCCAAGTGAGGTCTCATGAGAGCAGAGTAGAGGGCCAGGATCACCTCCTTTGACCTGCTGGTCACGTTCCTTTTGATGCAGCCCAGGATACAGTTGGCTTTCTGAGCTGTGAGCACACACTGAAGCTGGCTCATGTTCATTTTCTCACCACGCAACACCCCCAAGTCCTTCTCCGCAGGGCTGCTCTGAATCTCTTCTCTGCCCAACCTGTAGCTGTGCCTAGGATTGCCCTGACACAAATGTAGAACCTTGCACTTTACTTTGTTGAACTCCATGAGGTTGGCTCTCAAGTGTGTCCAGCTCCCTCTGGATGGCATCCTTTACCTCCAGTGTATCAACCGAACCACACAGCTTGGTATCACTTAGCACATCTGGTTAAGGAGGTTATACCATCCCTCTGCTCAATACTGAGGAAGAGTACTAACCTCCTGGCCCAAATGAAGATAAGCTGTGCCAAGCACTACTTGATGATCTTGCTCTGAGTAGTACCTCCATCTGAGGAGCAGTCAGGTTTCAAATCTCACCTTACCCCATGTACCATTGGTTAGCCCCATCCAGTTTCCCTGCTCAGTAGTCTGTGCAGCTTGCATTCTTTCCTGACCTATCCCCATGAACTACTTCGGGAACTCAGCCACTTGGGATTTCACTCTAGGCACAAGCCATCTAAATATCACACATGGCAGCACTCTGAAGCACACTACCTGAATCCTTTTTTTTTTGAACAGATTTTTTTTTTTATTTATTTAATGTGCAATATCTACTTTTCTCATAAACAGACAGCAAAATGGTGGTTGCTGCTAGGAATTAAATTTTCATTATGTTCTTTGGAAAGCAAAAGGACACCAAATGTTATTGCCTTTCTGGAAGGGTAGCAGAACACGTATGTACATCTAACATGGTTCAATCTTTCTTCACCTTAACTAACAGCTGCATTTTTTAGTTCCAGTTACATGTCAAAGTATACACAGTCACATAGCTGCAAGGAAAAACTAAGAGAAATCCTTCATCCTTTAAGCTTTACTCTGAATCTATAGGAATTGTTTCTGTCAATTATATTTTTTCATCATATCAGGTAGCATTTGCTAAACACAATGGCATGGAAGATTTCCTTCACTCTTCAACCAGCAACTCTGCTAAAATCAAGACATTGTTAAAAGAGAACAGCAGATTCACGTTCCTGTTGAAATGGTTAATATGACAATGCATATTTTACGCAAAGAGTCAGATTTGGCTGACAACTGTGGAGTAAAGCAAGTATAAATTATTGCCATTTAAATTTTAGATCCCACTGGAACAACTGTTCAGTGCAGAAGCTGCTTCAGACATAGGGATTATTGTTTAGTTTAAAATAATTCTGGGAAGAGCTGAGAGCAAAACTAATTCCTAGGGATGAAGTGTATATTATTGTAGCCACTGTACTGATAAATGTGACTCTGATAACCTTATGATTAAAATATGCTTAAGTAGACCCTGGCAAAATAAACTGTAATAGATTTAAAGAAATCATAGATGTAGAAAAATGTAAAAGTAAAAAAGACTTTTCAAAAATAAGAGCCCCATTAGAACAGAAAATGAATATATTTGCACCAGGAGCTTACATAAACTAATATGGTCTCTGTGGCCTGATTTATATATTTTTTTACATAATTTCTTTATACCTTTTTGCCTAAAGGGAAAAAGAGAAACTCTCACCCAACTTCAACTAGGCTATTTCAGAGTAACATTAAAGCTTTGACTTGGGCTGACAAACAACCTCCCCATAGGGATCTCTTTCTCTGCACAAAACTGGCCATTGAAAAATAGTGTAATCAGACATGGTGGTGATTTTGTTGGAATAAGCTTATTCATTCCTTTTGGCTGTCAAGCAAGTTTCTGTATGAAACATTTATCAAAAAGTCAATGGGAGGCTTTTGAATATCATTTTTCTTGAAAACATATAGAAATACCTAAGCTTCATAAATGTATTGATGTGTGTCCCTGTGTGTGTGTAAGAGAGTGAAATGAAACAGTGTCTGGACAATGAAAAGCTATAAGAAGATCTGAAGTTCTCTAAGATGAGGTCCCAGTGTGGCATCGAAATTCCCCCAGAAACTTTCCATCAAACAGGGACACTCTGGAGATTTCTCAAAGCAATGGAACAAATAAATGAGCAAAATGACTTTGTGAAATGTAAGATAATTGGGTGATAAAGAATGAATAATACTCCAAGAGAGTTTCTAAAACTTGCATTACATCAAAAGAGCCATCTTCACCATGTCCTGTCTTGCTGGATTCTTTGTCTTGAGCGGTAGCTACAGACCACTGTCAAGAAAAGGGATATTGGATAGACACAGCTTTGTTCTAACTTTTTAGAAATATTCATATATTTCACATATAAAGCAGTAAAAAGAATTTAGATAATTTATTTATATGTTAATGAGCTTCAATTACGCAGGAAGAAATTAAGAAAAAAGTTAATATTCCTAGTATATATACACTAATGTATTCAGGTTTTCCTCTAATATATGTATGAAGACACATACAAGTTCAAACACAGCCCAATAATTTTTCAACCAGGCTCACTAGAAAAAAAGTCACTTTGGTAAAAACTTATGGAAGGACACATTGTGTGTAAACATATAAATATAATTACATGGACATTGGTACCACATTTGTAACATACATAAAACAAAAAGGTAATTTTTCACAAACATTCATGGAAAATTACATGTGCAGAAAAGGAAAGAAGACCTTCTGACATTCCCTTCTAATGATACAAACACTGCCTCATTTCCATGCATCTTGCAGTGTGTGTAGCCCATGGGACAAAGCTTCACCAGAGACCTCACCTTAGGCAATGTGCATTTTACCTCAATTTGAGACTTCTGTTCATGTTTCAAAGAGAGCGGTGGAGAATTAGGTATCCCAGTATTCTCACCTTGCATAATGAATTCTTTTCCACCCATGGATGATAAATGATCACAGACATTTCATTTGGTTTGACAACTGAGAACTGAAACATGGCATGTCAATTAGAGAGAGACAACATTTCTGAAATCAAATAGATTTAGATCTGCTTAAAACATTGGAGGACTTTAAAAATACTCTTATGTCAGTAACAATTGTCTTTTTAGTTCTGGCTACAATATAAGAACGTGGATGAGAAGGACAGGTGGATGGAGAACAAGACTATTGTGATCCCTAGATAAAATTGTAAGTGAAAAAGATAGTATAAAGTAATGATGTTTAGAAAAAAAAAGAAAGAAAACCCAAAAAGGATTAATGTGATGTAGCTGTAATAGAGAATGTCAGAATACAGCCATTTGTTTCAGCACAACACTGATAAAAAGACAAGGAAACACACAGGAAAATTAAAAAGAAAAAAAAAAGTTAATGAGGGCTTCAGGAAGCATTTTTCATGAAAGGAATTTTAATAGTCCAGCCTATATTCAAGAACAAATTGTAAGACAAAAGCTGTGTGATTAATTCAAGAAAGAGATATGCAAAATGTCACACTGTTGCTCTGATTACTAGTTAGATTTATGATATAAACTTCACAAATTACAGTATACAGAGTGGAGAGGAGGAATAAATATTCTTTCTAAAACTTAATGACTTTCTAACATGAAAAATCTACAAGGTGGTTCTTCAGAGACTAAAAATGTAACCTGCAAAGCATTATATTGTTGCTGTTGTTGTTGTTATTTAATCTTAAGCTAAATCAGAGGAAATTGTAGTACCCAAATCCGAGACTTCAAAAATATAGTATTAGCAGAGTAGATTGCTCTCATGTTCAAGCTGCCAAAAGCAATTTAGTCTGTGTATACAGAAACACAATCACAAGACTAAATCAGTATGTTTTCCCACACTTGTGCAGAAAAGATAATCGATTGGAATTATAGGTCGCATCTATGCTAATGTACCACCCAGTAGCTGACAGCATCTCTCTATATTTGAAATGAACACCAGCTCATAATACTCACTTACATACCTTTTAATTACTTTGCTTTGTAGCCAGAAAATGGAAGGCTAACTCATTAACCTTCTTTGTCTTTCAAGAAGGTGTTTTTTATTTTCAGCCTTGTTTGGGCCTGCAGTTCTGCAATTCCCGTAGACCACAGAGGTATCTATTAGCAAACCTGATCAGCTGCAAATTCAAACCCACATTCCAGTCTTGCCAGTGAATAGAAATGTCACAGATTATTTTTCCTATTTCCAGGTGTAAAGCAGCTTTTGCAAATTCTAAAATTATTCTCCAGATTGTTTCACTTCTGGCAGATGATTAAGAAAATATTTTATAAAAAAATGATATCAAACAGTGATTTTAAAAACAGGACATTCACTTGTAACAAACATTTCTCTTACTTCTGAATAATGACTCCTATTTAATGTGTTCTTCATGCTTTCCTAAAGCAGAAGCATCAGTGTGCCAGGAAGAAAAGAGAAATAGTTTTCCTGGACCACTGTAGAATTTTTCAAAGTCAGAACTACAGAACTTGATAAAGATAAAGAAACCCAAATTAGAGAGCAAATATCAGAAAATAATAATCCTGTTGTCAGTACAGTGCTTTGTTTATTTTCCTATAAGAAGACCTAGAAAAAGAAAAGAACCCTATAATATACAGTTCCCCATAAAACTAAAACACCTTTGCACCTTTCTGCAGGTTGAAGATGCGTGAAGATTACATCACGGGTGTGAAAAAATAATAATATCAAAGAATTAGAATTTGTTTCACACTCTTCCATTCCCTAAAAATAAAAACACACAGTCATTTAAGGGAAACCATAGATGAGCATGACTTCATCTAATTTTGGTAAGAAGCTATGATAAGCACAAAGGAACAATTCTGCATTTCAAAGGAAGCTTTAAGTGACAACAGGTTAAAACTGCCTTTGTCTAATAAGTTGTTTAAATACTACTAATCACCTGGGCTATGTGCCAAGCTCCACGCCTATAATGGGTGGTTCCATACTCAGATCAGTGATTTTTATGTGCTTGCAAGTTATACAAAGGGGACTCCAAGAAAAGCTCACAAGTTAAAACCTTTTACACTTTTAAAAGGGGCTGCATACTGAATATGTAAATTACATCTTTAGAAAATGATCATATTTTAAAGAAGCTACAAGCAAGGGAAAACATTCTGAAGCCAGGAATGCAGCAACTAACGCCCATAGTAGAGATGTTAATTGAAGGTTCTTATGCAGAAAGCAGAAGGAAATTACCTAATTCAATGGACATAAGGCCATGGCAGTAATTCTGCATTAGTTTCTCTGCCTGCCTCTTTGACACACATCTCCATCTTCTGCGTTGTCCCCTCTGATGTACTTGCACATCTGTACATCTGAGGAAGTCTGGAATATGGGAACATCCTAATCTGAAAAAAAATAACCCTTTTTTCTTATTTATCCCAAAATAAATTTTTGCTGACTGATCAGGTTCATGGTCTAGCTCATCCCATGACTGTAGAGGCAGCTGGACAGTTGCAGAAATTAAAGACCTGGAAAAAGATAAAATTCCTCATGTTGATTCATATATTACTGTTGCATACCAAAACCTAAGAAACGAGGAAGCTGAACTCTTCTTAGGGGAGAATAAGTAACTGTCATTTCATTCCAGTGTAGAGACACAGCTGGAGACTAAGTGCACCAGCACCAGTAACCACCTTTAATAAAAGCAGCAGAAAGATTTGGGTTGGGAACTGAGAGTATACAATAGCCCTGAGGCAGTCTGCAGGAGCTCATTAGCCACAGTCACAAGATAGGCAAGGCTGTGGAGCTGGTGAGGCAGAAGGGTAAGCCCAGTAACAGTTTCCATTGTTTCATTATCTTTTATTTTTGTCAACTCTTTTTAGAGAAAATAAAGAAAAAAATAAAGACAAAGACTGGCATTTCCTACAACTGAGTCTTCCATGGAAGCTGCGAGAATTTGAGAGGAAATCCACCAGTGATGACAAAGACCTGAGTATAAAGAGGTAAGAAAAGCTGCCAGGATAAGATTCAAAAACAAATTCCTAAATGCATGGTGAAGGTTTGAATCAGTTTCAAAGCCTGAGGTCTTCAAAGGGATGTGCCTAAGACCCTGAACATCAGTCTCAATGTTTTATTGACTGAAGCTGCTGTGATGAAGTTTGTCATTTTCCATCTTCACAGCACCCTATATAATCAAATATGAATGATTAAAATACATTGCTGCTCCCAGCAAGAGGTAACGAGTGGCAATGCTTACCATAATGCTAGCCCACTCCCAAAACTGGGAAGCTAGAAATTATCACCATGTGAGAGTCAGTAATAATGACAACATATTTTGTATGTGCTCAAAGCACATTAAATGCACAGCATCTGTGTTTTCTGCTCCAATCTATTAGCTATGCTTTTCTACTAACTTCTTACAGGAAGAGTGTAATGCTCCCAGGGTGCTCAACAGCCACCTTTTTAACAGCTGCATGATGCTTTTAGGTAAAATCCATGAGATTGGACCAGGAAGTCACACTGACAACACACATAGATTGGATAACAGCTTTCTTGTGATGGCAACAGTGGCAAACTTATGTGAAATGCCAGTAGTAGGAGTAAAAATTAACCATGACATAAGAAAAATTAAATGTCTTATAATCTTTCAAGGACAAAAAGAAAAAAGTTCAGGCCATTTAAAACAGCAGAAACTCCAGGGAAATCTAATGGGATGCTATGCAGCAAGAGATAATGCATTTGAGAGCAGAGATGTAACTCATTAACTTGCTCCACTTGGGAAACCAGGAAAGAAACTCCAAACCCAGCTAGGAAATTGATATCTCTCCAATTTAGAGACAAGGATGTCTTGTGGGACAGTGTCGAACACTTTACACAAGTCCAGGTAGATGACGTCAACTGCTCTACCCCTGTCCATCAGTTCTACAGCCCATCATAGAAGGCCACCAAATAGGTCAGGCAGGATTTCCCCTTAGTGAAGCCATTCTGGCTGTCACCAAGCACCTTGTTGTTTTTCATGTGCCTTAGCATGCCTTCCAGGAGAATCTGCTCCAAGATTTTGCCAGGCACAGAGGTGAGACTGACTGGTCTGTAATTCCCCGGGTCATCCATTTTCCCCTTCTTGAAAATGGGGTTTATATTTCCCTTTTTCCAGTCATCGGGAACTTCACCTGACTGCCATGATTTCTCAAATATGATGGCCAGTGGCTTCGCAACTTCATTTGACTGCTCCTTCAGGACCCGCAGATGGATTTCATCAGGTCACATGGACTAGTGCACGTTCAGGTCCTTAAAATGATCTTGAACCTGATCCTCTCCTACAGTGGCCAAAAGTGTTCATTCTCACATTTGTCTTCCAAAGACTTGAGCAGTGTGATTAGAGCATTTGCCAGTGAAGACTGAGGCAAAAAAGTCATTGAGAACCTCAGCCTTCTCCAAATCCAGGGTAGCCAGTTCTGATAGCTTCCGGAGAAGGCCCACCTTGTTCCTAGTATGTCTCTTGTTCGAAAATAAAGCCTTCTGGCCTTCTTGCCCCATTTCCTTCTTGGAGATTGGAGAGCTTGATGATGTAACTTGTCCCATCCCTTTGAGTGATGAACTCTGACCTAATTGACCATCTGTGCATTATACTAAAGTACCTTTCTACAGTAGCTTGGAGTGACTTGCTACTCACTGAGTAACTGCTGTAGCTTTACCCCTAGTCACAAAAGAAATGTGCATTCTGCAATGACTCTTTGAATGTGTCCTGGATTCAGCAGTAGCAGTCATTTTTCTCCTTCTTAGTAGCTGGTGCAGAGCTGTGTTTTTGACTTTCAGCCTGGGAACAACATTGATAACACCGGTGTTTTTAGTTGCTGCTCAGTTATGTTTACTCTGACCAAAGACTTTTTGAACCTCATGCTCTTCCAGGGAGAAGGGGAAGTCGGGAGGAAGCAGAGACAGGACACCTGACCCAAACTAACCAAAGAGGTATTCCATACCACAGCATGTCATGGCCAGTATATAAATTAGGGGCAGTTACCCAGAAGGGCCAGATCACCACTCGGTGATTTCCCTTATCATTATTGGTGGTAGCAGCAGTGGTTTTGTGTTATACCTTAGTTACTGGACTGTTCTTATCTCAACCCATGGGAGTTACATTCTTTTGATTCTCCTCCCCATCCCTCTGGGAGCCAGGGGAGGAAGAAGGAGGGAGTGAGCGAGCAGCTGCATGGTCCTGAGTTGCCGGCTGGGCTTAAACCAAAACAGTTCTTTTTGGTGCCCAACGTGGGGCATGAAGGGTTGAGATAGTGACAGATCTGACTGGAGTGTGTCCAATCGTATTTGTGATAAGCATAAATTGTTTTGGATTAATAGTCACTTTTCATAATGCCGATTTATTTGTTCTCAAAGTTGTTGCTCTTGATCTCACAGTTTCAGCATGTCATACCTTACTTACAGCCAATATTTGCTGTGTTAGTGTTTATTGGCTGGGGGCCTTGGGCTAAGGTTCTTGTTTCCCTGTACTTTATGGTAATGACTTGTAATACAATAGAATCATTGATCATTAAACTGATCTGGCCTGCATTCCCAATGTGGTCACAATCTCTATACTTTGAGAGATATATAATAGAAGTGTTTAGCAATTACACATCTTTTTTCCCCTCCTCGGGTGGTCAACCTGTGAAGGAGACATTCCTTACCTTCCCAGCACCCCCCCACCGGGCTGTTTACAGCATCATTTGAGAGTTTCAAAGGTTTTGAATGGCCTTTGGGTATCCTTGAGACCTGCCTGCTGATTGTGATGGGGATCACCATGTTGGCACACACACAGAATGTGTTTTACCCATGACCATTTCATCTGATCTCGAAAGTTAAGCAGAGCTGGGTTTGGGTCTCAGGTTAGATGACGATATAGGAGGACCAAGAGATTTTCCCTGAGGCTGGACAGTCATGAGTGGCAGGGTGTGTGGGACAGTATGGGCAAGTATCTAGGCCAGCAGGCCCCTCCAGTATTTTGGAATTTTGCCACTGAACAAATGCAAAATCCAGAAAAATTAGTAAAACACTTAAATGATGTGTGCTGTCCTCCTAGTCATACCAGAGATGGACAAATCATGGCAATGTGCTGGGGCTTGGCAGATGCTTACAGAGCCCTGTTCAACAAAATCTAGTACTTTCAAAAGGAAAAAACTGTCTCTGGATCTGACGGCAGAGAGATAACACAGCAATTCTACCTCCAAATACAGCAGCTACACCAACTCCAAGTATAGCAACTACACCAACCCCAGCGACAAGTACAGCAGCTACTCAAACCCTGACTGCAACAGACAGGGCAGCTACTCCAGCTCCAAGCACAGCAGCTACACCAAACCAAGTAACAAGTACAGCAGCTACCCAAACCCCAACAACAGATACTGCAGCCACTCCAACCACAGTGATAATCACTGCAGCTAAACCAGAGGACCAATTCCTGCCAATATTGATTGCCCCTGTTAACAAGGGGAAAAGCAAACAAGACACAAGAAAGATAAAGAAGCAAGATGAAGCAGCAATGCACTTACTACCCGAGACAGCATCTGATCAGGAGTCATTATCACATGAATCAGAGGAAGAATAAGAAGAAGAGGTGACTTCTCAACCCCAGACCTCAACCGAGCTATGGAATAGGTGAAAAGATTCCACCTGTCAACCAGGGGAGCACATCATCACTTGGTTGCTCCGATGCTGGGACAATGGGGCTGACGATCACAAACTAGAAGGTAGGGAAGACAAGCAGCTGGGATCACTTGCTAGGGAAGGGGAAATTGACAAAGCAATTGCGAGAAACAGTCCTTCAGCCTTTGGAAGCAGCTCTTGGCAGCTGTGAAAGAAAGGTTTCCATAAAAGGACAATGTTATGAGTCATTTGGCCAAGTGGACTACTATAGACAAAGGCATCCAGTCTCTGAGGAATCAGCCATTGTAGAGGTGATCTATCACATCAAGCCGAATAACAGGGATACACCCATAGATCCAGATGAAGTTGAATGTACACGACCCATGTGGTGAAAACTTACATGGAATGCACCATCATCATATGCCCATTCATTGGCAACAGTAACCTGGAATGACATAGTACCGCTAACAGTGGATGAAATGGTTCATAAGCTCTGAGAGTTCGAAGACAATCTCACCCCTTCCATCATCTCAGCTGTGGAAAAAGTGTCCCAGGACCTCAAACAACTGAGAGATTACTTATCTGATCTATCCAGCTCCTCACGTGTACCAACACACATCTCAGCTATTAACAAAAGGTGTCCTACTGCTTGAGAGAGAAGATATAGAAGGTATACGCCATGGGACACCCTACGGTTTTACCTGTGGGATCACAGAGAAGACATAAGAAAGTGGGGTGGAAAACCTACCTCAGCTTTGGAGGAACAGGTGCATGAATTGAAGAGGAGGACAAGGGTCAAGGCTGATCATCCCATGAAAGCTGCTGCTTCAGTCTCTGGTGAGCAGGTTCCCAGATGGAGTGAAAGAGCTGATTTTACTCCATCTCCTGTGATAAAGACTAATCTCTGTCAACAAGACTTAAGTGACCAATGTGATGACTATTAGAGGGGCCCTGCCTCCAGCCAGGTGGAAGTAGTGGACAATAGGATTTACTGGACTGTGTGGATCAGATGGCCTGGCACATGAGTCTCAACAGAAGTATAAAGCTCTAGTAGATATCAGTGCACAGTGTCTCCTGATGCCATCAAGCTGTCAAGGGGTGGAACCCATTTCTATTTCTGGAGTGACAGGGGGATCCCAAGAGTTGACTGTGCTGGAGGCTCCATGCATCCTCGGCATAGACTACTTCAAGAGAGGGTACTTCAAAGACCCAAAAGGGTACTGGTGAGCTTTTGGTATTGCTGCTTTGGAGACAGAGGAAATTGAGCAGCTGTCCACCTTGCCTCGTCTCTCAGAGGATCCTTCTCTTGTGGGGTTGCTGAAGGTCGAAGAGCAACAAGTGCCAGTTGCAACCACAACAGTGCACCGCCGGCAATATCGCACCAACCGAGACTCCCTGATTCCAATCCATCAGCTGATCCGTAGACTGGAGAGTCAAGGAGTGATCAGCAGGACCCACTCGCCCTTTAATAGCCCCATATGGCCAGTGTGAAAGTCTAATGGAGAATGGAGACTAACAGTAGACTATCGTGGCCTGAATGAAGTCACACCACCATTGAGTGCTGCCGTATCGGACATGCTAGAACTTCAGTATGAACTAGAGTCAAAGGCAGCCAAGTGGTATGCCACGATTGATATTGCCAATGCATTTTTCTCAATTCCTTTGGCAGCGGAGTGCAGGCCACAGTTTGCTTTTACTTGGAGGGGTGTCCAGTTCACTTGGAACCGACTGCCCCAGGGGTGGAAACACAGCCCTACCATTTGCCATGGACTGATCCAGATCTGCACTGGAACAGGGGCAAGCTCCAGAACACCTGCAATACATTGATGACATTATTGTGTGGGGCGATACAGCGGAAGAAGTCTTTGAGAAAGGGAGGAAAATAATCCAACTCCTGCTGAAAGCCGGTTTTGCCATAAAACGGAGTAAGGACAAGGGACCTGCACAGGAGATTCAACTTTTGGCAATAAAATGGCAAGATGGATGTCACCAGATCCCCACAGATGTGATCAACAAGATAAGAGCAGTGTCTCCACCAACTAGTAAGAAGGAAACCTAAGTTTTCTTGGGTGCTGTTGTGTTCTGGAGAATGCACATCCCTAGTTACAGTTTGATTGTAAGCCCTGTCCTGGGTTCAGCAGTAGCAGTCATGTTTTTTTTTTCCTTTGTGGTAGCTGGTGCAGTGCTGTGTTTTGACTTCCAGCCTGAGAACAGTGTTGGTGAAGTCGATGTTTTCAATTGTTGTTAAGTGATGTTTACCCTGACCAAGGACTTTGTGAGGCTCATGCTCTGCCAGGGAGGAGGGGAAGCCGGGAGGAAGCAGAGACGGGGCGCCTGACCCGGGCTAGCCAGGGAGGTATTCCATACCACAGCACGTCATGGCCGGGGTGGGGGGTGACTGGGAGTTTCCTGGAAGGACACGGGCTTCCGGGTGGAACTCGTTTTCTTGGCCGGTGGTATCGTATTCTCTTCCCTTGTTATTTTCCCTTTTCATTGTTGTAGTTGATAGTAGCGGTGGTGATTTGTGTACATTGGTTGCTGGACTGTTCTTGTCTCAACACGTGGGAGTTGCACTTTTTTCCGATCCTCCTCCCCGTTCCTCCGGGAGTGGGGGAGAACCCCAGGGGGGGGGACACACAGACCTCGATTGTTGTCAGCTCGGCACCACTCACTGGGAGTGAGTGAACAAGTTACCTGACTGGGTTTAAACCACGACAGTTCTTTTTGGCGCCCAACGTGGGGCACGAGGGGTTGAGATAAGAACAGATCTGACTGGATTGATAGTCACTCGTCACAATGCTGATTTATTGGCTCTCAAGGTTGTTCCTCTTGATCTCACAGTTTCAGTATATCATATCTTACGTCCATCCGGTATTTGCTGTATTTGTGTTTTTCAAGTGTGGGGCTTGGGCTAAGGTTTTTGTCCCATTGTACTTTATGGTAATGACTTGTAATACAATAGAATCATTGATCATGAAACTGATCTGGCTTATGTTCCCAGTGTGGTCACCACCTTTATACTTTGGGAGGTATATGATGGAGGTGCTTAGCAATTACACATCTTTTTTCTCCTTCTCAGGTGCTCAACCTGTGAAGGAGACATTCTTTTACCCTCCCAGTTGTCCCCCCAGACCATTTACATTTGAGAGTTTTGAATTTTTTGAATGGCCTTTTAATGCTGTTGAGACTTGTTTGCTGATGGTGATGGGAATCACCATGCTAACACGCATACAGAGTGTGTTTTGCCCACTACTGATTTCAAGAGTTAAGCAGAGTCAGGTTTGGGTCTTGTCTGGGGTCAAACGACGATGTAGGAGGACCGAGAGATTTTCCCTGAGGCTGGACAGCCATGAGTGGCAGGGTGTGTGGGATAGTATGGGCAAGTATCTAGGTCAGTGGGCCCCTCCAGTACTTTGGAATTTCACTACCGAACAACTGCAAAATCCAGAAGAATTAGTAAAACACTTAAACGAGGTGCGTGGTCATTCTGGCCATACCAGAGATGGACAAATCACGGCAACGTACTGGGGCTTGGCCTATGCTTACAGGGCCTTGCTCAACACTATCCAGCACCTTCAAAAGCAAAAGAATGTCGGCGGATCTGAGGGCAAAGCAACAGTCGCTACTCAAACTTTGGCTGCAATGAACTGCGCAGCTACCCCAGCGGCAAGTACAGCAGCTGCTCAAACTTCAATTGCAACAGACAGCGCAGTTACCCCAGCTCCAAGCACAGCAGCTGCACCAACCCCAGCGACAAGTACAGTCGCTACTCAAACTTTGGCCTCAATGAACAGAGCAGCTACCCCAGTGCCAAGTACAGCAGCTGCTCAAACTTCAACTGCAACAGACAGCGCGGTTACTCCAGCTCAAAGTACAGCAGCTACACCACCCCCAGCAACAAGTACAGTTGCTACTCAAACCACAGTGATAATCACTGCAGCCAAACCAGAGGACCAATTCGTACCAATATCGGTTGCCCCTGTACGCAAGAGAACAAGCAAAAAGGAGGCAAAAAGGGTGAAGCGAGATGAAGAACCAATGAATTCACCACCCGGTCCAGAATCTGATCAGGAGTCATCATCACATGACGAAGAAGAAGAAGAAGAGGTAACTTCTCGACCTCGGACCTCAACCGAGGTGCGGAATATGCGAAAAGGTTTTACCCGTCAACCAGCGGAGCACATCATCACCTGGTTACTCCGATGCTGGGACAATGGGGCCGATGGTCACGAACTAGAAGGTACAGAAGCCAAGCAGCTGGGATCACTTGCTAGAGAAGGGGGAATTGACAAAGCAATCGCAAGAGAGGAAACGTCCCTCAGCCTTTGGAGGCGGCTCTTGGCAGCTGTGAAAGAAAGGTTTCCGTACAAGGATGATGTTACGAGTCGTTCGGCCAAGTGGACTACTATAGACAAAGGCATCCAGTCTCTGAGGGAATCGGCCATCGTAGAGATGCTCTATTACATCAAGCCGAATAACGGGGATACACCTATAGATCCAGATGAAGTTGAATGTACACAACCCATGTGGCGAAAACTTACACGAAATGCACTGTCATAATATGTCCATTCGTTGGCAACAGTAACCTGGAATGACATAGTACCACTAACAGTGGATGAAATGGTTCATAAACTCCGAGAGTTCGAAGACAATCTCACCCCTTCCATCATCTCAGCTGTGGAAAAACTGTCCCAGGATCTCAAACAATTGAGGGACGATCTATCTGATTTATCCAGCTCCTCATGTGTACCAACACACGTCTCAGCTATTAACAAAAGGCGTCCTATTGTTCAAGAGAGGAGATACAGGAGGTATATGCCACGGGGTACCCTACGGTTTTACCTGCTGGATCACAGAGAAGACATGACAAAGTGGGATGGAAAACCTACTTCAGCTTTGGAGGAACGGGTGAGTGAACTGAAGAGGGGAGCAAGGGCCAAGACTGATCGTCCCATGAGAGCTACGGCTTCAGTCTCTGGTGAGCAGTTTCCCAGATGGAATGGAAGAGCTGATTTTACTCCAGCTCCTGTGATAATGAAGAATAATCCCTTTCACCACGACTTAAGTGTCCAAAGCTGTGACGACCATTAGAGGAGCCCTGCCTCCAGCCAGGTGGAGGTAGGGGACAATCGGATTTACTGGACTGTGTGGATCAGATGGCCTGGCACATCAGTCCCACAGAAGTATAAGGCTCTAGTAGATACCGGTGCACAGTGTACCCTGATGCCATCAAGCTGTCAAGGGGTGGAACCCATCTATATTTCTGGAGTAACAGGAGGATCCCAAGAGTTGACTGTGCTGGAGGCTGAAATCAGCCTGACTGGGAGGGAGTGGCAAAAGCACCCTATTGTGACTGGTCCAGAGGCTCCATGCATCCTCGGCATAGACTACCTCAAGAGAGGGTACTTCAAAGACCCAAAAGGGTACTGGTGGGCTTTTGGTATTACTGCTTTGGAGACTGAGGAAATTGAGCAGCTGTCCACCTTGCCTCATCTCTCAGAAGATCCCTCTGCTGTGGGGTTGCTGAAAGTTGAAGAACAACAAGTGCCAATTGTGACCACAACAGTGCACCGGCGGCAATATCGCACCAACCGAGACTCCCTGATTCCCATCCATCAGCTGATCCATAGACTGGAGAGTCAGAGGGCGATCAGCAGGATCCGCTCGCCCTTTAATAGCCCCATATGGCCAGTGTGAAAGTCTAATGGAGAATGGAGACTAACAGTAGACTATCGTGGCCTGAATGAAGTCACACCACCATTGAGTGCTGCTGTACCGGACATGCTAGAACTTCAGTATGAACTGGAGTCAAAGGCAGCCAAGTGGTATGCCACGATTGATATTGCCAATGCATTTTTCTCAATTCCCGTGGCAGCAGAGTGCAGGCCACAGTTTGCTTTTACTTGGAGGGGTGTCCAGTTCACTTGGAACCGACTGCCCCAGGGACAGAAACACAGCCCTACCATTTGCCATGGACTGATCCAGATGGCACTGGAACAGGGGCAAGCTCCAGAACACCTGCAATACATTGATGACATTATTGTGTGGGGCGATACAGCGGAAGAAGTCTTTGAGAAAGGGAGGAAAATAATCCAAATCCTGCTGAAAGCCGGTTTTGCCATAAAACGGAGTAAGGTCAAGGGACCTGCACAGGAGATTCAATTTTTGGGAATAAAATGGCAAGATGGACGTAGACAGATCCCCACAGATGTGATCAACAAGATAACAGCAATGTCTCCACCAACTAATAAGAAAGAAACGCAAGCTTTCTTGGGTGCAGTGGGGTTCTGGAGAATGCACATCCCAAATTACAGTTCAATTGTAAGCCCTCTCTATCATGTGACCCGGAAGAAGAATGATTTTAAATGGGGCCCTGAGCAGCAACAAGCCTTTGAGCAAATTAAACGCGAGATAGTTCACGCAGTAGCCCTTGGAACAGTCCGGACCGGGGCAGATGTAAAAAATGTACTGTACACTGCAGCTGGGCTGGATGTTCAAAGGCAGGGTCTCTTCTACACATCATGCAACTGATGCTACATGGAGTAAATGGGCTGCACTAATTACACAACGAACTCGAATAGGAAATCTCAGTCGTCCAGGCATTCTAGAAGTCATCATGGACTGGCCAGAGGGCAAAGATTTCGGAATGTCACCAGAGGAGGAGGTGGTGCGTGCTGAAGAGGCCCCACCATATAATAAACTGTCAGAAAGTGAAAAGCAGTATGCCTTGTTTACTGATGGCTCTTGCCGTATTGTGGGAAAGCATCGGAGATGGAAGGCAGCTGTATAGAGTCCTGGACGACAAGTTGCAGAAACTGCTGAAGGAGAGGGTGAATCGAGTCAGTTTGCCGAGGTGAAAGCCATCCAGCTGGCCCTGGACATTGCTGAACGAGAAAAGTGGCCAGTACTTTGTCTCTATACTGACTCATGGATGGTGGCAAATGCCCTGTGGGGGTGGTTGAAGCAATGGAAGCAGAGCAACTGGCAACGCAGAGGTAAACCCATCTGGGCTACTGCACTGTGGGAAGATATTGCTGCCAGGGTGCAGAACCTGGTGGTGAAGGTACGTCATGTAGATGCCCATGTACCCAAGAGTCGGGCCACTGAGGAACACCAGAACAACCAACAAGTGGATAAAACGGCTAAGATTGAAGTGTCTCAGATGGACTTAGATTGGCAACATAAAGGTGAATTATTTTTGGCCCGGTGGGCCCATGACACTTCAGGCCATCAAGGCAGAGATGCAACATATAGATGGGTCCGTGATCGAGGGGTGGACTTAACAATGGACACTATTGCCCAGGTTATTCATGAGTGTGAAACATGTGCTGCAATTAAACAAGCCAAGCGGTTAAAGCCTCTTTGGTATGGAGGACGATGGTTGAAGTACAAATATGGGGAGGCCTGGCAGATTGACTATATCACACTGCCACCAACCCGCCAAGGCAAGCGCCATGTGCTTACCGTGGTGGAAGCAACCACCGGGTGGCTGGAAACATACGCTGTGCCCCATGCCACTGCCCGGAACACTATCCTGGGCCTTGAGAAACAGATTTTGTGGCGACACGGCACCCCAGAGAGAACTGAGTCAGACAATGGGACTTATTTCCAGAACAACCTTATAGACACTTGGGCCAAAGATCATGGCATTGAGTGGGTATATCACATCCCCTACCATGCACCAGCCTCTGGGAAAATCGAACGGTACAATGGGCTGTTAAAAACTACACTGAGAGCGATGGGTGGGGGAACTTTCAAGCATTGGGATGCACACTTACCAAAGGCCACCTGGTTGGTCAACACCAGAGGATCTGCCAACAGGGCTGGCCCAGCCCAGTCAGAACTTTTACATATTGTAGAGGGGGACAAAGTTCCCGTGGTGCATATGAAGAATTTGCTGGGGAAGACAGTCTGGGTAATTCCTGCTTCAGGTAAAGGCAAACCCACTCATGGGATTGCTTTTGCTCAGGGACCTGGATATACTTGGTGGGTAATGCAGGAAGATGGGGAAGTCCGATGTATACCTCAAGGGGATTTGATTTTAGGGGAAAACAGCCAGTGAACTCAATTGTATGCTGTTGCCTGCTGTGTAATGCTTTTATAGCCCATCAACTAGATGTCTCCAGGTCACCAGCGACTGGCCCTGACTTCCCTCCAGCCATCATCCCAACAGAGAATGAACTTGGAACATCATGGCCCGAATGGACTCGGCAGCATTATAGGGATTGGTCCATGCACTAAGAAAATGATCTTTTCCTCTTGGTCTGTATGTATATGGCTGTATATATGTGGGAGAGCGATGGTGTATTGAAAATGTGGGATCTGAGCACGTCGCGAATGGTATGGAATAAGGGGTGGATAATGTCCTGGGTTCAGCAGTAGCAGTCATGTTTTTTTTTTCCTTTGTGCTAGCTGGTGCAGTGCTGTGTTTTGACTTCCAGCCTGAGAACAGTGTTGGTGAAGTCGATGTTTTCAGTTGTTGTTAAGTGATGTTTACCCTGACCAAGGACTTTGTGAGGCTCATGCTCTGCCAGGGAGGAGGGGAAGCCGGGAGGAAGCAGAGACGGGGCGCCTGACCCGGGCTAGCCAGGGAGGTATTCCATACCACAGCACGTCATGGCCGGGGTGGGGGAGACTGGGAGTTACCCGGAAGGACACGGGCTTCCGGGTGGAACTCGTTTTCTTGGCCAGTGGTATCGTATTCTCTTCCCTTGTTATTTTCCCTTATCATTGTTGTAGTTGATAGTAGCGGTGGTGATTTGTGTACATTGGTTGCTGGACTGTTCTTGTCTCAACCCGTGGGAGTTGTACTTTTTTTCGATCCTCCTCCCCGTTCCTCTGGGAGTGGGGGAGAACCCCGGTGGGGGGGGGGGGGTACACGGACCTCAACTGTTGTCAGCTCGGCACCACTCACTGGGAGTGAGTGAACAAGTTACCTGACTGGGTTTAAACCACAACAGCCCTCTCTATCATGTGACCTGGAAGAAGAATGATTTTGAATGGGGCCCTGAACAACAACAAACCTTTGAGCAAATTAAACGTGAGATAGTTCATGCAGTAGCCCTTGGACCAGTCTGGACCAGGCCAGATGTAGAAAATGTACTTGTGGATGGATTTTTAGCAAAGAATGGCCACATTCCCAAGTCAGCAAGTGCCCACGTGGAGTTCGACATGAATCGAGGATGAAGGAGGGCGTGGCTAAGGAAGCAAAAGTAACAGTGTAAGCAAGATAAGAAGAAACTGGAATGTGCTAAGATACAAAATATTGTACTGTTAGCAAGTTTTAAAGGTTAAGTTCCGATAAGCTTATTTGATTAATTGTATACTAGTTGCTGTATGCTGCAAGAATATGTATCCTACTGTAATACAGCAAGCTATTGTAAGCAGATGCAGACAACAGTATAAAAAGGATAGATGCTTTCTAATAAATGGCTTTGGTCTGATCACATTGATCTCTGGCTGAGTCCATAATTTTTCTGCGGCATGTACTCTACACAGCAGCAGGGGAGAACGATCCTACCTGGAGCCTCTGGCAGAAAGCTCCAGGGGAGACTCGATGTCTTTTGGAGTCAGGGATACAAAGGATCTGAGGCCAGCTATACCCCAACTGAGAAAGAGATACTGGCAGCCTATGAAGGGGTTCGAGCTGCTTCAGAAGCAATTGGCACTGAAGCACAGCTCCTCCTGGCACCCCAGTTGACTGTGGTTGGCTGGATGTTCAAAGGCACATCATGCAACCAATGCTACATGGAGTAAGTGAGCTGCACTAATTACACAACGAGCTCGAATAGGAAATCTCAGTAGTCCAGGAATTCTAGGAGTCATGGACTGGCCAGAGGGCAAAGATTTTGGAACATCACCAGAGGAGGAGGTGGTGCGCGCTGAAGAGGCCCCACCATATAATAAACTGTCAGAAAGTGAAAAGCAGTATGCCTTGTTTACTGATGGCTCTTGCCATATTGTGGGAAAGCATCGGAGATGGAAGGCAGCTGTATGGAGTCCTGGACGACAAGTTGCAGAAACTGCTGAAGGAGAGGGTGAATCGAGTCAGTTTGCCGAGGTGAAAGCCATCCAGCTGGCCCTGGACATTGCTGAACGAGAAAAGTGGCCAGTACTTTGTCTCTATACTGACTCATGGATGGTGGCAAATGCCCTGTGGGGGTGGTTGAAGCAATGGAAGCAGAGCAACTGGCAACGCAAAGGTAAACCCATCTGGGCTGCTGCACTGGGGCAAGATATCGCTTCCCTGGAGCAGAACCTGGTGGTGGAGGTATGCCATATAGATGCTCATGTACTCAAGAGTCAGGCCACTGATGAACACCAGAACAACCAACAAGTGGATAAAACGGCTAAGATTGAAGTGGCTCAGATGGACTTAGATTGGCAACATAAAGGTGAATTATTTTTGGCCCGGTGGGCCCATGACACTTCAGGCCATCAGGGCAGAGATGCAACATATAGATGAGTCCGTGATCGAGGGGTGGACTTAACAATGGACACTATTGCCCAGGTTATTCATGAGTGTGAAACATGTGCTGCAATTAAACAAGCCAAGCGGTTAAAGCCTCTTTGGTATGGAGGACAATGGCTGAAGTACAAATATGGGGAGGCCTGGCAGATTGACTATATCACACTCCCACCAACCCGCCAAGGGAAGCGCCATGTGCTTACCATGGTGGAAGCAACCACCGGGTGGCTGGAAACATACGCTGTGCCCCATGCCACTGCCCGGAACACTATCCTGGGCCTTGAAAAGCAGATTTTATGACAACAGGGCATCCCAGAGAGAACTGAGTCAGACAATGGGACTCATTTCTGGAACAACCTTATAGACACTTGGGCCAAAGAGCATGGCATTGAGTGGGTATATCACATCCCCTACCACACACCAGCCTCTGGGAAAATCAAACGGTAGAATGGGCTGTTAAAAACTACACTGAGAGCAATGGGTGGGGGAATTTGCAAGCATTGGGATACACACTTACCAAAGGCCACCTGGTTGGTCAACACCAGAGGATCTGCCAACAGGGCTGGCCCAGCCCAAGTCAGAACTTTTACATATTGTAGAGAGGGACAAAGTTCCTATGGTGCAGATAAAGAATTTTCTGGGGAAGACAGTCTGGGTTATTCCTGCTTCAGGTAAATGCAAACCCACTTGTGAGATTGCTTTTGCTCAGGGACCTGGATATACTTGGTGGGTAATGCAGGAAGATGGGGAAGTCCGATGTGTACTTCAAGCGGATTTGCTTTTAGGCAAAAACAGCCAATGAACTCAATCATATGCTATTGCCTGCTATGTAGCACTTTTATAGTCCCTGACGTAGATGTCTTCAGGTCACCAGCAACGGGCCCTGACTTCCCCCCGACCATCTTCCCAACAAAGAATGAACTTTGATGAAACCAGACAAGTTCTGCGGTATCATCAGCAGGAAACGATCCAAAATTGCACACAGCCTCTCCTGCTCTGAAAAACTGTTACAAGAAGTGGAGCCCGACATCATGCACTGGACGAACTCAGCAGCTTTGTAGGGTTTGGTCCATGCAATAAGGAATGATCTCTCTCTCTCTTTGTGTGTGTGTGTGTGTATGTATATATGTATATGAGACAAGAGTGATGGTATATTGAAAAATGTGAGATCTGCGCATGACGTGAATGGCATGGAATAAGGGTGGATACTGTCCTGGTTTCAGCAGTAGCAGTCATTTTTCTCCTTCTAAGTAGCTAGTGCAGTGCTGTGGTTTTGACTTTCAGCCTGGGAACAGTGCTGATAACACCAGTGGTTTTAGTTACTGCTCAGTAACATTTACTCTGACCAAGGACCTTCTGAGTCTCATGCTCTGCCAGGGAGGAGGAAAAGCCAGGAGGAAGCAGAGACAGGACACCTGACCCAAACTAACCAAAGAGCTATTCCATACCACAGCATGTCATGACCAGTATATAAACTGGGGCGGTTACCCGGAAGGGCCAGATCACTGGTCGGGTCAGGCTGGGTATCGGTTGGTGGGTGGTGAGTGGTTGTATTCTTTCCCCTTGTTCTTTCCCTTATCATTATTATTATTGGTGGCAGCAGCAGTGGTTTGTGTTACACCTTAGTTACTGGGCTGTTCTTATTTCAACCCATGGGAGCTACACCCTTCCGATTCTCCTCCCCATCCCTCTGGGAGCTAGGGGAGGAAGAAGGAGGGAGTGAGTGAGTGGCTGCATGGTTCTGGGTTGCCAGCTCGGCTTAAACCACAACAGAGCCAAAAAAATTTTTGAATCCTACAGGAAGGGATAAAAAGATGGAACTGAGTGATGACATTCCACTGGCATCTATTCATAAAGGATGCACTATATATCATACCCTTGGTTATTTCTAGAAGCAAAGGCTTTGCCCAAAAGCGCTCACAAGAGGCTTCTTTTTCTGGGGAATATCATAGTGGCTTATCTTCTTGTGTTTTAGCCTTTTTTTCTGTTTTCCTGTATCCTCCTGGCATTCATGTGCCTCCATCTGTGTTCTGGCTCTGCTTTCACTTTGTCATTCACCAAGGAATAACCTAGTCATCTGGTTGACCTTCTGCTCAAAACTCTCTTGATCAGGGATGTAAATGTGATGTCTTCAGCAGTCTGATTATGGTGGGGGGTAATTTCTCTTTTTTTTTTTTCTTTTCTTCCTTTTTTTTTTAGCTATTTCAAAAGCTACTGTAGTACAGTTATGACACATATAACTTCACTGGAGAGAGGAGTTTTAGTAATTTTAGCAGCTTGAATATCCATTTTCCTCTGACACTAAACTGAGTAACTTTCTCTCCATAACTAAGCAGTAGCCAAACATTTTTGACTTTCATATAGAAATTCAACAATAATAATGACTTTGGCATTAAATAATGACTGTGTTAAGCACTTTAGAAAACAGAATCAGAATTCAAATTATACCAACAAACTAATCTTCCAAAATCCAGGAAGAAATTCAGCTTTGCAGAGGATGCTGAATTCACAAATACCAAATGGGGGTCAAGAAACTAACATAAGTGGCAGAGAAGGTCCTGAGGTTATAGGCAGACCAAAAAATTTAAATTAAGTTTTATTTTTACAGAAGATATATAAAATTACTCTGCTCTACAATGATTAGTAAACTGTCAGCTGGGACACTGTTTGCTTTACCATGTACTAAAGGAGAGGTAGACACATGTCAAAAGTGGGAACCATTGCATTGTGACAGGGAAATGCCTGTTTGGGGAAGCTTAAATAAGTGTAACTAACCTCAGTGCACAGGAATAGAGTACATGTCTTCTTGAACTCCTTTTCAGTCCTTTTCAGATTGAAATTACGCACAATAAATTTAGAGAATCTAAAAGTAGAGAAAAATGTTCCTACAAAACAGTATTTTAGCCATGGCTCTACTGCTTCAGGATAAGCCATGGCAGCTGATAAGTCTTAAATGGTTGAATTTTGACCTCCAAACCCATAAGTGGTTTCAGAGATGGTAAGCTAAAGGTCTGCCTCCTTCTCTGTCATAATACATATTCAGCTGTAATTTCTATCAGTGGAGACAGTTCAAAATAAATTAAAAGCTTCTATGGACTGTCTCCTACTATAGTTCAGATAGCTGTCATGTCTTCACGTTTTAGGGAACATGCCAGGTCCATCTATTTTGCCATTCACTGGGACTGGGTAGGTTCAAGGCTGGAGTGAATTGACTTTTCTTGCCTTCAGTTGTGAATGTGAGACTTTTCTGGCTGCTATAAAGAGGTCTTTTATAACTATGATGGCTGAAGCATATATTTATTTGGTGTTAGGAGAATTTCATTCACTAGGTATGTATAGCTGAATTCCTGAGGAATACAGTTTATCATATAAAATCTGAATAAGTACACATTAAAAGTAGACTGGTGTTCTGCAGTAACTGAATTTTGTTCCAGGAAATAAAAAAAATTACTGTTTCATTGGCTCTAGGAGGCTGGTGTCACACTTATTTTCTGGTTTTAGAGATAATTCCTCTTTTATTATTGTGTTTCACTCAGTACAGCACAATATTTTTGTCCTAATCAAGTACGCTGTCTCATGGAGATGCCTTTTAGTTTACTCCATGGCTGAGCATTTAGGACTGCCACATCATGAATCACAGGGTAGAAAATTTCACTCCTTAGCACAACACAGCCAGCCAGCTCTAACTTTTCCTGTAGACTAGAAACTCCAGAACACTGTCAAGATATGAGACTTTTGCCATATTTACTCTTAAAACGTCACTTCACACTCAGATTTGAACACAGACAAAGAGACGGGAGTTTGCTGGCCTTTTCCTGATTTTGCCTGTGTTTGATGTGAAGTTATGCATTGATACATACAGCCACAAGAAATTTCAAGATTAAATACTTTTTAGCAACATGAAAAGCAGGAAAAGTCTGAAAAGTGTCATAATTTTCCTAACATGTCAATAGAGCGCACAGTACATCTGATATAAGGCTTCACCTTGTGCATTTGTCATGACATAAATGGCTCTTCGTCCTCAGGGGACCTGCTTGGTATGTTCTAGCCCCTTTTGCCCAGAGATGAATTAGTGCATTTAAAGGAGAGCACAGAGGCTGCTTTCTGAGGCTTAGGCCTTACTTTGTTCTTGGTCGCAACTCAACTTACAGAAAGCATCATTCACACACACAGACACTTACAGGCCCAGGTTTATGATTAATCCCACCACAGTGTGCTCCTACATGTGTAACAAAAATGGTCCCTTTGTGGAACCTGACAGACTGAAACAAGGGAACAGTATATTCAGTCAGTTTTTTGACCAGTAGGTAAAAAGTTCAAACTCAGCCCAAACTGAAGGATGACTCAAGTTTCGTATTTGGAGTTTCTGAAAATTTTCTCTGAAAACAGTATGTGTGGGAGAGTACACATGTACAGGAAAAAGTGATTACAGAAGATGAGGAGGCAAAGAAGGAGCATGCTCAAGAATTTGTAATGAACTTGCAATTCTGTTAGTTATAGCACACAAAATGTCGCTTGAATTCAGCATGTAATTGTTCTTTGCCTCCCCAGCGTCTTTTGGGAACATTCCCTTTAGCACCTTGATTTGTTTTTGCTAAGCTTAAAAATGTATTGGCACCAGTTATTGACTAATCTGGCCTAGATACGATATGGTACTGTGCAGATTTATTACACTGCGACAACAAATCGGGAATAAAAACTTCAAGGAATCAGTAAATCAAGGCTGCAACTAATTCTCTGAGTGCCATGCAGAAACCAGTGGAGCTTCCAGAGCACTGCTTCCCAGGCACTGCTCATGCTGGCTGCCCACCCAGGAGCTAGGCATGGTGGATTTAAGCTGCTGGTAGAGCTGCGGGCCCCACCCTGTACCTATCTCCTTTCCCTGCTTCTCAGTGAGAGGTTTTTGCCCTGGATGCAGGGGGAGTGCTTCCTGGCACCTTACATCCCTCTCTGCTCATTGCTGCTCATCTCTGGGATGGTGCTGTGAGATGGGGCAAGATTTGTTCCACCAGTTACGTCTCATACTGCAAATCCAGATAATCAGCTGCTCACAGATCTCAGAGATTCAAAGATATTGCACCCAATCTGTTACTGATGGAGGAATCAACAGGAAGATAACTGTGACAGCTTGGCTGTATGAAGCTCATTCTTGATGAGTTCAGAACTCAAACACTGTAGTTTGGAAGTTTTAGTGCTCCTGACTGCTGAAAATAGTTATTGCTGTGCTGTGAACCCCTCCAACAAGTAACCATGGGTTTATAAATTATGTATTTAATTATGATGCTGAAAAGAAATGGATAACACAAGTTTTTTAGTGAATACACACATGGCTGTTCATCAATCATTTCTCATATTGTGAACTGTCTTTGCTAGGATAATTATTGCTGTGATTAATAAGCTACTAAACTAAGATCAGAAGTGTCCATTCTTGAAAGAGAGAATTGCAAAATGATGACAGTGACATGGGTTTGAGTTAGGGTTAGATGCTCACATCTATGAACATACAAAGGTACACTGAGAAAGAGTAAGTCAGAAAAGAGGTGAAGTTGTAGAAAAAAAGCAACTGCATTGGATGGTGTATGAAAGGCACTAGTAATCGTGAATTCTTCAACACTTCAAAGAAACAAATGCTTAAATGGTTCTTTTAGTGTCAGCAGAAAGTCTGTAACTTCAATGAAGCTGCAGCAGATGCCGACAGAGAATTTTGAACTAGGGAATAATGTGCTTTATTCATAGGAAAAAGTATTGCTAAGCATGAGCAACAAGGACTTATTCTGAGCCTTAATTTGTGTGTTTATTAAAAATAGAAGGTTGGATTTTATTTTGTTGCCCACAGAGCAACATTCCCACAAATTCATTGGAATGACACAGAACAACATCAGTTTATTAGAATCTGAGAGCCAAGCAGTTCTGTCAATTCAGTGTGTTTTTGAGATACACAGACGTTGACCTGTAATAGGCTGGCAGAAAACCTAGATTCTCTTCCTAACAATCCTATTTAGTACCTGACTCTGACAGCACCATAACAGATTGAAAGGATCACAGCTATATCTTGCTGTTCTCTTGCACAGAAAAGTCCTATTGATTTCAGAGGAAGGTTTGTACCTGTAAAGGCTGTAGATCTCGAGTCTCTTTGATTATTGTCTTATAAGCATGTGTAGCTAAACCAATGTCTGTTATAACAAGTATAGCCTTTCTCTTGTGTGGATATCCTACTGATTCTGGAAGGATGTCTCTGTCTGAAAGACGAGTATGACTGTGTCTAAAACAGCTGTACCCACCTTAACTTCTTACAGTTTTTTCTCTGGGACTCTGAAAGAAAACCTGCAAATAATTTTCTTGGGTAAGAATTTTGTATGACCAGTGGTGGGTTGGATCCCAGGGGCTTCTATGCCACTTCTTTACAGGGTCATCTGAGATGAAGCAGAAACAAAAAGCTGGGATGCTGCTATGTCTGTTTGATCCTACAAAGCTGAACTGATGCTTGTACACTATTCACAGCTGAAAGGAAAAAAGGGTGGCCATGTGGATATGCTGGTTTTCATCCACAGTCAAGTGCCAATAAAAGCTGGCACTTGATTATGCCAAAAGAGGAAAGGGGAAAAAACATTACCTGATAATACTTTTTCACAATACCTGCTAAATGCAGGTTAACCTTCTATCTGGAATAAAATGGAAATATGTGAATGTAAATAAAATGTAAAATACATAATACAAGTCTTCTTAAACGCCCTCAGGATTTTCCGCTAACTTTAGTTATTTTTGGAGGACCATTGTCCATAACTATTTGGATTCCTAAAAACATCAATAAGAACATAAGATTGTCTACAAAAACTGCATGCTGTTCAGCTACCTTTAAAGGACTTCCAGTAGGTACTAAGATAAGTACTTCAGAAGCCTGACAGACCTGTGTAAGAGAAGTCATAACCTTAAAGCAGTGCTAAGGCTGTATTGCCCAAGGAGCTGCAGGTGAAGTTCAGAGGAGCTCAAAGGTTGTAACTAAGTGATCAACCATCTTAAGTTGTCTGCCTAGGCTTCTGAATTGTTTGTGGTTACTCCTTGACTCTTTAACTCTGCAAAGAGACTTTCATTATTTTATCTATTTAAGATCTGGGTAATTTGACTTTTCTCAATTAAAAATCAATTTTCTTAAGTTTTATTGATTCATGATATTCAGAATTATTCTTTTTCTTTCAACTAGCAGAGTTGGAAAATATAATTCTACTATTATACAGATTGATGGGGTCAAAAAATTTTTTTTTTTCTCCTACTTATGAAAGTGCATTAAGGAAACATACAAGAAAAAAGATAACCATCTTTTTCCTTCTCTGTACCTGCAGCAACTTGAAAGAAAATGATGAATGGCAAAATGTAAGAGCAAAGGCTCCCAAAATGAAGGAAATGATTAGGTTCTGTATTTTAAATTAGAAATAACTGTTCTGAATACATAAGCAGACATCCAATTATGTCCTATTTAGAATCTGAAGCTTCATTAATTGCAGTGGAATCATACACAAAATTAAGACTTCCTCCAAAAAGCCAGGCTTACTCAAAGAAAACTTAGTGTTTTATGATAGCATTTTCCACATTAGAGTTCTGGTCATGGCTAAATCATCATGGATAAACATAACGTATATTTAAACAGAGAAAGGACACACTCTTTTAGTCTAAAAACTGAGCCACAGAAAAACCACCAGACGGAATACTGATTATTCAGATGAATCATTAAGCAAACAGAGGTTAGAACCAAAAAAATACGAGTTACTATTTCTAACTTTCAAGTTTTTGTGATATTTCTAAATGTCTTTTTGTCATACCCACTTGCTCCATGTTGCTGCAAATAGAGATGAAAACTAGATCAAAGGATAGCCTGTGTTGCTCGTAAACATCCAGCCTCCTTTTTCCTTTCAGTCATATCCTTTTTTACACTAAATAAATCTGTAAGCATTCCTGTGTTTTTACCATTTAGATCATCACATGATTTCCACTGGAGGATGCACCAAAATAAAGACAAACATAGGACGAATATGCAGCAAATCTGGGTGTAGTACTGAATATCCCCAAATTCACTTTGAGAAAAAGTCAGTAAGCCACTAAGACTTCCTGAAGGACTTTACCATGGCACTGAAGCACTCAAGAAGTACTTACATATGTAATTGTATACTCAGGACCATATTTTGTATGAGCCACTAACAGTTATTTGTCTAAACAGGAGAAAAAAAAAAAAAAAAAGAAAAATGAAGGCATACATTTTATCACATCATGAGAGCACCCATAATTTATACATCTACATATTATAATCACTTTACCAGACCAATTCATATTCAAGAGAAACACGCACTTCTTATGAAAAGTTATACATTGTGATCATTGCATTAGTTAAGCTATAGAAAAACTGGGTTGAAAACAACAGCCATGCTGCTAAACCATGTTTAGGAATGAATGTGTTTTTTAACTTGAATCTTAAAGGAGTACAGTACTTCTTCCTTATAATCCTGCATGATTTTTTTAGAGTATGATTTGTTTTCCATTTACCCACTTTTGCTGTAGTCAGTTCTTTTCCTATTACAGATCCCATGTAGTTTATCCAGGAACTCAGGAGAATCTAGACAACAAATAAGCACTATGAGGAAAGATTGAAGTGTTAGAAATGTTGAGCTCAGAATAACAACAGAACACGCATTAAGTGAAAAGCCAGACTTCTGCTACATCTTCATTCACTCCCGTGCCACTGTTGATACCTTTCTAAATAAAAAGCGTGCATCACTACTGCTCTCAACTGCAGCAAACATTTTCCTGTTTAACAAAACTCCTTTGAGGTCATGCTCCATATATGCCCTTAATAAAAGCAATCTTAAAATGAACTTTCTATGGCTCTCACCTTGCCCATTTTACTGTTTTGCTACTCTCTGCTAGCTTTCCTTCCTCTGTCCTATTAAACAGAAGCTACTGTTTTTCACTTCGAAAGCCGTTCATAAAGGAAACTGCAGGAATAGACTTTGAGTCTGGGAAAAGGGAAAGGGGTGAAGCTAAGGTACAGCTAAGGTACCGCTAAGGTACCACTAAGGTGGCACTGACTTCTTCTATTTCTGCTGGCATGAACAGGGATTTTCATCCAGATGAACAGTTTTGATATAATTCCTTAAAATCAGCTCCCAGAACTACAGCCATTATGCATGCTCAGCTCCCCTGTGCAGTGCATATTCATTGAGTCTGGTGCTTAAAGATAGTAACTATGCCCATCTTTCTGACTTTTTGAGTGAAAATAGGAAAACCCTCCACACATTTCTAAATCATCTGGGTGAGAGCTCCATGCACCCTTGATCTCTGCATACCTCTGAATCGTTTTTTCATAATTTGTATGGATCTCAGGAGACAGAAAGTAACAGTGGACATCTTGTAGCAAATTAAGTAATCTTGACAGCAAACAGACCTTCCACTGCAAAACTGCAGGGGAAAAATATAGTTCATAGCTGAAAATACAACACGCTTGAAATGTCAGGTAAAATTATTTTTCTACAGTATGTGACTGCTCTCAGAAAATTGTGTTTACCCCTGAGACCCTCATTATTGAGAAGAGTTGTAAATTGCAGAGAGGTCAGTGCAAAACCACTGGTATGATTAACGTGGGCTGGAGGCATTAACTTAGCAAGAAAGATGAAAAGATCTAAATAAATGTGGCCTGGCTGTGGAATGCTTGAAAGGCATCAAGACAACCATTAATAAATAGCTGAAGGACATGAAAACTAAGCAAAGAGATATTTCAGGTAGCATAAAGCATAACAGGAAAAAGTAATCCGATGAAAATTTAAAAAGGAAAAAGTGTCTGGATAAACTCCTATGGAATGCACCATGCTATAGAGCACTCCCTCAGGTATAAACTGAAGTCCTACCAGCTGAGACAAATAAAGCTGCGTAGACAGACTTGAAGTGGTTATACAATGGGTTTAACCCTGTCTTTATAGAGAGGTAGGCCAAAATGTACAAATAAGTCTATGCATTACTGCTGAGATAACTCAGCTATCAAAGCAATTGAAAATGCTCATGCCTCACAGAGAAAGCATTAAGTCTACAAACGGCATGGTTCCAGAAAATAAAATCTCTCCAAACAGACCTCTCGCATTTGGAAACCTCAAACTTTATTAGTCTGTGTATAGTCTGATTGAGTTGTTAGGGCTACCAGGAATGGAGCAATTGCGGACAAACTAATGAAGACTTTAAATCTTCCTGAGCAAAATTTTCAGAAGCAAAAGAGGATGGGCCTAGAAAAAATACATGTAAGGTAATTCTTCCTGTGACCATCAAGGAAATACTAGCCAGAATAACTTTTACTCCTTCTTCTTCCACTTACTGCCAGTGGGAAGAGAAATGTAAGCAGTGCCTGTTTTCTGTTCGGGGGGGCAGCCATAATACACAGGCTAAGCAGGAAAAAATCCCTTTCAATTTTCATGCTTTCAGGTGCAGTCACTGACATCCCTAGCTACAACAATTTTTATCTCTTTGGGAGACTTAATATGCTCAAAGGATGTATTTACAACCTTATGTGATTCATAGGCTGGTGGCACAGGGACCCCAGTGTCCACTGGAAGGTTGGGCACTCCACCCGGTACCAGAATCAAGATTATTGCACAAAACGATGTCTGCTCATTCCGAACAGGCAAAGCCTCATTGCTGCACCTACAGCAACAAGAATGAAACACTCAGGAACTGACAGCCTTGCATGACAAGCAAAGAAACATGCAGTGTCTGTGCAGCAGTCTTAGATGTGGAACAGGAATGCAACTTTTATCCAATTCATGCTTGAACAAGCTGAGCTTCCTCCTGCATGTATCTGCATACCTCAGTTGTGATGTATTATTACCTTCTTTCTCTTGATTTTGGGCTGCATTCACACTTACCCACTCTTTTATTATCTGTCTGCTTGATCCCGCTGATGCCATGCCACTTGCTGTGTGCTGTGCATGCTGTCACAGGTCTGAGCCAATTGTGATTGCAGGCACAGCTACACTGTGAGCCTGGCCTTCTCTTATGACAAGAAACTAAAAAGCTACTTTTGCTTCAATTAGCTGAATAGTCTTCCTTGCATAAGAGGTCCACCATCCTTGAGAACACGCTAATAACTTCTGGTCAAATTGGACCAAACCTAACTAGCAGAATGACACTAGCATTTAGAAGTAAGATTCTATTCTTCAAAAATATGACCCAGTTGCATGTTTTTCCTTTTGCACTGTCTGCCTGGAATTTAGTCCTTAAAAAGTTAAGAACTTAATTTTATTTTTAAATACTTCCATAATCAAAGAAAAAAATGGGAAAGATTTTCAAGGAGAGGTAAGTTTTCTGAAAATTAAAACTACTTATAGAACTTCATAATAATAACCTTCCACAGGTTGCATTTGTGTAGAGATTATTTCACTAATTATATTATATGTAATAACACCTATTTTGGCAAATCAGGAATAAGAAACTTTCCAGTCTGAAACTACATGTAAAATTTCAGATACAGAATACTTTTTTTGTGCCAAGACTTACCCTTTTCTATTCCATTTGTCTTACACTTTAACCCTTACCAATGACCCTTTTGGTGCTACATGCAGCTCTAGAAAACAAACTTTTCTCCTCCAAACACAGAGCTGCTGCAATTAGTGAGAAAGATATACAGAACCATAGCATCACAGACTGGTTTGGGTTGGAAGGGGCATTAAAGCTCATCCAGTTCCAACTCCTCCCATGGGCAGGGACACCTTCCACTAAACCAAGTTGCTCCAAGCCCCGTCCAACCTGGCCTTGAACACTGCCAGGGATGGGGCAGCCGCAGCTTCTCTGGGCAACCTGTGCCAGGGCCTCACCACCCTCACAGGGAAGAACTTCTGCCTAAGAGCTCATCTCAGTCTCCCCTCTGTCAGGTTAAAGCCATTCCCCCTTGTCCTGTCCCTACAGGCCCTTGTCCAAAGCCCCTCTCCAGCTTTCTTGTAGCCCCCTCAGGCACTGGCAGCTCCTCTAAGGTCTCCCCTTAAGGAGATTTCTCTTCTCCAGGCTGAACCAGCCCAGCTCTCTCAGCCTGTCTCCAGAGCAGAGCTGCTCCAGCCCTCACAGCATCTCTGTGGCCTCCTCTGGACTCGCTCCAACAGCTCCACGTCCCTCTTGTGTTGTAGCCGCAGAGATGAATGCAAGAGTGTAGGGGGGGGTCTCACAAGACCCATATAGAGGGGTAGAATTACCTCCCTCGACCTGCTTGTCATGGTCTTTCGACGCATCTTTTGATGCAGCCCTCAGTACAGTTGGCTTTTTGGGCTGTGAGCATATGTTACTGGCTCATGTCCAATTTTTCATCTAGCAGTATCTCCAAGTCTATCCCTGCATGGCTGTTCTCCATCTATTCATTACACAGTCTGTACTGGTACTGGGGATTGGTCTGACCAAGGTACAGGACCTTGCACTTGGCCTTGTAGAACTTAATGAAAACCCCACTTGTGGAATTGTTTTTGCTCAGGGACCCAGATATACTTGGTGGGTAACGTGGGAAGATGGGAAATCCTGGTGTGTACCCCAAGGGGATTTGATTTTAGAAGAAAACAGCCAATGAACTCAATTGTATGCTGTTGCCTGCTATGTAGCACTTTTATAGCCCAGCAGGTAGATGTCTTCAAGTCACCAGCAACTGGCCCTGACTTCCCTCTGACCACCATCCCAACAAAGAATGAGCTTTGACGAAACCAGACGAGCTCAGAAGTGACCAGACGAGTTCCACGGTGTCATCAGCAAGCAACAATCCAACACTGCACACTGTCTATCCTGCTCTGAAAGACTGTTACAAGAGATGGAGCCAGACATCATGGACTGGATGAATTCAGCAGCTTTACAGGGATTGGTCCATGCACTAAGGAATAATACCTCTCTCTCTCTCTGTGTATGCGTGTATATATACATATATATAGGACAAAAGTGATGGTATATTGAAAAGTGTGAGATCTGTGCATGATGTGAATGGTATGGAATAAGGGGTGGATACTGTCCTGGGTTCAGCAGTAGCAGTCATTTTTCAACTTCTTAGTAGTTGGGGCAGTGCTGTGGTTTTGACTTTCAGCCTAGGAACAACACTAGTAACAGCAGTGTTTTCAGTTGCTGCTCAGTAATGTTTACTCTGACCAAGGGTTGTTCAGTCTCTCATGTTCTGCCAGTGAGGAAGAGCACAAGAAGCCAGGAGGAAGCAGAGACAGAACATCTGACCCAAAGCAGCCGAAGAGGTATTCCATACCACATGACATCATGCCCAGTATATAAAATGGGGGCAGTTACCCTAAAGGCCCAGATCGCTGCTCGGGACAGGCTGGGTATCGGTAGGTGGTGGTGAGCTATTGTATTCTCTCCCCTTGTTATCTCCCTTATCATTATTATTATTGGTGGTAGCAGCAGTGGCTTGTGGACTGTTCTTATCTCAACCCGTGGGAGTTACATTCTTTCGATTCTCCTCCCCATCCCTCTGGTAGCGGGGGGAGAAAGAAGGAGTGAGCGAGCGAGCGGCTGCATGGTTCTGAGTTACCAGCTGGGCTTAAACCATGATACATGGGCCTAAATACTGATGCCTGCCAAAGTCTCTCTGTATGGTATCCCTTCTCCCTAATGAACGAACTGCACCACTCAGCTTGGTGTCAGCTGCAAACTTGCAGAAGGTGCACTCAATCTTACTGTCTATGTCATTGATGAAGATATTAAATACTATTAGTCTCAGTATGGCCCTTCAGGAGCACCACTCATTACTGGTTTCCATTAGGACATTGAGCCATTGACCGTAACTCTTTGAACATGGCCATCCAGCCAATGCTTTGTCCAACTAACAGTCCATCCATCAAACCAATTTCTCTTCAATTTATTGGTAAGAACATTGGAGGGGGACTGTATCAAAGGCCTTACAGAAGTTCAGGTAGATATACCTAGGCAGTACTAAGAAATGCTAATCCTGTGCTTATTGTTAAAACCCACCCTGGTAATGAATGAGTGGGGTACAGAGGGATGCAGACAACTGCCAGTGACAAGACCTGCATTTCAGCTCAGATCTCTGCATTGTTTCTTGTTGGAGCTGTGATGTAGGCATGCTGATGCCCAGACTTCTGCCTCACATCCTCGTGTTGCTCATAGGACTTCCCAACATTATCACGGGTCGGCTTCATGTCCATAGACCAGTCTGTATGGATATAGAATCATAGAATAGTTAGGGTTGCAAAGGACCTTAAGATCATCTAGTTCAAACCCTGCCGTGGGCAGGGACACCTCACACTAAACCATGTCACCCAAGGCTCTGTCCAACCTGGCCTTGAACACCACCAGGGATGGAGCATTCAAAACTTCCCTGGGGAACCCATTCTGGTGCCTCACCACCCTCCCAGTAAAGAACTTCTTCTTCCTTATATCCAATCTAAGCTTCCTCTGTTTAAATTTTAACCCATTACCCCTTGTCCTATCACTACAGTCCCTAATGAAGAGTCCCTCTCCAGCATCCCTATAGGCCCCCTTCAGATACTGGAAGGCTGCTATGAGGTCTCCACGCAGCCTTCTCTTCTCCAGGCTGAACAGCCACAACTTTCTCAGCCTGTCTTCATAGGGGAGGTACTCCAGTCTCCTGATCATCCTCTGGACTTGTTCCAACAGTTCCATGTCCTTTTTATGGTGAGGACACCAGAACTGCACACAACACTCCAGGTGAGGTTTCACAAGAGCAGAGTAGAGGGGCAGGATCACTTCCTTCAACCTGCTGGTCACGCTTCTTTTGATGCAGCTCAGGATATGGGTGGCTTTCTGGGCTGTGAGCGCACACTGAAGCTGGCTTATGTTCATTTTCTCATCAACCAACACCCCCAAGTCCTTCTCTACAGGGCTGCTCTGAGTCTCTTCTCTGCTCAACCTGTAGCTGTGCCTGGGATTGTTCTGACACAGTTGTAGGACCTTGCAGTTGGCATGGTTAAACTTCATAAGGCTGGCATCTGCCCACCTCACAAGTGTGTCCAGCTCCCTCTGGATGGCATCCCTTCCCTCCAGCGTATCAACCGAACCACACAGCTTGGTGTCATCTGCAAACTACGGACATGGTGGGTCCTTGGTGGTTTGCATACTGCCTGTCTTCGCCACTTCCTGCTTTATCCATGATGCTGTTTGCTATTAGCTTATAGGGGGGAATTAAGATATCTCTCAAGACATGGATTCAATCCCTGCCCTGCTGGTCACTTCAGTGGCAGATCAATGGACAAATCACAAATCAATGGACAAATCAAAATGGACAGAGCACAAAACTTTCCTGCTTAAGGACCATTTCTGATTTTGGGGCACATGGACCCAAATCCTCAGAGATGTGCAAAAGCTTAAGTCGCAGTGTTCACTCAGGTTATTAGCCCTTAGAAAAGCCTGACCAACATAAACTGCCCAAGCTCAGGTGTTCAGCCTACTGCAGAGTGAATAGTTAAAACTGGATCTCCAAAGTCCCAAACCCCTAAAATAGCCACCGGGCTTGCCTACCTTTAAAATGAAAGGTTAGCTTGATGGGAGCTTCAGAATACTTAGTTTACTATGACTGTCAAATTTTTAAAAAAAACAACGATGTGAGATGAATCAGAGTCTCCTAGTTACAGGCAATGACCCTTTGTGCACCCATTAGCTAGATGCCTACTCACTTTTTGATAAGGTATCTGTTTTATAAGCAACATGCTTCAAAGGCAGAATCACAAAACTGAAGTGGAAAGAGAAACCTGGCGATCTGCCAACTTGAAAAAATAAGAAAAAAAATCCCTTATCTATTATATACTGAAGTCATTAACTGTTTTACAGCTAAAAAAAGTACATTAAAATGTCCCAGTGTGCTCCTAGCAGGGTCATGCTTTGTTGGTGACCGAGAGGCCAGCACTGTGCAGTTTGACAGGTGCTTAGGTCAGGATGAAATATGACATCTGTGATCCCTCTCAAGAGCTGGTACCAGTTCTGGATGATTTGACAAATGAAGATCTATTCAGAAGGTTTCAGTTTGACAGATGAATAGCCCAACCAAGACTTTTCAGTGCTAGGGCATCCAAGAGATTGCTGCATTTATGGTGCCTTGTGCAACTTACAGGCATTTTAATTAGCTTTACTGGTATTTTAACAAACACAGCTTGCCTTCAGAATCTTAGATACTGAGGTCTGTACACATCTTCAAAGCAAAATCCAAAACAGGAAAGAAAAAATGCAGAGCCCCACAAATTTCCCACTGAGACAAAGTTATGCACAGTGAACTATCCCAAAAAACAAAGGCAGAAAAAAGGTAATGAGATTATAGAATTGCAGAATCAACTAGGTTGGAAAAGACCTTTAAGATAATTAAGTCCAACCACTACTCCAGGACTGTCAAGGCTACCACTAAACCATATTACTAAGGGCAAACTGATCTCCCCTCAAGATGTCCCCTCATGGCCATCCATCACATCCTATGGCTGACCCTGCTCTCCCCTCATGATCTTCCCTCAAAAATGCCCCTCATCGCTCATAGCTACCCCTCAAGATTTACCCTCATGGCTGCCCCCCACATTCCATGGCTACTCCTCTCCCCTAATGATCTTCAAACACCAACAAATTTTATATGTTAAGTATAGATCAGGATTCAAACATTTGGTCCTAGTGCATCTATATTCACAAAGTCTATTCCCATCAGACTGGCTGATCAGAATCCAAGAGTATGCCCCCATCACCTGTCTCTTAAATGTGACGTGATGAATAAAAGGTAGAAAGCTCTGAAAAACATAAAGCATCATTCAGATTAGAAAGTATGCAATTCAACACTTAGCTGAAACCCATAACTAAAGTAGATGAAAGTGTGTATGGAGTACCTGTTGCTATACAAGAGTGTGCACATGAAATCAAGCCTCTTCTCTATTCTCATGAGAACCGGCCTAATAATAAGATGATATTTCTAAGGACACAGGGTCATTTACCATCATGCTGTGGCATTGATCTGTTGCTGAAAAGAGGAAATTATCAGCTACAAAAGGTAGCTTTGCTTTGTTTGGTTTTTTTTTTTAAATTAAGAATTTCAAAGTAGAGATGAGGCATCAGCTTACTTTCTAAGCTTTTTGTGAAGAACAACCTACACAGGGCTTTTTTCATCTCTGCTTCCATTTGGAATTATTGGTATATGACCTGTAAATAAACTCAAATGTCTACTCCCAAGAAAAAAATCACATCAAGTCCAGATACCTCAATTATACCAGCAGAGCTAGAAAAAAAAGGGATTTTTATTTTAGGGACTCATGGATTCTGTATCACATCATCCCCTCTGTTTGGGGCCACCTGAAAAGTTGATGGGCAAGGACTCTGATTTCCTCTGGACCACTGATAAAAATGTGTACTGGTTTGGGCTGGGATACAGTTAGTTTTCTTTATAGTACCTTGTATGGTTTAGTAGCTTATGTATGCAGCTATGTTTTGGATTTGTGATAAAAACAGTATTGATAACACAGGGTTGTTATATATTAATGGACACGCCTACAGAGCATCAAAGCCTTTTCTGTTTCTCATGCTACCCCACAGGTGAAGAGGCTGGGGGTGCTCAAGGTGTTGGCCAGGATTAAGCCACGACAGATACTAATAAGAGGTTCCAGACAGACCCCAGCAATGCCCCACTTGTTACCAAGACAATATGACCCATTGATCACAGCCCTCTGAGTCCCATTATCCAACCAGTTTTTCATCTGTCTCACTGTCCATCCATCCAGACCATCATGGCCTAACCTGGATATGAGAACAGTGACAGTGTCAAGAACCTTGCTCTAGCCCAGGTACATGACAACCACATCTCACCCACCATCCACAAACCAATCATTTCTTCACAGAAGGCCTTCAGGTGGGTCAGGTGTGATTTACTTCCAGTAAACCTTGCTGACAAACCCTTGCTCCCAATCATGTTATCCTCCATATGCCCACAAATATATTCTCCAGTTTTCCTGGGGACTTGTCACAGTTTAATCCCTGCCAACAAGAAAGCACTACGCAGTCACTCATTCTTCAACCTTTTGTGAGGTGGGGAAGAGAACTGGAGAAAAGGTAAAAATGCATGAGTTTAGATAAGAATAGTTTAATAGCTAAAATAAGGTATAGTATAATATAATAATAATGAAAAGGGAAATCACATAGAAGCCTGCCTGGGGAGAACTGAGGCAAAGGCACCATCCAGTTCCCCTGCCTTCTGCACCTGTCACACGAAATCAATTAACATCTTAATCACAGCATCAATAACGTAGCTACAGAACAAATGGGAGCACATCATGTTTATTTCTCCCCCAGAAAGACAGATTAAAAATAATTATAATATTTCTGATTAAAGAAATGATTTTGGAATGGAAGGGTTTTAGTCCCTTTATTAAAAGTGTATAATGGCACAAACATACCCACCCACTAAAACCACCACATGGAGAAGACAGATCTGAATAAATTCTGGACAGTTTTTATCTTCCCTTTACTGTATTCTTCAACAGTTGCAAGGGCTGGAGCAACTCTTTTGAGGAAGGCGAATTTAAGGCAAAAGATCTGTCCCCGGCCAGATGAAGAAAGTTCATAATTACAGACTATCATCACCACCATAACAGGATGCTCCCAAATGATACAGAAGGGAATACTCTTCTTGTCTATATCAAGAAACAATTGCTGACAAATTTAGCTTTTATTCTCTGTATATTAGTACACAGTTTTGCCACAACTGATCTCTGCAACATCAGCCTTCCTCCCCTTGCTAGCACAGTTTGCATTATTTCAACCTTTCTTCATAAGAAAAATCCTCTTATGTCTAAAATAATTTGCTTCGTACTTGAACATTTATTTAAGGCAGGATGAACTTAATACGTTGATTTTCTCTCACCTTTACGACAGTTAATACTAGTTCAAGCTTTAAGCACTATTTTTATGTAATAAAAACAAGGGTATACATAAAAATTAAACTAGCTGACATCTCTTACCTTAAAACTAAACAATACCAAGCTTGTATAGCTGTACTTCCTGAAAGACTGGAATTCCTGAAGTATCAAAATTCCTGAAGTATCAAAATTCCTGAAGCATTAAGCATAGAAATACAGATAATGCATCTATATATGTAGCAGTAATACTGCAATCTCAGTATCATTCTACATATTTTCCCTAATGCAACCTGCTATCTTCTTTGCTTCTTTGCCCACCATGGCACATTGAGAAGATGTTCTTATCGAGCTTTTCCCCTGTGAGGCACAGGTCTTTCTCTTTTCTCTGGAGTGATTACAGCTTTATATTTATATTTTTTATATATATATATATACACCCATATATATATATATATATGTTATATAATTTATAACCCATCAAAGTATATAAAAAATTCAGATGGTTCCTCCCAGCGATAAGAGACCTTCCAGAAGCAATGCTTTTAGAATTTATCTGAGAACAGAACTGTCATTACCTGATATTTCAGTACCACGCTGCCAGCAGCTGTTTAATATTTTCATATTTGCCATTCACCCTCACTAGGGAAGCAGGCCCTAAATTAGACCTTACATAGGCTTAAATTTTACTTATTTACTTTCCCAAAGTCAGTCATTCTCCAGAGGATCTGTTCAATCTATTACCTCACCTCAATACTTATCCATAGAGGGAAACTAAAACTGAGCCTTCTAAAGTGCTGACAGGACTGTAACCAAATTTAAGTCATTGTGAATAAAGAAACCTAAGTATTTAGCTTCTGTTAAATCACAGATATATTGAAGTCCAGCTATCAGGAAAAACATTGGAAATTATAGCATAAGCCATACAAGTGCCACTTAGCATTCTTCTAGATTCATGAAGGGAAAAACTGTTTTTTTAAAATACACCGTCATCTCCTTGAAAATAAGCAGCTGTCTGGACGTGTTTCATTTTCAAAAAAGACATGATTATTGTTACTACTTTAGTATTAAAAAATGACTGTGTTACTTGAATCTGTACATGGAAGAAGGGCTCCCATAAGTGGCGTGGGGGGAGCTGAAGAGTAAGTGCAACACCTAATCCAGAGCTTGGAAGATGGGAGGCAAGAGGCAATCTGCAACGGGCGCTCCCAGGACAGCTCAGCAGTCTGCAAAAGGATTTCTTGGCTGATATATTTAGCATTATCTTGTGTAGTTGGGAAATAGGTTGAGACTGGTGATCAGTAAAAGCTGAACTAGCATATACTGTCCTGTTAAAACATACGGCCTCAATTCACAAAGCTTTCACATCCCACATCCACTCAATAGTTCAGTGGCTGGTGCTTCTGTCTAAGCTGCAGGTTAGAACAACTCAGCTTCCTCCTATGCCTGCGAGACAAACCACTGTGCCTTAACTGCATCTCTGCCTTCCTCCCCGTATCGATTCCATGCTGCATAAATAATTAAACATCTACTAGGATAGACACCAGCACTCAGATGTTTCACCCAAATACTGGGTGAATCAGACAAGTTTTCTCTCTCTCAGTAATAACCAATACAACTGGAAAACAGAAACAGATCCACACCTGGCAGCGTGCTGTGCACAGGGGGTGCAACCAGTTTTGTGATTGCATTGTGATTGTTCTGAGGACACAGTGTTTCTCTTTTCCATAAAATACTTAAACAGTTAGTGAGAACAGACAAGTGACTGTGGTGAGAACAGTTGCCTGAGAGGTGTGAAAGCTTAATTACTGATTCAAAGCTGTAGAGTTTCAATGGGACACCTAAGCAGACTTCTCCCACCTCTTTCCGAAAGCACCTTATTCATTAGAGAAATGCAGGTTCATGCCCTTCAGGAAATAACAGAACTCCATTTGAGCAGTTGCTCTAACCCTAGTTAGAGGGTTAACTCTAACTAGTTGCTCTACCATCTCCAACTGTTGACTTCAACCCACATTTACTTCTTTTTGTATTTTTGTAAATAATGTTACCACTGAATGAAATTATTTTGGGTGGGCAGAGCTATACTCTCCTGGAAAAATGTTACAAATTGAGATTTCATTCACCATTATCTCTTTTTTGATCAGATACTCAACTCAGAATTCAAATTTAACCCTGCTACTGCTCATTCATCTTCCACCCTCCCCCATCAAACTAACAAAACTGGATTCAGATTTATTAGCCAGAATTAAAGTCTGCTAACATAGCTACTATACAAGTAATAAATGAAAAATTAGTAGACAAGTTGGTATATGAAAAACAAGTAGAAATGAAAAATTTCTAACTGATACAGGATAGCCAAGTAAAACACTTTTTAAACTTCATGTTTTCTATGAAGCATGTGAACAACACAGGGCAATCAGCTGAAAAAGCAAGGGACAAAAAGCGGACCCAGTGTGAAAACCATTCTGGATAATTGCAAAGCAGAATTCCAGGAACTACAGCAAAGGGCACAGATAATGCTTGCAAAAAGCCCCAATGTATGTAAATATTAAACACCATTTTTTAACTGCAATATACAAGAAGTGCTCCTTCTGTTCGAGTTGGACACAAAATGTTAGTAAAGTGGCAATAAATATGTGTGTGTTCCATAATTCCAGTAATACACAGCCTGAAAAAAAAAAAATAATCATTTATTTATTGAAAACTTCGGCACTGCATCAAAGTAGGACTTTAATACTTTGAAGGGAAATCAGCACAGAGGAAAATGACCCAGGAAGGTGACTAGGAAAGATTAAGACTTGTGATCCAGAAAGACCTACATATATTTGATGTGAACATAAGTCCAAAGGGCAGTAGCTATTTAAGGGAACAAAACAGAGAAAAGGAAATGTTAAAAGTAAAGAAAAGTAAAATCATTCTGACTGATAATGAAATTCATCAGGTTGCTCACAAGTATTTCTCAGCATGCCCTTCAGGGTGAATGTATCTCCAAACTTGAAAAAACCTTAAACATTATTGTCTGGAGTTTGCTATTTAACGTAAAGCAGAAGCTCAGATGCAGCTTGGAATTTCTCGCAGGACACAGAGGTGTTTTAGGCACTGGTGTTACATACTTGCTACAGGGAAACTATGCATATTTTTCAATCTTATATCCTCTCAAATACTGTCCTCCCACAGTACATACCTACTTGACAGATGTGAAATGCTACACTAAGAACGTACTCATATGCTGGAAGAAGTCCAAGCACAGAGTTTCTTTACCTCCACAACTTAAGAGATTGCTTAAATAGCTTTTTGCTAGTTAATAACAACCAGCTCAACTAACAATGACTACTTAGAAGGACTAAAAATCTGGAGAGGGGCTTTTGACAAGGGCCTGTAGGGACAGGACAAGGGGAATGGCTTTAACCTGACAGAGGGGAGACTGAGATGCGACCTCAGGCAGAAGTTCTTCCCTGTGAGGGTGGTGAGGCCGTGGCACAGGTTGCCCAGAGAAGCTGCGGCTGCCCCATCCCTGGCAGTGTTCAAGGTCAGGTTGGACAGGGCTTGGAGCAACCTGGTCTAGTAGAAGATGTCTCTGCCCATGGCAGGGGTTTGGAACTGGATGAGCTTTAAGGTCCCTTCCAATCCAAGTGATTCTATGACTTCATGATTCTATGACTAGCTCAGTGGATTACCCACTGTAAAGCAGTGCAGCTGCACCTTTGTATCCACTGATGTTCAGTTTCAGAAAGCGGTACTTAATTTCACCCACTGCAAATGGAGCCCTTCAGCTTTCAGTAAGAGATATTCATTTGTTTCAAGCTTCCTCTTGAATTTTTTGCAGTGCAACATTTCACAAGGGTGAACTACACAGACATCCATCAAAAGTCATGAACTGGAAGGCAACAGGCAATTCTTAAAAATAAGTGTATCTTACCATTCACTAACCAAAGTAATTTTCAGCAAAAGTTTATCTGTTGAGAAAATACCACTCCTATCAGAAAGTCAGGAAGTCAGTATTGGCTTTCAGCTGCAGCATTCAGCCCTCTTTTAATTTTTTAATTTTTTAATTTTTTTAAATAAAGAAACTGTTAATTTCTTGCCTGCAGTCAACAGATTTCTCATAGCACACGGTAAAGATCTGATAATTTTACTGGGACAAATATTTTCCAATATGCAAAGATATCAGACATCATGTGCTGCTTTTTTAACTAATGTGTAAATTTGCTTGATTTCTTTCTTTAAATGCATTTAAGGCCACATGCTGGAAATTTTATTCAGACTGAGCTTGTCTTATTTTGTGAAACCACTAAGTTAATTTGCTTGTGAACTAAGGTCTTGGCATCGATGTGATTTTTAGAATGTGAGCCTATGTATCCAGCAAGAAAGGTAGATCCTACCAAAAAATGTGAATACTAATCTAATCTTGGCCATCCCATAGCAACTGCTTTTTCTTGAAAGTCTGGCACCATAACTGCAGCATTTTTATAAACTTATATTGCATAATAATTATATTTAAAAATAACAACAGCAGTTTGCCCAGCAGTTTGCCCTGAAAAAAATCCCCACCAAATGAATGGAGGATATTTTATTCAGGATCAGATGGCAAAGGCAAGTTCCAAATCAATATTGTAGGTCCAAAATTAAAATACAGGCTAAATGTAAGTAGCTAATTCAAAAACAGATGTTCTAGATGCCTAATTCTGCTTTCTCAAACCACAGTGCTCAAGCCAGTACCTTCATTCTGACTTTCTGGTGCCTAATTAAGTTGCATGAAGGATCCCTGTTTTGCCACAGAACGTATCATTACATCTATTTAAGTGTGCATTTCACTAGTTGTGCATTCTCAGGTTTCTACCTGGCAGCAAAACCAGCTACCTCTCACTTTACTGTGAATCAGCACCAAACTCTGCACAAACAGATATACTTTCTGGTATCTTCTACGTTCTACCTTTCTAAGTTTACTATACAAGAAGTTAAGTGGCTTTAGAAGTGTAAGTCTATTTTAAATGAAGAAATAGTTCCCTAAATCTCCAGAAAATACAGAAATTTCAGATCATGTGTGTAAAAATACTGAATCATTTCACTGCTTGGGATCTGATCTGCCTATATCTTGAATGACACTGCTGCACCCAACAGGTCATAAACACCTCCTTGTAAAACGGTAACTTTCTGGTCCTCTAAAATGGAAATTAATAATTTCCTGGGTAAACTAGGAAATTTTGCTGTTTTTTTTTTTCAGTATGGCTTTTTCTTTGTAGTTCTTAATACTGGAAAGCTGCCACTGAGATCAGTAGGTATTCTATTATTGTAATATTAAAGGAACGTGAGGAGTCCAAAATTCAACATTCAGAACCACTTCTTTCAAGCTGAGTGTCTGTGCAGTGGATTGCACAGATGCTTTAATCACCATGGCTCAAAAGTCTGCATAATTTAAATGACATTCACAAAACATTTAAAATTAAGATACTCTTGCCATCATTGCTCATCATTGTTCTAAAGGTTTATTATGGCCATGAAATTATTCCACTGCTGGAAAGGATGATCCCTTTCACAAACTGCTTCAGTAATGCTCTCCTGTTGCAAAGAAGTCCACAGAAAATGTTCAGACAACTGAAAAACACTTTATTTCACCTCTATTGGTATTACCAAATAAAATCATGCAGAAAGAATTGGACCAAAAAATAATATCAGCTTCATCTGAAATTTAGTATATGACACAGGAAAAGACTAAAGGAGTTTCTTTTTTTTGACTATGGCATGTTTGAAAGAATTCTTCATTAGGACAAAAAATACTATCAGATTTTTAGAAAAGACACACAAATATACATTGCATGTAACAATTATTTTTTAAAAGTACAAATTAAATAAAAATTAAAAATGCCTTATTAGGCATTTTAGAAGTCAAAATATTTGTGAAGCCATGAAAACATTGCTGTAATTATTCACTGCATTTTCTGACATAAAATTGTGTAAGACCAACTGTTTTTTAAATCTAAGCAGTTATTGTAGCTTATTCCAGCTGGTCAGTTAAGCCAGTTATTTGCCTGCTAGTTGTGGTGAACAGTTAGTGATTAAGCTTGAAAAGAGAAAAGGCTCTGAAGATAGGAAACCCTTTTCCAATACCCCGATCCTCTTTATAGATCAGGGTAAGGGTCCCTGTGACTGGAGTTCTGCAGAGTTATATCCTGAACTGCTTTTAGCTTAAATCCTCTATGTAGTACAGAAATTCATTCTGTCTTTTGGCCAGCAAGGCTTCACTAGATTTTGCTATTTCACCATTTTTCATGTCTTTACCTCTGCTTCCCTTCTTCTAGATCCCCTACCAAGAGCAGTGATGCAGCTGATATATTTTCATTTGTTGCAAAAGTACAGAGAAAGCTGGGCTGAACTGAAAGACCATCACTATGCAGGGCTCAATTTTAAGTACTGTGGCATAGCTGGCAAATATAAAACTTCAGCATTCCAGAAACATTTGGCTTTCCTTTTCATATGAATGGTTTCATAGATGATTATTCAGAATTTATGCAGGTCAAGTTAATTTCAACCCTGGTGAATAAGGTTTTTCTCCCATTTAAGCTGTTTTCTTAAATAACCATTCTCATCTAACAGGGAAAAAAAAATCTTTGAATCTGGTCTCTTTAAGACTCTGTTTCTAACTATGCTCAGAAGACTTATTTCCATATGAAAAGCTAAATCAACATTTTCTTATTATATTGATTTTCCGCTTACAGTAACTGCAAAGACTTTCAGTCCTCCTAGAAAAAGAAGGATCAAAATCAACATATTTTTATAACTTTATGAATATTTTCCACATTGAATCATTCAACAAATGCAAAACATTAGTCTGTAACATTCAAAATCAGGTTGAGAATACACTCCAATGTACAAATGCTACACTTATGAATATTTAAAATTACTAAGTTATTGGCAGCCATATCTTCTGTTCTTATACGTAATATATTTACACTGACAGAGATTCCACTTTAATATGCTCCACCCAGGCAGGAATCAAAAGACAGTTTCATAACTGATTCACTGGATCTTGTTACAAGTTAGACAAAGGTTTTGTCCTTTGTGGCAATTTTTCCAAGGATAAGTAAACTGTAAATGAGAATACCTACATCCAAGTTTTCCTCCTGTTTTAGTAGGTACAGCTGCCCTGACAAAGGACTGCATAGAGGACAAGTAAAATTATTTGTCTGGGCATATGTATATTGAAATAATTAGTATTAATTCTAGCATTTTCAAAAATTTCCACGAAAGGCATACAGACAGGTAAGAATACTGCTATCAGAAAGGAGTATCCTATTACAAGAAAACAGCAGGACAGAAAACTTCCTGCAGAAAATTATTTAATAGACTCAAAAGACAAGGTGAGTACTTTCTTTGTACAGAATCATGCAATTCATAACTTTCCAATAGCACCACAAATAACCCCTACAGACTGCTGTGTGTGACAGCCGATACTGAATTGTCTGAAAAGCTCAACATGTCATTGTTACACTTCTACCCCAAAACCATTACCTATACAAACTGCTCAAAGGCAACACTTTACAACAGAGAAACAAATGGCTGTCATGTTGTTCTCCTTCACCAGCTCACAACTACTCATCAAACTATTTGGAGAAAATATTCTTTGACAGCTAGGACACTGAAACATTAGTAGATTTCAAGAAAATATAAGAAATATATTTTTTTTCCTGTCAAATATTAACACCCCTCATTTGAGGCAAGTCCTGTAGGAAACCACAAAGCAGCACATAAATATGAAAGTGATACCAGAGCTACACATGGTTATTAAAAGATATCCTAGCAATTACTGAAGCCAGGGAGTTGAGTTACAATCAAGATGATCCTTATTAAAATAAACTAATGAGATTTGACAGAGTATGAATTTAAGCCTAAATACCAACAATGTCATGCTGTCAAGCAAATTAAATGTATTAACGGAAAACTGCTGCATTTGATTTAAGGCCCCATCATGAAAATGAGAAAAGAGGTCACCCTGGACCTTCAGGGAATCTGTTCCTACAGAAATTTTAATTTTGTTCACAACCCCTGGGAAGCAAAAGTAATGAATTGCCTTGCTCAGAGATGTTAGAGGTGTACCAGTCACACACTGCCAGCATTACAGTTCATATTATCCTATCCACCTACACGAAATATTCACCTAAAATAGCAATAATAATTGGGACTAGATAGTGTTCTCCTTTACTCACACTAGAAATCCTACTTCAGTGGAACTGTGGATCTGAGCAAGTGTTAAATACTTCTCAGAATGAGTGGTATACCATGTTTGTCTCTTGTTTCAGTCAGGAATGGGTTTTGTATGTTTTAAGTGTAATACAATAGCTCCTTATGTAGAATGGAAGCTGTAAAATAAGAGTAAGCCACGCATTCTTTAAAGAAGGACTCTTTGGTCAGTTACTGACAGCAACTTGTAAATGCAGACGTCTGAGCCTTTGCAGTTTTGGATGGCAAACTTCATCCACCCAAACCTCAGACTGCATCTGCAAATCCAGCAACAATATGTGCAAAGAAAACGTGACACAAAACTGTGATATAGTTTCAGTCCTACATATTTCTAGGCCAGTTGGCCTCAGAGTGTGAGCAAGCAAACTTGAAGGCTTAGCTCTTTGTCTCTGGATAGCAGCTGGTCTTTTGTCCCAGTGCCCACAGGCAAACACAGAGTACTGCGTTCACCACCTCCTTGACAGCCAAGTGGCTGAGGCCACTGGCTCTTGCATGGACTTCATGATCCAAACTCTTATGACGCTAAAATTTTTAGAGGTACTATTGTTTGAAGTTAACTACAATTGCCCACGCTTCCAAATGCTCAGCAACCACCTCTTAGCACAAGATACACATTGCAAAGTTGCAACTCTACAGCACAATCCTAGCGTGGAGGTACACAGCATGTCTCAAGTCATGACTAGACACCAGGTAACCAAACTCACCAGCATATTCTCTACCTGCAAAACAGACACTTGAAAATACTCTATTGGAAAGCTAAGCTGTCTCTTTTTCTATCGGCACAACCAGCTGGTTAAAAGCTGTACTGACTGAGATTACTCTAGACATTTTGGAGACTGATGAAAATCTTTTCTTTGGCACTTCATTTCTAATAATATAGGAGAACATGCAACAGCAAGTAAAAAAAGAAAAACTTATTGCTAGTAGCTTGGGCTGTCTGGTAGTTCAGTAATAAAAAGTGTTTCTTCCTGTCTGAATGGCTTGAAAGATGCCATAATCAGGAATCGTGCTTCAGTTCACCAACATTTTGGTGATACTGGTGCATCACTGAGCGAAATCTGCCTTAGTTTTCCATGCAAGAAGGCCATTCCTTGGACTCGCTTCTTTTTGCTTTGAGACCACCACAATTGCCCCAAATCATCTCTTTTGTGATACCAAGTATCAACAATCAGTCACATTCTTACAGATTGAAAAATGTTATCTAGTCTCCGTGGGGGAGTATATCTGATCTTTCTGGCATACTACATTCTTCACACACAGACGAATCAGTGACTTGCCAACAGTCACAGTGGAAGCTCATCAACTTTCTGAGAGTCAATTGACATTGCAGTCATATGTGCTACTTTTAATAAATGACTGTGGTAAAAGCAAATCAAGTAACGTACAAGAACTGGTGATGTTTTTTTTTTTTCATCTTAATGTCTATATGAGAAAATCAGCATTTAAGAAAACTAAAGTTTGTAGCTTAAAAAGTATCTTATTCACTACTGATCTTACAGTTCAATGATTACCTCACAATTTTTTTCTTACTGCTTCCTAAGACATATTTCAAGGCTTGATTTTCTTCCATCTAATGGAACAAAACCTGTTTATTCCTGGGATGCAGTGCATGAACACTTGTGAGACCTTTGAGATGTGTAGGAGTGTAAGTGCAAGGTATTCCACTAACTTCCATGTTGACAGAAGAAAGTTTCCTGGTTCTGCTTATACACAACATTACAAAGCCTTTCTTCTTGTCTTCTTTCTTTTCTGCCTTCTTTGCTTCTTGATCACATTCTATTTGTGTCTCACCAGTTCATCTTCAGAGTCTCCCAGAAAAACAGAAACATAATTAAGAACAAAATTTATAGAACACACAGAAGATAAGAAGAAAACACGTAACTGGTCTGGTGTGTTGAAGAGTCACAACTACTTGTGAGACGAAGTATTAATATTAAAAGAGTTCTCAGAAAGTCTGGAGCTGGCCCAAGTTTGTAAGTCCAATCCAGTTCCAGGGCAAAGATAATACAGATCAGAAGACAAAATAAATCAATATTCTGTACGGAAATGTGAAAAAATAGAGTGATGAAGTGCTAAATCAAAAGTGTATTTATATCAAAATGATTTTCCTGATATTATCAGGCAAAATGAAGACCATGCAAATTCCTTTATTAACAGAGATCAGACATCTGTCTCCAGATAAACAGATGTTAAAAGTGATATAATTGGTATTTTTTGCATGAACTCTCTTTGGTGCTCCACTTCTTAAGCAGCCGAAATGAGAACACTGTAAACAGAAAAAGATTATTTAGCCAGGAGTACTAAACAGCTATGAATGTCCAAAACTCTGTCTCATTGAAACTTTAAGTCAGGTTTTCCTGAAGAAAACAACTTCATACTGTAAAAAGTCTAACTTGTGAAAAGGAAGACAAAAAACTGTAGTTCAAGAAACTATAATCTCAAATGGAAAGCTGGCTGTTCAGCTGGCATAAAATAATTTCCTGTATTTTCAGTCAGTTTGGAAAACGAATGTCTTCATATATTTTCATTATAATTTGATTATAATTTAATTTTTTATGGATGTTGCTTGAGTTCTCCCAATGTTTGTATTTCTCCTCAGTGTTTTTTTTTTCAGTAATGAATTTTTATGAGTATGTAGGATTTGTTTTAAAATTAGTATGTTCTACTACTTTTTTCCTGTAGATTTCTGCAGCTTCATACCAGTGACTCATAGCATCCATCCTGCTGAATTTTCCAAACAGAAGAAGTTTATAACCCAAATGTTTCACTGTATTATTAGCTTTTACCTTATGTCTTCTTCCTTAGTGGGACCAACCATACTTCATTTTTGTGTCAAACAAGCCTCTTTTACAGCTTTCTCCTTTTCCAGCTTAAGACAGAACATCTCACTGTATGTGACTACATTATCAAAAGATAATCGCTACTAAGCTAAAACTGCACAGTTGCAAAAGCTAGCTCTGAACTCAATGAGAACGCCAAGATAAATAGAAAGTTTTTATTAAGTACACAAAGATCACATAAATCTTGTCAGGTTACTCCACTGAGTATTGCAGCATAGAATTAGTTGCCAGAGCCCTGAAGTTTCACCTAGCTGTCTGTTATTCTTTAAAGAAAATGACTCAGTGTTATTAAGAGTGTCTAGCAAAAGAAGATCGCTGTTACATGAACCAGGAAGTAAGTGAACGACTGCAAATGAAAATCATGGTAAGTGCCAGTAAACAACTAAGAGAGGACCTGAAAGTGGAAGTGTCTGTGACGACTTTGGGACCAGTGTCATGTAGCAGAACCATTACTGGTCAGGAAGACAGGTGTAAGAAGAATGATAGTGACTAAAGGAGCATTAATAACAACAGTAAAACGGTTAAACAGTTGTGTAAGATGAACAGAGCATATGTTCATATTATAGGACAACAATCTCCTTGCAGGAAGATGTGCCCAGTGCTGTTTGCTAACACCTGATTTTTTTACAAATCCTAAATGCAACACTGAGGAACTCTAATCTTTATCTCTGCTTTATAGGTTTACAGTTGCAATCCACTCTCTCACCAGCAGGACTTTTAAGTGCTCTAAAAGTGGGTTAACACAAAAACTGGTCAACTCAAAATCAAGCAAGCTTAAGAAGTGATAAACCTGTTAAACCAAATAGAAACCCTGAAACTCTTCTTCTCTTTTGGTTTATCACGAAATCTACTTTTTAGTTGTTGTTTAAATTTTAAGTGGTTCCAGAGGGAATTTACAAATTCTTTGCAAATGTGGTCTAACGCTGCATAAATCACATTAGCTTTTGCAGAAAATGCCATCTTTGCATCCATATTGAAAAGAAAAATTCAGGATCTTTGGTACAACAATACTGAACATTAATTTTTCTGAGTTGTTGCCATGGTCTGAGGTGCTAGGAATAATAATCACCAGGCTATGAAGTTGCCCATCAGGACAGAGTTCCTAGGTAAAAGCAAACGTAACACCTGTTCGTCTTACCTGGGCTGGGTTTAAGCAAACAGCTTTTAATCTGCAAGCTTTCATGGTCAGTATTAGGGGGACAAAAAAATGTAAGCCTGGAAGAAAAGCAATGCAACACCCTTCATCACTGTTATAGACACGATCCTGCAGAGACTTATGCTTCCAAAGGGGAACATACATGGAGCACCAATATGCATACAGAGCTGCTCTTCAGCTGGAATTAACTGAACATCTCTAAAATTTATACAGAAACATCACTACGAAGATATGCACATTACACCTCCAAATGTGACAGAATAGGAAATCGCTTTTTTATTTACCTTTGTTGAGTGCTAATCAGGAAAGTGCTTTGAGACTGTGCACTGTAGCTCATGCTAGCTGTGCAGAGCTTTTTATTTAACCAGAAATACCTGCAGTATCATGACGGTCTTCTTAAGCAAAGCCTATAATGAATATTATGCTTATTTTAAACTTACATCTTTGCTCAAGACGAGAACATCTAAAACTTCATGCATGAACATTCAAACTGCCTCACAACAATGCTCATCTCGTCCTGTCTCTTGCTCAGCAAAGTCTAGTAGTGGGGGCCTGAAAGAGGAATTTGAAAAAGACAGCAGGAAAAAAACAGATCTTCCACTAACCCACCCTCTTAGTATCCTGCAACCAGCAGCTGAGGGACATCCTCAACCACAGACTGCTTCTGGGACTGCTTTGCACCACACTTTCAGCTACTCATCTAGCTGTGATTATAAAGCCCCTAAATCAAATATAGCTTTGCATGTGGGTTTCAAGGTTTAAAAAAATGGCATGAAATAAAACAGCAGAATGTTATGAACTAATTCACTGTCATTTCCATTTACTTCAAATGTATGTAGCGATCTGATACTTTTCCATCAAAGATTCAGAGGAAAAAGACTACCTTAATTTTGTACCTACTCATGGAGTGCTACGGACTCTATCAATGGAGCTGGCATGACTTTTCTCATCCCACTGTTCTCTTTCCACTTTTTCGTTCATTAGCAAAAGAAGGAGCTGGTATTCTGCACATGCCCCAACATTCTTTACAAGTGTTTAGATGCAGAGTCAGAGCACTTCTGCCCCACTCAGCCCACAAACAGCTTACTGCCTCTGTAGCTTATAAAACCCCACGTTGTGTTGATAATCACAAATAGTTTGTGTTGAAAGGGACCTTAAAGCTTATCCGGTTCCAACCCTCTTAACCACAGATAAGGACACCTTTCATTAGACCACGTTGCTCCAAGCCGCATCCAGCCTGGCCCTGAACACTGTCAGGGCTGGTCATACTGATAAAAATTATTTATCAACTTCATTCTATTAGAAAAGTCTTCAAATGCCACAATGTGCCTGAATTAATTTTAATACACTAGAAGGCTTTCGCATAGAATCCCAGACTGGTTTGTGTTGGAAGAGACCTTAAAGCTCACCCAGTTCCAACCCCCTGCCATGGGCAGGGACACCTTCCACTAGACCAGGTTGCTCCAAGCCCCGTCCAACCTGGCCTTGAGCACTGCCAGGGATGGGGCAGCCACAGCTTCTCTGGGCAACCCGTGCCAGGGCCTCAGCACCCTCCACAGAAGAACTTCTGCCTGAGGTCGCATCTCAGTCTCCCCTCTGTCAGGTTAAAGCCATTCCCCCTTGTCCTGTCCCTACAGGCCCTTGTGAAAAGCCCCTCTCCAGCTGTCTCTACAAGAAAAAAACCTTTACGTACTGAAAGGGAAGGAAATACCCTGACAGATAACGGCAGCGGATATACTTAACGACTGCCCGCTTAGAGTCAGGCGCGGACTCCCTTTGCTGCTGGGACCTGAGATGGGGCAGCAGCTCCAGGCAGCGGCCCACGCTTCTCGCCACCAGCAGCCGCGGGAAGGCACAGCACTATGAGGAGGGAGAGACGGAAGAGGACAAGGAACCGACACGGGGAGGGCACCCGCCGAGCTGCCTCAGCCCTGGCCCGAGACCCGCAACGCGGGTGGAGCAGCCGCCGCTATCCCGCCCGGGCCGCACCCTATCAATGTACCCTCTGTTATTGCAACCTGAGGCCGCTTCCGCCCCGGCGGCGGCTGCTGCCGGAAGGCGGGGACCGACCGGGTTCCGCGGGGCGGGCCTGTCGCCGTCGCCGGGAAGAAACGTGTATTTGTTCAGGAGGGAGGGGCCGGGCAGGGCCCGCCTCAAGGCACCCCTCAGCTCGGAGGGAGAGCGCGGCCCAGGCGCAGCTGTATATTACAGTTCTGGTGCTTCTCCTGTGTCTACCTGTACCGGATTATCACTAAATAAAGGCAGTGCTCCTCTTTTTTCACCTTTTTTTGATGACCGCACACCAACAGTACCCTGATATTTCTGAGCAGAGCCCTGTCTGTTGCTTGTTTTTCTGGCCGATGGGATCTGCCGTGAAAGAGCTGAGGGGCCACAGCAGTGGCTGACCGCTGCTTGGTGACTCTGGTAGAACTCTTGTTTTCAGATGTGCTTTTGCACCAGGATGCGTTTATTAAGCTCTGGCATTTCCTGGTCGCGGAGGTTTGATGTGCTGCAGCCTCTTTTGATGGTGCGGGCTGAGAGTTTGACACCCACAGTGATAAAAGCTTGGCGGGGCCTGGGCTGAAAAATGATGCTGGAGAGTTGCAGTGGGTGTGATACAGTCACATTCTTCTGTTTAGCTGGAGAAAGGGGGAAAGGGGGTAAAATGAATCGAGTTTCCTGGTAAAATGAATCGAGTTTCCTGGATTACCTGCATTTTCTCATCCAGCAGAATTTAGAGGTTGAGGATTCAGGTTTACATCTGCTGGAGGACAGAGCATCAAAAGCCTATTTTTTTTTTTAAAGTGGACAAGAGCAACTACACCTGCTTTCCAGTAAAAACAAATAAATACTGTTTGTGCCCCAATTTGCCAACCAGTAGTCAGTCCATCATCAAGGCTTGGCCTTTTTATTTGTCCTTTTTCTTTTCTCCTTGTGTTTGATTTGGGGGTTTGGTTTTGTTTGTTTATGTTAAGTAACATTTAGAGATAACACAATGACAGCACCTTTTGTCTGCAGTTTTAAGAGGTAAGGTTTGATGTGTGTGCATTTCATGCCATGGGCTTTAGAGGGTTAAAACCACATATTGCATGAATTTTAGCAAACTCCTTTGAGGTCATGTGCCTCCTGATGTGGAAAGCACCATAATCCAGAGATTTTTGGTGCTGGAGGAGCACTTTAACCCGAGATAGTGTTCAGAAATTGCATAAAGACTTAGGGCCAACAGTTGCCTGACTTCAGGGGTTTGTGATGCCAGTGCTGTGAGCAAGGCATGTTCCGTATTTGGGGTGTAATAGGAGAAGCTGGACTTGTTTCCGGGATTAATAATTCAATTGGATGTTGGGGGTAAAATAAAAACACAATGGGATCCTGTTAGGTAGCTGTTTCCACCCTACTACACTCCCCCCCCCCCCCCCCGCCGCTTTATCATGCATCACTTTCTCCCCATCTGAAAGCATGTTCCCACCCTCAGAGTTAATGGTAGGGTGGGGGGTAAATAATGAGCAGCTGGGGGGGGGGGGGCTGTGAGAGGAACAGAGGCCATAAGGATCATGTTTCTCAGGGTGTCGCACACCCTAAATCCAATGATCCCTTCAGGAGGAACACTACCACTTTTTTTTTTTCTTTTTTCCTCTGCTTTTTTCTTTTTTTTTTTTTTTCTTTCTTTCTTTCTTCGCCCCGTGCGGTTTTTAGCTCGGGACGTGTGTGCATTGCAAGAGGCTTTTTTAGGTGTGGATCTGAGAGGGTTGGACCTGAGGGGTGAGGACAGGGGAGCGTGCTGGGACGGGCTGGGTGTGTGCGAGAGAGAAACCGCGTGTGTGGGTTTATTTTTTCCTCTCATTCCTGGGGTCTGAATGGAAAGCACGTTGAGCCGTAATTAAGACATCTTGGAGGCGTACTTAACTCATGACGTGTTGCTTTTCTTTTCCTCACGGTGAGAAAGTGGCTTTCTCTTCCCTGAATCAGGTCCTCTGCCACCCAGAGCCACAAAGAGTCTTTCGGGACATAGGCGCACACACACTCTGACTTAAGGTGAGCACCAAAAACTTCCTCTGCACTTTGCTGTCCTCTGATTCAAACTGCTGGAGAGTTCTGAGAGCATCTCAACTCAGGAGCTCTGTACAAGGTAAAAACCAAACTATAACCAAACTTTTGGGAAAGGTTTTTTTCTCCATTATTTCTCTAAGCCGGATGGGGATCCAGTAGCCAATGCCTGTGGCATCAGCTCCAGGGCTGCCCTAGAGGAATTTTCAAGCAATCTAAATTTGACAGCTGAGGTGGGGGACAAGGACAAAAGACGGATTGAAACTGATTAACTTCAATGTGTTTGACTTTAATTGCACTGTGTTACCAAAGGAGAGATCATACTGCAACTGCAGATTCTGTCTGAAAGACAAAAGTTGTGTTCTGCTGCTCTGTGGTTTCCTTCTATGGGATTCTGCATTTCAAAGAGATTTGTCTTTTCTAAGGCATTTCTCCATCCAGTCAGATGCTTTTAGAAGTTTTTAAGATGTAGGAAAAGGAGGACATTAGACAAAGCAAGAATTCAAGGACTGGAGTAGTTTTTCATAAAGTACTGACCATCCAGTTAGAAGTAAGATTTTAATAAGTTGTGATAAATTACATACTTATGTCATATTTGGCTATTTATTGTCAGGGAAAGCCTGAATAGCATTTGGCATTGGTTTCTGTATCATCTCCACTCACCAAGAAAATTTAGGATGCCACAGCATTTTGAATGTATAGCTGCTCTCTAGCTGGTCCATGGCTATCTTAACTGTTATCTTTTACTGGCTGTTTATTTGGGAGATTTGGGGTCAAATGCATATACAGGTGTCGTTCAGAATGTTTTTCGTGGCAAAACTACTTGCATGGTACTTTTAGATGTGAAGGGTTGGAAAGCATTTGTATGTTTGCATTAAGGAGGTTTATTGCAGTTTGTATGTTGTTAGAAAGGGTGTTCATTACTGCTAGGGTCTTTCAGGGAATATTTTCATGTATGCTGCTGTGTGATGTCATGTAACTGATAAAACCTTCGGGAGACCCTGGAGACCTGGCAACGTGCACAAGAGAATTGTGTGGGTTGCTAACAGCAATGAGTTTGTATATATGGCTGGCAGGACTGGTCTAGTGCTTAAATGTGGAAAGAAGCATTCTGGAAAAATTCCTGTTGTTTTTCTGGAAAACAGTATATGATGTAGTAGTTGAAAATGTGGATGCAGTGAGGCTGTGTAACCATGGATACGTACCCTCCCAATAAACACTGTTCCTAGAGAGGGTATTTTCAACACGTGCAGAAACGTATCATAAACAGCTCCCATGGAGAGAGAACCAGGAGTCAGCAGTCTCACGCCAAGGTGTGTCATGCAGAATGCTAGATCCTTGTGCTGCAAAGAAACAGCTCATGCTTCCTTGGCTTTTCATACCAAATGGAGGCAGATCTTCAGCTGTGGAGTTGCTCCAGCTGCATTATCTGAGACTCTGACTTGTGTGCACTTACCTGTATTAGGCCTATTGAAAAGGGGAAAGGGAAGAAGGAAGAATGTAGGAAGGAACATAAAGAAAGAAAAAAGATTAATTTGTGATAATTTTCAACATAACAGTTAAACCAAAATAGGAAAAATTTGCAGAGAGCAGATTTTTCAAATTAAATTAAAAAAAAAAGTCAATGTAAAAATCAATCAGTGTGGACACTGCTGGTCCACACAGAAATTGTGCCAAAAGGACTGTCTTCCTAATTAATAAGTTTCCTGAATGTAGAAGCAGAGTCTAATGAGAAAGAAGAAACAAACCATGTGTCATTATGAAGAAGATTGTTATCCACAGCAACATCTTCTTCAGAGACATGTTTGACAGTGTAAATCACAGCATAGCAACCTTTCATTCTGAACCTAGCGAGTGCGGTTTCCTTTCAGTTTCAGTTAGCATGGTTAAAACAACTAGCAGATACTAAAAACACCCTGTAGTAGTACAAAGGTTTGGGGCTTGCAGAGGGAGATTTCACAAAAGGGTGGAGGGTTTCTGTGGCATGCTGCAGTGCACTGTTGTTTTTACAGTTTGTAAATTGGTAAGAAGACCATTTTCTTCTGCAGGTCCCTAGCTTCTCTGATTTTATGCTGATATGTGACTAAAGGAAAGATTTTTGTCCTCTGCTGGCCACAGTCTGCAGCCAAAAGGACTGTTATCAATACTTACTTAATGAATTCACTTAACCTCATTGCCCCTCAGGAAAAATCTGGAAATAATATTGACCAACCTTTAAAAAGTGTTTTGATATCTTCAAGTGAACAGTGACTTTGCAATTGCTTTTGCTTAAAAATATTCAGAGGTTTCCAATTCACTGCAAGGATTAAAGTGTGAGAACTGAAATAAGTATTTTCTGCGTTTCATTTGCCTTTTCATTGAAGTGGTACCTAAACTGTCCTTGGAAGCTGCAATACTTCGCATTTCTGTTTCGTTGTAAAACCGACAGTTCATTTCGTTACTGAAAACCCTCTGGAGGTGAAAAGTTTTGGGGAAAAAAAAAATGATTTTCATGTGACAAGCTGCTTCTGTTGCTTGTGAGGAAGTATTAGACATTCTGTCTCTGCTGTTGGTAACTGTAGTGTACAGTACTGCACTTGAAAAGGCAGCTTGTAACTTATAGCTTGTAACAAAATGTTCTTTGGGCTAAAAAGAAGTCTGAATATACTTAGGATTTCAATCAATGTTATTTAAGGAGGATTAGAGGAAACAGCTGGCTAAACAAATATTAGGTGTAGAGTGGATGCAGTGGTATAAATTAATAATGCAGTTCTTTATCGGCTGTATGAATGGGAGGTTTGTGGAGGTAAGATGACCTAAGCACGGTCGCTGTGTGCCACCTAGTGGATATTGAAAAGAGTATCTCAGAAGGTTCCTTTATTCAGAGCATCTGCAACTAATCCAGATGCAACTTTATTGTAGGTGGTTAATTTTATCCGGTTTTACTATTAAAAACTATCATGTAGCTTCCCACCCTACCACGGATTATTAAGGGAGGTTCTTTTTGCTTTTTAGGTGCCTATTAGGTCAGATAAAAATCAGGGTTTTTTATGTAATTTGCCACTAATATCTATTTCCAGAGACTTGTTAAATCATTCAATAACAAATCTCCACAAACGAATGCTTAGTTTGACATGTTGAGCTGTTACTGTAAAAGTGAAGATATTTCTGCACAAATACTGTGGCAGGAGAAGCTATATGCAGCAGTAAGGATTTTAAAGCTCCTTCTAAAACTCCTTAATCCCATAGGATGTGCTTTTGTTAAATCTCCTTTTGTTTACTCCCTGAATGTTTTGTCAATGATAGGCATAGACAAAGAAAATGTCAAATTACTTCTGATGGCTAATAAAAGGTCATAAACCCTCTCCATCTTCCTTTTCTGTGCGTGTCATTTATCTCTGCCTTCCTCAGACCTCACACACGCTTATTTCTTAGACTGGCCTTTCCCTTTATTAGGGAAGGGAAAATTGCTTTTTGGTCCACTGGATTGTTTATTCAGTAGTAGGTGTTCAGGTGCTGTCAATTCTCATAGCTTTAAATATCCAATGAAATGACAGGGGTTTAAGCGGGCATACATCAATCTGGGTATACTTTGTGACTGTTTTGTGCTATGTGACAGTCTTGCACACTTCCTCAGCTTTTTTTTAAAATTTCACCATCATCACAGCTTCCACTGTGCTCTTGGGCACTTAAACCATGTGATGAATCTGTGGTTCTGATCCTACATTTTTCAAGTGCGACAATGGCTACTGGGGCAAAGGAGTATTAAAATACTTGGCAAAGTCAAGCTCCCTGTGCTTTATTTACTTCCTCCTGATTTTCATCACTACCTGAACAGTAAATCAAATGGCAACATCACACTTAGCAGAACAATGTCCCTGTCCTTCTCATTCACTTAGCTTTGAAAACACTTTTTTTTTTTTTAGTTAGTTTGCTTGTTTCCTTTTAATTAGTACGTCAGAATGGAAATCCTGAGCATGATAAGTGGCTCTGAAAACAAACATTTAAAACATGCATTAAGAAGTCACAGACTAATAATCTGCACTGACTATTTTGAGAACTTTTTTCAAGAGTTATATGAAATATTACCATAGGAGGTTGTTAACATGATGCGTGAGCTAAAGGCGAAAGTGAGAAGGAAATCTGTCTTTACATTAATCAGCCAAAGTTTACAAATGAAAGTCTAGGAAGGTAAAATACCACAGCAGCAAATGGGCTAATTGATTTGATGCTGTACTTCATAGGTGGGTACCTTTCTTTTTAGCTCTGCCTGGCCTAGTATTGTGAATCACAAGATCTGCTAATGAATCAGACCCAAACTGTATTAATGAGAGTTTCTGCAAGGCTTCAGAGTCTCTCCTGGAACAAAGCTTTCCACTAGTGTCAGTAGCACACAGTGTCACCACCATTTCCCAGAGCACAGCATATCAGATATTATAGCAGAATCCGCATCATTAATTGTCTGGTATAAGATAAATAAAATCATGAGACCAGAAGAATGTCCCTGGATATATGCCTCTTGCTTCAAAAAAAAGTCATCTTGGCATTTGTCTAATAGCAGAAAACCATTATCTCGGGACAGCTTTCCATTAATAATATCTCCTAATTACTTTAAATGCTTGCACCCTCAAGGAACATATGGTCAACGGAGACAGGTTAGATTAGAAATGTTTTTTAGCAAAAATGCAAGTAGTGAAAACAAATGTTTCGAACTACTCCAGGGAAAAAAGAAGGAAAAGTTACTTAGTGGTAGCTCAGGTTTGGGGTTCATCAGTTTTGCTCATTTCTGTTGCAAGTAAATGTTTTATTTATTTATTTGTCAAGTTATTTTACACTGTTATATCATGATACCTAGTAACTCATCATCTAAAGTATATCAATAAGAATTAATGCATTATGCCATGAGATATACTGGCATCTGTTGTGATTGACATTTCTTTACATTCAGAATTCCTTTCCTACCATAATGACTATACACATGGAGAAGAGGCAATCTGTGTGCATCTATGCTTATGTGTGTATATATATATATACGCTTGACATGTAATTTTATTTTTTGGAAACTGGAGATTAAAAATCAGTTGTGTAAAAGGGTATGCTACTGTTGATTTGTAGTTTTTGGGATATATGGACTATTACCCTCCATTGTTTTAAAACTGGTAATTCATTGTTCAGCTGGTTAGTAGGTCTCACTGCTTGGCACTTGCATCTTGGAAGATCATATGCTCAAAAGGCAGAGTACAGTACAACTGTGCTGTGAGATTCTGATCCAACAAAACAATATATAAGCAACTTTCCTCATATTAGTAATCCATAGAAACTCAGGCAGGGCTCAGTGAATAAAACTATCAGTCTATTTGCAGAAAGGCATCCAGAATACCACACATGGTTGAACAAAAAGCAGTACATAAAGGTCACAAGTATGCCAGTGGTGTACTAAAGCCTTAAGTAAAACTATGCACTTTACAAAGCGTAGAGGAGCCAAGATGGGCACCTATTGAATTTCTGTGTAAAAGTAGAAAATGTTTAATATAGAAAAAATCTTTTATTGCTAAAATAACTTCCCAGCCTCTCCAATTGAAACTGAGTAACTATTCATCTTTTTATTGATATTTGAGAAAAGTATATGCTGCATCCCAAAGTACCTATGTGGTCGTGGTTGTTTTTTTTTTCCATAAACATATTGCCAAGCAAAAGAAAAACCCAGCCCTGAGTCACATACTGCCTAGAAATTGGAAAAGCACGTTGCAGGTCATCCTGTTTTATAATCTCTGTGAGGGCATTATAATGTAGCAGTAGGTGTGGTGGTTCTTTTACTGAAATTGCAGTGATGTGTGTTGCAGCTACAGCAGACCATCACGGTGCTGCCACCTACTGATATATGCTGCTTATTGCCTAAGGTGATTTATTACCATTTTCTAACATCTGAAAAGCTGTCCATGCAGTAGTGAAGCTCTGTGGTTTTAACTTCATGCATAACCTGAAAAATTAATGAGCAAATTGCTGTTTTCAGATAAACTATGTTTCCAGATTTCCAAATGTCTGAAACAAAATTTCAGGTTTTGCTGAGACTTTGTAACTTAACAGGTTTGATTATAGAGATTTAAAATCCATGTAAAAAGTGTGAGTCAGCTTTTATTAGCAAGTCAAGCAGGCAGGCAGATTTTTGTTTGTTTTGTTGTTCAGATGTTGCTGTATTTATTTGTTGATTAGCTTGATTAGAATACATTTTCACTGATGTACTAACTATGTTTGGACTCGATAATCTGAAAGGTCTTTTCCAACTGTACTAATGCAATGATTGTGTTTTTGTCTGGTTGTGCATGTTGTGGTCTGTCTTGGCACATATATATAATGTCATGCTGTCTTCATGTACTCTGGGGACTTAATGGTCATCTCTGTGAGCCAAGAACCAACAAGAGATAGTGAAGATGTTGATCTCTCAAACATTTTCTGGATTTTGTCCAGCTAAAGCAGTGAATAGAGAGGATGTTAATTCAGCTGTTGTTATTGATAAAGATAACAACAGACTATTATCTTTTTACTCTTAAATATTGTTTAAAAGGCTTGGTAAACCAGACTATAATCTGGCTGCATTATATTGCAGATCTGTCCCCTCAAATGTTATTTCAAACAAGAATAGACACACAAGTCAGGCTTTTGCTAAAGAGGTAGGCTATCAACACTTTTGCATGCCAGGGTAAGAGGCACCATTTACACAGGGTAAGAGTCATTTACACAGTGGCTGGTGTCTGGTATGGCACACGTAACTTTTCTCTGTGCTGGTTTGAATTGACCTGGTCCCTTACACCCCATGCATAAGGGAGCACATAGTAGGAAACAGATAGAAGCATGTGGCTGCTGCAAAGGCAGATCCTCTGAGCCAGGAAAAAAACACTTGCACCTCAGATGTGACATGACAGTCTTATTCTTAGGACGTAAAACATAAAAAGCAGAAAAGAGCAGGTAGAAGAAGAATGTCTGTACAGAAGCCAAAGGTACTGTGCAGTTAAATAAACAGCAATATGTCCTGGGAAGTCCAGAAGGAAAAAATAAAATTTCTAACCAAGAATCTCTCAGAGTAGATGAAAAGAATAATAAAGTATTTGTTGGTCTGTCTGAATGGTTCTCTTTAAGACTAATATCTGGCCTTTAGGCAATGCATGGGTTGTTGCATCCAGTTTCCAGTCATTTCATTCTGTTTTCCCCCGTGAGCAGGCTAAGAGAAGAATGCAACTATTACATTTTTTCCAAAGCAACCTTCATATCTGATTGCATCTGCATTTTAATGTGTATTCTATTCTGATCAAATCAGACAATAAGAAAAGCTTTCAAATCTGGCAAAACATTCTCCAGTAGGGTGGGAGAATGATAGTGGCATGTATAACATCTTCATAAGCAAGCTAGGAAGATTTTTGTCTTGATAAAACTAGTGTGACATGTTTTCAAAACTGATTAGGAAGATGATAGCTCACTGTGAAAATAAAAGCACATATCAAATAGGATTTTGCCAGGGTTAGTCAGTTTTGGTACTCCTCAATATTTTCATTAGTAACTTGCATAATGGAATAGAAAATGTGCTTAAGTTTTTAGAAAAAGCAAAATAGGGAGAGATCAAATTATTTAAATTTATGCCTTGAAGTTAAAACGTTCTTGCCTAGCTGAAGAAAAACATGGAAAAAAAAAGTCTTTCAACAAATAGAATGTGGTAAACTGAGGCAGCAATAAAGCAATATACAAAGATGAATATGTTGAAGGTCTTATTTGAGCTTGTTCTGGTGCCAGGTACTACATTTTGAGAGCTGAGCAGACCAGCTAAGGAAAGTCATAAGGAAAATAATGATAGTTTAGGAAGAATGAGTTGGAAGAACCATCTGGAAAACCCGATGTAGTCTAGCCTAGCCTAATAGTGAATACACTGAAGTCTGTTCATGAAGGCATAATAATAGTCTTTAAACCACAAAAAGGTGCTATAAAGATAAAGTAAATCATTCATTCGCTATCTTTATAGCAGAAAGGAGAAGTATTGGGTGCATATTGCGGGAAGAAAGACTGAAGAAAGAAATTACTAGAAGTTGAGAAAACTCAGGCATAGGTTGCCTGGAAAGCATGTGAAATCCCATTATTTAATGCATTGGTGGAGACATTGCTGTTATCTTGTTGATCACATCTGTGGGGATCTGGTGACATCCATCTTGCCATTTTATTCCCAAAAATTGAATCTCCTGTGCAGGTCCTTTGACCTTACTCCGTTTTATGGAGTTGGATTATTTTCCTTTCCAAATCCAGCAGGAGTTGGATTATTTTCCTTCCTTTCTCAAAGACTTCTTCAGCTGTATCACCCCACACAATAATGTCATCAATGTATTGCAGGTGTTCTGGAGTTTGCCCCTGTTCCAATGCAGTCTGGATCAGTCCTTGGCAGATTCTAGGGCTGTGTTTCCACCCATGGAGCAGTCGGTTCCAAGTGAACTGGACACCCCTCCAAGTAAAAGCAAACTGTGGCCTGCACTCCAAAGGAATTGAGAAAAATGCATTGGCAATATCAATCGTGGCGTACCCCTTGGCTGCTTTTGACTCTAGTTCATACTGAAGTTCTAGCATGTCCAGTACGGCAGCACTCAATGGTGGTGTGACTTCATTCAGGCCACGATAGTCTACTGTTAGTCTCCATTCTCCATTAGACTTTCACACTGGCCATATGGGGCTATTAAAGGGCGAGCGGGTCCTGCTGATCTCTCCTTGACTCTCCAGTCTACAGATCAGCTGATGGATGGGAATCAGGGAGTCTCGGTTGGTGAGATATTGCTGCCGGTGCACTGTTGTGGTTGCAATTGGCGCTTGCTGTTCTTTGACTTTCAGCAACCCCACAACAGAAGGATCCTCTGAGAGGCCAGGCAAGGTGGACAGCTTCTCAATTTCCCCAGTCTCCAAAGCAGCAATACCAAAAGCCCATCAGTACCCTTTTGGGTCTTTGAAGTACCCTCTCCTGAGGTAGTCTATGCCGAGGATGCATGGAGCCTCTGGACCAGTCACAATGGGGTGCTTTTGCCATTCCCTCCCAGTCAGGCTGATTTCAGCCTCCAGCACAGTCAACTCTTGGCATCCTCCTGTCACTCCAGAAATACAGATGGGTTTCATCCCTTGACAGCTTGATGGCATCAGGGTACACTGTGCACCGGTATCTACTAGAGCCTTATACTTCTGTGGGACTGATGTGCCAGGCCATCTGATCCACACAGTCCAGTAAATCCGATTGTCCCCTACCTCCACCTGGCTGGAGGCAGGGCCCCTCTAGTGGTCATCACAGTGTTGGACACTTAAGTCGTGGTGAAAGGGATTATTCTTCGTTATCACAGGAGCTGGAGTAAAATCAGCTCTTCCGTTCCATCTGGGAAACTGCTCACCAGAGACTGAAGCCGTAGCTCTCGTGGGATGATCAGTCTTGGCCCTTGCTCCCCTCTTCAGTTCACTCACCCGTTCCTCCAAAGCTGAAGTAGGTTTTCCATCCCACTTTGTCATGTCTTCTCTGTGATCCGGCAGGTAAAACCATAGGGTGGCCAGTGGCGTATACCTCCTGTATCTCCTCTCTTGAACAATAGGACGCCTTTTGTTAATAGCTGAGACGCGTGTTGGTACACGTGAGGAGCTGGATAAATCAGATAGATCGTCCCTCAGTTGTTTGAGGTCCTGGGACAGTTTTTCCACAGCTGAGATGATGGAAGGGGTGAGATTGTCTTCGAACTCTCGGAGTTTATGAACCATTTCATCCACTGTTAGTGGTACTATGTCATTCCAGGTTACTGTTGCCAATGAATGGGCATATGATGATGGTGCATTCGGTGTAAGTTTTCGCCACATGGGTCGTGTACCTTCAACTTCATCTGGATCTACGGGTATATCCCCATTATTCGGCCTGATGTGATAGATCATCTCTACAATGGCTGATTCCCTCAGAGACTGGATGCCTTTGTCTATAGTAGTCCACTTGACCGAACAACTCATAACATCATCCTTGTACGGAAACCTTTCTTTCACAGCTGCCAAGAGCCGCCTCCAAAGGCTGAAGGACTTTTTCTCTCTTGCGATTGCTTTGTCAGTTCCCCCTTCTCTAGCAAGTGATCCCAGCTGCTTGGCTTCTGTACCTTCTAGTTCGTGACGATTGGCCCCATTGTCCCAGCATTGGAGTAACCAGGTGATGATGTGCTCCCCTGGTTGACAGGTAAAATCTTTTCACATATTCTGTGGCTTGGTTGAGATCTGAGGTCAAGAAGTTACCTCTTCTTCTTCTTCTTCATCATGTGATGATGACTCCTGATCAGATTCTGGACTGGGTGGTGAATTCATTGGTTCTTCATCTTGCTTCACCCTTCTTGCCTCTTTTTTTGCTTGTTCTCTTGTGTACAGGGTCAACCGATATTGGTACAAATTGGTCCTCTGGTTTGGCTGCAGTGATTATCACTGTGGTTTGAGTAGCAACTGTACTTGTTGCTGGGGGTGGTGTAGCTGCTGTGCTTGGAGCTGGGGTAGCCACGCTGTCTGTTGCAGTTGAAGTTTGAGCAGCTGCTATACTTGCCATTGGGGTAGCTGCACTGTTCATTGCAGCCAAAGTTTGAGTAGCGACTGTACTTGTCGCTGGGGGGGGGGGGTGAAGCTGCTGTGCTTGGAGCTGGAGTTGCTGCGCTGACTGTTACTTTGCCCTCAGATCCGCCGACATTCTTTTGCTTTTGAAGGTGCTGGATAGTGTTGAACCAGGCCCTGTAAGCATAGGCCAAGCCCCAGCACGTTGCCATGATTTGTCCGTCTCTGGTATGGCCAGAATGACCACACACCTCATTTAAGTGTTTTACTAATTCTTCTGGATTTTGCAGTTGTTCGGTGGTGAAATTCCAAAGTACTGGAGGGGCCCACTGACCTAGATACTTGCCCATACTATCCCACACACCCTGCCACTCATGGCTGTCCAGCCTCAGGGAAAATCTCTTGGTCCTCCTACATTGTCGTTTGACCCCAGACAAGACCCAAACCTGAATCTGCTTAACTCTTGAAATCAGTCGTGGGCAAAACACACTCTGTATTCGTGCCAACATGGTGATTCCCATCACGATCAGCAAACAAGTCTCAACAACATTAAAAGGCCATTCAAAAACTTCAAAACTCTCAAATGTGAATGGTCTGGGGGGACAACTGGGAGGGTAAAAGAATGTCTCCTTCACAGGCTGAGCACCCAAGAAGGAGAAAAAAGATGTGTAATTGCTAAGCACTTCTATTATATACCTCCCAAAATATAAAGGTGGTGACCACACTGGGAACATAAGCCAGATCAGTTTCATGATCAATGATTCTATTGTATTACAAGTCATTACCATAAAGTACAATGGGACAAAAACCTTAGCCCAAGCCCCACACTTGAAAAACACTAATACAGCAAATACTAGATGGAAGTAAGGTATGATATACTGAAACTGTGAGATCAAGAAGAACAACCTTGAGAGCCAATAAATCAGCATTGTGATGAGTGACTATTAATCCGGTCAGATCTGTCGTTATCTCAACCCCTCGTGCCCCATGTTGGGCACCAAAAAGAGCTGCTGTGGTTTAAACCCTAGCCAGACAGCTTGTTCACTCACTCCCAGTGAGTGGTGCCGGGCTGACAGCAATTGAGGCCCCCCCGGGGCTCACCCCTTCCCCACCTCCACAGGAACGGGGAGGAGGATCGAAAGAGTGCAACTCCTACGGATTGAGACAAGAACAGTTCAGCAACCAATGTACAACACAAATCACCACCACTACTACCAACGACAACAGTGATAAGAGAAAATAACAAGGGAAGAGAATACAATACCACCTGCTGAGAAACGAGTCTGACCCAGAAGCCCCTGTCCTTCCGGGTAACTCTCAGTTACATCCTGGGCATGATGTGCTGTGGTATGAAATACCTCTTTGGCTAGTCTGGGCCAGGTGTCCCGTCTCTGCTTCCTCCCGGCTTCCCCTCCTCCCTGGCAGAGCATGAGCCTCACAAAGTCCTTGGTCAGGGGAAACATTACTTAGCAACAACCAAAAACATCAGTATCACCAGCACTGTTCCCAGGCTGGAAGTCAAAACACAGCACTGCACCAGCTACCGTGAAGGAGAAAAATGACTGCTACTGCTGAACCCAGGACAAAGTTCTTAATACCATGGTAGAAAAAATGGAAGTATAAGGGTGGTGACTTCTTCTGGTTCTCTGTTGGACAACTTTTCTACGATTGTACTGAATTTGATAGATTTTTATGGGAGAAATACTTTTGAAAATTATTACTTGCTTTGGGAGCTTAATAAGCAGAAGAGTGTTTAACGACATCTAAGGAGGTTAATGAGATTTCACAGTTTGTGGTTCCTTGAATATTACTCTGTTCTTGAATGTGGTACTTCAAATATATGGTTGTTGCAGATACAGTTCAGTCCAGTATGGCTCAAATATCATTTGGGTAGATGGAGCTTGAGAATTATGTATTTTTAATCATGTACCACAGATCTGAGACAAAAGAAGTATCCTCACCTGAATCACTCAATGATTCATTTTAGGTACCAAATTGATAGAAACTTTAGCTTTACTGTTTTTGAAGGAGTGTCAAGCATCAAAAATATGCAAGAATTATGAGATAATGTCACTTGAATATAACATTGCCAAGAAATAATGGTCACGTATCAGAAACTTAAGGCTACCACATTTATGTACCACACTGTGAGTGTCAAGGGAAATCACGAACATTCATGTCCAGACCGGGAAACACTGATCATGACAGGTTGTATTGTGAGGGTGGCTTATTTTGGTGCATTTGATGATTGATGCAGATTCTGTTACTCTATCTGAGGAATGTTGGTTCAGGACTACACTGTTACTGAATTATTACAATTTGTTTGTTTGGACTTGAGCCTTCTCCTGACATTATGTCAGGAAAACGTGACTTTTTATTTCTAGCTGATTATGAGTTTCAGCAAATCTATATTTCTGCAATTTGCAGTGTGCAAAATAGTCATCTTGGAAAACAGCCCTTCTTCAGACAGTGATATTCATTAATTATTTTTTTATTACTCCAGAAACTGCCATAGAACTATGATTTACAGGTTTTATGCTTTTATATATATATATATATATATATATATATACATTAGTACTAACTGTCCACTTTATATTGAGTTTCTTACATAAAAGTTAAATAAAATCTTACATATGTAGTGTAATAAAGGAGAACGTGTGGTGGAGAGCAAGAGCTCACCCTAACAGCTATATATAAAAAGAGGGAAATGGAGGTCTCCAATGTGGAAGAACACCATCTTTGAGTTCCTTTGATACCAAATTGCTAATTTATCATATTTCTTACGTCAGGTTTAAATGTACCCTAAACTATGACCCAAACTCATTAGACATCAAGAATCTTGGTTCAGTAAATTTTGTCTTCCTGTCTTCTAAGTCCACAGAAGTGCTGCCTCTTTTGGTAACAGTCAGAGTCCCATTGTGTCTACTTCAATGAAGCTTATAGATAATCTTTGTAGTCTGGAGGAAAACCAGAAGCAAGAATATGCATCTTATTTGGCAATTAAAGTTTTGAAGTTCAGTTACTGTGCAGTGTGCAAATAAATATGGACAAAAGGAAAAATTAAACACTCTGCTAGTAAAAAGCTATAGCTTTTAATTCCCCTGTTTTTAGGATGCATATCCTCATCTTAGGAAATCCTGCAGAACTGAAAAAAAATTGTGCTTCTCTACAGACATGTACGTTTGTCCCAGATTTCAGTAAGGACAATATATAAGGAAAAAGGAAAAAACAAACATGCTTACTTCAAGGAGAATTTGGTTCATATTTCTCTGTCATGGAAGCTTAGATATGGCAGATGACCTAGAAAGCACAACAATCTACTCTTGCAATTCTCACAGCATTTTGTGGGTTTGTTTTATTAGGTCATTAGTTTTAAAGTCATAATACTAGATAAGAGTCTTGACTCCCACTAAGAAAAGTTTTTTTGGCCTATGTGCTTACAGTGGAAAGCTTGAATATGTGAGCTGCAGAAGTAAATTAGGGAATCCTGGCCACATTACTTGGTGTAGCAGTTCTCTTTATCACTGGTTTCAGAGGGACTGAAAGGGGCATTCTCATCTCGGGGGCACAGTGACATGAACTGGAGACAAGGGGCCCACACAGAAATACCAAAAATTTCTGTTTAAATGTAAGACTGTGAGGGTGATTGAACACTGGAACAGATTGCCATAGGATGGTGGAAGCATGTACTTTCTTAGAGGCAGTTCAAACACAACATAGAATTATAGAATCATAGAATAGTTAGGGTTGGAAAGGACCTTAAGATCATCTAGTTCAAACCCCCCTGCCGTGGGCAGGGACACCTCACAGTAAATCATGTCATCCAAGGCTCTGTCCAAAACTTGAACCCTGCCAGGGATGGAGCATTCACAACTTCCTGGGCACCTATTCCAGTGCCTCACCACCCTCCCAATAAAGAACTTCTTCCTTATATCTAACCTAAACTTCCCCTGTTTAAGTTTTAACCCATTAGCCCTTGTTCTATCACTATGGATCCTAAAGAAGAGTCCCTCCCCAGCATCCCTATAGGCCCCCGTCAGATACTGGAAGGCTGCTATGAGGTCTCCACACAGCCTTCTCTTCTCCAGGGTGAACAGCCCCAGCTTTCTCAGCCTGTCTTCATACGGGAGGTGCTCCAGCCCCTTGATCATCCTCGTGGCCCTCATCTGGACTTGCTCCAACAGTTCCATGTCCTTTTTATGTTGAGGACACCAGAACTGCACACAATACTCCCAAGTGAGGTCTCACGAGAGCAGAGTAGAGGGGCAGGATCACCTCCTTTGACCTAGTCACTCTTCTTTTGATGCAGCCCAGGATACGGCTGGCGAGTGAACACTGCTGGCTCATGTTAAGTTTCTCATCACCCAACACCCGCAAGTCCTTCTCCACAGGGCTACTCTGAATCTCTTTGACACAGACCTCAGCAACCTGCTCTGCCCAGCCCTGCTATAAGCACAGGGGTTGGACTACATGGTGTCCAAAGGCCTCTTCCACCCTCAGCTGATCTCTGATTCTTTGTCTTTACAGTCAAATTCATACTTTGTCATATATCATCTAGATTCACAACACTGAAGAGAAAAGGAGTCATTGATTTTTGCTAAGAAGAGTTGCGTGTTCTTTCTTGGCTGTTTGGCTATGCAAAAGCATAAGAATAAAGAAGGACAAGTGTCCTGGGTTCAGCTACTGCTGAACCCAGGACAACAAGACACCACAAAATGATTCCAGATCTTCACTTTAGTACCTTTTTTCCCATGCCATTCAAGGAAAGAGGTAAAAGGGCAAAAGTAGTCGGGAAAAAAGGGTGAAAAATATCAAGACTGCAGTATTGCTTTTCCTCAAGCAAGAACAAAGAGGTGTGAGAAGGAAGCTTGCCCCCACTGTTCATGGTAACTGCTGTTGTCAAATGCTGAACAGTCCTCTTAAAACTGTGTTTAGCTAAATCTGGAGAAGGAGGCAAAGAAAGTAAAGAAAACATCAGGCTCATTTACACTGTGCTTCCCAACTGACTCTTCAATTTCCTGTCATGCAGTCCTTAATTGCTCTTGGCTTTGACCTTTAATGCAGTTTTCCGGCACTAAGCTGATCAGCATCTCTAGATTGACTCAGGAAGATATGGGTACTTCGTGGTTGCTTTAGTGCTAGAAGAGCCTTCTGAAGTGTTATCTCTCATCTCAAAATGACTTCAGATATAGTGTATTGCTTGGACAGTGAGGGATGAGCCAAGAGATTTGTTTGTGAAGCTGACCTTTGCTTTACTCCTGAAATAAAATCAAAGTACGGAATAGGCAAAGGTCCATAGGCATAAAATAGACCATTAGGGATAAGTTAGTACTTGCAGTTTCTTTATAATATAGTTTATCATGTCACTGCTGCAGGAATTCTAGTATGATTAAAAGTCAGGCAACTTTATTGAAAAGCTGGTGACCAGCACGTTATTGCTTCTATCTCCCTGCTGCTGAAACTGCAAATTTCTCACTGCATAAAGAAGTACCCACAAAGGACTTACAGGGAATCATTACTGCCATCTTAACTCCTTGCCATTTGAAGGGAGGAACTGTGGTTGCAGCAGAAAGAGTGTGACGCAATATAAATTTGAGATTCAGGCATTTGAAAATAGATATTAATTGCTATCTTTTAATTATATATTACTTGTAATAGGGAACAAAGTATTACTGAGTAGTTAAGGCATTTTACTGTCACTTGAGAAGCAGTTTCAGTTCCCTGCTCAGACTTAAATCCCTGCATGACCTCCACTTAGTTGCGAGCTCTTAGTCCTTCCCTCCCCCATCTATAAAAATAAGATGATAAAACTTCACCTCTTCACAAGGATGGTATGAAGATACAGTTATTCATGTAGGCAATCTCAACGATTTATCAGCTAGTGATATAGCACCACTTACAACATGTGGTTATGCAACCAATTCAGTCAAGCAAGGCATATTATTACTTTCAGCTCAGTGCTATGTGTAATTCTTCTGTGACACTATCCCAGAAAGCGTGTGTATCTGCCTTTATGCAAGCCAATCTAATCCTGACTATCTCCAATGGCTTTGGGAGGGATTATAATGTAGGAAACCCAGAGGAACTTCATGGAGTTCCTCATCCATATCATTGGTCATTGCTCAAGTTCCTCATCTTTATCATTGATCATTGCTCAGTTGATACTGCATCATTGTTTTTATGCTAGACTCATGGTTCCAAAGGGATTTGTGAGCTTCCAAGCAATTCTAAATCACAGCAAGATAGTGACTGTGTCCAAAACAACAATTCCTCTAGAAGCCAGAATAGTTCTCAGCACTCAAATTGCTTGGGGCTGTCATCTACTTAAGTACTTAAGATAGTCATGATTCCAAATAGAGAAGAGCTGCCTGCATGCTAAGAGTATGGGAAAGTAAGAAGATGAAAAAGAGTCAATAGGTAAAGAAGTGAGGTAGCCTGAGAGTACTGGGAATTGAATAGTTTAAAAGAAAGTCTTCTGCCTTAGAAACTTTTCAGCGGGCTTCTAGAAAAATACAACAAACTACACAGAATAGCTGTGTAAACAATAACAACAAAAATAGAAAAAAAACCAAACCTACATACATATAGTGATCAAAGTTAAAACTAAAAAATGTAAGTATAGCAATGAAAATTATATATGGAAATCTGTACCTTTTTCAGTGCTAACCCCCATTAGTCACCTTGTTTAAGATACATTGTATGTCAATGCTGAGCATTTACTTTATGAAGATGTAAATGTCTACACAAGCAGAAGGCCAAGGCAAATCTGGTCAAAATGCTTTGAGCAATAAGGTTATTGTTCCGTATGAAGAAGACAAAAAAGGAAGTTCTAGCTCATGTTTTGTTCCAGACAGTCATGTAACTTTCCATTGTTTACTTTTCCAAGGGTTAATACAGCAGCCTGAAAAATGTTAAATAATTACAGTAAAGATTGCATATGCTAATGTCTTCTGGCTCATTGACTCACAGGTCAATAATACTCCTTTTGATTTTCTGACTTTGCTTTCACTTTGAAGTATGTGTAACTTTTGAAATGATTAATTTATAAATTTGTAAACTTAATAGAAATGCTTTTAGGTACTTCTTACAGGATATTCAAATCAGGTAAAATTATTTCATATGCTGACCAACAACGTCATCTCTCATGTCAATGTGTCTTATATGAAATCTTTGGGTTAGTTGAATTTCTACTGTTGTAAAGATTTTACTCTTCCACTTGCTGAAAGAAGGATTCAGTTCATAGAATCACGGGTGATTTGGGTTGGAAGAAAGATAAAATCTCATCTAGTTCCAGCCCCCTGCCACAGGCAAGTTCTTTCTTGCTATGCCGTGGCAGAGGGAGGAATTGCACCGTATTGTTCATTGAGCAGCAAGTGTGAGGCCATTTGCTGCAAACACCTTTTATTTCTTGTCTGAATAATACATGGAAAATATTTCTTACAAAATTTTATTAAAAGGTAAGTAAATAATGAATTGTGAAAGTGATAAAGAGTTATAAAGAAGTAAATCAGCTAAAGTAGAAATACTGTTTCTGAATTCAGAGTACATGTTGTAGTCAAGGTGCTATTTATAGCTTATACATTCAGAGTTTACACTGGAAATGAGTTTATAATGGAAAGTATGTCAGGGTATGAATGTGCCAGTATCTTTCTTTCCAACAAAATCTAATTTGAGACATTTAAACAGAGGTGTTTGAGTAGAGGTCTAATGTTGAAGGGTTTTTTTCCCTTTTCTTGTGACCAATTTGCAATCCTTCATAAATTATGTGTGCCAGTCCTTTTATAGTAAAGTGAACGTATTTTCTTAGCTCTTAAATAGCATCTGGCTTCACAGCCTTTGATGTCCTAGTTGTAAAGTACAGTAAAATACACTGACTCACACAGTAACTGTGTGCACATCCACAGCATATTCTCAGTTCAGTCTCTGATTTTGGCTTTGTACTTTCACTCTGCTTCCAAGAGATGCATATGTTGCAACCACCCTCTGCTTCTGCAGGATGGTCTGTTGATGGTGATTTGTGGGTATGATTGTTAAGACTTGACTTGTTTTCCACTCCTGTTCTCCCACTTGTTTCAGCAGGGAACCTGCAGTCTTTCCTGCAGTTGCACTTTTGCCCTTACTGCCGAAGTCCAGACTACAATCTGTTTTGCTTCGTATAGCGTTTATACATTTAATGCTGCATTAACATCTGAGGAAGAGCTGTATTCCCTTGTGTGACCCATGTAAAGCACACCTCAAATTGCACTTGCAGTTAGATGCTCAGGCAAGAAGCGTTCCTTTCCTCTCCCCCCAGCTCCTCACCCACATTCTTGGAGAAAAGAAGAAAAACATTGCTCCTGCAATTGCTTTTCCCTTCCCAAAGAACAGAAAAATTGTTTTTCCCTGCAGCACATCTGAGACACTCTGACTCCCTGCGAGTAAAATTCCTCTGGTGTCTCATGGCAGGAACTGTTCCATCTTGACACCAACAAAGATCAAAGCTAAATGCTGCAAGTTAGCCTAGAAGTGCAAGGAAAATCACCCTTGCTCTACATTTATATAAAACAGATCCATGACTATACCTCAAAGGATGTGTCATGTAAATTTCAGATGAAAATAGCACACTTGAAAGGCATTAATTCTATGTAGTGTAATCTTTTAGTGGCATGTTCGAGGTGCAAAATTGATCTTCATTAAATGGAGGCTTTATACACATGCTTTTATGTCTATGTCAGATTTAATTAGAGCAACGACCTGATTTTTAAGAAATAGTTTTCTACTGTCTACTGCATTTCTAGTGAGACTAGACTATTATAAAGGTCATTTATTATATTTATGCTTTTCAGTTTATTTCATTTTGAGGCTCATGAAAACAGTTTTTAAATAGTACCCATTCTCAAACTGACCAAACCCCAAGGTTATTTCATAAGATTATTATCATGTGTCAGCCAATTAAACCATGTTTTTTTTTTTTAATGCTTTTGCTAATTTCAGTGGCATTTTCTTTACTATTTTATGCTATGGTACTAGCTATGGTGCCTAATATGACAAATATGAGAGTGTTAAAATAACTGTGGTATATGAGTAACCCATTTTAGAAACAGATTAACCATTACCCTGTGGTGTGAATAAAGGAGAGGTGGGCATGGAGGTTGCATCTGCAACCTGCTCAAGTCCATTGTGAGTTTCCAGTCCCAGAGAACAGTAAGTTAATAGTTTGTGAATAATTATTGACTATCTGCCTGGGATCCATAACGACTGTGTAAGTAGTCAGTCTTTTTTCAGAGGAGATAATGTGTTTCGATGCCTTGGGAGTAAAAATGAGAGACAAATTATTTTACTAAAGGTTTTGTGTTTGGCAATTTCCTTCTCTCAAGTAGACATCTCTAGAAAAAAGATGACAAAATTCCTGCATGCTGATTTATTTTACCAGCTTTTACTGGTGCAGTCATGTCAGCCAAAAGCATATCTTGTTTTATCAGAATATGTTCAACAGCCAAAGTTGATGCGTATATATACTTGTGCATGTACATATACAATGCTAGTCATATGTAAATATGGGTACATATATATGTAGCATTGTATGTGTACAATGAGTGACCTAAGATGGGTTTCACCCTTTTTTCCTCTTGTGGCTCAGGCAGAGATTCTGCCCTTCAGTTCACAACAGTAGCAGCTGCTGCAGCAGCAGATACCCCACCATGGCCAGAATAGGGGCAAGTAGTTGGGCTGGCTCCAGCACGCAAACCATAGTGTTTCTGCAAGGCAGCCTTAGGCACAGGACAGCAGGACTTAGGGTCCGTAGTTGCTACAGAAGTCTTTTGTCCACAGTGTCATGTAGACTGCAGCACTGATGCAGCTGCACAAATGTAAGAAACCCGTGCATTCTATGAGTCCACTTTGCTCACCAACTGCTATTAGTTATGCTCTTGAAGGCGTTTTTCCTGTACAGTTATGCCCTTGAAGGCTTGTTTCCTTTACAGTTATGGCTGCACTGGGGCTGACTGTCAGCATTGCTCTACCTATCCAGCTACATCAGCAAACCTTCTCCAGTGTAGATTAAACCTATTTAGGGATTAGCACAGCTCCCAGTCTCTTGTTTGGTAGCCCTCAGGCTGTAAAGTGGAGCTCTGCTAGGGCTGGTTCATTGAAGCCTACACAGGGATAGGTTTGGGTGTTTGGGGCTTTTTTTATAACCCCTGCTGTTTGACTCTTTAAAATGTCTGCCCTGGCAAAACAGCCTGGAGAGTGGCATTTAGCTTGTGAGTCCTGAATTTGGTTGTAAATGAATCTGTGCATTTGACCTGTGAGAAAGAAATTAAACTGAGCTGACCCTACAAGACTGGGTAAGTGAGAGATCCTAGAACATCATCCCATGCCCTGCATGCTCTGCAGTTCATGTAGCTTGGGCAATATCTACAAGTCACTGAGATGAAAGCTGGCTTAAGTAGAAGCCAGTTATCAGTTATCAGCTTATTTTATAGTTTATGGTCCTAGTTGAAAATGACAGCCCTAACTTGTAAAAATAATAAGGAAGTGGTAAACCTTGTTGACATTTGGTACAGATCTCTCATGGACTGACAAACATTGAAGGCAGGTGATATTACATGCCATATGGAGAAAAATTACAATTGTTCAGTATTACATAGAATTCTGTAGTGCAGACTATGGCTTCTGAGCAGAAATGAGCAGAAATAACAATTTTCCAGGGCAATCTTTAGTAGTTCCTTCTGTTTTCTTCTCTTCCTGGTGGAGCAATGGGCTCAACAACCCTAGCCATTAGCACACCAAAGGGAAAACCAATCCTTTTTCCACGAGCAGCTCTTTGTGGCAGGGCATCTCCACTCAGACCGTTTTGGAGAGTACTGATGCATTGTTTCTCTTGCTTTTCAGTTCTTCACCCCAGGCCATCACTTTAAAGCCCCTCTTCGCAATGAGAGGAGCTTACTATGGAAATTTTCCTGTTGTTCTCACAGTTTGTCACTAGTCTCTGGGATGGGTACTTGAAAGTATCAGTGAAGCTTCAGTAACAATAAAAAAAAAAGCACAAGAAGGGCTGTGTCAAGGCAAAAGTCAACCTTAACCAGTGTGAAACAATCACCTGCAGTAATTGCTTAGGAAAAGGATATATATTCAAAAAAGGGGCAGGAATAGTGCAGACCTTCTCTGGCTCATATTTACTGTATCTTTGCAAGAGATCTTTCTGAGCATATGACTGTTCCTAAGCGCAGCTTTACTTCAAATGTGAGGATGTGGGTTGGGTAACACTGGTTGGGGGGTGTTCAATGCCTTGATAAGTGCTACTTGAGAGCTGGGAATTAGTCTGTGAGGTTGAATAGCCTGAATAATCCCAAGGACATTAAAGCACAAACAAAAGCCTTGCATTTATTCTGAGTGACTGTAGAAATGCTGATCATCTAATTAACTTGATTGAGTGGCACTTGCAAAAAGTATGTGAATCCTATCAGTTTGTCATTTATTGAAACTGGATATCCTACTTATGTATCTTTGAAACCCCATTCATTTTCAGCCTACCAGTGTTGGTGATATTATTATTATTGACTAAGCAAGGATGTGCCTTTTTCTGTCATAATCCAAATCGATTTCCATGTTAACTGAATTTTCCAGTTCAGAGACTGTCAAGAAAACCTGTTGTTTGCTCTATGTTTTGGGTTTGTTTTTTTTTTTTTAAATTCACACGTTTACTTTACTTTGCGCAAAGGACTGATCAAAAGCTAGCAGGTATTGCTGACAATCAAGATAAATGTCAGAACAGATCGATTAATGATGACATTGATTTTATTTTTTTTTTTAATGTCTTTTGTGTCATATCTCTGCAAATTAAAACCTGGCCTTAGGCTTTTTCTCTCACTTTGTGTATACTCTATCTTTGTTTATACTATACTCAACTCTGTGCTGTCTGTGGTTTCCCATACATTCTTTTTCTTAATTTATGCTTATATACTATTTAATTTTGTAATGAAGAATGTAGGTGTTTCCTGGGTACACATTGTTCAGTCACGTCTTCTTACACCTGAATGTATCTGAATCTAGAATATGATGCACTTTTGTTCTTGTACTAGGTGCTATAAAATGCATACTCTGTAAGCTATTTTTCTTACATAACTCAGGAGAGTTTTATTTACTATGACATGTCCTGCATTACAATTTTATAAGTTTCAAATTATTCTGTTAATTATGTATTTTACATTTTCTGAAATTTATTCAAAACATTATACTATTGCCTTATGAGGATGTTAAACCAAGGTAGTGTGTTCAGAGGAACTCATTTATTCTTTTTCATGCTACTTCTTTGATTTACAAGTATGTGTCAAAACTCTCTGTTTTCTCAACTTAGTATCCTCAGTCATTCTTCTTAGTGGTCCAAAGTGGAAATAAAACTGCCATTTTATTTTATCTTTATGTAATCTTAAATCTCAAAAGCATCACAACTAAAATGCATTGTGAAAAAGTTGCATTGCCCTACCACACCTCTGGAACATGAGAGAGCTATCTTCTTCATGTTTTGCACATAAACACAGCAGCAGACAGAGCCAAACCTTCTATATGACTAAGCATTGCAAAAGCCAGGCCATTAAGCCAGCTGCGTATTTCTCCATTTCATTTGCAGATGTTTAATGATTGGTGTCAGGAACAACAGTATGGTTCTGTAACACATAGAGTCTGCTTGGGAAATCACAGGAGTCAGATACTAAGTCAGAATATTAACAGCTGCGTCAAGACATCTCTCATAAGAAGCCCCAATTTAACTAACACTAAACGCTCATAAGTCATACATTTTCCCAGTGCTCTCAGTCTTGAGGTATTGCAGTGAAAAGATATTTGAGAAAAGCAGGGGGAAACTTGGTACAAGAAGACATCTGATTGCTTGTGTGTATACTTGCGATTAACTGCATGTATACATGTGGTTCAAGGCCGGGTTGGATGGTGCTTGCAGCAACCTGGTCTAGTGGAAGGTGTGCCTCCCTGTGTCAGGGGGTTGGAACTGGATGAGCTTTAAGGACCCTTTCAACCCAAACCAGTCTGTGATTCTATGATTCTCTGTCTCAGCATGTGAAAGCGTGCTGTGTTTATAAGTGGACCCCTAACAAAGAAGTCCATTTCTGTTCTGGATACTGATACATCTCATTGCAGAATTTGAGAACTCCTTCTAACTCTAAATATATCCGCTTTCACAATACCCTCTGAGCAACAGTTTTCTGGGTTTACTGTTACACTGCATCACAGAGAGCGAGATAAGATATCTCAAACCAATCCTCCCTACCACTTCCACCCCCCTCCAAGGTCACAAATGAAGAGTAGAAAGGGTAGAGTTGAACTCATGTCCCCTAGAGTATGAATTTATGCCTTAACCTCTAGACCTTCCTCCTCTTAAGAATAACTGATCTCAGTAGAAAATATGTTTTGCCATTGATTGCTGATTAATTCAGTTAAAAGACTGTTGAAAAAAATGTGCTTTTATAAGTGATCCCCATATGGCTTTGATCTGGCTGTACCCTCAGCTAATTCTTCATGACCAAATTCCCAAAGAAAACTTACACATCATTGCTGTAAGAAGCAGATGTTTGATGTAAAAAGGAAATGTTTACCTTTTTAGAAATAATGATTCAATGGGTACTTGCACTGTCAAGGTGTAATAGCAATTTTAAAAATATGCAGAGCATTATATCACTGTTATTATTTCTTGAGGAAACTGAGTGGCTTGGTAAACTCATTCTCAGTGACATTGAGAGCACCAACACTGCAGTTCTCAGACCACAAAAAAGAGGGAGGCCAGGACTAAGCACTCGTGGTTGGCCGGACAAGGAGTCCCATTTTATGCTTTGCATCAGGATCCATGCCAAAAATGGTATACTGCTTGTGATTCCTTACAGCAGGCTGGCACCAGGCTCCCACTCAGTAAGTCCGGCAGTGCATCTGTTCTCTCACATAGTGGGATTCTTCAAGGATGTGAAAGCACTCTCAGTGTTTTTTATTTTTATGTTGCTGGTACAGTCAGCTTAGCTGGGGAAAAGGAATGAGAACTTCATTGAATTAAATGTGGGCTAGTCAGAGATGTTGCACCTCCCTTACCTAAATATATAGGATCTGGCCTATTTGCATGTCTAAGGGTATTACCATTACGTGGACTGTTTCCTAACTTTACCATTCCCATAAATTTCAAAATATTTCTAAAGCAAAAAGTGTAAGACTAATTTTTAAATTGTGATTAGATCATTTGCTTGAGTAACTTATCAAAAAGTTTGAAGGAGTTTAGAAAGCTGTTGTCTACAATGACAGAATTTCCACATACGGTATTGGCATATGATATTTTTCTGTCTTCTCTTAAAGTCATTCCTTTTTTGCCATATTTTAAAAAAAAAAAGTTTTTCTTTTCCTTATAGGGGAGTTGTGTTTGGGCCTTGTTTTGATTTTAATGTGTAATAGCAGCTTTTCCAACAAGTTTACACTTGTACTTGTTGGAAACTGGAAGAGACTTGGGTCACTTAAATATATCTTCTCATCTGATTCAAAACATCAGCAGTTTTTAGGAGGCTGAGAGCACATGAGGACTTTTTGGGAAAATAGAGCATTTGTTGTAGGATGGATGAGCAGAGAAAACTATTAAATTAGGCTAGGATTTAGAGAATTTGGCTAGGATTTAGAGGATTTGTTTCTTGTCACCCTGGGTCCTGCCCTGGCACAGCTTAGTGGCCAAGAAACAGTTAGAAGTGCTGCTCTGATGCTCACTAACTTCAATGTTGCCAGTGTGAACTAACAGTCTTAGAGTATCCATCACCAAATGTCTCAATCTAATACCAATTAATGAATTAAATGTCAGAACGTCCACTAACTGGAATGGGCTTTGAGAAAAGTTTTTGCCTTTTCACTGTACACAAAGCCCTCCAAAATTCTACCCCCAACTGCTTAGAAGTGGTCTTAAACATTCAATTTAAAAGTATGGAATCTAGCACTGCAGTGCTAGAAAGGCAGTTCAAACTCCCAAAGACCTCAATAATAATAATAATTAATAATTTAACAAAATTTTTATTTAATATTATAAACAGGTCAAAAAAACAGTTAGTAAGAACCTACTTTGTCTGCTGATATATCATATATGAGATTTCCTTTTTAAAGATCCAAAGAAGCTAGTAAACTAGTTTTCATTCACCTTTGGCAGGGAAACAGACTACTAGAAGCTTAAGTCATTTATGTCCCTGTAAAAATCCAAGCATTCAAAAAAACCTGACAGAACTGAACACATCCATAGGGTAAAGGTTAAAGAAGCTGATAAAAAACTTTGTCAGAACTTTCCAAAGAAAATGGCCTTGCAGAAGTTACGCAGGCAGCTAGGAAGTATATCTGCAACCAAGAAAGCACCTTGAAGGGGATGTGTTAGTGATAGGAGGGGACCTGGGCGTGAAAAAAACAGTTTTGTAAATACATCCAAGAGGTAAGAAAAATGATGGAGAGAGATCAGATTTTCTTAATGACTCCCAGTGACCTCCAGGCTTGCAAGCTTAAGTCTAAAAGAGGCTTTCTGATGAAGCACAATCTGGCCGGAGAGCCAGCTCTCAAGCTGGACTGCAGAAGTTATTTGAAGATCACTAATATGTGTGGCAATTGAAGTAAATACTTTCTCTAAATGAAAGGACTGCAAGCAAGTGGATCTGCTTTGTAAAACTAAGAACAGTTATCTCTCTATGATGTCATGTTACATGTTATCAGAGAACATCCCATTGCCATACTTGAAGCAAAAACATCCAGATTCCTGAAATAAAGACATACTTATGTAGTCCATTATAAAGAAAAAGAAAACTGCTCAAAGGACTGAGTGACCAATATTCCAACAATGACAGACCTTAACTGAAGCATGTTTGCCATATACTTTTTTTGCATTAAACCTAGAGTACCAAATTTTCTAACTTCTAGTCATAAAGCTAGTCCTGACCTTGGATATACTCTATGAATAATGTCAAAAGTATTATTACCGTTGTTACCCTGTGTGTCTGGAATAAATCTCGTGTTTAAGACAAGGCAGACACTTCAAAGACTGTAAAGATATTTTCTTTCTCCCTGCAAGTAATTTATCAGCATTCTTCCCAGGAAATTAATAGACTTGAGGGGATTCCAGATGTCTCTGAATGGTCATGCTGCTTTTCCACTGGACTGTTCTGCCTGTGGTTAGGAAACTACTATGACAACCTGTTCTCCAGACATTGACCGTCTGGCATTTTAGGTGGCCCCAAGACTCACACAGTCTCACACATTTCCAAATTGCCTTAACTAACGAAGTAGCATGGGAGGAGGTCTTGGAATGCTTGCTCTAAGACATTCTAATAGAGCATGTAAACGTTATCGTTCTTATGCCATCAGTTGTTCTTTCTTTTTACCATGGCATTGGCAAAATTTATTTTGTGGGAACAATTTAACTCAGGGACCAGTCTGCTGAATCTGTCTTGCCTGAATTCCGTCAGCCTGGGGAGCTTTTTCCAGGAGTAGAACCTGTCTCCTTAACAAAGTAAATGAAAAGTAGAATCAAGACTAGATATTTTAAGGGCATATCAGGTCAAGAAGTGGATTTCCATTTGATTTTACTCAGGTCTTAAGTCTGTAGCTTGAATGGAGTATTTTATTGTTGCCTTTGAAGACTGAAAGATCTTTGAAGGAGACTGTAAATACTTACAAGAAGCTCAGTGCCCTTCAAGAGTAAGGCTGACTTTGTTGTTGCCTACTTTAGATGCCTACTTCTGGCATCAGGACATCTAAAATGAGTGTCAGTGCTACCAGGATGAGTCAGAACACTCACCCTTCTTCTGCAGTCAATAGATGAGTATTTGTTTCTTAAGGTGTTGCTTATCGTACTGAGTGGGAAGAGCTAGCCAAAAGAAATACTAATTACGTGAGGGACTCTGAATCACGGTTTATAAGGAACCCCTGAGTCAAGACTACACTTCAGGCACCTCTGTCCCTTGCTGTCCCTTTAATCTTGCATCATGAGTCCTTGACTAAATGAATTTGCATCTGTATTTTGTCTGCAAAACAGCCTCCTGTTAGATCACTGAGACAAAGAGGCCATGTAAAATGTGCCCTCCACATGAGTGTGCAAGATTCAGGCACACAATTCCCACTTGTCCAGAGAGGTCACACTGCAGGTAGATGAAGTTATTGAAAGAAAAAAGTGAATAGAAAAAAGACATCCTAGGTCAATTAAACACACATCTAACTTCCATTGGCCACAGTGGTTAGGTATAAAATGACTGTAACGATACCTTATACTCATAAGTGAAAGGTAAAACATTTATGTACAGACACACTAAGCTGGGTGTCCATGATCTGGAGCTGAATTCCACTCTTGTGTCTTGACTCAGTTGCCTAAACTGGAGTATCTATGCATATATATAAGGTGTGTATATATATATATATATATATATATATATATATATAATGTATGACCTTTAGGAGGCTTGAACCAGTCTTTTGGTACCAAAAATTTGTCTAATTGGCTATATGGAAGTATTCTAGTTTTAGGAAAAGCTATTGAAGAGAGTGTGTGAGTACTGCCTAGACTATTGTTTACTCCTATTCTGTTGTTTACTACCAGTGTCTAAAGATAAGAGACTCTCAGTTACTGCAGCTGATGTCCTCTCCCTGAAAATACATAATTTTTTTTTCATTGATAGGTATTTCTCTTGTGCTTAACATCAATTTGCAGATGAGCAGAGCTCTACAGAGAGAGGGGCTGTGGAGGCTTTTATTATACAGCAAGTTTGTGCTCAGATGTCAGTCCATACATTTGGGGCTATTTCAACCCTAAATTATTGAGGCTGATTTTATTGATTTTGTTACCTGTTTCAGATATTATTGATTACTACCTTCACTTGCTGGGTCTTACTGTATTAAATATAGGAAACCTCACAGAAAGAACCTTTTATGAAGAAATCCTCTGTGTCTGCCATAGGAGTTAGGTTTTCTCTGTCTCTTGCACTGTTACCTCATCTCCTTCTTCCACAGGCATCTGCTTTTGGACTTCTCTCCTGCTAAACCTTCTTTGCACTATGAAGTTACACACATGAGAAGACAGCATAGCATGTTGTTGCAATACTATCTTCTCTGAGAGTGGTTGAGATTAGAATTTCAAATTGTACCTAAGAATGAAGAGTTCTTAAGAATTTTAAAACTGAATGTGCCTATTTCCTTGAGCCTTGATGTTTCCCTTTAAAAACTACTTTTCAGCTTCTTTGTGTCCCTGTGCATGGAGATAACAGATTCATAAACTGCAGGAATTGAAACCAGTGCGAATTTCTTGAGTGTGACTAATCATTACCATTTCTTACAAAAAAAAATCACTCTCAGCCAAGATTTTATAAATTTTAATATGAAAACATCCACACCTATTGTGTCTCCCCGAAGGTCTTCCTTGGCTGCTGCAGAAATGTAGTCTAACTTCTATTGCTTTGGCTCGAGATGAAGATATGAATTCCTCTGGCTAATTGCTTTTTGGATGACCTACAAAGCACCAGGGGTCAAATTCCTGGCCTAGTAACATTGCTTTTCACTGTTCTGGCATGATGCCACAGCTCCCATCATGGGGAATCCCAAGTAGGAGAGTGAAAAGAGGTCATTCCTTACTTCAGACACCCACATTTCCTCAGCTGCTGCTGTACATGGTGGTAAAAGGGAGCAGCATTAAAACAGCTCAGACTTAAATGGAGGGTTGAAATGGCCCCCAATGTGACAATTCTGCCCAGCTAAAAATTTACTCTCTGTTGATTGACCTCAAGTATGAAGCATTTGGTGACTTAAGCAAAGATATGTGGTAGACCCATTTTCTAAAACATTAACCAGGCATTTGCTCTCCTGGAAAATAGCTTTCAAGTTCTTGCTGGTTCTGTACAGTCTGACAACACACACTTTAAAGGTGCAGATGAACATTATCAGTGTCAAACAGAGCACAGACAAGCACACACACCTGGCATTTGTGTGTGTGCTCTTTTGCACTCAATGAACAATTTAGGCTGCCCTTTCTATCTGTAGAACTAGAAGCCCAGACCTGTAAACTTTGCCTATTAACAAAGCTGAAGTACAACCATATTCCTCAAAAAACCCATGATGACCATAAGGCTGATTTAGTACCATGTCTGTAACGTGACATCTGAAATTGTTCAGCTGAATTCAGCAAATAGAGGAAAAGGAAGAGAAGATTTATCCAAGTCATGCTGACCTTCCTCTCCTCCCACTTGTGTGATGCTGTCATACAAGCTTTATAAAGTAACATGATATTTGCTTGAAGGTACATGCCAATATCTCTGAAAAGTATATCCTGCCCACTCAGTGCATCAGGCTAATCCTGAAACTAGTTGTTTTGACAATTATAACCTGATGATACTACATGGAGAACCATCCCCCATCATATTAGGGACACCTTGACAAAGAAGGGGAGCAGGTGTGGAGTTCTCCACCCATGTAACCAGAAGGTATCTTTTTCCGCAATAGAGCCCCAGTCCCTGTGCACATGGAGTTTGGTGGAGATGGGGATGCTGTAATACCACCTCTCATCTGATTATGTGATTGTTTCTTTTCACTAGTGCCATGGAAAATACTAGGTTTGTGGCAAGGGGTAGAGGCAACATGTTAATGCACATCTAAGGTGCACTATTTCCCAGAGCAGGTCTGTGCATCCCCCATGGGCTTTATTACCACATACTGCGTCCAGGAGGTTTACATCCAGCATAGGCTTCAGGCTGCAGACTGAGGTAGGAATAAACTTTGCCTTCAAAATCAAAGATACTTTGTTAACCAGACTATTTCCAAATCAAGAACACTCACTCCCAACCAAGACAAAAATAAAAAAAAAAATGACAGTTTTTAGTCAACAGCTAAAAAAAAAAGCCCCAAACCTGAAGCTTTCTTCACTCTTAGAGGGGAAACATCACGTTCCAGGTCTGGGATTTGTGGGGAAAAGAGACATCTGGTATTACGCCAGTGTACCCTGCCTTTTCCATCAGCCAGGCTGGTGGTCCCATTGTGCGGGAGGAATACAACTTCTCTGGTTAGCCAAGGCTCAGGCTGACTTGCTCCAGGGGGAGCCGCATCTGTCCTTGCTCTCTGGAATGGAGGTCATCTGCTTTCCAGGAAAGAGGGTGTGGCTGGAGAGCCTTGAGATACTGAGCGTGGACCACCTGGAAAACTGTACAGCCAGCACTTTTCCTACTTCTAGACACTCCACAGTAAGGAGTAAGGGATGCTGAATTGGCTCTGAACTCCCACCCAAACTTGCTTTGAACAAATGGAAGCACAGGCAAGTAACATGCATGTTCTGTTAAGAAAATATAGAATCAGCATTTCTGCAACTTAGTCTGTATTAGAAGTTGGGTCAGATTACAATATTTGACTCTAGACTTGAAACACATAGGTGTTTAAGTCTGTTTGGGGATCGGCTGTTTGCAAAGCTCAGACATTTACTCAGATTGTGGTTGAGAGTGCACTGTAACTTTGATGTATTTCTACCTTGTTGGAGAAAAAGGGGGAAAAAAATTGTCTCTGCATCACAGAAAAAGTATGTTAATAACATAGCCACTCTTTCATGATTGGGGAAAAAATCTGAGTATCTTGAAAGACAAAGTTGGAAAATAGCTATCTTTTATTTCAAGAAATCAGGGTCATAAAAATCAGACTATAAAACACACAGCAGCCTGAACCCTCTAGTATTTTATGCCTCCTTTTCTATTTCAGGTCTTCATTTGCCTAATTGCAACTCAGAGGCTGGCAGAGATTTTCCCTGCAGCACTCATCTCTGCTGACTGCAGGGACCCTACCTGGCACACTAAGTTAGTGCGTCAGCATTCTAGGTAGAAATGAATGAAAAATCAATCAGGGCAACTGCAGTGGTAGCATATACAACTGTAACCTACTTTGTTCCTGGTTTCGAACATTTCATTATATATTTAGGCATCTTTTAAAATGGTAAGTGAATCTGAAATAAAAAAGATCTTTTTGGTCAGTCTAAGAAATGTTTTGTCGTCTTTACTGCTTAGGTCAAGCAAACTTACCACCCTGACAGCTAAGTTAACTTGCCGTCTTAATTGAAATGTCAAAACCTATGAGAAGATTGTTTTAATCTTGAAAATCTATCACCAACAGATTGCATCATGCAGTGGGTGCAGATATAGTGATAGCTTTGATTTTTTTAACTTTATTTGCAGACCAGATCTAGAGTAAGTCTGGAAAAGCAAAAGTACACTACAGCCTTTTTTTTGAAACACAGGTATTGCTCACAAGTGATCTTGCAAAGAGTTTGGTTTATGGATAATTGTGTGTGTGCTTTTATTTTTTCATGTTGCATTTCTGTGTAGGCAGAGTTAAATATGGGTTGGCAGTTTCATGTAATGAAAGTCTGTGATAAGAACATCCAGTCTTCATATCGAAAAAATTAGTAGCTGCTGTAACTTTTTCAGCTGAATGGGTTAAATATCTTATAAACCCCTTGTAAGACCATTGCTGTAACAAGTCGTGCAGTGCAACACTGAAGGTATCAAAAAAAATTCACAAGCCTCTTTGTATGTGATGCCCTTACAGTGGAGAAGATTCTTTTAACTATAAAGATGAAGAGTCTACTTTTTCTGGTGCTGATTTCTGTCTGCTGGGCTGAACCTCATTCTGACAACTCAAGTCTGGGTCATGAAAGAAGTGTTAACATTCAAGGTAAGGAAATAGAAGAGAAAATACCAGTATCTACAGATTGCTGAGGAAAAAACATTATTGCTGAGAATAATGTCCTTAATGAGCCTTGGTTTTTTTATAGAGTTGTGCTTTTTAAAATATACTCTTATTATTGATGTCCACACCTTTTCTGTTCTGGTTGTGTTGCATTACTATTACTCCTACAGAAAGTAAAAAAATAATGAAAGTTGCACTGTTTAACAGCACTTAGTCACAACCTTGCAAATACTAGTGAGTAAAATACAGCATAATTTAAGAGAAAGGAAAAAAAACATGCATCCTAAAGTAAGAATAAGCAACTGCAATAGTTGTAACATCTTTAGTTTATTGTGGAATATATTTGATTTTAAGAGGACTGTCATACATTGTTCTTCACATTACAGAAATTTATTGCTGATGATTATTTTAAAAGCCTCAGCACATGAGATCATAATTAGGCAATTTAAATTAGGAAAAAAAAAAAAGCTTACCCCAGAAGAAAATATGTCTTTCCTCATACCTTTAATTTGCACTAGGTATTATACTGGCCTTCTGCATAATCACATTTGATTCAGGTTTGAATCCTAGAGCTTATAGCTTTAGCAGGATTTGAGTGTGCAGTACAATGCAGCTGTTTTTTCAGTCCCTGCTTTAGTCATTGAGGGACATCCTCTGTAAGAAAAATCAAGGGATTTATGCAATAAGGATAGACAGAACTAACAGGGGTTTTCCTGCTTTCAGTTATAAATTTCTTGAGGCTGACTAAAATCAGTCTTGCAAAATTAAGAAATGCAGCATTATTGTTCTTTCTCTCTCTAAGACTGATTCATTTCTCTTTGTCAGCTGGCAAACTGTGTTATTTGAGTGTTTGTGTAAATATGAATTACCAAATTAGGGCAGATTACTAAGAAAGCCTTAACATTCAGAAGTTCACAGGAAAGTCACAGAAGTTAAAGATACCCTGCATTTATTAAAACAAGCACTATTAAAACAGATTTTCAAGGTCAAACAAGGGATAACAGATAGCTAGCTTCATGTTAAGGAAACTCACAGGATGAAGGTCGAATGAATGTGTTGTATCAAAATGGAGGTAATCACTGTTGTGAGATGATGAATATTTGTTACCCAGGGTAAATTTCAAACTTGACATCAATGTTTAAGACATACATAGTTTGCCTTTCCTTGTATAATGCAGTTTTTTATCTTTGAACTCGAGTTATCTTTTTGAAAGGTTAAATAAGCGGAAATAATTAAACTCATTCAAAACTTGCTTAGTCAGCAGTTTAGTGTAATTCTAAAATCATGCGTATGGCTTATCACACTAGTCCTTCAGCTTGTGTACAGTGCAGTCTGCAAGTGCTAAATAGTTCGAAGGTGATAAAAGTTTCAAGATAGACCATTCCCCCTACCTATGAAAACTCATCAGAACCTCAAGTTTATTCCTTCAAGGAAAGCTTAAAATTGAGCTATGCCATGAGCTTAGTTCATCAGCTGCTTCAGGCTCTGAAATACATAGACCACAAATAAAAAAGAATAAAACTACTTGGAACTTACCAGTATTTCAATACTGATTTTTTTTCATTCTTCTCTGTATTGTGGAATCTCAAAAGGTTTGGGAGTCCACTATGCCCAATGCTGCATAAACATATATGCTGGAAATGAGCTGGAACATGTATTACAGCTTCATAAAAAAGATATTCTATATTACATTAAGGAGTGTAGCCTCTCCCTCTGCAGCTGATATCCAAGAGATCTGTAGCTAACCTCCTTTTGGACTGTGTGTTTTGGAGTGCCTTGGAATAACAAAAGCCAGGAACAGTGTTGTGTAGTCAAGTACTCAGAGCTGAAAGGGGTCTCTTGAGGCAATGAACTAAACTGTCCTCTATTCCAGTTTCTTCACATCAGGCAATCTTCTGTAGGTCTAGTTTGATTTTTAAAAAAGAACATTACTATAAGGTAGTTTTGGACACTATCTTTCTGCTACAAAAACCGCTCTCCTAATTTTCTTCCTGTTTATTCACAGCCATTGTATGGCCTTATGCTTCTAGTGTTATTCCTTAGCTTCAAATAAAAAATTTTCTTCTTTGACATTCACCTTAAGATGTTAATAAGTTAACACCACATCCTCACAGCTATTATTTGTGCAAACTTTTCCAAATTCTCACTTAAGTGTATAACCCCCAGTTACCTGGTAACGTTAGTTGTTCATTTCTACACTTGTTCTCGTTTGAATGCATACTTCCTGAGTGTGCCCAGCCAGGATTTTATTCCGGATAATAATTTACACTGGCATAACTAATTTTTTTTTTTTTTTTTTTCAGCTACCAATGCACTGTTTTTCAGACTTTGGGTCAAATCTGTACTCTTCCCAGCCATGCTGCAGTGCTGATCAGTCATCTATTGTGATAGATAATATTTAGCAGTCATTCTCCCTCATCACTTACAATTGCCAATTACTGTGTTTATATGAATAATTCTTCATTCTAGATCTTCAAAATCTATGTATTCAACATGAAAAGTTACCATACATTTTTCATCCTTCTTTCTTCAAATGTTCTAAATACTCATTCTCCTCCCTTCAGTGATGCATAATATGCTATGTGAAAATTTTATTAATACAATGGTCACACTTATTTTAGAAGGTAAAATTAGTGGAAATAATAAGTCTCAAAAATTATGCCGGAGACAGTTAACTGGTCTTTTTTTATGCTAATCATTGATGTTTCAGCCCAAGAAATAATCTCCTCTGTATCTAGTTCTTAGACATTTAACAAAGTTTCTACCAAAACATCTATTTTCTCCATCCTAATTCCATATATTTCCAATATCATTGGAAATGAGCTCAAATAATTGATGCATCACATTTTCCTGGCATTATACATTTACTGTTATTATATATTTTATATCAAATTAGCCTGATATCCTTTGGTAGGTATCTACTGGAATTTATCCCTCTTTCTAATGACATATTCCATTTCTGTTCTTCAGCATTTTTTCTTAAAAAAATATTCTAATGCCCTGTTTGCTGTTGAGGTCAGACTAATCAGCCTGTTAATGGTTAAATTACTCTCCTTACATGTATTTGTTATTTAACTGTTGTCCAGAAATACATGGCACATTCTTAAAGTGGTACATGAGCTATTATGTCTGCCATCAGGTTTGCCATACCAAGTATCAGTAGTAAAGCCAGTAATTCAGGCTGTGAGGTGTTCTACTCTTTTCTTTGAATATCATATATTTTATGAGTTCAGCTTTTATCTTTATGTTTTCATTTCATACCAATGCATTCATGTACTTTAAGCAACATCATACTTTCAGAGCATCAAATCCAGTGTTATTAGAAAGGGGATTTGTTAATACAGCACTTGCTGTATTGTCTTCCACCTTTATCTGTTTAGTGACTCCATACTGCAAAATGAAACTGTGTCAGTTTAAAAGACTTCTATTTCACTGCTTTGTCAAGAGTTTTTGCAGCCATTCCTGACCTGCTTTTGATCCACACTTTGTTTTGTCCTCACTATCATTTCTTATTTCTTCACAGCCTCCTAGACAACTAATTCACAATGCCGCCTCATCACCTTTATCTTTCATTTGGCCTTCCTAAAAAGCAACCACCTATTAATATTTTATTATGGTCTGACAGCTATTTCAGCATGCTTCTCACTCCCTTAACAACTCTGGAACCAGGAGATCTAGTTAACTCACTTTGCTGCCCCTCCATTAGTATAAGAGCTTCTGCCATCTCTCTCATATTCAGCATTTGCTAACCAGAATGAATATTATTTAATACATTTTATTGTTCTTTTATTGAACTGATAGGTCATTGCGCTTATGAACACAGAGCTTACATCTTTCAAATGTTCACTCTCTTGAAACTGGATTTCTTCAGCTTTACTAAACACTTGCCAACCTCCTTAATACTGCAAAAGGTATAGATGTGTCCTCTCTTAAATCTACCAATTTTTCTTAGAAATGAGTCACTGGCTTCATTCATATGCCTGTTCCTGCAGTCAGTGTCAGCTCCAGTTCCTGCTTCTCCCCTTTTTGGTTAATACAGTAAAGCAGGACCTCAGTCAAATTTCTCATCCAATAGATGCTTCTACCTTCCCACTTTTATTAGTACTCCTTTCTGTTTCTTTCTTCTGGCCCACTTCTTTTGTATATATCTTTTATTCTTTTGTTTCCTTCCAATATATATTAACAAAATTCATAACACATCTCAAGCTGCATTTTGTCTTCTGTGACTTTATTTCCTTTCCTGAAGCCTCTGCTAGATTTCATGCTTTTGGTCAGGCTGCTCTGTGTTGACCATACCAACTTCCTCTCTGGTAGCTTCTCTGCATGCAAAAGTCATTCCAGTTTAACTTTTGTGGATAAAAGCAAATGAGAGAACTGTATTTAAATAAGATGCATTGTCTGTCTGGCCTCCATCACCCCAGCAAACTGTGTGTGTCTTAAGGGATACCAGTTTCACTCTTCAAAAAAAGTCATACTCCTAAATGAAATCACCTAATGAATATGAAAATGGGACAAAAATATACTCTAGCTACATAAGTGACCACAACAAAAAAATAGTACTACTCTAACCATATAAATGTAATTAAAGGCATAGTTTTCCCAGAACTCATGATCTGTGAAGGACTGTGTCCCATGAGAGAGGAAGACTTTTTTTTCCCAGTGTTCAGCTTTGTATATCTGTGTAATCTATTCATAGTGCTAGTTGCTGACCAATTACTCAAAGAGGCAAAGTACTCTTCAGAAACAAGAGTATTCTTCTGTGTGTAGCTGTTCTGTGAAACAAATGAATTTGACTAAACCATTGCAATAATTGCTCAGGAGTGGCAGGAGGCTTTAACAGATGCTTTCAGTTTGTTCAGGGTTTAGAAATACAAGAAAGGCCAGCAAAGAGAATACAAAGCTTGATTTGTGAAGGATCAACCTTTAACTTTTTAGCTTTTCTTTAAATATAAATAAATTTTTATTACGCAGAATATATGGAAATACAGCCATTTGCCTATCAAGATCTCTTTTGAGTTTTATTTATACACACCAAGAAATATGTCAACATGGATTGAGCAGAAAACTTTCTAATACTGCCCCACTGAAAAAAAAAGGTTAAATCGATAAATCAATAACTAAAGCAGACAAAATCATTGTCCCACTTGTAATGTACTATAATGAGTTTTGTTTACAGTCCAATTCCTTTTCTTCGGAAAAAGCCAGGTCCATCAAAGAGAAAGAAGCTGCATAGAATTGCTGGCCTAGCCAAAAAAATGATAGGAGTTTAGATACACTACTGATTTGACCTCTTATATTAATTCCTATCTTTCCAAGTTCCATGCTTTTCCACTTTCCTTTTGACTTTCTTTCTTCAGTCCACCTTTCTGCATTTTCCCATTTTCGGGGAAGTTACCTGTTATGTCTTTTCATTTTCTTGCATTTATCTTTTCAGCTTAAATTTCTTTTTGGTTTTGTTGGTATTGAGGGCAGTTTAGATTATGTCATGATCCATTTTGCAGTCTCTTCTTACAACTGGGCTGCTTCCTTTACATCAACACAACTTGCTTTCCTCTTCAGAGCATGGCATGTTTCAATAGCCATGAAATGTTATAGAAATGTCAGCAAAGAGCAACCTCGCCTCCTGTTGGCATGTTGGTTTCATTAAACTCATTCAGGACTGTGTATACTGGAATAGACCTTAAATGATAGGTACCAGTATGAAAAAAGAAAGTTGTAAGAATTTATTACATAAGCAAAATACATAAATTTAAATTACTAATTTGCCTTTACTTGTTACATCAGTCGAATTCCATATACATAGCATCTAAAGGTAATTAAATAATTGGGAAAGCTCCTCAGTAGTGTAATATTTTGGTTTTTGTCAAACATTCTCAATGCCACCCATGAAGATTTCCTTCTCTGCAGAAAAGGTGTAGCAACAGTGTCATGATTGTGTTCTATTTTGCTCTATGAGGCCCGATCTTCATGCAATTTCTTTATGCTGAAGTAAACATATTCTTTATTTAAGGCAAAAGGTGGCAATATTTTAGAAGAGCTGAAGTTTTTTATTTCCCTGATGGTTTTATGTACTCCATAAGAAAGAAGAAAAGGTCTCCTAGAAACTTAAACTCGAGATAGTATTGGCACTTTAACAATTCCCCTCAATGTGTAACTCAGGGTGAGTAGATGGCATCAGCCGAAAAACATTTTACCTCAGTCTTGTCATCTCTATATTGGAAAGACAGATTTGTTCTCTACCATTTATAAAAAGGGTATTTTTAGCTGCATTATTATTTGGAACAATGAAGCTGAATGTTTTTTGCTGAAATTTATCTAGCATCTCTCTTACCAGTTGTATGTCAAAACTTAAAAGTAATGTGTAGATTATTTTAACCTGTCAGTTTAGAGGCAGGAACACAGGAGGTAGATGCTTGTATTTTCTTTCTCATGACATAAACAAAATGACATTAATGCTTGGGACAAATTAAAACAGCTTTTACTAGTCTTATAGGTGATGTAAATTTTTAGATTTTTTTTTTTCTTTCTAAAAACAGAAATAAAAAGGTAGTTAGTTAAAACATAGGAAAAAATGTAGTAGGAAAAGTATATGAAAAATGTCATTCTTCCTTTGGGTTCTCTGAGTAATACACATGTAAATCAGTAATGTACACATGTATATCAGCAATGCACTTCTGTCCGTGTTACAAGAAGTAGGAATTATTGTTAGTACATAAAATACTTTTGAGTTTTAACTAAAATTGTTACTACTATAGGAAGAGTGAGGATATTTTAGAATGAGAGTTACCTTCAAGTGCCTGGAAATGCTACAGGACAGCAAGAAACAGCTCTGTGTTTAAAATAGAATGGCACACAATGTTATTAACCTAATGGTTTAGTAGCAATGTGGAATATTTGGCAATACATGAGTTTATCTGACAAAACACATTTGTGGTTTGATCCGTGACTTCACGATTTTTTTTTCTCTTTAAAAATGCACATTTTTTTTCTCCCCTGTTGCTCTGTAAATTAGTCCACTAAAATGTGGGAATAAGGAAGTTTCTTAGCCAGGTCAGCATAAGCTTCTTGAAGGTTCTGGTGGATAAAGTGGATAAAGCTGTTTGCCAAGGATTTGTGCTGTCACTCATCCTCTCTGCCCCACATTATGTTCCTGGCCTTCCAAACTGGCTTGCCATTGCTCTTGAGTGCAGAAGCCAATTAAGGAAGAGAGATAAAAAAGTCCAATCCAAAACAAAAAAGGAAACAAAAAGAAAACCCCACGCCAAAGAAAACCAGCATAAAAGACAAACAGATCTAAGTGAATGTACAGAAGGAAGATTTGGAACTAAACCAATAACCCAGCCAGGTGAGACTGAATTGACAGCTCTAACAGCATGGGAGGGAGCAAGTTCACTTACTGTCCTTGAAATCAGGATCACACTGAACTCAAGGTTAGATGTGTACAAAGTAATGACAACCAGAGCAGCATAGCATTCAGTGAGGTGGAAAATAAAAGAGAGGGTGTATTGTGCTGCTGCCTCTGCTTATTGCTTAAGGTAGCAAGATACCCTTTTGCCTGCAGTATATGCATGCTTAATTTGGCACCACTAAGGTACAGCAAAGATGACCTGAATAGTTGTGTGTGTTATCTGGTGCAGCTTGTCAGTTTCTGCAACTTGGGCAAACTCATTTTTAGCTAGCTTAGATTTTTTGCATTATGTTGCCTTTGTCATCCATCTAATTGCATCAGGAGGATTCACAGAAGGCCACAGCCTGTCAGAAGTGATATTAGGGAAGCAGGAGTAAAAAAATGTGGCAAATTACTCTCCAGTGGTGCCTGGTTCTGTACTAACAGCTAAGCTGTTTTACAAGGCAAAATATGTCTGCAGTGGTGAAAATCCCACCTAGCAAACCTTTCTCATCCTATTTCTGGCCTTAGAGCTGAGACTAGAGCCAATAACCAGGCTGTTGCCATCTCTGTTCCCAACAGAAGGAGCAGCTGGAGGTTGCCCAGCACATTCCTCACCATTAGTCCACTGTCTGATGCTCTTGAGTGGGAATGCATGTTGCCTTGTCTCCAGCAAGGATCCAAACTGTCCGGTTGCAGATAAATGATTAGTGAAGGATAATCTGGTGTTTGCCGAGTTTACAGTGGCTTGGCCATTCCCCTTACAAATTCTGTGGTGTTGCTTCTAAAGAAAGTAGTTCTTGGGGAAAAAAAAATTACTCTCTTCTCCAAGTAACATGCAGGACTTTGTGGTAACACTCATGTGTCCCATCTTTTTCTTTCTTGCACTCATCTTTTAGATATTCCTGCCATTTAGATACAAAGATAATTTTAGCCAAAAAGAGCAGCCTCCTCAGGAGCCCTATAAAGAAAGCAGCCAGATCGGACAAACCTGTAAAACAGTGTTGACCTCATCTTCCATGATCAGATCATCAGTTCTCAACAGCTTGTTTTATTAAGGTAACCAAGGAAGCAGGATTATTCCTCATTTAAGCTGACTTTCACAGCAGTAAGCTGGAATGCTGCATCCAGACTGCTAAACATATTATAAATGAAGGGATTCTGGTTTGCTCTGTGTTTGAACATTTCTTTTTGTTTTGTGGGTTTTAACTCCTCCTCTGTCAACTCCAGAAAGACCAAGACCATTCATTTTGCTGTACTCCCAAAAATATGCAGTTAGGTGAATTTGGCTGTGATTCTCACTGGCTTCTGGATAATAAAGACATTTTGGCCTCTTGCTAAACCCCAGTCATCTCATTTTTAATTCCAAATCCCTGCTGCCTGCATGTCTTCAAGCCCAAAAAGAAACCGCAGCATCCCCCAGCCTGATATGTGCTTTTCCTCGAAAGCCAGAGATTCTTTCTTTCCTAGGTCTGGGAGCAGCAGCAATGTAATTTTCTTCCCTGCTGTGTGGACAGAGAGAAGGCCTCATCATCTCTTTTTCTGTAGAAAAGAATTGGCTCTTAGAAAACTTGAGGGTGGAGGCATGTTTCAAGCATTGAATCTCCCTTTGAGACTCCAGGGACAACAGAGATGCTACAGGCTGAGAAAAGCCATGCTTTCCTTTCCCTGGTTGCCATCCCCCCTGTTCTTTACACTTACTGAGATACAAACTCAGGTAATGGCTGCTGCAAAGGGCCAGAGGAGGTGGGAAGCAGCCAGGAGAGAGGTCCACCACCGCATTGGCATGGTAATACTGAAATCAGCGGTGACACTGCTCTGGGCAACTCTCCAGGTCTTGCTGGCACAAACTTGCTGTTGTTAGAAAGAACAAGTGTTAGCAGCCTGAGTCAGACTCTCCCTTCTGCCCCAGTCCTTTCCACTAATATTTATTGACTGTTTCAGTATTAAAGACCCAATATAGTTGAGCTCTGATTCAGATTTGTTGGTAATAACCACCCTAAAGCATAACATTCCTCCTCCCAAGGTGGACAGAAGTCTGTGGAACATCTTTGAGGGAAACAGGGAATTAATCAACAAACCATTCTGGCTGCCTTTACTTTCTTCCTTCTCCTCATCCTGTGGAAACAGTGTTAGCAGCACTTTCCGTGGTGCCTTGCCTCAGATCACCTCTGTCCTTGGATGCTCTCTTCTGAAAGGGGAATGATGAGTTATTGGAGTAACCCTCCCAGGGCTACTCACTCCAGGGAAGAAGGGCAGTAAAAAGGAAAACCAGTTTTATGGAGCTGTGGATGATCTGCTCTGCAGTAATGATTTTTCAATAGGTAGGGAGTTCTCTTATTCTGGTAAAACAATTTGCGGCACTCAACCTTGTTCCCTCTTGAGAAATCTGATGCCCTGGCTAGTGTGTCCTGTGCAGGTAATAGCAACAGCATCTCCAGACAAAGAACTGCACATTTGGGATACCTGTTTTCCTTAAGCAGATGTACGTTTGCACTCAAGTTTGTCTTTGCAATTACCAGTCCTGAACTTCTTGCATAATCATAAAATGCTCCATACCCTGATGTTTCTTCTGCTGCTTACTGTAGCCAGCATGGACAAGTAATGAAGGTAGGCTGAAATTACAGTTTAGATTAACATATCATGCATAGGTACAAAATGACTGCAATGAAATGATGCTGCAGACCTAATGTATAATACAGCTGGTTGCTGCTATGGCATTGAGCATTTCCATTTTGTAAAAGGTAGATTGTGAGCTAACTCTTGGTTTTGTTTTCTCCTTGATTCCTAGCAGAAAATGGACCCCGTCTACTTGTGGTAGCAGAGCAAGCTAAAATCTTCTCCCACCGGGGTGGCAATGTCACACTGCCATGTAAATTTTACCATGAACACACATCAACAGCTGGCTCAGGAACCCACAAGATCCGGATCAAGTGGACCAAACTCACCTCAGATTACCTCAAAGGAGTGGATGTCTTTGTTGCAATGGGACACCACAGAAAGAGCTACGGAAACTACCAGGGCAGAGTGTTGCTGAGGGAAAGCAGTGAGAATGATGCCTCTCTTATAATTACAAATATAATTCTGGAGGATTACGGGAGATATAAGTGCGAGGTGATTGAAGGATTAGAAGATGACACAGCAGTGGTAGCTCTGAATCTGGAAGGTAGGTAACATCTGAATCATACTTAAATTCAGATTTCTCAATGTTTATGAATACCTGCCTTTTTCTCCTAATACTGCTGATATTGTATTAACACTGGTAACAGCAAGCTGAGAACTGGGATTCATTGTGCTTTGGGGATTTTTGCCTGACAGCTCATGACAACAATCATAAATCAGAAGAATATTAGGACTTCTATAACTTATGCTAGCCTATGGCATATTCTGTTTCTGGTGAGACTTGGTGTGTGGGGAGGAAAAAAAGAATGATCAAACATAGTACAAAGAATTCCATACATTTTTAATGCCCTCCTATCACTTTACAAAAGTCATTGCATCTTTTTACAGTAAACTTAGACAAAATTATATTAAATATTCCCCTAACAGCCATTTTACGGTACTTTGGGACATTACCAAGCAATACAAATCTTCTTAAAAAGCGGTAAAATGTTAAAGTAGTTTTCCAGAGACAACAGTTTCGTTTTTTCCAGCCTTATAATTGCATAAAATAGAGTTCAATATTGCCTGCCAAGACAACTCCTACATGTAGTCTGTAGTCATTTCTCTCAGAAATATTCTTCAAAACAGTAGACTACAAAGCGTTATAAAAATTAGTGAAACAGGTTTAAAGAGAACCAAATACTCAGCTTTCCTTTACTCTTAAGAAATTCAGATAATTTTTGTGAGGTAGAATGCATGTAAACCAACATTTGGCCTTTTTCCCCAAAACCCTGTACAGAACTCAGCAGTAAACTAAAAGCTGCGTGAAGCTGTCTCCCTTACCCATATACTTACCAGCAGGTGTGCGTCAGAGAGAACTTTATAGAAATCACTTTGTCTGTGAAAAGTAGTTGGGAATAAAAAATACAAAAGAAGAAAATCAAACCTCTGGCTCTCAAACCATTAAACAAGTGAAATATATGACTCTTTCGTTGAGGGTTATTGTATATTATGATGGTTTTATAGTTACCCTGCACAGTAAGACTGTCTGAGTGGTTCTTGAACCAAACAGATGTCATGGGCTTAGCTTATTCCTTTTCATCTATTCTTCCATTCCTGGTTGGAGGTTGCTGAAACCTTCCGTTTCTGAATGCAGAAAGGCACTGCAACAGTTTCTAAGCCAGGATGATAGTTGATTTAAGTTGTTTCACCTCACATAATTCATCTTTGATAAGAATGCATGCTGATCTTTGCACACTTACAGTATAAAACTGAACATACACATGTCCAGTTTAACTTGTCTAAACCAGTTTTGAGTGTAAACAGAAATGAGTAGGAGGAAAAAGCATTTTACTTTATTCTTTCCTGCTAGCCAAGGACTCTTGTGTGTTCAGCCTTCTCTTCACTCAGGCATGCAATGCAGTGATTGCTTGTTGCAGATGCTGTTACTGAGATGAGCCACTGCAGTGAGAGCAGTTTCTGCTTGGAATGTTCAGCTTTCCTTAAGTGAAAGCAGAGCTCTGCTGGGCTGCCCAGGCTGCAGGTAAGGGCCCTGTGACTGGGACATGCATTAAGAGGTGGATAGCCCCAGAGTGTTCCACCTCACAGAATGGTTTCCAGACAATATATAAATATAGATGTGGTAAGTACAGCTATTTGCTGCACCTGAGGAATAGCAAGTGCCAGGTCAGAAAAATGCAGCATCTGTTTTAGCTGTGTTTGACCATAACACATCTCTTCTCCTTTCATGTTGTCATGCAGGCAGTCCTGCAACTCTCCCCTGGGTTGCAAGGGTGCTCTGTAACCTATTAATATTCTTCTGTCAGTCTTGTTTCATCCTGAGTACATACCTCTGTTAGTCTTCAACATATTCAGATAAATAACTGCATAACTGTATCAGACACTGAGATCTTCCTGTGTTTTACAGCATTATGGTATTTTGTCGATGTATAAAGATCAGAGTCAATGTAAAATCTTTAAATTCTTCATCACATCACACATCTGATCAGATACTCATCTGTGCCACTTAGCATTGTGCCACTGAAGCAAAAGTTGATTAGCCTTCTGTTCTTAAAAGCAAGGAGGTTCCAGCACAAATGCTTCCTGGTGTGCCAGGATTTCCTGGGGAAGGAGAGATGCTGAGGGCTCTAGTGGCAGATTGGGAAGTTTTGCCTGAAGCTTGGTACATGTGCGCATGCAGAGATCCATGTTTGAAAGACAATATTTGATTAATCCTAGAGTAAAAAAGCAGTGAGAAATCTTTCCTGTACTGCAGACAGTAAGACAACTGAAAAAAGTGAGATTTTCTACCTTTTTTACTGTGACTGTTTCGTGATACACCACCAGACCATTGGATACAAGGTCTGGGTACCATCTCCTGGTTCACAGTATCCTCTCTAGCTTACTGCTGTGACTAAACAGTGTATGTCAACTCCAGCCCATCCTGTCCAAAAGCACTACTTCTTCCTGTTTTTTCTCCACTTCCAATATCAGGAAATTCATAAGGATAGGAGGAACCATATTTCTTCAACCAAGTATGTTCCGATCTCACCTCAACAGAAGTTTACATATTTGAACTACTGTCTGGCTAACATAAGAAACAATTCCTTTTTAATTACTTCTGTCAGATGTGGGGCAGCTGTGAGACTGTTCATTTCTGATGCTATAGGGTGATATATCCTAAACTGACAGGAAAATTTAATTTGCAAAACCTCACTGTAAAACGTACCTGTCAGATAAGACTAGTGAGTGTGTCAGCACCAAACCTGCTTTTGACAATTAAATCCAGTGATTCTGGGTCTAAGCTACAATGAAGTTTCCTTCTGAAGTGCTAATGATTAAAATGCACTTATATTTACAGTGGACATTAATAGCTGATAGGGTATTTTCCTATATTTGCATGCCTATGTGCTTATTTTCTCTTTTCATCTGCAGCTTTATGTAGTGCTGGCTTTACTGTTTCATGTATTTGAGCAATGAAGAATAGACCAAGAAGAAAAAAAGATCATCTATGGAAATAAATAAAAATATATCAGCCCATTCCAACATTCTATATCTGTTATAAACAATAAGGTTAATCTCACAGTGAGAAGGATTTGCATCAATAGCCTGATTTCCTGAGATGGTGGCCCTAAGGATATTAATTGGCAGCAAGACAAAACCATTTATACCCAGGAGTACCCATTAGCAGTGCAAAACAGCTGTTGACTCCGATGTAAGCTCACTGTGCAAACAGTATAGCTTTGGCTAGGTGAAAGCATGTTAATATATCAATATTAATATATCAATAGGAAAATAGTTGACCTCTACTTCAGTGGACCTTTTTTCTTCTTCAAATGTGGGAGCATTTTATTCTTATTAGACTCAAATACTTCCTGAGATCGTCATTAAATAAACTGTTCATAGTAATTGCATACTTTTAGCTTTGAAAAAACAGAGGAATTAGATTCAGTCTGTTTATTGCATACCTTACATGTTTTTGGTATGTTTTCTTCACTATTATTCAATGCAGCACAACATCAAGCATCTGGGCGGGATTCTGACTTAGAGGCATTTAGTCATAAGCCCGCAGATGGTAGCCTTGTGTCAGTGCCTCCTCAGCCAAGCGCAGGCACCAGGGGTCTGAACCTGTGGTTCCTCTTGTACTGAGCAGGATTACTATTGCAACAACACATCATCAGTAGGGTAAAACTAACCTGTCTCATGACGGTCTAACCAGACTTGCATATCCCACTTGCCCTTGGTCATCATGCTTGTGGAAAGCATGGTTAAATTCCTTCCCAAATCTTTGCTCGCAAAGCCAAGCCATCAATCAATTCAATGCAGAATCACACCATTTCCCCCCTACACTAATGAGATAGTGGTGTCTGGTAGCTACAGCTCAGGAGTAGGATTCACTGCAGTATTTCGCAGCTACCAGCTTGAAAAACTATTTGGTCATGCCATGATTACCATCCTGTTGGCCAGCTCAAGTACAAAGTCTAAGGGCAGGAAGGTTGTGCTGGGCATGGTGGCTACAAACAGTGTAATTACTGCATAGAGCAAAACACTTTTTATGACGTCTTTGTCACAAAACCATTTTCTTACTGAACTGGCCTTACTCTCCTCCTGCACATAAAATACAGATCGTAAGTTTTACACTCTGTCAAATGTTCTGAAAGTCAAAACCTTAACAAATTAAAGGCCTCATATGGCAGATAGATATTGTTGCCTGAGTCATAAGCAAAGAAAGAATTGTCAGCTTATATTGAATTTTCTTTATGTTAGTGCTTTACTATTTTTCTTTCTCATGAATACTAGGCACTGTAATAGATCTCACTAGATCAGGTCTGTGTACTTCAGCTTCCCAGCATCTAAAGGTTTCAGCTCAGGTATGCTGCTCAGGCACAGATTTTGTGTACTATTCTGTCATAAGATTCATGGGCAAAGAAAATGGAACAAGGCTAAACTGCCTTTTTTACTCTATTAGATTTTTTTGTAATAGTTTCAGTCTTCAAGGAGAGACTATAACTGAACACATAAGTTTTGCAATCTGGCTACGAAATAATTACTTTTTGCAGTACTAGAAATATGCAGGTCTAGATAAAGCCACTAAAAATCTCTGTAGAAAGATGCTTCTAAATAGAAGCTAACTCTTTGAGCGGCTCCACATGAACCAAAAATCTCATCAGGTTTTATGATCTCACTTAGAGGTATGTTAGCTTTTATGTCCAAGATAGAGTTAGAAAAAGAACAGGAACCTCTTTCAAAAACACACTTTGTAGTTCAAAATAGATCAAACAAATCTGCAAGCTTCATATAAGCAAATTCTTCCAAATCGTTACAACGATCATTTTCTAATCTAGTCACTTGCCTAAGGCTGGACATAAGAAATGGGGAATCTGTGGCTGAAACCAGCATGAATTGGTTGAAACCAACCAGCTGAAACCAGCTGTATAGTCTCAACAGCTGCAGAAATAAGATTCAGCCTGATATTGTTATCTCATATTTGTTTTGTCTGTGTATTTCTGTTACATTCATACACAAAAAGCCATTTTAAATATCCTTTGTGTGACAATGTTTTGTACTGTCTACTATAAAACTCATTTTATAGGATAATGAAAAAAGCATTTGTGGGTCCCTAGAAGGCCACAGAAAGTCTTGTGACAGACAGCAGGAGTTTTTCAAGAGTAAGTAAATGACAGAGCAATGTAATTCCTTCTATGAAAGGGTAACAGGTCTTTGCAGTCACAAATGTGTTTGCAAATGCTGTGAGAAATGATACCTGAAAGATTAAGGTGAAGTAAAAAGTTCAAAAAAACAGGAGCAAAAAAATGACCTGGAAATTATGAGCAAAAACCAAATGCTAAAAGAATTAGTACTAGTTATCCTAAAAAAGAGCAAGAAAAGATAATTTTCAAATTTTGATAAAGGCTGTAAAACATAAGTTAACAGTCTGCCCCCAGTGCAGTGTGAGTCTAGTTCATATGCCTGTGCTTGTCAGAAATAAGCAGCCACACTGACAGCTTGGTTGTGGGATGCTGCAGGCTGGAGGGACACTATCTCAAGCTTCAGTTTTGTTTCCAAGGAGACAGATACCTGCTAACAGCCAGTAGCCCACCCTGTGGGTGCAGGGTCAGTCCTGGCAAACAGAGTAATGGAGATGGAGTCTCAAGGAAAATGAGGGATTTACCACTTTTTACAGAATTTCAGAAGCTCAGCATGGAAAATTTTGCCAGCAAGTGTATGAACCTGCCAGCATAAAACTGTACCCTACAGTATAGCATATACCACGCCCTACTGTTACCCTGTGTTTACACTGGCTGCAAGAAAACGTACTTTTCTGTTTGGGCTAGAGCTGAAGGAAGCTCATTTCTTTACCCTGGCTGTGAAAATATTCCCCCCCTCCGTCAACAGAAATTTGTGTTATTTTGTTCAAGGTGTAAAAACTCTTAAAACTGCTAATTGTGTATGGTGCTGGCTTAATAGACACCCATAAATTGCTACAGTAGATAAGCTTCCTAAGCTTATTTCCTCACCTTGTTGTCTGGGGTAACTGTTACAGCCTGTTGCACTGACAATGATGTGTCTGTAGCTACTGAGTAATTGCAAAGACCTTGCACTGAATTGTAGGGATTCCCTGCATATACGATCTGAAATAGCTTATAGAAGACACACAAATATCATCTCTTTTGCGTTCCCTGAAAAGCACAGTGACTGAAGCAAACTGTGTTTGTGGAATTGAATGTAAGGCGTATGGAAGTACAGATGTGTGGATGAGAAGGATATATTATACATCCAGTTCTTATGCTGTTAATTGGTAGAAATTTTAATTTCCATTACAAAAGTAATTTTCTGGACTGTGATTGCATTGTCACAGATGTATGCAGCAAACCTCATCTAGCCTTCCTCTTTCACTATCAGATTTATTCTCCACTGAATTGATTGTGTTCTTCCTCTCTTGCTGGGAGAAAATGAGGTCCTTCCCCAGGGGCAGGACTTATATCAGAGAACTGTGTGTTTGGGAGATTAGCCACACTGAGAAGTCTATATGGTAAATTAATATTCCCTATTCAGGCTCCACAGGTGGCTTAGCTGCTTCCTTAGGTTAGGGAGCTGAATCACAAATGTCAAGTTAAGACTCCTCAGCTCAGTCTTCCCACAAACTAATTTGATTCTAACCACCTGAGGCTGGGAGTTTTTATCTTTCTCTATTCTTTATGCTGAATTTGCTGATGTTTGGAAATGGGTGTTTTGTCTGGAAGTGGTAAAACACAGGGTTGGATTCAGGAGTTTGGGTTCAGTTGGTAGTTCAGGAATAGTAACAAGCCTCAGAGCAGCTTTTGCCATTCAAAAACAGTTGGAATGGATTATCTTTTAATGGGTTATAATATCCAGGACTGAAGAAGATGCTTTGCAATTAACTAAAGTTCAGCATTGCTAAATTGTAACAAAAGGAAGATCAATAATAAGATCTAACTATGAATTTCAGCTAGATTTGATAGGGAAATTAAGACAAAAAAAATAAATTAACAAATAGGGAAGGTAATACAAGGCTACACAAAACACATACCCAGTCAATTTTGCTCTATAGAATCATCAATGGCCACCCCCATCTGTAGGGTGAAATTAATGCTAATCAGTTGCAGGCTTGTACTGCAGATGAACTCAAACAAAAATCAGCTTCCATGCAGTCTACCCCAATATAACTGGAGGCCAATATTACAGCCATGTGCATATACATGTTATTAAAACATTATGCCCCAAAGTGTCAAATTCAAATAGATTTGTAACAAATTTTCATGCATATTTAACTCCTTTTAAAAACCTATTGTGGAAACCTTAAGGACTCAAATTTCTTTGAATCATTTCCAATTAATTTTTGCTGAGTTTTTAGAAGTATGCAAGTTTAGGTCTTGACTAAAAAATACTCATCTCTGATGATTTTAGTATTTTTTTTCCATGTGTATGCAAATCAGACACATGTACTGGACAAGGAGTCGGTTGTCAGGGGAAGTGGTTCTGGAAAAATGATGAGTAATGTATTTCTAATAAAGTAATAATGCTTAGACCCCTCTGACATTTGCTACATGTTTAGTATAGCCAGTGATATTTGTATCCAGTATCACTGAGGGGGAATGAATAATTTTTTATTAAAAAGATGAGGAGGAGGAAGGAAAAACAGGAATTCAGAAAAATATGAAACATCTACAGCTTCTTTATGAATTACAGTTAACAGCACATATTGTATTATATTACATTCATGTTTTATAGTGCAGAACAGCTAATAACTCAAAAAGACTTTGAAGAAAGGATTTACAAAAGGAAAGATCCTCAGCAGACACTCTAGCTAATTGCCAAAGGAGAGCAAAATACTGTTTATTATTACCCTGCCAAGTTTACATTTGTATGCTTTATTTTCCTGGACCAAGTCACCAAGGATTAGTAATAACAAAAATGTTGTTTAACAAAAATTTTGTTTAACAAAAATAACACTTCTTGGACAATAGAGGAGTGAGGGAGAAAAGGGAATGAAAGGAGATGTTAAGATAATGGTGGCATACACACTGAAATAGGTTTAAATATTTGGAAAGAAGAATGGCTTAATTGCATGGCAGCAGTCTTGCATGACCATAATGTAGTATCTGTCTGCTATGCTACATTACCCTGAAGGCAAGCAGCTTGTTACAGGTGTGAGAATTCAACAGCAGGGAAAAAGTAAAAAGAAAGGTCAATATTTATACCAGTGTAAACTTTTTGGCTAATCTCATGTGTTATTTTATCTTCAGTCCCTCTGCATCCTACAGCACTTAGTTCCACAGAGATACTTGAGAATAAACATTCTGAGATCAATTTTCTCTGATGCTGTTTTATTTCAGCTTATTATGAGACTGGACTAAAGCCAACTGTAAAATTTAGATCTGAGTTAAATTTCTAAACCCTGCCAAATATCAGGGTGGTCTTATCGAAACTTTTATTTCCAGTTTCTCTCTTCTATCAGAACCCAGATGGGGAGGTGGTTCTTCAGCATTTTCAAGTGATCTTTAACTACAGATCTTCTTCATAAAGAAAGCAGAAAGTGTACTGTGGAAAAATATGTCAGATAAGAGCAATGACTTTGATTCACTGTTGCTGCTGAAACAATTCTGGACGTGTCCACAGATTTTCTGTCTCCATTTGGATGTCCTCTCTCTGAGAGGACATCTCAGAGAAAATCTCTCTGCCACATCTGTCTGCAATGGTTCACCACTGATGAGCAACAAACGGGGCTTTGGCCTTGCCTGTGGCTGGTCCTCAGGGGTGGAAGGAAGCATTTGTCAGGTCCATACTCCTTGCACGGTGGCTATCCAGCAAGCATCCTTTGCTTAAGCCAGCAGTGCTTTTGGCAGCCATGGGGGCAGCGAGGAAAGGTGATGTCGCACATGGCTTCCTACGAGGGCTGTCTTTGCTGCATGCTGTGTGCTACCACTCACCATCTGCAAGTGGGGAAACATGTCTTCTGCTCAAGGAACTGTGCTCCCTGATGCCCTCTATGAGATGCTCTCCCTGCTTGAGTGGTGATGAACTGCCAAACACCAGCTGGAAAATAGCAGAAAGGGCTCCCCAAAACCATATACAGCTTCACTGATTTTATTTACCTATATACTTCCGACTTAAGGCCTCAGGACACTAAAATTATGCCTCCTACCAGTGTAGCCTTGAAATGTTGTTGTTAAAAAATGCATTAAATACCTTCTTGTTCCTAGCATAATGTGACATAAAATAAGAACAAGCAAACAAAAAAAAACAACTGTCAGAAACCTCTCAGGAAATCTTGTCAAGGGTCCATGCAAAGAACATAACACTTTTTCATGTCAATCAAAATTTATGTGTAAAAAGACATAGTTTATATGCCACTGTGCTACAGTTTCTTCTTTCTAAATGGCTGCTAGAGGACCACCAAATCAGACTCCACAAAGAATAGAACTAGGCTGAATTTTAATTTACTTCTTTTTTTTTTTTTTTTAATGAGAAATTGGTTTTACAGCTAAACTGGAATTTCCTAATGAAAAACCTATAGTTGCAAAATTTCAACCAGTTCTGCCTATTTTTAAGCATGCTCAGACTCCAGTGACTGTAAATGATGTTTCTCCCCTTTTTTATCACTTCAGGTGTTGTATTCCCTTACTCTCCACGGCTGGGTCGTTACAACTTAAACTTCCATGAGGCTCAGCTAGCCTGCCGGGACCAAGACTCTGTTATCGCCTCCTTTGACCAGCTTTACGATGCCTGGAGGTCAGGGCTGGACTGGTGTAATGCAGGCTGGCTCAGTGATGGCTCCGTGCAGTACCCCATCACCAAGCCCAGGGAGCCCTGCGGAGGGAAGAACACAGTCCCTGGGGTCAGGAATTACGGGTTCTGGGATAAAGATAAAAGCCGATATGACGTCTTCTGTTTCACTTCAAACTTCAATGGTAAGAGTCTTCTTCACTCCTAGCTTGTAAATGACTGTTTCTGTGCTTAGGAACGAAACTCCCATGGCAGCAAAGACATATGTGGTTTGTCAAAGCTTATGTTAGGCTTGGAAAATTTTATTGTTGAATTTACAAGGGCTTTTGCACAGAGTAAAGTTTTCTTTGCCACATGCTCATGTAGGTGGTTTTTACAACTCAGAACTTGTATTGGCAGGAGTTTCTAATATCTCTGCCATCACCCCATTAAAATTTATGTGTACTCTTTTAGTGTTGATATATGCCCTGTTTATTTCTGTTAAAGTGATGAAGAAACCTGTGATTCATTAATTGAGCTTTCCTGTTGAATTCAATTATAATTATGATGGTTTGCAACTCAACTTTGTCACCAACACAAAATTCTGATCACCACTTTGTGCTGTTGTGTCAAGCAGCTCCTGCTCAAGTACCAGGTCTAATAGGATTAATACTTCCTTATCAGCAAACCTATTTCTAGCTTTTATGCCTGATAATTTAGATCCCTAATCTTAGTACACTGCTAAAACATGTTCACTTTTGCTCTGAGCTTTATTTTAGTGACCGCAAGGTTTTTTGTTGTTAATAGATGTTAATTTAGGTATGAAATTACTTGATATCAGCTTGCTATCATTTCAGGTTTAATCTAGTGGCTGAAGAGGATTTAGAAAACATTGCTGTGAATGAGAGGAACACTGCAAGTAAACATGTGCAAAAGAGTTCTACAATCCTCTACAACACCGTACTTGTGGATATTCCTACACAACTTTGCACATGTTTGGCTTGCAACCCATGCAGACCAAAGAGCATGCACTTTTTTGGTTATGCACAGATTGCTTATCCACAATGAGGCATTTTTGTCCTGCAGCACACCAAAAAATAAACATAAGCCTTGCTCTCAGAATCATAGAATTGTTTAGGTTGGAAAAGACCTTTAAGATCATTAAGTCCAGTGAACCCAGCACTGGCAAGTCCACCACTAAACCATGGCCCTAAGCACCACATCTAAACATCTTTTAAATATCTCCAGGGACAGTGACTTCACCCCTGGCCTGGGCATCCTGTTCCAATGCTTGACAGCCCTTTTTTTAATATCCAACCTAAACCTCCCCTGGCCCAACTTGAGGCCTTTTCTTCTTGTCCTGCCACTTGTTACTTGGGCAAAGAGAATGACCCCACCTCCTGCCTCCATCCTCCTTTCAGGTAGTTTTACAGAGCGATAAGGTTCCCCCTGAGGCATCTCTTCTCCAGACTAAACACCCCAGTTCCCTCAGACACATTCCTCATCACACTTGTGCTTCAGGCCCTTCACCAGCTTCCACTTCTTTGGAAGATAGATATGCTCTAGTGCTAATTCTGCTACACATTCTCAAACTCACCCCCCCCCCCCCCCCCCATATCCTGAAACTAAGAATATTAAATTAGGCTGGATGCAGTCAGAAAAAAAAACGTAGCTATTTTCATCATGCTGCATTATTCCATGAAATGCTGGCTCATGTTTTTCTTGCCTGATTTATCCAAGGCAAAATACTATATGAGCTCATCTCTTATATGCAGATTTAGTCTGTACTATAGAAATAGTGTTGAGAAATAAAATAAACAAGGAAAAATAATTAAAATGTGCTAGGTGCACTATTTATAATTTTTGCAGAGTAAATGTTTTTGACTATTGCTCATTAATGGGCACCCTTTTCCACACTAGCAGCTCAACAATTCCTCAGTATCTCTTAATGAAAGAGAATAAAAAACATCTGAGAAAAAAAAAAAGAGGCGTTCTGACAGGTAAATATTGTCTGTGCATTGATACAGAAAGACATGGTTAGAAGGAGAAAGAGAAATGAGGTAGGGTGAGAAAAAGGTTAAAGGCAGTAGAGAAATCAAAGACGGGGCACAAAATTAATGCCATCCTTGGTGAGTCTGTTAAACTGACCTGCAAGACAGAAAACTACACAACAGTAGGATGATATATAGAGCTAAGCACCATCTTCTCTAGTTCCTTACAGCTCAGTGTTCTCTCAAGGTATCAGAAGAAAATCTGGGCTTCTGCTTCTCTCAGCATCCATTTCCTTAACCAGAAACTCACCAAGGTATGTTATCCTCACATGTCCCTGCTATGTTCCCCACTTTTCATGTCCCAAGCTTACCTTAATATCCACAGTAAATCCAGTCACTCTCCCAAAATACCAATTACCTATTTTCAGCTCAATAGTTCAGATAGCTCATGTATGCTTAACAGCATATGTTAACTTTCTCCCTGTAAAGGGAAAAGCTTATAATAACCCATTTAGCCACTGTCTTTGGCTGCAATTGAGCTATTTCCGCAACACCCAATATTCATTCTGTCAGTTCAGGAAGAGCCAAGGAAAATGAGAAGTGGTTAGAACACCATGCATTTCCAGCAATGGCAGTGACTGCTGGAGTCTCCTAACAGTGTGAAACAGAGAAGCTTTCAGCTTTATGTAAGAGAGCTGGGAAAATGCTAAGGGCCCCAGTATAAGGCAAGCTCAAAAAAAACCAAAAATAATCTCAAAGAGAGTCAGCTGTGGGAGTCGCTATAAAGACAGAGGATAATGCAGTTTAGATTTCTGCTAACTGGGTGCTTTTTAGGGAAAGAAATTCCCCAAATACATTACAATATCAGGGATTATAACAAAAAATAGGACTTAAAGAGTTCGCAGTCAAAGCAAAAAGTCTTTACCTAAATTCCTAAATTCCACACAATTCTGTTTGGTTTGTTTTTTGTTTTTTGTCTTTTTCCTGAAGAAGAAAGCTACAAAACAGGAAAATTACATTGAGCAATTAAGGTGAAAAATGAAAATGTAGTCATCAATCGATTGAATTCAAATCCGGGTTCAGTGTCTTTACTCTGGAACTGCTGGATCCCACCTGTGATAAGCTGAATACACAAAAAAAATACTGGTTAAAAAGGGGGTTTATACCTTTAATGAATGATTCTATATGCATTCCTGCTACGTGCAAAAGACAATTGTTTTAGCAAAGTTTGTCTGCAATTCAATGTAAAATGATCTTAGTCCTTTATAAAATTACCCTCTACGGTGTCTTTTCTTAGACTTGAACAGTTTGGTTTTGCCTATTTTACTGCTTCATACTCAACTCTTTCTTGTGCTACATAGAAGAACTGTTCATGTTTTGTGTCTGTACAGGCAAAGCGAAAAGTATGTTTCCTACACTTTGCATATAGTAGTACCGGTTTATTAGAATATACAGTGATGCATTTCATAAAACAATGCAAAGAGTAACAGTCGCATAATGCTATCCATTAAACCATCAAAATATTTGAAATAACATGTTTTTTATTTGTAGAGATAACTATTGGTTGGCACCATCTTGCTTTTACATTCCTCATATTGATAAAGGCTATTGAAAATGAATATACGAAAGTGGGAAATATCTCATGTAAATTTGGAAATTTTCCCAATGTCTGTTTCCTGCCCTGTATGGTGGGACAACCTGACACAATCCAAAGCTTCTTTAAGGGCTGCAGACCACCCCGATTTCTCTCCCTGCCCTGTCCCAAGGAATGGGGATGCTCCTCTTCCGTACAGTCCCTCTGGAAAGTCAATTTGGGATTCTACAATTTAGGGGAATAAATGCAGATAAATCTTTTTATTGAAGTCTGTCCCACAGAGCCACGAGGCATAGCACAAAGAATATACAATTGTAGAGCTGGGTGTTTATTCTTTGCTTAATTTCAAAGGTCTTCTGAAGGAGAACAGCGAGATTCTGTAAGAAAAAGCCTAAAAATCCATTGCACTGAAAATTGTTAAGACAGCTAAATATAAACATATCTATCAGCTTCTCTATAATTAAACATTTTGAAAGAAAAAATATAAATAGAAGTTGTGTCACACTTTCTGCTCATTAACATGCATTTTGTTCTATACATTGCACACAGAACCACAGCACATAATTGATTTGTTATCAGCTCTAGCAGAATCAAGTAAAAATCTCATGTTAACAAAGTTAAAAATACAAAGAAATTTTAAGGATCATGTTAAAAATGCAGCTGTGAACCACCTGCTTGTTATAGTAATGTGTGTGGGAAGTTAACTGCCACAAACCACTGAAATGGGAGAAGGACCTAGAAGGTCATCTCTAATGCATGTTGACTGCTTATTTGAACATTTCAGAATAAAATTCTGAGAATCAGTGGGAATGTGTAGCCATTGTTCTAAAAAGAGAAATAATGACACCCAAAGGGCCTGTAGGGACAGGACAAGGGGGAATGGCTTTAACCTGACAGAGGGGAGACTGAGATGAGCTCTTAGGCAGAAGTTCTTCCCTGTGAGGGTGCTGAGGCCCTGGCACAGGTTGCCCAGAGAAGCTGTGGCTGCCCCATCCCTGGCAGTGCTCAAGGCCAGGTTGGACAGGGCTTGGAGCAACCTGGTCTAGTGGAAGGTGTCCTTGCCTGTGGCAGGGGGTTGGAACTGGGTGAGCTTTAAGGTCTCTTCCAACACAAACCAGTCTGGGACTCTATTAACATTTTCTTAGAAGTGATTGCTTCCGAGTCACTGGAATCACTGCTGATACCAGGTGGTGGGTGGGGGTATGTGAAAAAAATATTCTCATATATTTAATGTAGCAATTCAAAATCTGTTTATCTGAGGTGATCACTGGATATGAAAATGCTTATCAGGACCCTATGATGAAATGAACAGAAAGCACCTCACTTTGCAGAAATTTTTAACATGTTCTTCAATTTTGAGAAGCAATGGACTTGCTCAACGATTTAGTACTCATAGAGTCGTCAAATGGTTTGTGTTGGAAGAGACCTTAAAGCTCATCCAGTTCCAACCCCCGGCCATGGGCAGGGACACCTTCTGCTAGACCAGGTTGCTCCAAGCCCCGTCCAACCTGGCCTTGAACACTGCCAGGGATGGGGCAGCCACAGCTTCTCTGGGCAACCTGTGCCAGGGCCTCAGCACCCTCACAGGGAAGAACTTCTGCCTAAGAGCTCATCTCATTCTCCCCTCTGTCGGGTTAAAGCCATTCCTCCTTGTCCTGTCCCTACAGGCCCTTGTCCAAAGCCCCTCTCCAGGTTTCTTGTAGCCCCCTCAGGCACTGGCAGCTGCTCTAAGGTCTCCCCTTAAGGATCCTTCTCTTCTCCAGGCTGAACCATCCCAGCTCTCTCAGCCTGTCTCCAGAGCAGAGCTGCTCCAGCCCTCACAGCGTCTCCATGGCCTCTTCTGGACTTCCTTGAGCAGGATGTGAGATATACTGAACTGAGTCTGCTGAACAGATGATAGGGTATACACATTGTAGAAGTCACAGATATACACTGCTGGCCGCTCAGATTGTCTCTTATGGCCATATGAAATCACAAATTAGAGCACAGTAAAACAACTGAACTGGTTTCTGTGGCTATTTTTAGCACAGGGCTGCAGAAGTCATTCCCACACTTGGCATTTCTCCTGCATGTGCTGCCATGTACCAAGCACAGCTTGCTGCTCAGCTGCCCCTGCACAGCACCAAAGCCATGAATCTTGTCAAGAGGTTACCCCAGCAAACCATAAGCCACTGGGGGTAGTGTTAGGGCTTAGGTACTCCATGGCTGACTGCAAGTGGAGGCATCCTTCCTGAGAACTTCACCAAGATCCCTCTTTCTAAGGCACTCCATTAGCACTTAATACAGGAAATAGCAAATGTGGTGATACTGACTTTCTGTGCATCTGAAGAGGATGTCCACTGCCTAGTGCACCCAGCTGCACTATAAAAGCTTACTAATGAATGGCCCAATTTAGAGCTGAGCTTGGAAAAGTCTCCAAGGGTGGTGCAGCACTCAGACACCCACAGTCACAGTGATATATTTATATCACAGTCACAGTGATATAAAGTATTAAAGTGCTCAGGTTTTCCTGTTTAAGCTGTTCTGCTACATGCAAAACTTAAAACAGTTATTATAGCTGGGTTTGATTAGGTCTGCATAAACCTTCTGCCCCATGATTTGTATGTGAGAAGTCAAATCAAGCATGCTTATCCTCTGTAGGAGTGACCCGACTACAGAATGTTAATGAGAGAGACACAATTAATGCCTCTGTCCACTAAATTAAAATTGAACAGTTAGAAACCCCTCTAACCTATTAACAGGGGAAAACCAGCAAATCTGTACCAACATTATTAATAGAATTAATCAGACATTCTGGATACACAATGCACCCCTGTGGGGTTTACTATTAAAGTTCCCCTCTTTGAGGAAAAGGCAGTGTATAAGAGTTTATATTATTGATGTCATATGTCAAAAGCCTGACCTTACTGCAAATCCCTAGGAAATTACATTCAATTGACATATGGTTTGGAGAGCAACTAATAAGATAGATGAAGTTTAAACACTATCAGTCCAAATCCCTCTTCCCTTAAGTCTGAATCCAAATCCCTCTTCCCTTAAGTCTGAAATCCTGTTTGCTTTGGGGGAACCTCTTAACAACATAGTAGGAACGGGTTTCCACTTGATAAACTTCTCTTTAGCAACACCTTATAAATGCTTTCAAGTTGCTTAAATTGAGTTAAGCAAGCATTTTACAAAAGGCAAGATTATCTCCACTCAACAGTTTTTCTGTGGAAATACTGTAGAAATTGTCTCTGACAGCAATGAAATATTTTAAACACTTCTCCACCACAGCTGCAATGCCCTTTTTTTTTCCTTAATGTTCATACCAAGGTATACAATTTCCAACCTTTACAAGAAGTAAATGCAATTATCTTTACATTGTCATCTGAATTGACATTTCTTTGCTTAGCAAAAAGTGGGCTTTGCAGGGTTTTGGAGCTGACCTAACTCTTCATCTTGCTCATCGCTTTTTCTTCACCAAGAAAGTAATCTGAAAATGAGCAGAATTGTGTCTGTATGTTTGCCTGGATTTTATAAGGAAGAAAAAGGATATTATTCTGGACTACTTTCTTAATTAAGAAGTAAAGAATGTGCTCTGGAATGAGAAGATTCCCACATAAATAAATTTGTATGGTTTTTAGCTAACTTGCCTCTTACAGGACAGTCAGATTGAAAAGTTATAAATTTATTTGGAAATTATTATTTCTTCAAATAAACACTGTTCCTTTCTGATCCATTTCTATCTCACACTTGGTTAATTGTCAGATCAGTGGTGCTAATGAATGAAAGGCTTACAATGACTTTATATTTCCTTGATAAATTAAATTAATGTTAGTATTATTGCTGCTTATGGATTAGTAGGGGAGACTTTCTTTTTGAGCTTTACTTGCTGCCATATGTTTTTATTACCTTGAGATGGGAGGGCACATTTTTCTTAGCAGCACTATCAGTTCAGTGCTGTCTTACAGTGAGGATATATATACCCTTTGATGCCTAAAGAGAAACAGAGCTTCACAACTGCTGCCCATGCTTTTGACACTGCTAATGAAGATTTAATGACAGGCATGGTTTTGATCTACCACAGGCTCAAGTTCTGCTTCCAAGGAGCTGTGCAATATCTCAGCTTTCTTAAAGATAAATAAATAAGTTAATGAAAATGCTGCTTGTACTTAACCAGAAACAAGGTCACCCACTGCCTTGACAGAGAGTAAATCTTCGGGACCCCCTCACCCAAATGCTGTCAAGCCCAGATCTCGCTATGCCATGCTTCTGAGAGGAAAACCTGTAAGGGTCTTCAGCTAATGCTGGGAGCACCATGTAGAAGTGCACTGCTTTGGACGTTTGACTGATTTCCCTTCTCTGACAGTAAGCTACAGCTTTATGAGATCTGCTTTGGCTGAAATCTGTGGTGTTCCTCAGTTGTTTCACTGGATTGTCGTTGGCGTCATGTTGGTAAAAGCCTCTTGCACTATAATGTTAGAGGTAGAGCAGGTACTGTCCTCCAAATCCCAAGGTGTCTTCCATCATCCCTCTCTCCCAGTCTTTTTTTTCCTGATTTTCTACCTCTGAGGATGAAAACACATTACAACAGTTCAGTTACCACTGAACATAACTGAGGGTGGGGATGCCACACTGTGCTATGCCAGCAGAAGTAAATATAGCACTACTGTTATGTACAAATAGTCTGTGATCTCTACACCACACTTTTTTTTTTACGCCTGATATTTATGAACACACCATAAAAAAAAAGATATTTTTAACAGTGCACATATAAACATTGCATAGTCACAAATGAACCACTGTTTGATATGATTCTGCAGTAGAACATCTCAATTTCTCCTCAAAAGCCATTGTGATATTGTCACATCATCTTAATTAGGAATATAGGAATTCTTTCCTCTGAGGGTGGTGAGGCCCTGGCACAGGTTGCCCAGAGGAGCTGTGGCTGCCCCATCCCTGGCAGTACTCAAGACCAAGCTGGACAGGGCTTGGAGCAACCTGATCTAATGGAAGGTGTCCCTGCCTGTGGCAGGGTGCTGGAACTGGATGATCTATAAAGTCTCTTCCAACCCTTCCTACCCAAACCATTCCATGATTCTATGATCCAATCCATGATCATATTCCTAATGATCCTTTTTTTCTTCTTTCCCTTACTAGGTCGTTTTTACTACCTAATTCACCCAACCAAGCTGACCTATGATGAAGCAGTTCAGGCGTGTTTGAAGGATGGAGCTCAGATTGCCAAAGTTGGCCAGATCTTTGCTGCCTGGAAGCTCTTGGGTTATGACCGTTGTGATGCTGGCTGGCTGGCTGATGGCAGTGTCCGCTACCCCATCTCCAGGCCAAGGAAACGCTGCAGTCCTAACGAAGCAGCCGTTCGCTTTGTAGGCTTCCCTGATAAAAAGGACAAGCTGTATGGTGTCTACTGCTTCAGAGCATACAACTGAAAATACCTAGAGCACGAAAGTCTTAAATTCATTAAGAACATGTGAAAAATTTCTTTTCAATATGAACTCATGCGAGTTACCAAAACTGTGATAAACCTTTTTTGCTTACTGTACGAGTCTTTTTCATAAACCAAAGCCATTAATTTTTGCTTTATTTGGGGTTTTTTTTAGTATTTTTGTGAAAGTACCATTCCATAGATATTTTAAGTTAATATAATTTAATGGAAGCTCTAGGTAAGGAAGTTTTAGAGCCAGATTCTTTCAGCTACATCATCCCAACAAAGTACACTTTTCATGATTGGGGCATGCAATAGAGCTTGGTGATTGCTAGGGCACAATTATGTAATGTAAGGCTACTCAAAGCAGAAGCTTTTAAAAGCACAGATTTTACACATTTGTACCAGTTTGAGAAACATTGCAAATTAATTATAACATGAATTTTGAAATAAGATAATCTTTTTTGTTAAAGGGGATAAGTGAGGTTTTGCAAAAACCCTCACAATAACGTAGGTTAGAAAATAACTTTTTTTCACTGGTTTTGCATAGGAATAACACAGAATGTAATAAAAGGAGATAGAACAGTCCAAAAAAAATAGGACGAGTTCTAAAATCTAAAAACTTACCTTTCTGAAAATTAAGCTTATACATAGGAACAAGCGCAATTAGTTGTCCTGAACATTTTTATTGTGGTTTTGTTGTGTATGAATCGATAATGAGGGGGTGAATAATTAACTATTGAGAAAACCTTGGTTTTTGTCTTAGCTCTTATTAAAGATGCCTAAATGTTGCATTACCTTTGAGTAGCTTTACTGAGTTATTTTTAAACTCTTAAAGGCCATTTGCTAAGCAGCATATAGCATCTACTCAGGGCAGTTGCATAAATGAACTGCTGGACAGAGAAAATGTAAACTTTAGCAGCTTGATTTTACATTAGCCTTTGAAATGTTATTGTCTTAACAAAATAACATTACAACAGTCAATATTCTCATCTATTTATACATCATAAGAAATAAAATTAGAAAAAAAACATTAAAATTATAAGGTGTTAGAATAAGATTATTAAACAAAATCTGAAACCAGCTATTAACGTTTAGAAGAAAAAGAAAAAACAAACCACACTTCATTTCCTTACATCTTATTTGTATCTAAAAAGTATATCTGCTTTTCAAACTATCAATGAAAAAATAGTATTACTGAATTATTTAGCTAATCCTCTATGGAGTTAACAGAAAAAAAAAATAACAAAAAAAATCTATTGAAATACTTCTTTTCTCTGCAGCAGTCTAGGTGGAAGATGTTTACCTCTATCTGCCAGTGTCAGAGATAAACACGCACTGTGCATAGTGCCTAGGATTTTCAGAGCTGTCTAAAGCACTAGGTCCTCCCTAAATACCAATTTGAGGGAATCTGGATTTCTGATGCAAACTGATTTTGGATGCAGCAATTCTTGGTGCTCATCTTCAGATACCTTAATGCAACCAGTTTTTCAGAGAGTAGGTGCTCAAGGCTTTCTGAAAATTCACTCCACTTGTGGTGTCTCAAGCTGGATATCCAAAAAACAAAGAGGCCACTGATTAAAAATATCTTGGTCTTGAGTAATCTTTTAGGCAGTTTTGATGTTCTCTGTCCAGTATTGATTCTACCACTTAAGAATGGAGAACTCTTTTTCCTATTCTGTGCTTGCTGACTACGAAGATTTCAGAGGACCAATATTTGTATTTTGCAAAGTTTTATAGCTTCCCAATGTTTCCATAGCTCAATGAGATTTAGTGGTATTTATCCAAGTAGGACACAACTGTTGTGCTTTCATGAATGGTTTGGTGTAATGATTTTCCCATGGACATGAGTAAATAAATCTCTTTCTTGGAGTGGTTGTGGTCCTGTTTTAAAACTCTGTTAATAAACTAGGAATAATAAATGGTAGGTTTGTAGTCAAAAGATACAGTAACATAAGGGGTATTTTGTTGGAGTTCATTCCCATCAAGCTCAGAGGAAAATTTCCATCTTTCTGAGGATATTGGCATCCAGTATGGATATTTGCTTATATTGTACTCTTGAAGCAATCTAGGTGCCAAACCCCTATTCCTCTATTCTTCTTTTCTTAATCCACTAGGATTTCAATTTTCATGAAGCTGTATCACCTAGCTATAAACAGAGACTTACTACAGGGCAAACTCCTAAACCCATGTAATCTTTACCAAACAGCAATTTTTTAAATCAGTGTTCATTTCACACATTTTCTCAGGCATTCAGAACTTTTTCTGAATCCCCTGGAGAAAAAAAAAAGTGGAAATGGAAAGAGAAATTGAAAATATGCATACAGGAAAAGGAATGGGATATGCAAGACTGGACCACGACCAAGAGGAATACATTTTAGTCTCCCATCCAGCCTTCAGAAACATGGAAAAAAGGTTCAGACTATTTCATTGTCTTTTCTGAAGCTTGGACAGGCAGGTTATGGGATGGGAAAAGATATAGGAAATGTCCCAGTTGTTATCCCAGCTGGATCCAGAGCTGCTGTAAAGAGGGAAGCCTTTTATGCAGCTGGTTCTAGGCTCTATCCTCCCTGAAGATCTGCTGGATCTGGAGGAGGCTGCATGGTTTTCCTATTGCACAGAGGTGAAGAGACCCTCATGAAATTTCATGTTAATGTTTTACCTCTCCAGGGAAACCCTCCACAGGGTCCCACCCAGACACATCTTTTGTTTTTTTTGCAGGACTGGGGATGATATTTTGCCTGCATAAAAAAATGTACACATCCAACCCACTCATAGGGCTGGCTGAAGTGCCCTCACTGCTAGACCAAAGGCACTGTGGGAAAGGTGAATTCAGCCTTTCATCAACTTTGCAAAGCTCTGGAGATGGCTGGTGAGGTCCTAAATCACAGCGATCTCAGGCTTGCACTTGCTTATGCCTTCTGTGTCCATACTCTGAGCTGCCACCATGACAGCCCAGGTGTAGCATCCCCACAACCCACCCCTGCTTTGTGCATCACCCTTACCCTGGCCTGGTGGCTGAGCAGGCTCTGCACCACCCAGGTGATCCCTCAGCTACGGGGACAGCCCCTGAGCTCCCAGCTTGGCAGCACAAAGAGGCCACAAGGCAACAAAGGAGTTGGGTCTCCAGATTGATGCTGAGCTGGTGTACGATCACAGATGGCCAAATTTATCATTTCAGTTATGCCTGTAAGTTTGCATTTGAAGATACTGCTAGCTAAAAATCATACGTTCATGTAGTGAAGTCACGTATGAGAATTTGCATTCATCGTGTTACTTACAAAAAGATCAGTAGTTTACCTTGGGATCAGGCTAGATTTATCTGTATATTGATATGCAACATTATGTATTATTGTAGCAGATACAGATAATTGGATAATTTGCTGAAAATATGTTTGTATGAAAAAATAGTTCTAATGTAAGCAGGTAAAAAAAAAAGCGAAACATAAAAAGTGTATGAGTACCTGAGAAGTGGGCACAAATAGAAAAAAAGACACGAATTGTATTTATTCTTACAGCTACTGACTCCAGTTCCTTTTATAATATCAAATGTCAGAAAGTTCTCTTATTTTTGACTAAACTAGCTAGGTGCTTGGATAAAAACTTTAAAAACCAGCTTAAGAACTGGATAAAAGTCTGTGCCATTTTCTGACCATAAGAAAATATTCTATCAATACAGTCAATTAATATTCTCCATCATTATCTTGTATTTCACAATGTAACTGAATTTTAATGCCCATGAACTGACAACAATTAAATCATGTTGTTCTTTTCAGTATGATGATTTCTCCTTATTGACTGGCCATTCCTGTACTTCTGTCCCAGGAAACACATGAAGGAAACGAATAGATCAAAGTATGAAAATACTTACTTTGCCATCGTAAACATAGTGGTTACAAGACTAAGGGGGAAAAAAAGAAGCAGAAAACCAACAAACAAAGCCTACTCTGTGAATATGATTTACTGTGAAAATAAAGAAAACTGTATTCCGAAGTCTTTCTTTTATGCTTCTTTGAAGCATTTTGGAAGTAGAAATGCAAGTAAAAATTTCTTGTCTTCTCTGCCATCTTCTAAAATAAAGTAAAGCATAAGTAAGAAAGGCTTTTTTATTATTATTATTGTACTGTTGGTGTTACACTGCATATACAGGACTAGAAATTTGACACAGAACAGTGTTTCGTGTATGGGGAAAATTATGAAATTATTTATATCATCCTATGCCCTTAGAAATTAAAAGACAAGACAAATCAATCTTTGCAATGTGCAAAGAGAAAGATTTCCACTGTCAAGCAAAGTATTAGTTACTCAAAGCACTGGGCCAGCTTTTCAGCTTCTGTATTAACACTATTTCTGCATTGTTTTATTGATCTGTGCAGGGAATTAACCCTGAAAGTAACCTACACTACACCACTTCACTGAGAAATAATAATCTTACAAAAGTTTTCAATATATCAGATGTATTTTAAAATAGATGACAAAGAGCATAGAAAAACTTGTCACTCAAAATAAGAGAAATATGTATTACCATGAATAAATGATTGAGACAAACCTACTTACTTTCTAACAATTTAGTAAAACCAGTTTTAAAACTAATAACAATTTCACTCTACAACATTAAGCATAAAATTAAAACTGCTTTTTGTAGAAGCAATCAGCCAATAATTAGGATTTACTTAATAGTAGAAGCTCCCATTGAATGACATCTCACAGTTCAAAAGAGAGGCACTGTCTTCTTGTTTGGAAGTGGCTGGATTTAAGACTTGGTGGAACTACCACAAAACTAGAAATATCTAGATTTTCACCTAAAGACTTTGTAAATGAAGTAGTAGGCTTCCGTTCTATTTAGCCTTTCTTACATTTGTTCACAGAGAGTACTATCAGTTTTCTGTTTAACAACAGCAGCTGGTTGTTCTACTTGAAGGTTTTAAGAAACTGAATCTTACACATTTGTCAGCCATTTTCTCCCTCTTTCAGAAGCAGGTACAAAAATTAAACAAATATGGTGCAGAGCAGTAAAATTCCAGTGCCAGGTAATTTACTATATAAAGAGACAAAATTTCTCAGGGTTTCAGATCAAAAAACCCAAGGTAACAAGCAGTTTTATTTTAAGAGCAAGGCAAGATGAACTCATGAAAAAAATTACTACTGAAAAATAATTAATAATGACTAGTGAAAAATAATTACTCCTCTTCCCATGCCATGAATAGGGATGGTCCCCTTAAAGCAGGGGTGACCTGAAAGAATCTTTAAGAAGAAAAAGAAAAGAAAACAGAAAGCAATTCTTTAGCTCCTGATCTTTCACACTGGGTTTGCCTTTGTTATATTTTACCCAATAATTATTAACCACAAGTTTAAATGTATAATTAAAATAAACCCAACAGATTAGCAATAAATTAAGACTTGGAAGGGATTTCTTATTTTTCTATGTCAAGCCTCAGACTAGAAGTAGGAAATTCTCGTTAGAATTCTTTTGAGTCGAGTATTTTCCCTGTTTTGTGTTAGAATGTCTCAATTCATAAAGACACAACAGGGTAAAATGTAAAGTCCATCTATTTCTTCAATAGATGCCAGAGGCAACCAATTGTGTGACTAATACCCTAACATGAGACTCAGATAATGAATTATGCACTAGCACATTTTCAAGTGTGTTCAGTGGGTATTTAATGGATTTTTTTTTCTTTTTTTTTTTTCCTTTTAAAAACTAGCAAACAAAACCAAATTGATATGCCTTGGTATGAGCTGAACAAGGACAGTCTGGGGTTTATCCTCTACTAAAAAAGTATATTTTAAGGTGTTTCAGTTCTTCAGATGGTATTGGTCCACATCCCATTAGTGACTATGCTTTTTCCTGATTTCAAGGCTGTTTATTTTGTAGGCTTTAGCTCTTTGTTGCAGCTTCTGACTTGGCGTTTTTTATTTTTCACTAGTAATTAAAATAACATAAACAAGAAAACCCCCTCCCCCTTCTCCCCACCCCCCTCAAAAAAAAAAAAAGAAAAAAGAAGAAAAACAACAAAGAAAATGGAGAAAAAGAGGACAGGAAGAAGTCCATAACTCAGTAGATTACAATAATATCTTAATAATAATACTGAAGTATGAAAAATGAAGTAACAGTAATAACAGGTAATTTCACAGCTCCTGGTCTCAGAGAGTGACATTCATTGTTCCTTTGGTTGAAGGTTTGCCACTTTCTGGGTGTCCTACATGCTCAGGCAATTTTTATCATGTTGACTTTCATGTTTATGTTTTTTGTGGTCTCTAGTGGAAGAAATATTTAAACTGCTCCCTTGACCCTGTTTAGTTTTCCCTTGAACTTAAGCATCTGCTGGCTAAGTGTTTCTAAATTTGTGACTATAACAAAAGTAACTGATTTCTTTACTTAGATGACAGTTTAAATGCTGTGTGCATTGACTAAGGTCACAGCTATAAATGGACGCATGTACATTAAAAACAAATCAGTTCAATTAATTGAAGGCAGCTATGTGGTTTTGAAGTGTATCTATCTCCTGATCATCCCACATCTTGCTCTCTGCATTGTTTTAGAGTGGAGTTTTGGCGTGCATGATTTAGGTTCTCATTGCAGGAAGCTATATTGGAAGCTCAAACTGAGGTGGACATCAAATGCCTCCCAGCCATAAGGGAAATAGGAGTCTGAACTGGCCCTCAATCCTCCAGACACCTTCAGATGACATTGATAGTGTGGAGTTTTGTTTCAGGGCCCAAATTAATAAAGAGTCTGGTGAAAAAAGCCCTATAACTCATTTGCAGAGGCAGGAAACTCAGAAGTAATTGCTCCAACCTACTGAACCATTCCTGTTGTGTTGAATTACTTTCCAATGCCGACATAGCACAGATGGACAGCTTGGAGTACTGTTTACAAGCATGTGACCACAGGGATTATGTACCAGCTGTATTTCATAACAGTGTTAGATGCCAGCCACTGGCAGTATTGGATGTGACATGCTTGTACTCAACACAGATCTTCAGCTCCTGGTGGAGTCAGCAAGGCCGCCCTCATATCCAGTGAGGCTTATGGAGAGTTTTGACTTTACGTGTATCTTTTGCCCACAAGTGCTTTGCATACAGAAATGGATATTTTCTCATGTAAATTTCACAAAAAGAAGAAACTTAATATGCATTGTATTTGAGCGGCATTCCTGGCTGGAGGCACATAGTGGGTCCTTATTTCTGCTCTGGGTCTTTCATGCCCTAAAAAAGGTATGGAGTGAAAGGAAAGGCTGGAGATGGTCAGTGCTGAGGTCTTGGGTTTGAAATATGGTGGGATCAGTCTTGGACACTGAGTGTACCTTAGAGTACATAGACAAGAATGGAGGATGCAGCCTCCTTTGCCACCAAACCAAGCAGCTCCAAAACACACTCACAGAACCAGGAAGTTAAAAATACACATTCTAAACCTCTGCACAGACTGTTAAAATGGCAATGTAAAAATTAGCTTTCAGAGTGTGTCCCAACCTGACAGTACTGAACGGCAGTCGTACAGTTTCCATCAAGCTGTTATATCTCAATCAGATCCAAAAGATCCAGGTAATTTCATTTCTGCCCATTCATTACAAAAAACTAACAATAAATTTCTTTGTTTAGTTATCAAAGCAGCACAGCCTTATTAGTGTGCACTGAGTGTTGCTTGTGTGGAAAGCCAGTTAAATTAAGATTTTTACTTACTGCAGTAGAATAGAGCTGAGCTTTACTGCATCAGCTTCTCTCAAGGGAGATTCTTGAGATATTTAGTTCTGAAAAATACAGAACTCAGCACAAAACTAAGATTCAGGATGCTTTTAACCCTTCTTTTCATTTCTCTGCATCGTCTCTCTATAGTAACATGTTCACCTTTATTACACCAAGAGGTGACATCCTAATGCAAAGAATGGACATAGCTAGAAAACACAGAGCTATGAAAAGGTTTTCAGTTCCTACAGCTTATACAAATATCAAATTATCTCAAAGATAATTATCATAACAGGAGAACCCCAAGGATTGCACTAGGAAAGCCCATCTTTCAAATTTTTAAGACATGACCTTCAAAGTTTAATACTTCCAGAAAAATTGTATCTACATTTAAAAAATTCTAAAGATGGTATATAAGTCTTGATCTTCTCTGAAAAAAAGAAAAATAATTTGTACATAAACCGTAAAAAAAGAAATACCCTACAAAAGGAGAACACTTTCTTCATGACAGTTCTTAATCTCTATTAACATTACTTAAACATGTGTTCGTATTTCCAATGCATTTTCAACACTGAAGTTACCCCACTGACCCACAACACAAATTTACTTGGTAATTTTCAGCCAATTTTAACATGGGAAGAATCACGACAAAACTCCATCTAATGGGGAAACTAAGTCCCCCAGATCCACCTTACAGTAACTGCACCGAAAGAGCAAGAAACATGTCAGCTATCAAAAGCTGAAGAGATTTTAGACAGCTTCATCAAAAATATCCAATATAAACCTGTGTTTGTTTTGGAATCCAGATAGATGACTCACTGTCTTTGTTTAAAATACAACTAGAGCAAGAGCAGTTGCAGCAAGAAATAAGGATGCAGTATTTCTCCAACCTAAACCTTTTTGACACCTGATGACCACTGGAGACTAAATTATAAGACCCCTTGTATGAGGAGAGTCGTCCAGCCACTCAGCCCAGCCAACCTGTGCAGCAGTATAGACGTGCTGTGTAAAACCCCATTCCTGTGTGGGTATTACTGCAAACTGCTCCACTAGGCTGACCTAAATGCTTATGAACACAGGCCTACCTCTTATTGTCCTTTAATATAAAGACATGACCTTAGCTTAAGTCTCTGCAGGCTAATACATTACATCAATGCACTACATAAATTCAGATGAAATTCTCATTAACACAGATCACTATGGAAGGATTCACATCACCTGGGGCCATCCACTCACCTTTTGTTGCTCAAACATGAAAATAAGTATTATTGACCATTAACATGGAGAGTCAGTGTGTGCATTGCAAAATGTACTGTAATATGTAACTGAGCGTGCACATCTCTGTCACCTCATCTCTGTCATCTCACTTTAGACAAGCTCTTAGGCAGAAGTTCTTCCCTGTGAGGGTGGTGAGGCCCTGGAACAGGTTCCCCAGAGAAGCTGTGGCTGCCCCATCCCTGGCAGTGGTCAAGGCCAGGTTGGACAGGACCTGGAGCAACCTGGTCTAGTGGAAGGTGTCCTCACCTGCTGCAGGGGGTGGGAACTGGATGAGGTTCCAACTTAAACCAGCTGTGATTCTATGCTTCTATGATAGTTGTGGTCTTCCCCAACAGTGCATTCAGTTTGCTCTAGAGAGGAAATCCATCCCTCTTCATTGCTTTTGGTGCTAGAAGATACCAATGGTTACAAGGTTGAGTTTCAGCTACATTGAAACGTTTTTCTTGAGACAAGCACAATCTCTGTCTTGGTTTCCCAGCCAGAACCAGAGTTCAAGGTAAGTCTTAGAGACGTTTATAAAGCCTTATCCACACTTTTCTGAATAGTTTTCCTCAGTTACGGATGGATGAAGACCAGGCCTTGGGAAGAACATCAATACCAAAAGATGGCTTTGAGGAAATATCCAGACAATCACTTTAAAGATGTTGAAAGTCTGCCCAGACAGAGGCATTGGCAATTCCTAATTATCCTACTCTCCATTCCCAACCCCTCACATTACAAGACAAAGGTCTGGCTTGCCTGTCGGTCTTTACTATTTTTTAAGTATATCAAGGAATAGAATTGTGGCAGATAAGAACCTGACCTGCCAGTTAGCTGAACCAAGTCTGGTATGGTTTAGGGGTGTTTTAAAGGGTGCTATCAAAACCACCAGCTCTGCCCATCCATCCTCTATCAAAAAGAAAAATTGAAACACTATTCATACAACTTGTATAAAACTTTCAAATTAGAAAATGCATGGCAGGAAACCAAAAGACAAAGCAAAAATACAATGGAGATCACAGGGTCATGTAGCTAGCCTTGTCAAGCTTCACCCGTTCCATGCGAGAGATGTAAAGGAATTACATTGTTTGCAGGTGCTGGTGGGGCAGCCCCTTTCTTATGTCTGCAGCCACACACCTCAGCCTCATGTATCCACCTGAGATGAAAAGGCCACTGCTCAGAGGTATATTTCAGAAGTAATTATGAGAACCTGCCCTCCACAAGATAGTGATTTCCATGCATAGGATAACGGTCTCCCTTGTGACTGCACTGGGGACAAAATTTGTGCATGTCAGAGAGAAGACAAGGCCACGAAAAAATTAGCAATTAATATTTACTCTTGCATAGTTTTTTTTAAACTTCATTTCCATTACAAATTAGGCAATAATTTCAGCCCAACTTTGAACCATCTAAGCCATATCCTAAACCTTAAACATTTCTCTAAACGTCTCTGCCTAAACTGTATTTAGCAGACTGAAAATTATATCCAGGAAATGCGACTTAGATTTATGAATGAGAATTCTGACATCAAATATCTGAACAGCACTATTTCCATCATAGGAAGGAATTAAGAATACAGGGATTATAAATCGACATTAATAAATCCACCACATTTGCCAAATGCAAAGTAATGTTTTATTTGTCAGAACTCTTCAGTAAAGAATTTGTTACATTGGTTTGTCATAAAGTCATAACATTTGTTCTGTTGTTTAAAGATTCACTGCCCATTTGGTAAATGCATATTTCTAAGCATTAAAAATGCAAAGCAGTATGTATGCTTCATTGTTTCTTTCTCTGAAGCTGACCTAACTTACTGAGGGAAAATAAAAACCAAAACAACAAACTCAGCATTTCAGTAATACAAACATTCTGAGGTATCTCTGCCCCACCAAATTGCATTCCTGCACAAATTACTTACTTAGACTTTTAGCCCTGGTGCATAGGAGTAAGTAGCCACCCAGCCTGGAGAAAGTTAACAGATGAACCTGATGGATGCTGCGTTTTACAGCTAGACATAGCTCTTGTGGGAAAGAGGCATCACCTAACTGCGAAGGCAGGTAGCCAAGGTTCCTCCATCCCCTTCTCTGCAAATACTTGCTTGTGTTGCCAACAGGGGTGTACAGCCAATGCCCATGACCTCTTCCAGATAAGGGTGAGAGTAGATAACATGTACTGTGCACAGCCCTGGCTTGTGTTCACAATGGGGTTTGCACCTCCATCAAAGTCATGTGGGACAAGGAAGGCTGCTGCTTGACATCAAGGCCTGCATGGATCATGCTGTTCAGTAACAGACCCAAAGTTATGCTTTTTTCCTCAACCACTCCTGGTCTCTTTCAGGTCCTGAATGAATCATCAATTTTTTGAGCAAGAAAATTAAGTATTCGAGGTATAAGTCCCCTAAAAGTAATGTAAATCAGCTACATTGAACCAAACTTAACCTTCTTACAATTCTTCCGTAACATCACATTTCAGTCTTTTTCCAGGAACCATGATGAGGGTTTCATTTCTCGGGATAATTGTAGTACAGCTTCACAGGCTGGGTAGAACAGCTGAGCAGAAACCTTCAAATAAAACAAAAGGTGTTGCCTCCTTTTGAGGCAACATTATGAACATCCAAGTATTTAAGTGGCTTACAGAGAGCACCGATAAGGAAAGATGATTTAAAACTCACTACGAGCAGCTAATTGTGTAATTACACAAAGCAATTTAGGCCTGACTGGTAGCAGATACACTGAACTGTGATTTCCTAATAGGAAGAGTGAACAAGATAACTGTGAAGTAGTACTTGCCTACAGATTAACACAAGCAGGGAATGTGGAGAGAGACTAAAGTTGTAAGTCTCCACACTTGTCCAAAGCCGGCACAATCAAGAAAAGCATTCTGGAAAACCTCTCACATCATAAAACTCTGTTTTGCTGCACCTTTTCCTACAGTTTTGCTTTCATTATATAAGGAATTATAATTTGTGGCATTATGATTATTGACATTATATAAAAAGTACAAAATAAATATTTAAATCCAATTTGCAGATTGCCTAGGTATGCAAAGCTATTTAGCCAAAATCTTCTGTGACATGCCTACAAGAAAGCTGGAGAGGGACTTTTAACAAGGACAGGACAAAAGGTAATGGCTTTAACCTGACAGAGGGGAGATTGAGGTAAGAAGTTCTTCCCTGTGAGGGTGCTGAGGCCCTGGCACAGGTTGCCCAGAGAAGCTGTGGCTGCCTCATCCCTGGCAGTGTTCAAGGCCAGGTTGGACGGGGCTTGGGAGCAATCTGGTCTAGTGGAAGGTGTCCCTGCCCACGGCAGGGGGTTGGAACTGGAGGGGCTTTAAGGTCCCTTCCAACCTAAAACATTTTACAATTCTATGCATCCATGTTTTAGAACACCATCAAAATAGCAGCTTCAGTTTTAATGGCGATGACAGGATGAGAAGACCTGCCTTTTCTCCTTTACTCATCACTTTCTCAGTTGTGTAACAAGGAGAGGAAGCCCCTCGTACATCAATGTGAGGACATCTCTCATATTCCTACATGTACTACACATATTATGGGTATACAGAGAAATACAACAGCTTCCTTGCACAACAAAGACAAAACTTACTGGTTTAAAAGCATGTCTCTGTTCACTTTTAGGTGTTTCAGCTTCATGTTCCTAGTTTAAAGTGGGTCAAAATAATTTTAAGTAGACAGCAGAACTATCTGCTGCCATCGTTTGTAAATGAAACTGGAAGGGTGGCACAGGCTGCTTCCATGTCCTTGCAAAGAATGGTCTTTCCTTGATTTTCTGTATTTGTGATAGGGTGAATGGGGGCCACAGCAGTAGGATGAAGGGAAGTCTCAGAGGTTACCTGCAGCATGAGAGCTGTAGCCAGTACACATGGACAAACCTGGGCCAGTGATATTGGCCCATGCCATTACACCACAGTCTAAAGAGACGGAATGTTAGTGGTCCACATGTGAAGTATAAGGTAAATTCAAGGCAGGATGACCAGCTGAGATAGTTTTCCAGTCTCAGGTCTGTCTTTGCAAGGCATTGAAACCTTTAACTGTAGCACTCAGGAATGGGCCACTCAATAATTATGAGGTTTAACTTAAACCTGCAAGGGAAAAACCAGGGACAGGTCTAAGTTCAGTGCTCAGCTCAGTACTGTTTCCATAGTACTGAATTTACACCTGCCCTTCTTTCTTCCCTTTGCTGGGCTAGGAGTGGAGAGCACAGACAGAGCTGGTTCAGCTGCAACAAACCAAGAATATAGAAAATTTTAATCCTATTACAAAGCCCCCTTTATTTAAAAAAGAAAAAATGTGCTTGTCCTATGATCCCTTTGTGTTTGTCTGTGATGGTGTGTATTTTTATTTTTTCCATTAGGTAAGGTATCCTTTCACTACTCCTATGCCTTTCAGTGAGGAGGTAGAAAAGGACAGCAAGCTTATTTAATGCTCTCTCCCAAGGCAGTAAAGTGTTTCCTCCTCTCCTTTTCCAGCCGTTCACAAGTATCAGAGACAGTTTGTGAAGATGAAGTCTAAAACTTAAGGGTTTTCTGTAGGGCCATTTGTTTGTCTCAAAACCCACGATGTATGCCAAGCCCACAACATCGTGTTCAGAGCCAGCAAGTTAATGGAAATTGTTCTAAGTTTTTATTTCCTCCCACTGGTTTTCTGACGCACTCTCAGAATTTTCCTTTCAGGTTAGGCTAAAGCTGTTCTGTCTAAATATTTATGTAAGGGTATGAAAGGGGGAATCACCTTCCGTCCTCCACTCAGCAAAAATTTGGAAAAAAGGTGCATTTTTGGTAGTCCATTCTAAACCTGCGGATAAGGGCAGTCTTTGACTATATTTTACCTACTTGCTGGCTGTCATCCACTGCAGTCTTTGTCAAAATAATAAACCCCCTCGCAAAAACAAAAAACAAAACAAACCAAAAATCCCCCAGAAAATGTAATTTTTTTTTAGAAGCTAAAGAAGAAAATATTTTCTCTAATCCCTCTGATTTTTTTCTGACTTTAAATGTACATTTGTCTGTAAAAGCATGGCTTCTGCTCAGGAAGCCAGATCTAGACATGAGTAAAACACTGCCATAATCAATTACAAGGAAAATGTCTTTTAGTGGTGTTTCCACACTGGAAAAAGAAAATAGGCTGGTTCTGTAACATGCTGTAGCAAGCAGTGATTCCTTCTTGCCTGTTTCTCTCTGATTTCTCAGAAAACGACAGGGAAGGAAAGCTCATTGCTAGAGGCCACAGAGCCAAGCAGTTATCATTTCTGGCATGGGAAGAGAAACCAGAGGCCCGTTCTGCACACTTTTACTTGAGGTCTGGGGAGTTCAGATCCTGACATTCCTGTCTCTGTACTTAACTCCTAACCTGGTTTTCCTTTTACTTTCTTGGACAGATTTCAGCTGGGGCTTACTCTGATACCCAGAGAGGCAGCAAAATGACTCAGGTCCCAGAATTTCCACTAGATAAACACAAGTTCTTCAAAGCAAGGTCACTATGGAGCTCAGCACTATGACACATCTAAAGGGGGCTCAAAATTGGGTTTCTTGCTTTTCTGTTACTTATGGAAAGGGAATTTGGGAAGAAAAGCCTGATAATTGTGATTACCAGATGGCATGACACAACAAATTACTTCTTCCACCTCTCAGGCTAGCTTTGAAGCCCTGTGTTTGCTGTTACCATTTTTAGCAGGATCATTGCATTGCCCTGGATAGCTTTTGTATTACTGATGTTCGGAATCTGTCACTGAGACACAATGTCTTGTCAGACTCCAACCATCAGTTAGACAGAGCCATGATGTAATTCTGTGACCTTCCTGAAGGACAGCAGAGACCCAATCCCTCCTCTGATCTCTGTGTGCTACTAGACCTATTGTACACTCTGCATTTAGAGGGAGAGTGATAGATTTATGCACTGGGACTAATGAATAAAAGAATGAATGAAAACTGAGTCAGGATGTGCCATTTAATTCCCAGACTTCATTTATTGACTTAATTTATTTTTGAACTCACGCAGTTATAACTCTATGTCATTTCATACTTATAATGAGTTTAGATCAGTATTTAAGAACCTCACTTTGAACATATTTGAAACTCCGATTATGTTATGTTTATATTGAATTAGTGGCCAACTACTAAAGTAAAAAATAATTCTAATGAAAACTTGACAGTAGAAAACCATAGTTTTAAGACAAAATTTAAAAAAATATTCTCTTCATTCTTCCTTTCCTCCCCAAATGAATAAATATTATGCCAAACAAATTCTAAAGTATTGTTTTAATCAGATTGAGACCAACCCCTTTGATGGATTTGTCATTTGTGGAAATTCTCTATCAGTTTCAATTAATTTCCTGTACTTTAAATCAAGACCAGATGACTTCTTAACAAAGATCACTTAAGAAATAATTGGGTTAGAAGTGGAAGCCACTAGATGAATTTTATGGTTTCTTGTAATCCAAATTCTGCTTGAAAGATACTAGATATTGTCCCTACTGAATTTTTTAAAAAGACCCATAGCCCTAATGGTTTATGGAGGCAGACGACATTTCTCAGCAGACATCTTTCTGACCAGCACTGGGGCTTTCCAACCAAGTCAAGCATCCACAAGGACTAAGAGAAAATAACAGTGCAAATTCAGCAGGACTGGGCCAGAAGAAAAGGCCTCGAAAACAAGTAAAGTCTGCAATACAGACACACGGAAAACTGGCCTGATTGATTGGAACAGACAATGTGTCTTCATTATGTTATACAAGTGCCAAAATAAAGCCTGTTTCACCCAAGCTGAATCCCAGTTGCCATACCTAATAATTTGGGAATAGATGTTTCCTTGCAATGGCTTTTCTACTTGCAGCACATGTACTGCTGCATAGACAAAACTGAGCTAGGACAATCTGAAAGGAAAAAAAGAGACTACGTTGGGACGGGGGTGAAGGTTCAAGTGCCAGCATGTTTTAGCGAAACAAATAAACAATTCCTGTTTTCAGCAATAATTGAACTTTTTGAACTCTGAATTTCTCACTCCTTTCCTTCCCATTTTAGGAATCTATCACTGGGGGAGAAAGGTAATTTCTCTGGCTCATTAAAAAGTACTTGTTTGCTACAGATTTTTATTTGATGGCATCTCCAAATTTGTTATCCTGATTCTTGCACCGTCTTGAAACGACTCAGAAGAAAGTACAGTTTTTATCTTGGCTGCAAACGATTTCTCTCATTCCTGTTCCAGGGAGTACTCAAGTAGAGGTTTGTGCTCCAGACTGCATGGAGGTTGAGCAATCTCCATGTCTGTGCCAAAGAAAAGAGGGAGGAGGAAAAGGGATAGACAACTATATTTCACAGCATGACGAGCACGGCTGAGGTACATGGCTGAAGCAGCTACTTTTACAATGGCCATTTGTTGTGGACTTGTCCTTAAGCCTGATTGAATCAGTTTTACCTGGAATTAGGCACAACCACAGAGATAAATATTTTTCTGGGGTATTCAAGGACATATTTTCCTGCACAATGAATATATCTGTGTGAAGAAATACCTTTGTGAAGCAGCACAACCTCATGCCTAGGAAAGCTGGTCCTGAAGAAAGGCAGGGTTCATCAGCTGTGATGGAGCATCTTACTAATAAAGCAGATCCCACTGACTCTGAGAACTAAGCCATGCCCCCAAAAAGCGCTGTACCTTTGGCTTTAAGGATCCATCACCGAGGGCTCACCAGACATCTTGCACAACATCTTGCTGTACGGGACAGCCAGGCTTTGGAGTTGGGTTTGACATGCATCTGCCTGGCTGGCTGCTCCTAGTCCCTGGCAGAGTGCGGAAAACCAAAACAAAACCTAAGCTAAACAATCCAGGACAACTTGTTAGCAGCTTGCGTAAAGACAGCATCCTTAAGACAAATTCAGCACAGTAAAGCGGAGCTTTCTTGCCCAGATGCATGCAGACCAGGAATTTTGGTTCCTTTAAAAGCAGATAGAAGCACAGCAGAGCACAGCCAGGATCTTATCACTACCACCCCTTGCCTCCACTTTTTCGTAAGAAATATTTAACACTCCTCATTCCTTAGGTTTTCTTTTACATGTACTCATACAATAATCAGTACATTTTATTAAGTGCCCACTTTTGAATAAATATAAAGTAAATGCACTTCTTTACTATTTGAATCCTACTGAAATTTGCCTGTTTCACCCACTAACTGAATGGCTGAAGAAGAAACTGAGCTTGTATAGACCAAAATAAAAAAAAAAAAAAAAAGAAAAAAAAGAAGAATCTAATAAAATTGGCTTCCAAACATTTCACAGTAAACAAGGTTTAGATAAACATATTTTACTCTGGAGGAGCTTTTAGCTAGCAAAAGTAACCTCTGCCTCTGAAAGACTGGTGCATGTGGGGGTTTCTGGTCTTGTCTGTATGTGGGTCTCTGAAATAGTTTGGGGATGGACCTCCTGCCTCGTACTTCCTCTCCTGAATGCTTGGACCATCCAGTTCAGTTGCCCTTACAAACTCCAGGTCCAATACTTGTACTTCTGGTGGATCATTCCCTTTCTTCTTCCCCAAAGCCTCATAGGCTGTAGTAGATCCTTGCATTTTCACCTACCATATTTTCAGTGTAGGCTTCTGAAGGCTCCAAGTATATGCAGTAGACTTGGGTTAAGAAAAATAGCATCAAAATCTGAGTTAGTCTGGATTTACATTACAGAACAGCACAAGTCCTCTAAATATTATTGATCTGACACAGAGGGTAAGCACCCTTGAATGCAATCCACAGCAAAGCATGCCATTATGCTGCATAGTCATGCATGTGAGCTACAGGCAGTAAAGACCAAGGTCTCAGCTGAAACCAAATGATTAATTTTATTGTCTATGTGACTTAGTTTTCACTGGCACCTATGTTTGGCTGCATAATGTTTTGCTTAGTAGATTATTTAATGAAAAAAGACAATGGCAAGTCATTTCAGAGACTGATCCTAACGAAGAAAATGAGGGGGAAAAGAATGCAGCACTTTTCACATTTTTCGGTTAAAAAGCACAAAGCTTTTAATTCTGAGGTGTCAGCTGCTAAGATAGGACACCTTCAAAAATGCAGTGGTGTTCAGGAACTGTACACCTACCAAAGAAAGATAGTAAAGACTATCCATTTGTGAAAGAAAACTTACAGCCTTGAAAATTCAACAAAATTCCTATTACTCATACTGTCAAAACGAGTGCCTGCTTATCTTGTCTCAAGTGCACTGCACTGCACAACAAAATAAGGTAAAGAAGTCATTGTTCTCCTCTTGATCAGTACAGCATTGAGAGTTTAGGAGATAAAGTAACCACGGCCCTAGGCAGGGTGAAATCTGGTTTTTAAATGTTGTTGCTTCAGGCTGTATTAACTACACTGCTGACAAGGCCCCAAAAGACACTGTATAAATTTGCTTAAGAAAACTAAAGTCAAGACCTTCAAAGCAGAATGTGGTATTTGTTTTAAACAAATCTGATTTCAATCGGCTTTCAGGTTTCACCCACTCTTTCATTTATAAGAACAAGCAACAAAATGGATGTGTCCAACTAGTCTGGCTATGTGCAGCATAGTAGACAAGGGGCACCATTATCAAGTTCCCATCAGATCTAAGTTTGTCTTGATAGTCAACAACAAGCTGTTTTTTTGGATAAATCCTTTAAAGTCTTTAGGAGTCACAAGTTATTAGAGAGTCAGTGTCTCCAGTAAGGTTGCTGCCTTACTTACAAATATCCTCAAGATTTAATGACATGTGGTCAAAGACTTTCTAAAAGCCACACAGTCTCACAATCCTGTGGTGTTTTATGGCCATAGATTTCACAGAATCACAGACCGGTTTGTGTTGGAAGGGACCTTAAAGCTCACCCAGTTCCAACCCCCTGCCACAGGCAGGGACACCTTCCACTAGACCAAGTTGCTCCAAGCCCCGTCCAGCCTGGCCTTGAGCACTGCCAGGAATGAGGCAGCCACAGCTTCTCCGGGCAACCTGTGCCAGGGACTCACCACCCTCACAGGGAAGAACTTCTGCCTAAGAGCTCATCTCAGTCTCCCCTCTGTCAGGTTAAAGCCATTCCCCTTGTCCTGTCCCTACAGGCCCTTGTCCAAAGCCCCTCTCCAGCTTTCTTGCAGCCCCTTTAGGCACTGGCAGCTGCTCTAAGGTCTCCCCTTAAGGATCCTTCTCTTCCCCAGGCTGAACCATCCCAGCTCTCTCAGCCTGTCTCCAGAGCAGAGCTGCTCCAGCCCTCACAGCATCTCCATGGCCTCCTCTGGACTCACTCCAACAGCTCCACATCCCTCTTGTGTTGTTGCCCCAGAGCTGGACACAGGACTGCAGGAGGGGTTCTCCCAAGAGTGCAGCAGAGGGGCAGAATCCCCTCTCTCTACCTGCTGCTCACACTCTGGGGATGCAGCCCAGCACAAGACAGGGTTCTGGGCTCAAGTGCACACTGAAGCCGGGTCATGGGGAGCTTCTGTCACCCAACACCCCCACACCCTTCTCCTCAGGGCTGCTTCATCCAGTAACTGACTCTAGGACCTACACTAGCCAGCCAGGGCACCTTACCCAAGAAAGATACAGAGATATAGAAAAGCTTTTTAAAGAACTCCCCAGCATCACATAGCTTTTTCTGACAGGGTATTTTCCTTGTCCTGCCTAACGCTGGGATCTGAAACACTGATTTCAGAGCTCAAGAAAAGAACCTCATTGCAAAGTGGAAGGATGTCTCAAATGCACCATATACGCTACTGCACTCATTTCCTTCCTGTCAAAAACATCAGGTGCCATTTCTTGGCTACATCACAGCAGCCAAGGATTTCCATGTTAAGTCACAACAATGTACTTCAATCAACATCAAGATAATAGAAGAAATAATAAGGACCAATCCATAAAATCCTCACCAACCCCCTGAAAAAACAGAACATTCACAACTGATACTTCCTCCTGCAAAATTTCAAACACCATCAATTTCTCTCAAGCTCTGAACATTCTCAAGAAACCTGCCAGGAAGACGCTAAGCAATAAGTTTCATTGGATGCCATCAAGTGAGCATTTCATATTGGATTGATTTTTTTGTGACTGCCTGCTACTCAATCAGTAAGTGTTTTTCCCTCCTGCAGTAAGATCTCTGCTACAGTGCAGAAAAGAGGTTAATGTAGGGGCTAGAGTGCTTCATTTTTGCACAGGCTGGATACAAGTATTTTGTTCAGTACAAAAACCCTTTGTCACCTCATACAACTAATTTCTGCATCTTCTGTGTGTGTCTTATGTAAAATACAAATAATGTTCCCCTACCTCATCTGGACTGTTATCAGACACTATAGTTGTAGCAGTCACACACTGCTCACAGCAGATTAAGCATAAACCCAGTTATCTGACTGAAGAGCAACATAATAGGTTACCCCAAATGATGCCTACTAGAGGACATAGCTGATATGTAATAATCTGTAGCCTCTCTCTTCTGCTAACATATATCTAGTGATAGGATAGAAGGGTGATAAGCACAAAAGATGCATCAGAATGGATGTTTTGTAATCAGAAAACTTGTAAATTGACTTTTTCCCCGTTGAGTGTAAAGGAGAACCTTCAGGAGAGTTCTCTGGGTCTCAGATTTCAGAGGGAGGATCGGGGGCCATTTGGAAACTAGCAAGAACTCATAAATCAGATGGGATGGGACTTCAGGCCCACAGATGAGAGAAAAGAGAGATCACTAACCCCTTCCTCTTCAGTGTTGACTTAGCCTCATAGACTGGACGTCCCAAGATAAACAGCCAGACATCTTTTGAAGAGACAGCCCTGCTGTTTTCTGTCTCATGCCAAGGAATCGTCAAGTTTTGTCTGCATCTCAGCTGGAGTTCACAAATGTGGTCACAGAAGTCTTGAAAGTATCACTTCCAAATTCTTGTCTCACGGTTTAGCACTTTGTACAATGCATGCAGGTCTCCTTTGCTGCCAAGCCACTGTCACACACCACCACAGCTACACCTCCACTGCAATGCCTTATCACAGTGTTGCAATGTAGATTACCTTTTGTCTGCTGCTCTTCTCATTCATCCCTTTGAGCTGCCAGTGCATTTCAATTTGTACTTCCTTTACTGTTACATGGGACTTGAAATAGCTGTGATCTGTAGGACTTCTGTTGTCTCGTCAGGATGCTGAAATCTCCCCTGCTCAGTAGGCTCTGGGGAAAGCAAGTGATAAATCAGAGGGCTGGAGCAGCTCTGCTCTGGAGACAGGCTGAGAGAGCTGGGCTGGTTCAGCCCGGAGAAGAGAAGGATCCTTAAGGGGAGACCTTAGAGCAGCTGCCAGTGCCTAAAGGGGCTACAAGAAAGCTGGAGAGGGGTTTTTGACAAGGGCCTGTAGGGACAGGACAAGGGGGAATGGCTTTAACCTGACAGAGGAGAGATGAGATCTTGGCAGAAGTTCTTCCCTGTGAGGGTGCTGAGTCCCTGGCACAGGTTGCCCAGAGAAGCTGTGGCTGCCCCATCCCTGGCAGTGTTCAAGGCCAGGTTTGACGGGGCTTGGAGCAACCTGCTCTAGTGGAAGGTGTCCCTGCCTGTGGCAGGGGGTTGGAACTGGATGAGATTTAAGGTCCCTTCTAACCAAAACCAGACTGGGATTCTATAATACCATGATAAAACTCCATGGGAGCACACATCTCAGGAGCAAGCCTCTCCTTTAGGCAAGGGGAGGCTTGCTCCTTTAAGTGGGGCTGCTCAAAGGGTATGTCACTGGTAACTTTAGGTGATGGTGGGAGGGTCTATCTCTAGGCCCCAGGCTACTGAAGCAAAAGCCTTTGAGACCATTGCCTTCAAGATTCAATGCACAAGTGAGCAGCTGCCCTGCGAAGAAATCAGTGAAGATTAAGAAGAAATATGCCCTTATTAAGATGTCCCAGGGGAGATAATGTTTACATTGAAGGGGTCGCTCTTTTGTCCTTCCAGTACAGCCAGAGTTTTCCAGGGGATGTCCCAGAAGGTCCTGCAAATGAAAGCATTGAGAACCTGCGCAGGTCTCTCCTAATCAATGGTGAAAGCTGCTATTTTCAACACAGAGACCAAATGCCAGGTCTGTGGAGGTTCGGGACTCAACTGTTAAGGGGGAGAAGCACAGCAGAGCACAGCCAGGATCTTATCACTACCACCCCTTGCCTCCACTTTTTCGTAAGAAATATTTAACACTCCTCATTCCTTAGGTTTTCTTTTACATGTACTCATACAATAATCAGTACATTTTATTAAGTGCCCACTTTTGAATAAATATAAAGTAAATGCACTTCTTTACTATTTGAATCCTACTGAAATTTGCTTGTTTCACCCACTAACTGCATGACTGAAGAAGAAACTGAGCTTGTATAGACCAAATTAAAAAAAAAAAAAAAGAGAAGAATCTAATAAAATTGGCTTCCAAACATTTCACAGTAAACAAGGCTTAGATAAACATATTTCACTCTGGAGGAGATTTTAGCTAGCAAAAGTAACCTTTGTCCCTGGGAGACTGGTATATCTGGCACTTAGCACTATTCCAACCCTTTGCATTATTCACTCAATGAAAAGTAGATGGAAAGCTGACTTGGATTCAATTAAAGATGTTCCTCTTGCTAAGAGGTGCAAATAACCATGCATTTCCCACATTTTGACACTACTTGACAAGTTTTGAGTGGAGAAATGCTGCACTCTGGAAATGTGGCAAAGACTCATGACTTTATTGCTCTTTCAAGTTAAAACAACAAAACCCCAACTCTCACAGATGCCCTTGGTATTTAGGGAAGAATACTTATTCAGCAGCCCCTCCTCTGCTCCCACTTTCCACATTGGCCCTCACCATACACAGCAAGACCTGACTGTTTTGTCAGTCAGTACTGAACTATACTGGCTCCCAGAAAGGACACCCCAACCCCCACCCCCCCCCCCCCCCCCACCCCCCATATTGCGCTCTTGGAAAACTTCCATGGACCTTAAAATGTGTTAAGGGGAAGAAATGGATAATGGGTCTAAAATAAGCATTAAAAATAATTTAAGAAGAAATAAGAACCCATACAAAAGTTGCAGAGGTCTATATCTCTGACACAAGAAACTATGCAGATACCACTGGGGATAACTTTTGCTCTATGATGGCTGAATGCCACTTTATTTGGGTAAAATACAGCACTATTTCCAAAATTAGGGTTTGTTTCCAACTTGGCCAGTTTACTGCTATACTAACAAAAATATCACTACCAAGGTTTTAAAAAAAGTCTGGGGCAAAGCCAAAAAGAAGACATAAAGAAATGTTCACATAAAAAAAAACAAAACCCTACACATAAAATGTGCCTTCCAAATAACAAAATGTCTTAGAAAAATTATAAGTAATCAAAAGTCAGGAAAAACTTGAAGCATAACTCTGGAAGAGGGAAGAGAAAATAACTGTTTTGTTTCTAGTATTGGGCAATTTTTTATTACCAGTCAATAGTGGGTTACATCTGAGCTCAAGTGGGGTTTTAATCATGTGACCACACATTCAACCAAACCAACAAGAACTTTTAGGATTTTTCTTAAACTCTGGACCTAAAGAAGAAAAAAAAGGAAAAAATAAACTAAAATAAATAATAATAAAAAAAAGACCAGATGCCTTTTATTTCAGTGTAAGATGGAAAAAATAAAGCACAACCAAGCCATTATTCACACTGATGGTTACATTTGCATGATAGAGTTACAACCTGATCCTCAAGTGATCCCATATGAATGCAGCCAACTGGGCACAAACATAAAACATGCAAAACAAGTCAGAGTACTGGCCAACTGTCAACAATTTATGAAAGACTGTTTCTTTCTTAACTCAGCAATGGTCTGTCTTGACCATGACTGTACTTGTTTTGAGGCTTGGTTCTTGATGTGAACACAAGAGAAAATAACCCCCATCTGGTTGGAATTTGCCTTCTGTACACCAGCCCAGGGCCACTGCATCATGGTTTCCACTTTGTGGAAAGTCTCATGCAACGAATGAAGATGCTCACCCCTGCATCCTCAGGATGACCACTGCTAATACTCAGAACTACTCCTGGGCACCATCTCTTCTCGACTGAGGACTAAAACCGGTATCTAGGTAAGGGATAAATGCTAAATCCTGCAGAGTCATTAGCAGCAATGTAGACAGCTAACTCCAAGTTCACTCAGGTTAAAACAACCTTTGAACATTGGTTGCATACAGTTTGATTCATTGCTTTATGACATTAAATATGTCAGCAGATTAACTAAAAGTAAGATAATTTGCATGTTACTCAAAGCACCCCAAATCTTGACTGATCATGGAAGAAGGCAGTCACTGAAGTATAGCTTTAAACTGTTACAGGTTTCAAAATAGGTACTTAGTTATAAATCAAATGGGAATGTGCTTCTGTTTCCATCGATCCATCCTGGACTCTAACTGCCCTTTCATGCAGACAGCTTTATTTCACACCATGCAGTGTCTAATTTTATGTTAGGTATGTATCATATGTACAACATTGACTCTCTGATGTCTTTGTTAAGAATACATGCCCGGTGAAGGCAGAAGAGAAACTGATTATCTCAGCAAGTCTCTGGAGGATACCAGCTGTAGGATATGTCTCGTAATAAACATTTTCATTTAATGATACACACACAAGTGTATTATCAAAGTCTTCCAAGACCAAAACTGAGAAAAAAAAAACCTGACATCGTGCAAGCTGATTGCCATGTGTGTGCCACAGTGAGGTTTGAGAGATGAGTGTGAAGCCAGCTCTGGTGGGAACTGACTTTCTGCTGCCTAGCTCCACTAGGTACAATGTACTCCTCCTCAATACTTCATTCCCAGAAAAACTTGCTGCTTTTTCATTATAGTAGCAAGGAAAGAAAATCCATTCTCTTCAGTAGTAATAGTGCAGATGATGAAAAATGTGTTTGCTTTATTCATCTTTCTCCAGTATTGGTTGTTAGCCACTCCTATCACACAGTGATACAGAGCTTGTCAATGTCCCCCTGTGGCCATTTTCACAGCCTTGAGCAATTGTCACTATGTTTGTGTACATACTTTTTTGCTAAAACATTGAGTTAACACTAGACCTGTGTGCAGCAGCAGGCACAGGAGCAAGTATTCACTTTCCTACTTCTACCCTGTGCAGCTTCATTTGCAAATCTGTGTAGGAAAATCACAGTCTGCCTGTGCACCTCCCCTGAAATTCAGAGCATTATATTCACAATAAGCATGCCTGTACCACTGCATCTCAGATGGTGTACATGTGCTAGCATATAATGTTGGCGCAGACCCCTAACAAAGTCCAATCTAGAATACCTGTTTGTTGGGGCTTTTCCCCCTTGCTGGAGTGACTCCACTGTTTCTACAAATACTTTACACTTGTTATTTTTCATGTGCTGATTCACAGACCTAGGATATGGAGGGTGGCAAGGAAAGATGTACATGGGCGCTGCAGGGGCTTGAAAAAAAGTAGATGAGGATGCATATCTTGCTGGAGGAGACCATAAAGATTTTAGAAGCCTGCAAATGGAGTGGACTTGCTGAGCCTACACAACAGGGTATTTTTCCTTACACTTTCAAGTTAGCACACTTTTACCAGCAAATCTATGTTGCTTGGACTAAATTCTTCCATATCACAGATAAATCCCTTTCACAAAAAATTAAACAGACAATCGAAATGGTATCTACTTCTCTCTGCTGATGATTTGAACAAGAAAGTGTACGACTGGAATATTTTTGAGTCTGAGTTTCAGGCATCAATTAAACACTTCAAATGATTGCTCAGCAGTAAAAGCAGCCAAACTTCAGGAAACTCACATAACACTACTGGGGAACTGTAGTCATTTTACCAGAAATAAGAGACACACAGATTCCCTCCTGCCCCAAAGAGCCCACAAAGGTTAAGTAATAAAAGGGTTTGTAGAATCCTGTACAATTTGGGGAAAATTTAAGGCTCATACATTAACTGACACAGCTGTGAACTTCGCAGCCAGAAAAAAAAAAGTTAACAGGAGTGCTGTACAGATCCAAACCTGGCACTGTTCTGTTCAGTATCTAATGTGGCCTGAGAATTGAGGATATTGATGAAAACAGAAGATGAACAGTTAAAATTGAGTCAGACAGCTCTCTGTGTACGGGAAATGTCTGAGATTTAGCTGAAGCACCTCTTCAGAGCTTTGGGTTCATTTGAATTTTCCCCATTGCCCGCAATTGCAGCAAGAATTTGCATTTCTATAGCAACTCCGACCAACAATCCCAAATGTCTGAAAACCCAATTTTAAGTAATCTTCACCTGCAAATGGCAGCTTACCTAACTGAAATGATCCTAAGCATGCCTTACTTAAAGCAGAGGCACGCTGAATCTAGGATGAAATCTGGAAATGGAGAACTCAGATCTCAGCTCAGACCTGTGACAGAAGTAGATTATATTCTCCTTTGGAAAATGTAAGAATGCGATGGTTTTATTTGCTGTAGTGGCAGTTTTTATAGCTGTTGGTCTAGCATGAGTTAACCCGTAGCTGCAGCTGACAGACATTAAAATAAAATAGAACAGAAAATACTGCTCCCTCACAGGCTGTTCCCACAGCCTCGCCACATCTGGCAAGGAGAGCCCGTTCAAAGCAGGAGCGGAGCACCACATGCAATAACCCTCCTCCGCGTGACATCTAGCGTTGGCTTCCCGAAGGACAAGCCCGTGCAAGCCCCACCCTTGCAGCAGTGCAGTCTTGCAGACAGGATGCCCTTTGCAGATGAAATGAACAGGTGCTGGAGTCCCCAGCATAACCTCGTCCCCAACAGCCTCACTTTCCCAGCTCTGGCTTCTACTCTGCTCCCTCAGCACCCTCGTTTCAGCAAGACTTTGCTTGCCTGCTTTCTGTTTCATTTGAGCAGGCTACACTTTGGTGTCAGAATCGTAGAATTAGATTGGTTTGTGTTGGAAAGGACCTTAAGCTCAGCCAGTTCCAACCCCTGCCACAGGCAGGGACACCTTCCACTAGACCAGGCTGCTCCAAGCCCTGTCCAACCTGGCCTTGAGCACTGCCAGGGATGGGGCAGCCACAGCTTCTCTGGGCACCCTGTGCCAGGGCCTCAATGCCTTCAATGAGTCCCCTCTAATGGTGCTAAGGAGGGAATGATCATGGCACAGACAGCACTGTGCAGCCGCCGACCAGCCATAGCCTGTGGGATCCACAACTGTATACCTGTGTTATCAAAATGGGGGGAAAAAACTTCTAACACCAAAACTGACCACTTTGGCCTAAGTCAAATTCAATCCCCTGCCTTGAACCTCTCCTTGGTGAAGGACAGAGGGGATGGCGGGGTGTCCCAGCTTGGGAGGTGATATCATTGCTCTTTCCCATCACTGCTATTTCTGGGTCACCTTGGTGCTGGAGGGAGCTGTCCTGCCACACACACTGTAGAGGAAAGAAGAGGAAAGAGCCTGAAGCTTACAAAGGTCATCTCCGTCATCACAACCACTTACTAATGCCTGAGGTGTGGAAAAAAGCTCATCATTATGATGCAATTATTTGATAACAGGTATGAAATTGCTTTACCCTTTCCAGCAAGATTAATACTAGTACTGGATCCAAAATAAATTAACCGAGTTTATTTCACCTGAAGAGTGAATAAAATAGAGTTTCATGGGCATTCTCCAGATAGTACACAAGATCAGTTCATAACGAAAAACCATTTAAGGAATAAACTTCACTGAGTGAGTTTTAGTGCTCTAATTTCCATGCAAATTGCAAGGAATGCTAGTGTTGTATTTTAGATCCTTAATTGGATACAAATATAAAAGCCACTGCTACACAGTTACTGACATTTATAATTTCAATCCCTGGCAGTGGACACGCCAAATAAATGAAGCAGAGATGAGAGATTTTCAGAGGCTCCTAAACAAATTGTAAGGAAAAATAATGCAGAAAGCAAACAATACTTACGTCCTGCAATTCCCTGCACTCAGCTTTTCACTTGCCTTGGTATCCCGTCTTCATCAATTATTGTTAGGAGAAAAAGCAAAATCTGCAATTCTTGTTGACTGGCTGATAGGAAAATGGAATATGCTTTAAAACATGTGGTTTGTAATTTCCATTTGAAGCAGAGTTTCTGGCTTAAGATTAAGTTTTCTATTTTAGTCAAGGTTAGCTAGGGTTATAATAAAAATTACAGGAAAATACAGGATTTTTCATTCCTCCAACTGATATGTTTTAGAAAAGAAGACATTTTTATAGAGAAGGGGAAAATGAAACCCTTCCAATCCTCTGTTACAAGAGGAAAAGTGAGAAAGAGTTCCAGGGAGTGCAATGTTTTCTTTTCACCCCCCAGTGCAGACAATATTTAGGTCAAACTGAGGAGGTCTGGCTTGAACCTGGCTTGAATCTGGCTTGAACCTTATGCTTGGTGCCATCTTAAGGCATATCAAGGATAAGAGGGTTATGAGGGGCAGTCAACATGGCTTCACCAGGGGGAAATCATGTTTGACCAATCTCTTAGCCTTTTATGAGGAAATAACACGGTGGATGGATGATGGCAGAGCGGTGGATGTGGTCTACCTTGACTTCAGCAAAGCATTTGACACAGTCTCCCACAGCATCCTCACGGCTAAATTGAGGAAGTGTGGTCTGGATGATCAGGTAGTGAGATGGACTGTGAACTGGCTGAAGGAGAGAAGCCAGAGAGTTGTAGTCTATGGGGCTGAGTCTAGTTGGAGGCCTGTAACTAGTGGAGTGCCTCAAGGGTCAGTACTGGGACCAGTATTATTTAATATATTCATCAACGATTTAGATGAGGGAATTGAGTGTACTATCAGCAAGTTTGCTGATGACACTAAGCTGGGAGGAGTGGCTGATACGCCAGAAGGCTGTGCTGCCATCCAGCGAGACCTGGACAGGCTGGAGAGTTGGGCAGGGAATAACTTGATGAAATATAACAAGGGAAAGTGTAGAGTCCTGCATCTGGGCAGGAACAACCCCAGGTTCCAGTATAGGTTGGGAAACGACCTGTTAGAGAGCAGTGTAGGGGAGAGGGATCTGGGGGTCCTAGTGGACGACAGGATGACCGTGAGCCAACACTGTGCCCTTGTGGCTAAGAAGGACAATGGCACCCTGGGGTGTATTAGAAGGGGGGTGGTTAGTCGGTCGAGAGAGGTTCTCCTTCCCCTCTACTCTGCCCTGGTGAAACCGCATCTGGAATATTGTGTCCAGTTCTGGGCCCCTCAGTTCAAGAAGGACAGGGAGCTGCTGGAGAGAGTCCAGCGCAGGGCAGCTAAGATGATTAAGGGAGTGGAGCATCTCCCTTATGAGGAAAGACTGAGGGAGCTGGGTCTCTATAGCTTGGAGGAGACTGAGGGGTGACCTTATTAGTGTATATAAATATATAAAGGGGGAGTGTCACGAGGATGGAGCCAGGCTCTACTCAGTGGCAAACAATGATAGGACAAGGGGTAATGGGTACAAACTGGAACACAAGAGGTTCCACTTAAACTTGAGAAGAAACTTCTTCTCAGTGAGGGTGACGGAACACTGGAACAGGCTGCCCAGGGAGGTTGTGGAGTCTCCTTCCCTGGGGACATTCAAAACCCGCCTGGACACATTCCTGTGTAACATTATCTAGGTGTTCCTGCTCCGGCAGGGGGATTGGACTAGGTGATCTTTCGAGGTCCCTTCCAATCTCTAGCATACTGTGATACTGTGTGATACTGTGATACTGTGAATCTGCATATTGCTAATTTTTGCCTTCCATTGATACTCAAAATGCTATTGTGTACTCCACCATGGCTACAGAATGCTGCAGAAAGCTGTTGTAAAATTCAAGGATGTTCCTGATTCATGTAAGAATATCGCGGCAGAGAGCTTGTGGCACACTGTCCTTGTAAGAAAGCACCTATTCGTAGGCCGCATGAGGTTAGTGTTTCTTTTGTCCTGGGAGCGCCAGCAGATGGAGTACTTGAGTCTGATTTGGCCTAGCCCTGCCGGAACACAAATCAGACTGTGGTAGACGCCTCATACTGCAAACGACAGTAGCTAATCACAAAGCTAATAAAAGCAACACTGTCCGTCTCAGCTACTAACAGAAAATAAAGCTGCTAATAAAGTAGCAGGGAATCAAATGTACAAGAAACTAATTTAGAAAGTCTTGGCTTGTAAGTACTGATATTTAACTCAAAAGGCTCCATTGCAGGCAATTTTTGAGGTCAACAGACTAGAGTCTTGAGGACTGAAGGACAGAAGCTTTAATACCAACAACTTATCAGCTCGTTCAGGCAAAAACAATTAAGAACAAAGCAGGAAACAAGAAACCCTAGAGGACAGCTTCTAGCACTTCTCCTGGCTGTGGTGGAGGGAAAAGGTTACATCCCACCCAGGAGTAGCTGTGGCCCAATTCCCACCCACACTGGGGTTGTATACTGTTGTTGCCTCTCACGGTAAGTCCCCAAAACTGATCTGCATGCTACCAACACCACTTTAGAGATGTCATAAATAATATGTTCTCACCCTACCAGCGGTCAGCAGACACTGTGCAGAGGTTTTGCTGCATGGCCTGATCATGTTGTCTGAAAGGTGAGTTTATAAACTACAAGCACTGGGAGACCAAAATTTAGTTGTGGTTAGTGTCATTGGCTTTCATCTATCCTAGACATTGCTCTTTGTGTATTCTAGCAAAAGGGCAGCTATTTTTAGTTTAGTTGGGATTTACCTTTGTTGATTACACCTGGTTAAAAAAAGATAACATAATAATCACAGAACCACAGTCTGGTTTGGGCTGGAAGGGACCTTAAAGCTTATTCAGTTTGAACCCCTGACATGGGCAGGGATACCTTCCACTAGACCAGGTTGCTCCAAGCCCCCTCCAGCCTTAGATTATATTTTGTTATAACCTTAGATTATCTATTACTAGATTAGATTAGATTACATTAGACCTAATCTAAACCTCTCCTTTTCCAGTTTAAAGCTATTCTCTCTTGACCTATCCCTGCATAGCCTTGGTAATAACCATGAAGTCAGTGGACACTAATCCTCAGGGGGAATCTGTTAAATTACAAAGGCTATATGTATTACCTAGAGAAGGTACATATCTCACTCAGGTATCTTTGGTAAGCAAATGAACAGTATCTTGCCACAAGCTTCTCAAAACTTCATCTATTTTTATTCGTTTACCTAAGCTTTATTGCTTTTTGACCAGTGAAATAAATCAGAGGAATGTGCCATTCCTCAGCACACATCTGGCCAATTTATTGGACGTTATGGATATTAGGGAAGAATAATGAAGTTCTCTTCTTCCTAGATTCTCTACACATGTGCCCCCTCCAACAAAGCACACCAATTCTTTATCCTTTAAACTTGAGCATGCTCTGCTTTGCAGTGCCTCTAAATGCTCTTCTATGCTTACCAGGTTTTTCATCCCATACTCCAGAGGCTTGTCTCTCTTGTATAGCCACATGCATTTCTAACATAAACCAAGCAGGATTTTCAGAAATGCACAGCTCACCTAGCTAAAACACCTAGAAACTTCAAGGGCAACAGATTAGTGCTCCTATAAATAATGCCCCCTCAGTTGACACATTGCAGAAATTCATTTCTTCTTTTCCTCTAACTAACTCAGTTGCAGAAATCCTTAACCACAGCTTCTTTTTTATGCCTGAAGGGGAAAGGCTTACTGTGAGCTCTCTGTGTACTGAAGTTTGACCAAATGGCTCTTGAGTGGACCCCGTCCTACTTCAGTGAAATGCACAGATGAAAAAGAAAAATAATATGATGTGTAAGGATTGTTGTCCTACAAGGACAAACTGATAGCTGAGAGCTTTCTTTACTGCATAGAGCCTGTTGCTGTGAAGTCTTCTCAGTGGAGGCACACTCCTACTTCAAGGTTAAATCTGAAAACTGATCCTAATATGGTAACAAATACCAGATTTCTTTTGAAGTAGCCAACACAGAAAGGGGGAGGAACAAGCACCGTATTCACTAAAAACACACATTTTTACACTCTCACTGGAGTTTTCTGCTTTTTATAAAAGGATGTATAAGGATACATGACACCACCACAAAGACTCAAGTGATGAAGGGAAATAATATATTTTTTTTCCATTTCAGTTTCAAGCAACTTTAAGAAGGGCCATAATGAAAACTATATTAACAGGCACTAGAATTTCCTAAGTCTGTTCACCATAACGTTATTAATAAAATGTACATAGTGGCTATCTGTGCAAATTCTTATGCCTCAGAGGAGACTTCTGAATATGTCAGTGCCTGTCTATAACCTGACAAACTTTTTTTTGTTTCCCATGCAGGCTTGAGATTCAACTGTAACACCTCAAGCCTGTAATAATCAGGGGGTTAAGGTCTTTTTTTCCAAGTCCAAACAGCTGTGCAGACTTCATTAAAAAAATGAAGATGTTCAGACCATTGAAACAGCAAAACCTAAAAATAAAATAAAATAAAATAAAATAAAATAAAATAAAATAAAATAAAATAAAATAAAATAAAATACACTGGAACAGGCTGCCCAGGGAGGTTGTGGAGTCTCCTTCCCTGGAGACATTCAAAACCCGCCTGGACGCATTCCTGTGTAACATTATCTAGGTGTTCCTGCTCCGGCAGGGGGATTGGACTAGATGATCTTTCGAGGTCCCTTCCAATCTCTAACATACTGTGATACTGTGATACTGTGATAAAATAAAATAAAATAAAATAAAATAGAAGTGAAAATAAAGAATCAATAGCATTCCAGCATTTCCAAAGTTCGAACTCGATTTGAGTTCAATTAAACTGAATTGAAAGAGAGGAGTTTAGGTTAGACATTAGCAGAAGTTCTTTGCTATGTGGTTTTGGTCGACACATTTTCCTCATTATGGATTTTTTTGTCTGAATAGCTAATATTGCAGATAGTCATGTTTCTCAGCCCTCCCCTTTAATCCAGCCCTTTTGAACTTGCTCCTGAACACACAATGGAGCAAAACATGAAAATTTCATCATTTGTTTATTTCATAGAGTCATAGTTTAATGGTCTTTTAGTTGTCTTTGGCTTTACCTTTGTAAACTTTGCCTCTGGGCATTATGTTAACCATATTGCAAAATAAGATACTTCTATTAATAAATATTGGAGCAAAACTTCAAATCCCAGGGACACTGAGCCATTTAGTATTGAAAATTAGCTTTTACAAACCCATATCTACTTGAAGAACGAGTAGGAGGAGGTGCTAATATCTTGTAAGATCAAGCTTTTCATCCTTAAGCATTTCTTCATGATCCTTGGACAAAGTTTGTTTCCATACTGCATCTTGAGCAGAATGTGAATGTGCACAAGAACCTGAACACTCACAAGTCCATGGGACCTGATGAAATCCATTAACAGGACCTGAAGGAGCAGGCAAATGAAGTTGCTAAGCCACTGTCCATATTTGAGAAATCATGGCACTCAGGTGAAGTTCCTGATGACTGGGAAAAGGGAAATATAACCCCCATTCTCAAGAACGGGAAAAGGGATGACCCAGGAAACTGCAGACCAGTCTCACCTCTGTGCCTGGGAAAATCTTGGAGCAGGTTCTCTTGGAAGGCATGCTAAGGCAGATGAATGACAATGAGGTGGCTGGTGACAGCCAACATGGCTTCACTAAGGGGAAATCCTGCCTCACCAATTTAACCAACTGTATCCTGGGCTGCATCAAAAGGAGCGTGACCAGCAGGTCAAAGAGGTGATCCTGCCCCTCTACTCTGCTCTTGTGAGACCTCACTTGGAGTATTGTGTGCAGTTCTGGTGTCCTCAACAGAAAAACGACATGGAACCTTTGGAACAAGTCCAGAGGAGGGCCATGAGGATGGGACTGGAGCACCTCCCGTATGAAGACAGGCTGAGAAAGTTGGGGCTGTTCAGCCCGGAGAAGAGAAGGCTGCATGGAGACCTCATAGCAGCCTTCCAGTATCTGAAGTGGGCTTATGAGGATGCTGGGGAGGGACTCTTCATTAGGGACTATCGTGACAAGACAAGGGGTAACAGGTTAAAACTTAAACAGGGGAAGTTCAGGTTGGATATGAAGAAGAAGTTCTTTACTGTGAGGGTGGTGTGGCACTGGAATGGGTTGTCCAGAGAGGTTGTGGGTGCCCCACCCCCGGCAGTGTTCAAGGCCAGGTTGGACGGGGCTTGGAGCAATTTGGTCTAACAGAAGGTGTCCCTGCACATGGCAGGGGGTTGGAACTGGATGAGCTTTAATGTTCCTTCCAACCCAAACCAGTCTGTGATTCTATGAACATTTTTTTCCTCTGATGTTAGCCTTGATGCAGTTAATAATGCCTTGGACCCACTGTAATGAGTCAATCAAAATACAACCATCTGACTTTTTACCCCTGAAAAATGAAGATTTGCTATATGCAACTACAAAACTATGTTCTTAAAGGTAAACTCACTTCTCTTTATAATTGTATACTGTATACTCTAAAGCTCAAAATCCTTCTGTAGACTAAACTCCAAGCTTTTCCTTAATTTTCACATTTGGAATCTTTTCTACAGGAAGAATCTCCCAGTCAAGGGTGACATTAAATGCTGGATGTGTTGAGATCTTCTCTTATCATCAGAAGTCATTTCACATCAGCAGTGTGTTAATGTCACTTCAGGCAACATGAGAAATCTTTGTGTCCACATTGCCTGTCATTTTGAATTCAAAAGGTTTGCTTCACAAGTGCAAACATTTTTCCTGACAATTTTTGAGCACTAGAGACTAAAAGTGCAGCCCACTTGCTCAAACACAGGCTAAAAGCTCTGTCGTAAATGAAGTCCTGAAGGATTGAAGTAACTGTTTTAAAGTGTCTGAAACCACAGAGTCCAAACAAAAACTAAACAAAGAGCACACTCATTTGGGCTAGTTTATAAAAACTACAATAGTATATGCTGTATTTTATATGTAGCTATTACGCTGATGTGCACTTTCTAGGGCTATCACTGCCTGGCTGGTATAAATTCGCTGGTATAAATTCAAGTTCCGCAATATTAACCATAGATTGATTTTCCATTTTCTAATCAATACCCATATATTTTTCCTCCCATCATTCATCCTGCATTTTCACCTCTGACATCACAATTTCCTTCCATAACACTGTTATTTTCTGTTGATTTTCACCCTTCTTACTCTGCCTTTGAAAATGTCAGTCTGGAAAATGGCCACAGGGAGGGAGCCAGGCTGCAGGAGACAGGGAAGAAAGGTTCCAGACTTCTTCCAGTCATGTTTGAAGTGTCTGCTGCTGGTCCCTATCAGTGATGGCACAGCTCAAGCAGACAGACCTTTACCGAAACGTGCTGCAGATCCTGTTAACAGAGATACCTAACGGAGATGGTGTCTGCAAGGCTCCGTGGGGTGTAATTGATCTTGTTCCATGATCAATGAGTCTGTGCAGGGATTACAATTCTCTTTAAGCCTAAAAGCATAAGAAAAACAGCATGACCTGTTCAGCCTATTGAGAGGAAAACTTCTTTATTTTCCTCAAAAACAAAGGGGCATAGCTGATATTTCAGCACTGTACATCAGACATTTTCAATCTGCAAATACCAGGCTGGCCACAGCATGGTTTGAAATACACCAAAGGTTTTGTTAACACAGCACATGTTTCTATTTAAATGCCCTTTTACGACACACAGGGCATTAGCTCCAGCGTGGCACTTGCACCTCTGAGGCACCTTACCCTGCTGGTAATGCAGCTACAGCACCATCTCTGCAGCCATGTGGAGCTGGGGGCTGCCTCTTCACCCACCAAGAGCTCAACATGGAAAGTGTACTTGGACCACCACCGGTCCCATTATCCTCCCACATACTTGGTCAGGATTTGAGCATGTGTGTAAGCTGCCATGGTTTAAGATGAGCAAGCTGAAGTGGAAGAACTGGTGTGGATTTCATGATCAAAAGGATCTTCCATTCAGCAAGCAAATAGTACTGCCAGCAACATCTGCTGCTTTCACCCCCACTTTTCTAATCTTACTAAAGGTTTGTTTTAACCATGCAGTCAGCATCCTGGGATTGTACTGCTCTTGGAATCAAAAATTCCCTCTCCTGCTTAGGAAAAAGCCACTTTGAAGCCACTACGAAGAAACAGGGAACTTACAAACATGGATCCATTGCCTGGGTCTGCTTCAGATCTTTGTATCTGACCTCTGCCTAGCTCCTCTGTTTGTTTTTTCCCTACCACATAGGAATATTAAGCGTAATTATTACCCCAAACAATTTAGTGTAAGAAACACAGGATTAAAATTCCTGCTACAGAAGAAAACCACACCAGTTATTCCCTTTCCTAAACTGGTTATCTCCTGTCTTAAATTAATAAGTGACTTCTCATCACTACAACTTCTAGAGTTTAAAACCAGAGCCCATGTAATTGCTCTTTAGGACTGCTGCATCTGTGCAGGACCACCACCAGTGTTTGCCTTCCTTGTGGCTCCTCCACCCTTCTGACCGTCCCAGAAGCAAGCTGCTGCACCGTTTCCAGCCTGAATTCATTTCTCCTGGCTATTGGCAGCTGGAAATCTGGAGGCATTTTTGTAGTGTCATGAATTCATTCCCTTTCTTGCAATAAATTCCTTGCTAATACACCTCAAGGTCCCATTTCTCTTTATTAATCTGTGTTTACACAATAACTTAGCCTTTATGGCAGAAACAGCTGATGGCTTCCCCACTTGAATATATTTACTTGCTGTGAAAACCAAAATCTACCATCAATTTGTGCTTTACAGGCTCTTAAGTTTCCTTCCAGGTCTCCTGCTGGAGTGTTCAAATGATGCACCTTTTCCTGGATGATATTTCTGTCCTTACAATGACTACACTTCTTGGCTTACTGGTACTAACAGCTTTTGTCAGTGTTTCAACCCTTCCATCATTTGTCAGGGAAAACCAGTGTGCTTGCAGAGTCCTACCCATGTTACTGCTTACAGCCAGTGATAAAAGTTGTGTGTTTTCTCTGTGAAAGAACACATTTGCCTTTGCGCATTAACTGTTGCACTGAACCCAGAGGGTTTTTTCAGTCATTTTGGTATGCCACATCTTAAAGCATTTTGTGGTCAACAAGGAATTTTCGACCTGGAGAGACAAAGTCTACAGATAGCTTGAGTCATCTTCGACCTGGGACAGGACAGCATGGTACAAGCTTTTTAGTTAAGCAAAGAACATTACCACCCTTTTCCCCTTACCATCTGGACTAAGAAATGGCTCTAGTTCACACCAGGACTGATTCATGCTCCTATGCCCACAAATGCAACTCAGGTTCACCCTAGGAAGCATATTTGTGGTTGGTACTCCTTCAGCAGCCCTACTTATGCTGAAAAGGAACTGTCTGGGGATTTTTGAGAAACAACAGCAGCACGACTTATTAGCAGACAAAACCACTGCTCTTCCAAATGCAGAAAGTCAACATTTACGATGTGGTAAAAAGAAACCCTTCTCTTGCTGTTTGAAAAGCGATACTGGATTAGGTGGCCTGGCTTATTTCTACTCTGCGTTGTGCTAATCTCTGCAGGAGGTAAACCCTGTGCACTGAGGCTCACACTGGGAAGTCAGATACTGTCAATATCTGAAGGGACAGGAAGGTGTTTGGAATAACAATAGCTATCCTGCAGAGATCTTCATGAGCACACAAAATGCAGTTGCTCTTACATGGCATTTTGAGCCCTGTGCACAAACCTGCAACCTGAGCCTTCATGGGACCAGATACTCCACGTGCTGCTGGCAACCCAAGATGTGCACACCCAAACTCCTTTGAGATACTTTAATCGCCAAAGCCCCATCCCCTCTGAGCCTTTGCTGTTTCTGTATCCTTTTAAATGGCAGAGGGTGTGTTAGTAAAGACAAAATGTTTAATCCTTACACAAGGGAAAACTACTACAGGAATGCCACTCTGATACTTGTTTTGCATGTAGTTATAAAACACAATTTAAACCTGACTCCTCTACATATGCAAAGTAACTGAGAAATAGGTAAGAAAGAATTCTGTTTTAACTTGTTTGGCAAGAAAGCAGAGCTAAGAAACACTCACTTAGAAAAAATGTATTTAAGACTCTACTTTTGTCTTCTATCCCTCTACTGCGGTCCCAACACGCTTCTTCATACCGGAGTTTGGAGATGCTCTACATCAAGCAGTCAAGGTGCACATTGTGGTGCATTATGTAGGGGGTTGGTATTGGAACATTTGGGGTTTAGATTAGTATCAGAAAAAGTTTCCAATGATAAATAGAGTTCCATTCTCTGTCTAAATAAACAAGCATGGGTAACAGCTTTTCTTTTTGTTTGTGGTTGGTTTTTTTTGTTTTTTTTTTTAATAAGGAATGTTGTCAGTCCTATTTTATTATGAGTAATAGAAGGAGGTGAAAAAAAATCAATATAAGCACTGTTTCTAACCTATTTAAAACTACAATCACAATGTTATCGGAATGTCTTACAACACTGTTTAAAATCCAACAAGTAGACAAGGAAACAACAAATCTATGCAGGGTTTTTTATACATATGGTGAGAAAGTTTGCAAAATGTTAAAATATATTTTCTGTTCTGTATGTTTCTGGTACAGGGAATGATGTGTAGAATACTGTATATTTATGAAAGAGCCTTGACTTATACAAGCAATAATCAACTTCAAAACATACAATGTATATCTTAAAATATCGTATATCTTAAAATATCCCCTAGAGCTGCTCATATAAAGTCAAACGCAGCATCTACTAAAGTTCAGCCAGCTGACTCTCTTTTGACTCCAGTGGGCACTTGATTAGGCCCATGATAATTGTGAAGTACCTGACAGTCTAACTGTATTCATATGAAAAAAATCACATTGCATAGATTTAAACAGGAAGACATGCAATAACAAGACAAGTCACAGTATAGCAAAACCTTGTTTCTTTGGTGAAACAGAAGCAGATATAAAAGTTACAAAGATTTTAGATTTTCATTCACAAAAAACCCAGACATTCACATTATACACTATACAAGATAATAATATAAATAGAGAAAAGTATTATGTGCATTGTTTGGGGGTGAGGGGTGGGGAATGAACCGGCCAACACAGCAAGAACTGCCACACTGAGTGCATAAGGGTTGAGTACACTCAATGGGGTGATCACTGCAATTCCTTCAGAGATGTCATCTGGAACTGTAATTACTGTTCCCAATGAGCTGTGGCAAGGTCACTCCATGGGCAGCTGTGCCTGGTACAAACACTTACATGTTGGCCGGGTTTCAAATCTTTTCCTTTCCCTTCCAATTTTTATGCATCGTAACCCCACACTAACACAAAGGTGTAAACCTCCCACATGTGTTCTGTATTTGCAATGTTATTTTAAAAGGTATATCATAGGGAACTTACTGTTCTTTTATTTTCACTTTTTTTTTCTTTTTCTTTCTTTTTTTTTTTTTTTTTCCTGTGCCCAAAGGTGTACAAGGCACTTTGCAGAAATAACAGTCTTTTCTGTGGAGAGGTCGTTTCAAACATTACGTTCTACACTTACTGTACACATCCAAGTCAGTCATCGAGCTGACTGGGGTAAGAAGCCATAATAGAGAAGTCCTACGTACACACTGCACCAGCTAAAACCTATAATCTGTTTGTGCACACACATCTTTCTAGAAAGCCAAGATTCTGATTCTTCTGTGGGTCACACAAGTTTTCACCCATCCAACTGCAAACAAATGATCCTGTTTAGCAGGAATTTTGCTCTCCAAGGAAACAGCAGTTGAACTGAAAGATAGTTCCAAAACTGGAGCTCATGGGCCAATACTGCACTAGTGAGCTCTTTGAATCTTCTTTGCATGGGTAAAAAAACATCCAATAAATTAAATCAGTATGGCTTACTTCATTTATTTATGTACGCTTCACAGCTGCAGCATTCATACACAAACATTCATTACTTTATAAAAAGATTAAAAATGGTTATATATACAAAATTATTTACTTTTTTGATTTTTGTTTGTTTTTACAAAAAAAAAAAAAATCCCCCAAACACCAGGTCTATCTCCATTATAGAATGCAGAGACCTGTGATATAGACCTTGTGGTTAATGTCGTGAAAGTAATTTCTAATTTTCTTTTTTCCCCATTTTTTTCTTTCTTTTTAAAAAAGTGGCCGTGTTTGGTAAAGTTAATGTATTAGCACTTGGATTTTTTACAGGCCCGCTTTGTCATACACAACTCCTCCATGCAGTCCTTTTTCATGAATGTTGAAGCTGGAACGGAGAGCAGGAAAAAAATGTTCCACATTGCAATCCCTATTTCATGCTTCATACCACTTCTATGTGCTCTACCTAAACTTTGCATCACATGGACACAAACTGTACCTTGGATGGGAATCGGCACAGTTCCCATTTAAAAAAAAAAAAAAAAGATAAATTCATGTCACTTGTGTGTTTATCTTCACCTGATAACAACAAATTTCAGTCAGTGAAGTTATTTCAACCATTTCCAGCCTAGGTAAACAACATAAAAACAATGTCATAAATGACTGAAGACCTCTGAGGCCCTTCTAATCATAAATATGCCTGAAATTAGTGTGACTTTTCATTTTATATACAAGATTTTAAAACCAACACACAATCAAACACATTAAAATCATCTTATTTACATTTTCATTGGTGCTAAAATCGAGCTGTTTAAATATTGCAGAAGGCTGGTATATATCATAAAATGGTCCACACTGATGGTATATAGAAAACTATTATCTTTATAGGCTGGAAATGGTTTCCTTTTATCCCCATAAGCACTTCTCCTTTTTTTTTTATTTTTTAATTTTCTGATAAACACCATGTTTTTGCAAAATGCATTGTGAATACCGCAGTCCATAGTTTCAAAACAATTTGATAATACTCCTAATAAGTGATAGAAAAAGGCACAGAAAGTTATGACTTTGGCTGAAATGGTGGAGGATCCCCATTCACCATTTCGCTCTCAGCGCCTTGAGTCCTGCCACGTCCGGAACCAGCGATGATAGTGCTTTGATGAATTTGACAATGTTCCTTTTCCTGATGAAGAATGTTTATAGTAGTATTTCTTAGAATAAGTCCTTTGGTACGTGGATGCTGCCATAAGAAGGAGGGAAAAAGGGAAATTAATTTAAAATTATTTAATGACTAAGAGCTGGCTACACTTCACATTATGGTTCCATTTATTATGGATTAATTAGAGGGTTAACAAATGATTAACTGATACTCCCATCACATTACAGATAGGAGAAACATCTCTCACACTTAGTTAGACCATGGTTGCAAAAAGAATTGCTAGTGTTATTAGGAACCTTTGGTTTCAGGTGTTTTGTAAAAGTGTTGTTTACTTTAAAAAAATTTCAGTGGTTTCCGTAAAAACAGAAAAGGAACATTTTCCATTACTTTTCGAGGCTCTATGTTTCTTTCTATAGCTAGAGTGAGCAGTGCTGCTGTCATAGTGTCGTACCAGATTTGCACTTCTCTTAAAATATTATGTTTGTTACTTATTAATCCTAAATTAGCCTGTTGCCTGATCCAGCACTGGTTTGCTTTCAAAGAACTCACGATTCATGCAAGTAATTTTAGGCATATCCCATCTTCCATTTCCTTGACACCGAATGGTTGGAATATGACGCTGGATGAAACCATCTTTGCAGTGATATCTAATAAGGGAGTTGATCTCATAACGGGGTTTCATCTTCCCAAAGGTCCTTGCATTTTCCACAACAGGAGGCTGACCACAAGCAACTGAAAGGAAGAGAAGGCATAACACAAAACACCAGTTTGTAAAGGCACTTCTGAATATGGTACTGACCTTTAAACCCTGGCTAAGGGAGGGTGTCAAGAAGCCTCAGATTCCTAAGAGACACAGCCAAATAAGGATGGCAAGATCAGTTTTTTCTGTACTTCTCCAGTCTTGTAGACCAAATACAGTAATGATGAAAATTGGAAAACAGCAGATAGTATGGTTACCATTGCCTTTTAGGTTTAAATTTTTGATGTAAATTTGAGCCAAAAATGTTGGCATAGTCACACAAAGAAGTAATTTTCACTGAAAAGCTGCAAAACCTGAAAACTAGTGAAGTTAGTACAGGCATTTAAAAGAAAAGTCTTTTTCAATAGCTCTCATGTCTTCCTCAACAATAGACTATTTAAAAAGCACTTAGAACTGACGGATCCATGAAGGCTTAGAGAACATGTTAACAAAATGTTGTAAATGGTAATTGGGAACAATGAAGCATGCACAAGATTTTGGCTGCTTCCTTACTTTCCCATTGTGAAGAGACAGAGGCAATTCCTAAACTGTTCTGTGTAGCTCCTGATGTCAGCCAGGTTTCCTGCATCAGCTCTGACAGTGTATAAACCAATGGAGCTTTCCAGATTCCAGCTGTGCCATTAACGAGGTGGTTTGGGAAAGGAGGAAGACAAAGATCAGCATTACTGAAGCTGAAAAGCTAACCACATACAAGTGGTCAGCAGCTGCTCTGCCTGCCTGCCTACCAATACTCTGCTTCCCAAATGCTTTACAATGATGCCATTCGAGGAAAGAAGAGTTGGTAATATATTCATGGTATAGAAGTAAAACAGGCCTGCCAGGTACATGAAAGCTTCTTTAGCTGAGATCTGTACCTAAGAAGAAATTTGCCTGGTTTTAACCAAGAGTTTCAACTGTGTACACTTTTGTGCCTGACTCAAGAACAGATTAGATAGAGATGTAATGTGTGAACAGAAGATAACTTCCTGAGGCTAACCCAGTTGAGGGCTCACTATACTGACCACCAGAAATAAGCAAGAATTTTCATTTTAACTTTGTAAAACTGGGATTTAAAGAATGACACCCTTGTTACTGGAAACTTTGTACCTGTTCCTTTCTTGCAGGTATATGTAAGGTGATAATTGCATGGTACATCATTCCACTGCCCATTCTCATGCCATATTATAACAACACAGTCTTCTCCAGCAGAAAAGAAACTGTCTGGCTGGTTTGGTCTCCAGTTCTCATATTGCTGCAGAAAAAAAGGACCAAAGCTGTTATTCTAGGTGTTGGAGCATGTTTACATTCTTTTTTACAGAAGAACACACATTACCTTTGGTGAAGAGCAATCTCAATTGTTTGATTCAGGCTGTTAAGCATGAACTAAGCAAAGCTAGATTTATAACATCCTCCCACTCTTATTAACAGACTATCTCAATGGGAAAAAATATTCTGATCTAACTTCTCACTTACTGTAAACTGATGTCAGGTGGACAAAACAAAGTGACACAATTCATGGCAAGCAAAATCTGTTCCTAAGTGTGTTGAAACACATTCTTTCCTACATGAAGCGGAATGCCAGGAAATGCAGTAAACAGCACATAACCCTCGTTAGCCCACATCTACCAAATGGTAAATTACAGGCTCTCAGACTCAGATTATTTATTCTCTGACCTCATTTAATGAAGTCATTCAATAGGATGACATGCAGAATTAGGTGTAAAGTAAGTAAAGGTGTCAGAATGTGCCCCCAGATCATTGCAGATTGGTATTTCCATTAAAAAGACCTAGGTGGCAGATTGAGCATATCCAGCAGCCTTTCAGCTTTAGAAATGATGACTCAAATTCTGCCCTCTGTAAAAAAACTAGTTCCAGACATCTATGGATGCATATAAATAAAACCAGAAACTGGTGAGTTAATTTTAGAAGTGGAAATCTGATTTTTCTGGTATATGACCAGAAAAAAAGAATAATAATAAAAAGAACTTTCAAATGCCTGAAAATTATCTTTAGCATATATATATATATACATATATAGTTTCTTAGAACTGCAGCTGGGCCACAGATCTGGCATATCGATTTGGGCAGTTTGTTCATCAAGATCCAAGCTGGCTACATGCAGATCTGTACTTATTTAGCTCCACAACACTGCAGCTTTCAGCCCTGTATCTGCCTAAAGATATGTCCCTACCAAAAGCTGCGGATGCCAGCTGCTGACAAGCTGTGTACAGCTCCATGCACTGGTTAAACAGACATGTATTCCACTGTAGAGTACACTTTTTAAAGCATGGCTAAGCTTGTCATTGCAGTGTCACTTTTGAATGAAAATTAAGGAAGATTCAGTATTTTTTTAATCAATAAACAGGAAAAATAGAAACAGAGAGTCACACTGGCTGAAAATCTATGCAGTGGTCCTTGGTAGTGGACATATAGGCTACTGTCCTTGCAGACGTGCAATAATCTTTGTCCCACTTTTTGTTTCATCTTGATCCCAAAAGAAGCACAGAAATTTGAGATTTGCCTAACATTATGCAAAGAAAAGCAAGAGAGGATTTGGGAAACAATCCTTAGCAATTTTCTTTGGGATTTCCGTTGTGTCAATCCAAGAAGAATTTAACGAAGGATAAAAATAGAATCTGAAAGAACTAAAATTCACATAAATGCCAGATATTAACCAGGCAGCTAGCCCCTTGTATGGTCAAAATGACACAGTTTCTGTAGTGCTTATATTTTTCTCAGTGCTTGCATCTTTCTATCTAGAGCTGACACATATAAATATCATAAAAGTTTAATTTTCTATTTTCTTAACTTTATGAAATAACCCCTATTCACTGCTTGGGCAAACACATTTTAGAAAGAAAGTTAACATACCCCCCACAAGCAGTATTTACTTTACAATGAATCAAAGTATGAAAAAACTGACTTAAATACTTAACCTTTTCCTACCAGGTGTCAACTTACCTATCACAGGTTTTTTATTATCCAAGCAATTTATCAATCATGGTCTAAATAAATTTGTTCTGCACTATTTAGTACCTTTAATAAAACATCCCCCTTTTTATGCGGAACCAGCTTAATTCAATCTCTGCATTCCTATATTACATGCTAACATATAATATAACATACTATAGTATAACATATATACTAACATACATACTAACATAAGCTACAATACATACTAACTCATTTACTCAAGTCCAGAATTCAGCATATCACATTAGCTTATAAATGAGAGTCTGAGTTTCTCAAGCACAGTAGCCAAATACCAAACATGTGAGTCAAATGGGATCAGTGGTGTGGGAGGCTTCCTGCAACACGTAATGCAAAAATAGAAAAGCAAGCTCTGTGCATATCTCCTGGGACAGGGAGAAGGAAAAGCGGGAGGAAGGAATATGCCCATGCATGGAGTGTACTAATGTAACTTAGCGTGCTCCAAGACCCCTTTTCCAAAAGGGTATTTTGGAATAGCATCTGAGCCAAGGGTCTAGCACCTTTTTACAGCAGGTCTGGTTAAGGATGCAAAAAAAAGTTGCCCCATAGGGAAGTGGGGGAAGTCTGAAGTGTTGCAGATCTGGTGTGAGCAGAAAGAAGTGATCACCTCTGAGTGCCCAACACAGCTGAGAAGATTTGCTAACCTCAGTCACGAGTGTAATGCATGGCTGGTTACATGGCTCAGATGATGGGCAGTAGCTTCTTAAAATAAGGCAATCCAATCTCCTTCAAGAATATGCCCAGATGTAAAGACACATAGAAAAATTAAAGAAAGCTAGTGGTAGAAAAGTTTAATCAATACCATTCTGACAGCAAATGAAAGATTTTAATAAGCATTGCAGCTGTTTCTGGTGGAAATGATACTAGAGAGCAGTTTGCTTCCACACGGATCACAGTGTGGGAATGAAGGATATTTAATGGCTGTTGGGGGCGTGTGAGCTGAAGGTGCTCAGCAGCTTGCCAGCTCCTGCCCTAAGCAAAATATTAGACTCCATATGCTCTTACTTGCCTTGCCATAATGACTCCAAAATTGGTGTTTGCTTTGCTGGCAGGGCTGCTGTGTAATGGCAGAGGATTATATCTAGGCCCTGTGGTTTATTCAAGAATGTCTGATATCCTCAGCGTGACTTGCTGTTACCTCACATCTGATGCCGTCATTGCACAGATTTATTTTGGCTGAATAACTCTGATATTGCTTGGGTTTAGTGCCAGAATTGCTTAGCAGAGGAAGTTCCAGACTGCTGAATTGCTTTCTTAGGTCTCCGCCCAGCTCCTCTGTAGTTTTTCAATTCCTTATTTAGCCACTGATAATGAGATAATGATACAAAAAAATTCTCACAGTTTGAGTGGCATAAGTTGCTGGACAAATAAACTAATATTTTGCTTTCCACTTATGGATTACATTTTTGCATAACCATGAGCATGATTCTGGTTTTCACTTACCCTAGTGTAAATCAGGGGTGGCTGCACTATCTCCAGTAAGTCTATATGAGCAAAAACTTAATGGGAAAGAACCAAGTACCTTAAGTCACATAGTGATTTGTAGTGTTTGTTTCCAAAGGTATCCTTTACAGTCTCTCATAGCAAGTGTGCTAAGTGTAAAGACTCCCCTACCCTTGCAATAAGTGCAGTAAGCATCTAAGACACTCAGATCATAATTATTCCGTAGGGAAACACTGCTTAAAATATCCTGAATAAGGTGCCCTTTCCAAAGTGTCTATGTCATTTAAGATCTTCATATTTCATTTTGTTACTGGCTTTTAGAAATGTATATTCTACAAAAATAAGGGAAAAAATAACTTAATTCCTTGGCAACATGTACTGTTTAAGTTTGTTTGGTTTTTAAGATCGCATCCAAAAAAGATCAGCCATATTCACAGACAAGCCAAAAGCTTCTGATGTTGTTCCAGCCACCCTGCTGCTAAGTTATGTTTTCATGTGAACTGTTATTGTCCCAGCAGACCAATGAAGCTGCATTAAGGAGCACTGTGTTTGAATTGATAAAGCTCAAGATACCGTTTTGCCAAAAACCCAGCTCCAGTTAATACCTTTACCAGTACTCTCAGATGTATCATTCATAAGATGCAATTTATATTTCTCAAAACCTAGACAGATTCAAATGCTAAGTTAATACATGAAAGAAAAGCTCCTAAGACCATTTTAGTCCTCAGTGGAAATACTTACACTAGGTGATCATACAGACAGACCTAAAAAGTATTGCTACCTTTGATTTTAAAGTAACTTTACCATGACACATGTGAAGTTTTCCCCTGGATTAAAATGCAAAGCATTTCTAGACTGTTTTAGGACATATAATCCTAATAAGTACATGAGTCAAAATGTGCTTCAAAGGAGATATGTCCCACTACACTTTTCTCCTCTAGCTATGAAGTGTGCTTTTCTGAGGTGGCTGGGAGGAGGGAAGTTCAAAGTAGTTCAGGGCAGTGAAGGCTGGAAGTGGCACTCCAAAGGCTTAGGTAGACGCCACTACACCAAATATTCTGCTCAACTTTCAACATCCATGATTGCAAGACACCAGTTTGGTGGGTTTTGTTAAAAAAAAACAGGTTTCTTTGTAATCAGGTAACTGCAGCACCTAGCCTTGGGAGCAGGATTTTGGTCTTTGTACATTCATTTGGTTCTTTCAGAGACACACCACTAGTCTGTCTTCCCACCATTTCAGGCTGAAAACTGGAGCTCCTGTTATGCTCTTTATGCCTTTAATTATACTGTAATAATTAGTTAGTTTTTCTTGTGCATTTTTTTTGTCTGTTTGTTTAAACCAAAGCCCACCATGACACATTGGGTTTACTTGCTCTAGCTTTCTCTGCTAAACAGCACTGAAAATTTTCCTGTAGAAAGAGAGTGGATGGTCCATGGGTTGGAGCTGCAGCTGAGATAGGGTTCAGTTCTTCAGGCTTCCTACATGGCACTAGACAATGCACTTGGCTGGCTGATTCACAGCCTGTAAAACACCGACAATTTATTCTCTTGTCTCACTGGAGGAGTTTGGATATGATGGTTACAAAAGCCCATGAGGGCATTTTATAAAGTTTCACATTCTGGGGGAGGATTTCCTTACATGGCATTGAATTAACTCACAGCCATAATCTGGCAGTTGGGTGACAGGCTGACACTGAACATAAATTAAATCTAAGAAAGTCAGGGTTATAGCAAGAGCTCTAAAATAGCTAACCTTTTTGGCTAGTCCCTAGCTTTTCTCATTCAGATAGTTGCCAGTCAAAATGAATAAGCATGGCCTTCCCATCATGAACAAGATCATACCTTGTGGGAGATTTGTTATTTTAATTTTCAGATAAGCAGCCTTATTTGAGGGACTCCTTTCCTTCTTAATGAGTAACCTGCTCAGCTCTTTCAGAAGTTTGCACCACCAAGCTCTGTCTCGGCTTTCAAAATCATTTGGAAATTTCAGCCATTCCTTTATCTCCAAAAGGCACACCAAGTGGCTGAGGTAATTGCTTGGATTTGGCTTTCCAAAATAGTCAACAAGCACTGTGTTTAATGAAGCACAACAAAATAAACTACTGATGCAAACAAACCTTTACTGCTTGACTGCCTTATTGTCTGAAGGCCGATAACGTTTTGTACCTAACTAAAGGCAGGAAATAATTTACTAGAAATACATCTATTTAATTTGCAGGGTTAAGGGTTTCCTTCTGGGGAAAAGGAAGCATGTTTTTAGCATGTTTAAATAAGCTTAAAGTACAAATCTGTCTCGTCATTTTTTGACACTTGCTATTTCCACTGTGATTTTTATTTTCTTTCATTCTGGCTGCTTTCCTGTCTGATTGCTTCTTAATGCAAGACTAATGAGGCAAGTAAAAAGAAAACGACCAAAACCAAGGAAAGATGTAGGGACTGACAGACTGGATTCTCTCTGTGCCATTTCATGTTAAAGTGAAGGAACACTTTTTGCCTGATAATTATCACTAAACAAGCTGAAACTATGACTGCAAAGCTTACTGCCTATTGTCCTTCCCCTCACATCCTCCATATGAATAGCAGTGCATTTTTTCACAACAGGAGACAAATTCTTAGGAATCTTTATACGGAAAGCCCCTAAAGAAGTCCCTCATGTGGAGGTTCTGTTATAATTAGATAGCTCAGCTAAAAATTACATCTCATTTTCCTGGCAATTACCTAGCTTTATAGGTTGGTTGAGCTACAAGATCAGCACAAAGTTACCGTGAGTATATGGATCAGTTCAGAAAACCCTGATTTGTGGCTTATCCTGTTACACAGCACCAATTCTGTTACATGAGACACTCGTGAGAAGTTCGAAAGGGATTGCATTTCCTTTCAGTACAAAAAAACTCAGAGACATTACTGTGAAGATTTGGCAATGTCTGAAATACTTCCATTATGTTCACCTAGTATGTAAACATGTTTATACTTTGGGAAAGACAAGAAACTACCATATAGCATAAGCTCTGCTTCACTTAATTTCACCCCAGCCCTTCAAAGGGTTTTTCTGTTTAATTTTATGAATGGCAGCAGTCTGACAGAACTCACCAAAAGTATTCATGAGGTTGAAAACTTCATTCAGTGAGTGCTTAAGCACATATCTTGCTTTGAAGACATATGTGGTGCCCTAAACTCTATAGGGTAGATCACATGCACCATACAGACACATGACAAAATAACTTGGCATGTCAGGAGGGACCAAGCTAAATGTGTTGGTAAATCTTTGCTGTGAGAGATTCTAGTCTGTTTGAAGACAACTGCTATCTTCAAACTTATGTAAAAGTGCACACATATGTAGAAGTACACGCAAAACCCACATCTCATGAGCCTGATAATTTTTGGATCATGGCTTCCCTTGAGCCCTTAATCTGAGCTTTATTTGCATGGGATTTGGGAAACTGGCAGGATTTAGATGAGGCAGGCACCCAGCACACTGTGATCAAGACAAAATCCCAGAAGGACCTTTGCTAACAACCTTTGTGAAAGATTTCACTTGAAAGAGTTTTTTTGGTAACAGAGCAGTGGGATTTATCAAAAAACTCTTTGATTTCCTATGCAATAGTTAGAAAAAGAAAAGACTCTGAATAACATAAACTAATTTATATCTATTAATATCCACAAGCACTGATTGATTGCAGATTGAATAAGCAGTAACATCTAAGGAAAAATAAACTTGGGAAGGAAATTTAAGGAGCACAAACAACACAAGTGAAACAGGCCAGCTGATGGAGCTGAAACATAAAAGCAGTATCAATCCCACATTTGGGTGGAGTTGATGGTGTTATGGAGTAGATGACTAACTTTTTGTCATTAATTTAAAACAATACCGTAGTATGACTTCTGTAAAACCACTAAGCATGGCAAGGAACACCCACTAGATGGCAATGTCTACTCACTTCCGAGTCCAGCGACTAACTACGAGCAGTTTTAATAATTATTCAGAAAATTTGCCTTTTATTAACTCTTTAAAAGCAAATTGAAGCCAGTGGACACAACTCCATTGACTTGTATCCGCTCTGTAGCAACTCTCCTTAGCGTAAAAACTTCCATCATCACACACAGTACAGTTCAATTCTGCAGTTATGCAGTGCTTTCTTGGCTGTCAGAAAGCACCGTCGCACAGAGACTGAAAAATGAGTGACAAAAACCTGGTGAAATGCTCTTGCTATTGGCCAGGTGTTTTACTGTGGAAGAAAAGAATTGTAGAGTGTTACATTTTGGTTGGTATAATACATGTTCTTTGGAAATCGCACTAATATAATTACATATTATCAACATGATGGAAATTGTGTTGGGGACTTACTCTTTTTGTGCACAACTACCAGGAGAGCCACTGAAAAAGGGAAAATCCTGCACTTTGTCATTTATGTCAACAATTACTACAAGTTTGAAGCTGTCCAAGAGATTTAGCCCAGAGCCAACCATAACGAGGCTCTGAAGTAACTGTTGACCCTCCTGGTAAAAATGAGACAAAACCCTACTTTGTCCAAGAGGCTCTCCTTACTGCCTGAGACATACTGAACTAAAAACATACCTGCCATTAATAACGTTATATAGTTCTCCATTTAAATGCAGGTCAAATGAGCATCTTACAAAGAGGCTGTAATGACTGACTGCAGCACAAAACCAAAAAGTTTGGTAAATTTAAAATCTCCTTCCCCAAGGATCCTGTGGGACATGGGTACAATGAGCTTTTTGTTTGCAGCTGACTACAGTACTTTTTAGTTTGCTTTATTTAACCTCCCGAGGCAGGCCCCTTCCCTACAATACTACATGCCTTTTTGAAGATTTTCGTGTTCAATAAAGTTACTCTTTATGAGAGGGGTGAAGTTTCATATTTGCTTGAGTTAAAGCATTCTGATTCACTGACCAATAAATGCCTGAAAAGAGAGGGCTTTATTTTTTGCCAGAATTAAACATTAAACTTCTGTTTTGTTTTCCTCTTGGTTTTGTTATTTGTTTTTTTGTTTTGGTTTTTTTTGTTGTTTTTTTTTAATGTAGCTACCTAACAGTGACAACCTGAGGTCTAGCATTGCAAAACACAAAACATAAATGCTCCTATGCCGAACAGAATTAAAACTAACATAGAGTCTCTGACAGTTTTAAAAGTGGCAATATGCCCCATTACTTTCCTAGCTGGTAGCATTCTCCAAGTGACAGACAATCTGGCCACAGACACTAGCCAGCTCCTTATTACAGCACTAATCTTATGTAATGGGAGTGAGCTCACCACCCTACAAAGCACTAATTATCAACAGCATTTTCCAAAGGATAAGAATAACTCCCCTTGTGAGACAGAGGCCCAAGGCACAACCCCAAGTAGCTGTATGTGCTTAATCCATAACATGAATAGTTCCAAAGGTCTCCTTTACCGGCTGTGCCTCCTCACAAGGGTCCTTAACACCAGCAATCCAAATACAATGGAGAAGCTGCCAAAAGCAGCACCATATTTTTTCTATTTGGATGGGTGTACTTTACAGCTGGAAAAGCTAATATTCACAGAACTAAGGGAATTATTTAAATTTAATTTCCTAAGATATTTTCAAATGTCACATTCTGCTCACTCTTCCTTTGATCAAGCCAATTATTAAATGTCTCTACTGATAGTGTAAGTTTTGTTATTTTGTAGTCTGAGTTACATCAAATTGAATGTATACTAAGATCCAAGTAGGCACAGACAAATTCCTCTTTTAGCATAGTTGTGTGAAGATTTAGGCTTTGCTTTCTTTTCCCGTGTCATTGTGATATTTCCCAAAGGTACTTGCTTTTATTGCTTAAAACTTTGTATGATAATTATGGGATGAAAATTCTCTGTGATTCATCTTTAAAAGAGTTGTTCACTATCAAAGAGAAAAGTCTAAGAAAAGTGTAAGTACAATTTGGTTCTGTAATTTTTATTAATGTAAACAAAGTCTTACATATATCCATTTTCATTCTTGTGTAGATTGTAAATCAGAGGAAAACTTATGCTTTCTCACACAAAATGCCAATGGAATGGCCCAGAAACTACAGAAAAAAAAAATGAGATCCAATAAAACATACCCTTTCAAATGCTATATTATTTTCTTCTGCCTCTTGCATCTGTCATTGTAATCATACTTGAAAGGTCTTGAGCAGAAATTAGCTTGATTTTCATCAAGTAATGAATAATGATTTTCAGGAAGTAATGAAAAATGTTGGGATGCTGTGAGTTCTCTGAACACACTTTAGTACCTGCTCTCACTATCTTCACCTTTAAGATAAATTATCTGAAGTTAATGATTAGGCAGATATGCCAAACTTTGCAGCTTACATATTCCCTTCCTACTGGTCCATGCAATCTTGGATGTTGCTGGCATTCCCAGTCCATGCTTGTGGCAGTGGCCCCTAATCTCTAGTTCTCACTGAACTTGCACCACAAGTGAGGATCTAGGGTTCCCGAAAAAGCATTCACTTTTTATGTTGTACTAACACAGCTGCAATCAGCTCTTTTCCTTTAATATAAAAAGGTAACTGTTGCTGCTGCCAAAGTGTTTTTTGTGTGGTCCATCAATACGAATCCACCTCTTCCAACCACAGGAAACATTAAAAAATAATTTATTTCAAAACCAGAAAAAATCAAAGGAAAAACAGAAAAAAAAAGAAAGAGGGGAGGGGGAAGAAAAAGAAGAGAGAGAGGGCAGGAACACATTGTAGATGAGAAAAGACTGTTTCATGCCATAGGGATACAGTACAGCAAATCAGAACAAATTAGTTTCATATGGGTGGCCAGCAATGGATTCCACAGTTTAGTCTCATCTGAACACTGCACAGAAAACTTAATGGTTCTTGCTCATTTGATTCGTGAAACTATCATCCCCTGATTCATGAGGTAAGGGAAATTTCCATAACCTCATCTGAGAATTAAAGTTTTCTCACATTACTAGACCAATGACAAAGGTGAGTTTATCACTTTTATTTCACATATACTGGCAAGAATTGTGCTCCCTGGATTTTGGAAACCAAAAGAAGTGAGACAGCACAATATTTATGTGCCAGTGCTGCATGTGACTAAAGCAGCTAAGTGGGTATGTGTATCCAATAGCTCACTGTAGTTAGAGACAACGTGCAATGCACTTGTAAGTACATTTATTGGTCTCCACTAAGGAAGTCATGTACGTGCTTTGTCCAACTATAGTATTTGATATTGGCTGGCTCTTAGCTTCAGTTTAAAAAATCTCAAGAAACACAATTTGGCATGAGCTGAAAAAGTCAAAAATTGAGTAATTCCCTTCCACTGAATTCATTGGTTGAACTACCTTTTAGGTGGAAAGAAAAGAAAAAAAGTTATTTGATTCCTTTTCCAAAAATTGCTAATAAAATGAATGCCAACACCTGGCAAAAGAGTTCCTTTCAATGGAATATTTTAGTTGTGGGTTTCCTTACATCCATGGGAAATGAGTACCAAAGTAATGCAATCCTTGTTCCAAAATCTCCAATGGTAGAGTCTGTGGTTCAATGATTCCTAATTCTTGGGTTGGTTTGTTTTTTTTTCTAATGGTTCAGAAAAAAAAACTGGGCCAGCTGCACACTAGGCCAACAGTTTCATCCACAACATGGTTTGCTGTTGCTGCTGTTGTTTTTTGTTTTTTTAACAAAAAAAAAACAAAGCATCAGAATTTTTTTTTCTTTTAATCCAAAACCTAATGAAATCATGTAAGCATGACTTTCAGATGATAGCAGGCTGTATTGGCAGAAAACTCGAACAAGTATCAAGGTAAAGATGAACGTACATCACTTGTAAATGACACAGTCTACCTAAGAATATAATGACTTTTCTGATAGTATCTCTAAGAAAACTCTTATACTGAAGGAATCCTCAGCAGATGAGAAAATTTCCTGCATGCCAGAAGTGTTGAATAGAATTGTGGGTAGATAATATAATGTTAGAGACAACATGGAGCTGGGCAACAAAGTTAAAAACAGCTGAATTACAGATGCGCCCTGATATCTAGAACACAAGAATTATTTAGATTTAGATTTTTGCTGTATGCATGAGCTGCCTCTAATCTCAGACATTCAATTTAGAACCTGAGTGTAGAGTGAATTTTGATTTTTATGATCACAAGTTATATTAATGCATTTAATGCTGTCATGACTGCTCTTCACTTGCAAATACATAAACAATGCAACATTTAAACACACACAGCATTCAAATTCATTGGAATTTTAAGACATATTCAGGAAAACACATTTGAGGCAGATATATTTAATATATGATATTCATATTAATTACTAAAGAAGCCATAAATCACTGTAACCGGAAGAGTGGTTACAAAGTATGAAAAATGAGTTAAAAACTAGGGAAAAAGAGCAAATGAGGAAGCTACTCAGAACCATAATATCCAGAAACCATATGGAATAAGTTATGAGGCAAAGCCATTGAAACAACGAACATAAGTGATTTCAAGAGACACCTAAATTGTTTCCGAAGGAAGAGGCAGGGGGAAGTTGTTAAAAATAAAAGTGGAAAAAAGATCAATCAAATGAGAAATCTGTTTGACAGATGGTCTTACTTTGCTCTTAAATATCTTCATTTCATAATATTGAAAATTAAAGTAAAAATTTAATACTACATTTGCACAGTAGCCTGAATAAAATAAAAAAATAAATAAATCTCAGCCCTAATTTTAATTTCCTTCAACTAATTATTCAGTGACATACTAAATTTGTCTTTGGAATATATGAGCATATATCTTGTTTTACATTTCCCAGAGTAAGATGAGCTGCTGCTTCAGGCATTATGTTTACACCCAAATTCATTTCACCTTATTTCAGATTCCTTAGTGAATCATAGACTCTTTGACCAACTACTGCAGATGGCCTCAACCACCCTTGAGCTCCAACGAAACCTAAACCACACTCAAGTGGATGCCTATTACTGCCAGTGTGGTGTAAGAAGACTCATGAGTAGACAGAAAATCACTCATCCAGAAGGAGTATAGTTCAAGGTCATCGTCCATCTTGTGCTCGCCAAGATACATGAGGACAGGTAAGATAAAATGATTAAATTAAACTCTTCTCCTGCAAAACTTTGTGGCTCCAAGAACAAATGAGTGCATTGGTACCAGCACAGATGCACTGAACCATCAGTCATGGCAACAAAATATTTCATTATCTTTCTTTTTTCCCCTGTGTTGTCACCTGACATAATGGTAGTTTCCCCAAGAAATGGCTTTTTTACAAGTCACTTTAGAGGACTTTAAAACTCTGTTTGTTTGCATGAAATGGTAATAAACAAAGCCTGTTTTGCCCTAGGTGTCTTTCTCCATAAGTTGTAGTCACATGGCATGCAGAAATGATCATTGCGTGCATGTGTGAGAATGTGCATATGTGTTTCCAGATGCTTTCTTTAAGAAGAATTCACAACTGGAAAAAAAATAATAAGCATGACCAGTTTGTTCATTTGGTTGGTCGGGTTTTTATGTAGTGTTTTTCAAAGTGTATTAAATAGCAACAAATCACCTGTCACTTCTACAAAACAGCCTGTTTTGAGTTGGAAAAAGCTTAATCGTTTCCTCTATCCATCAACTCTTTTATCTAGGTCAGTTAAGGGTCGGTAGAGAGTGTTCTCCCTCTCCATCTGGTGATTTTCCTTCTTGTTTTAAGGCAATAAGAGGTATCAACAGCACCTTAAATTTTTATGAACAGATTATTAGTTACAGGCCTCCTGAACCACCTAAGGATGGCTGTTTCTCTGTTCTAGATGTGGAGCTGCCATACAGACTAGAACAATCTCCAGAAGTACTTGAGAAGTTCCTTTGGGCACTTTCACAGACCCAGCAAACACAAGAGCTTGAATGTCATATCCTCATCTGAAAAAAACATGCTGTTCCATATACAGAACAGAGAGAATTGCCACGAGTCCTTGTACACAACCAGAATAGTACAAGCCAGCCTAGCAGAGACCCTTAAACTGTGGTCTCAGACTTGACTTTTTTTTCTGTTTGGAAGCTTTGAGAGCTCCCACATATGAAATAGTAAGAACTAAGAATAAGATTTCAGTACTATGCCACCAAATAGTAGTTATCCCAGAACAAAAGTTTGCTGGCTGTTTGCTTGTGTGTATATTTAGTGACTGCATTTTTTAATACAGCTTCCTTCATTGCTAGTGAGAATTTGATAAGCCACCACAAAAAGAAATGAACAAGTGATTTAGTTTCAAAGGCATCTTACCAGTGGGCTACCATCAGTCCAGCGGAAATCACGCTCAAACATCTTGTCATTGAGGCCAATCCACTGGTAGTCATGCCCAATGCCTAAGGAACCAGAAGGATATTTTATTAACCTTCCCATAAATGGAAGAAATTTCACCAAAGAAAATGAAAAGAATTTGCACAGAATGAATCAGAGACCATGTTCTTAAGGTTCTCCCACTCATTATGCAAACAACTATTTACAGACTGGTTTTCAACTTTTCAATTTTATTTTGGGGTGTCTAGAAAAATGCAGATTCTTGCCTTACAGTTTATAACAAACCAGTCTCTTCCCTCCTGATGGCACCGCCCTAACAAAACAGATTAGTTTCCTACCTGAGTGCATTTGAGGGGAAGGAAAAAAAAAAAAGAAAAAAAAAAGGAAAAAAAAATAGAAGCACGTATTTTAATCTACATTTTTCAAGTTTTGTTTAAGCTATGACCAGTATTGTCTAAATTGTGCAACAAAACATATAGGAACTACTTCTTTATGCCTATTTCATACAATATGTGGTAGTGTGGTCATTGGTATCAGGTGCATAAACTATCCAAAACCTTCAAAATAAAAAAGGTTTCATCAGTTTTCAATGCCAAAACACTAGTTCTTGTTCTCGTCCTCAAAACCAAAGTGTTTTCAATATAACATATAATAACTTAATAGTGATAGGGAGCTTGCTTTGGTTGCAAAAGTGAATGTGAAGAACACAAAGTGTGCCTTTTAAACATTCTAAAAGTATATTTTAAGATGGAGATGTAAAAGGCTGAGTGATCAGGAGGATATTTCACTAGCTCTGAGCCCTCAAAGCCTGCTCTTGTTTGGAGGAATCCTAACAGTACATACGGTTCACAAAGGTCTGCTCCTCATGAGACAAGATGCTTGTCAAGTGTGCTCCCTGGAGACGGCATTCCCTTTCAGCTGTGTCCCACGTACGCCGATGGGCAAAGTATTTGTAGCACTGTCCTTGGAACTTGTGCCAGCCATAATCACAGGTCTCTGTGTCTGTGACAAGCAAAGAAATCACTGTCAAGGGGTGCAAAACACAGGCATGTTCCATGCAAGTAGATGGATTTTCCACAGGGCAAACATTCAAGAAGATAGACACCCATTAAGTAGTACAAATGCAAACCTTCAACACTCATCTTTGAGACCTCACTACATTTTCAGGTAGTTCTATTTAATCACTTTCAGTACAAGCTGCAAGAACATTACTTGTGTACGAAGTATAATTGCAACTGGTAACTTGTGAAACTCTTTCATTGATAAAATTGTGCTGTATGTGGACAAATTCAGGATATCTTCAGTCCATAACTCTGGATAAATGAAATAACCAAGAAGTTTCATCAATCCCCAAACAAATCCATGCCTGAAAGCAACCTTTCCAGAAGTGTAGATACATTCTGGGTATGAAATTGGATTTGTTATTTTCAGTGAGTCAATATAGTCAATAGCCCATACCATGCTTTGGCTAAATGGGATCTTTCTGCATATAGTACAGAAAAAGCTAAATACTACAGAACATGCCAAGGATATATGACTGCAAATTCTTTACCAATACTATTTTTTAGGTTTGACCAGCTACCAACTGAAAGACAACTGTGTAATAATTTTTCTGACAAAACAAGGCAGGTTCTTATTTTGTAGCAGGAAGAGGACATTCACATCCTGAAGCACAAAGTGTAAATTTTTTTTTAAGACTTAAATCTTCCCAGATAAAAACTAAACTGTACATGTACATGAATGGGTTTAAAAATGCAAACTTATCACTTCAGAGGCTTACCAGAATTTCTCTGACAATTTCTGGTAATGCACTAACACTGAAATCATTGTCTTTATCAAAGTCTGGCATCAAAAAACATTTTCTGAAAGTCATCAGTACAGACGTAAATGTACCAAATACAAACGCATAATGGAGCTTACAATGATTATCTCTCTTCAACAAATTAATCTGTAGAAAACTGCTTGTGCTTTGAGTAATCCCAGTTTTGATAAAGGAATGTAATCTATACTACCAACTTCTCAGTTTTTTATCTTTTCCCTCTTTGTATGCCGCATAAGGTACAGGATGCTTTAATCTCTGGCATCTAGGCCATTTTAAAGTTTAGTCTGCCTCTGGCCTTCTAGAACATTTGTTTAACCACATGGTGTTAACTAACAGTGCTATGTCCTTCATGAAGGCTCTTAAGGTTTTATTATTCATCTTGTTCAGAGACTGCCTTGTCCCACAGGAAAGAAGTCAGATAATAACAAATGGCACTGCATGCTGAGAAAATCATGTCCAGAGAGCATTTCCAGGCTATTCTAATAAAGCTTTCCCTGACCTCTGCTAGGGAAGAAGTGCACAAGCCAGGAGATCTGCTGAAAGGCAAACAGGGGAGGCAAAGAGGCTGGAAAACACGAAACCTAGAAGACTCAGTTCAAAGAATGAGATATTATGGCCTTAGCATGAATCATAAATAATAAAGTTTCTTTTCTTAAGGTAGAAGATGCCAGACAGTGACATAGATACTCTTAGCTGCAAGTCATGCACTGCAGTGCACATACAACCCCTCTCTCTTATCATATATGGCACGTTATTTTCCAAAAGGGAAGAGCTGAATGACACCTGCACCTGTTTGTAGCCTAAATCTACAAAGACAGAAAAACCAGGTCTGAAGGCTACAAAATACACAGGAATTTTAGAAAGGGAAGAGAAGTTTTGGGGTTATTTTGGCTTGAGGGGGGGATTGTTGATTTGTTTGGGGATTTTTTCAAAGGATAGATGATAAGAGAGGAAGAAGGAATGAGGAAAGGGAGAGGAGGCTAGAGCATGAAAAAGGCAAAACAGGCAAATAAAAATGTGGGGACTGTTTCATCTCTGCAATACTTCATCCTGTGTGTATATCTTATTACATTAAAAATTCTCAAAGGGTGACACAAAGGTAAGGCCTTCACACGGGTATAAGTTTTTAATGCCTTTACTGAACCAATAAAAGTCTAATTGCAGGTGGCTATAAATTTTGTGACTCAATCACCTGTGAACAGAGTAGGTGCAAGCACTTACTAAATACAATACTCCATGTTCATTGTATATTTATCCAGGGAGGTAATCACACATTTCCGTAACCTTTTTCCAGAACGTGATGGAAAGACTGAAACCCTGCTTGCCATATTTATGGTGTTTTAAAAGTTGCCTGGCTAGTCTTAAAATTTATGACAATTTCCAGGCTTTCTTACTGATGTGTGCAAGGAGTTACTTACACAGCTTCTGTTCTCTGTAACTGGAATTGTATATGTATAACAACATCTCTAAACACTGCATTAAGAAAAAAACCTCTCTGTAAGTTTAACACGTAGATATACTTTTTCAATAGCTGCAATAAGCTGCTGACAATAGGTCCATTGTCTTTAAAGAAATTTCATAAGCGTCTTAAAGAAAATAAAGACTGAACACACAGGTACTAGAACATAACGAGAGTCTTAGTGGTGAATTTTCTTTCTGACTGTCTGCCTTCAGCTAATGAACAAATGGCTAAGGCCCATTAGCCCACACATTTTGAGGAGAAATCCATTTCCCTACTAAATATTCAAAATAAACCCTTTTCAGCTGAAAGACATCAATTAGAGACTATCTGTTTTCAGGAAGTATCTTTGCTGAGACCTTCTCAAATACTTCCATCCCAAGCTTACCATGCTCTGGGAACAAAGTGAATCAAATGAGACTGGAATAATCACAGACATTTGAACAATGAACTTGGTTTGTAAGGAAACATTCTTCCTGATGTTTTTAAAAAACATCTTTTTTTTTGTTTGTTTTCAGAGACTCAAGTGAACAGCTGTTTGTATTATCCCAAAGAAGCATGTCCCATAACAAACACACATGTGCCATTTTGGCACACAAGCCCATGCATGCAGCTGCATTTGGTAAACAGGCTAGCCTAGGTGTGCCTGCAAAGATCCTGCAGCCAAGAAAGCCAAACCTGAAGTTTAAGACAAAAACACTGTTCCTTGAAAGCAGGTAGACACCAGTTAGAATAGCAAAAGGAGAAAAAGGAAGGAAGGAAGTAAGAGGAAAATCTAAACAGGTGCTCATCCAGTTATCATAAAGAACATTTATCTGGACACTGAGAGCTCTCATTAGGGGTTTTCACAGAGGGATGACAATGGAAAGACTGATGACTCTCCCAGAGTAAGATTCACATCAAGATCTACTGCAGCCTGCAGTCGTACTTTGAAAAACTGTTCTTGCGATATTTTTGCATTTTAAGAAGTGTCGTTAAATGTTATCAAGTGACATGCAAAATATGCATCTGTACTTTGAAAAGATAATTGTGGTGGGCAAAAAAGGGTACTATCTACCCAGAGGTACTCTACTTTTAATCTAGTCTGAACCAGAAGTGATGCTGGCTTACTGAGTTACCAATCTAGTTTAAAAAAGAAACACTCTCAGCTGCTCTTATTTCTAGTATCAGACCACTTTAGCTCTTTTCAGGAAGAAGTTCCTGGGCTCAGATTGTCTGCTGCACTGTTTCCACTTGGCAAGAGAAACGTCTGTAAAGGAGCCAGTTACAGCTCACTGAGTCACAGGACTGCATTCCCTTACCCTATTTTGGATCTCCCTGAAGGCTCCTCTAACTTATACTCCTGCAGGAGCTTCCTGATGTGAAGCTGCACTGTCCTGTTGTCACAACCCCTCCTAACACTGACATAGGCATAACACATCAGCTGAAGATCCCTTAGACTAGAAAAGTCTCATGGGGGCATTTGGGTAAAATTCTGAGCTCTGTGTTTCTTCTACACCAGTGCTGTGGGACCTGGACATGGTGGAATTGTCCCCTACTTTGAGTTTCGTTTCCAGAGCCAATGCATGCTTGCTGCTCACATTTTCTCCCATGCCATTTTGAATACTCAGCACTGCGCCTAAGACAGCTCTTCCTCTTCACTTTTTTCAAAGCTTTCTAAAACAAATAGTATATATATTGGAGGAATAAAATTACAGAAGTAATGAAATATAATCTCAGTGTGATCAACTCCACCTTTCCTGTGGCACTGAGGTACGCATTCTGTCATCCTGGCTGGTCTTTAAATCTAGTGAGGTCAGGACCGGTGCCTTGAAATAAAACTTGTTTGCCAGACAGCCATGTCTGAATTGCCAACACTGTTTTATTTTGTCTGGTGGAGTGGAAATTTGGCACTAAGCGCTTTTGCTAAGTCCCAAACCACTGTAGGACTTTAAGTGGAGGAAATTTAAATTCCAAAGCAGAACTCTGGTTGTGATTGACAAATGAGGAAATGTTCCTATTAACCACCTAAAATGCGCTCTCAGGTTGGTCATAAAAAGCAGCTGAAAGCTACCATGGTACTCAGACCTACTCTTTGTTATGGATTTGCTGGAATGAGGGGGAGGAGGAAGGGAGTGAGAACATTTATTACTTTTCTTATGAAAACACAGTCAGTTTATAATTTGGGAGAACAGATTGGGAAAGCCTTTTCAAATTACAAGATTAGCCAGTCTACTGTAAAAGTTAAACAGTGAAAAATGCTGGAGTTGATCAGCTTCAGGAGTTCTCAGCTCTAACGAACGAATCTCTACGGGTTGAGCTGGAAGTTTGCAAACTGCTTTTCACCAAAGATGAGAAAAAGACATGAAAAAAAACCCAATGTTAATTAAACAAATTCAAAGGTCTAGTTCATTCACCTGTGACCAAAACCATTCAGCTGAAGGAAAAAAGTATTTTCACAAGCTTTGGAAAGTATCCTTTAAAACACCATTTATTTTTCCCATAGAAATTCCTTCATTAATTTTACTGAGATTTTGCTACCCTACTTTTCCTCCTACATGAACATATTGAGTAATCATCTTGCACTGTAAATATTTCTTGCAAGTACATTGGGATTTCTTACAGGTAATGTTCTAACAATTACAGAAACTTGGATATTTAATCTGATTTCTGCTGTCTAGTTAGAAAGCCTTTTACAACTTCCTCATAATTGTGATTCTGTACCTACTTTACCTAAAATAATCACAGAACAAATAAATTTGAAAATTCTGGGATGAAGTTATCAAGGTCCCCCAGGTATATAATCTAGCATATTCAGTGGACTATTCCTACTTTTCAGTAAAGCTTATTGGAAGTGATGGGTTCTGATATGTCTTTCACACTGTATACTATTTTTTAAGAGAGAAGCTTCATCAAAGAGTAATTCTACTCCCACGCATTATCCCACAAGCATCACTACAGTAATGAGAGAATGTTGTTACGTGACTTGACTGTAATGTGCAAGCCAATAGAGGCAGGCTGTGCTTGCCTTGGAGCCACCTGAAAACTGTGTGTCTGTTATTTTGGCACAGAAACTCCCTACTGTAACCATTTATATTTGGTACAACAGTAATGTTACTTCCAGTCAGGTTAGCACTTGGATAGAGTTTGCTGTCATCCATCTGCAAAAGATGGTACAGTTGCAACCTTAAGCAAAAACTGAGCCACAAATCATGGGAGTCTAACATACTCAAAAACTGTAATCTCTCCTCACCACTGATGACTCCCCACATTTTTACTGTTTCTTCGTCCTCTCATTTTTAGAAGGGTTTGCCTAGTTTCTCCAGAAGAGTGTTGAAATGGAAAGGGATGACCTCAATCACCATAGATTAAAGAATACACCTTACCTTGTTCACAAAGAGCACCTATATAGCTTGGCAGACACAAGCAAGTAAAGGTATTGAGGCCGTCTATACACGTGGCTCCATTCCGGCATGGGTTAGACTGGCATTCATCCATATCTACAACATAAAGGTAAAAGTATTTTCATAATCCACCCCCTTCCTAGAAGGGAAATGTTCTTCAGACCTAGTCATGCAGTCACCACTAGGACTGGACCTAGTCATACTAGGACCAGTTCACTCACTCCATTCCTGGCGGTGTTCAAGGCCAGGTTGGACAGAGCCTTGGGTGACATGATTTAGTGTGAGGTGTCCCTGTCCATGGCAGTGGGGTTGGAACTAGCTGATCTTAAGGACCTTTCCACCTCTACCTATTCTATGATTCTATAATAATCCAGAATTATTGCAAAAGATCCAAGGGAATGGTTTATTTGCATGATAACTAATTTTACTATGCCTAATGCAGGCCTCTTCAGCCACAAGCCAAGCAGCAATTTCCTTAGGAAATGTGACATTACTGATCCACAATTTTATATCCTGTACTCTGACTCCTGAGTTCTTAAAAACTATCCCAAGAACTATCCCAAATATTAATGTTTATCTGGTTTTATGTGATGTATTTGCGAATTCAGTGTAATGAATTCTAGGTCATGTAGTTCATTTACAACTCTTACATTTGTGTGTGTACATGTTTGTCCAGTCTAAGGGAAGAGAGAAAAGGGGTATAAGTGAACCTCCTTCACTTTATTGTTCTCTTCTTAACAAGGCCTCACTATAGAATTTTTCAAATGTCTATGTATTCTTTAACTTCAAAACACAACACTTCTGCAGATCTCATGTATGAAGGTTTTATACTCAGTAAGTGCCTAGATTGCATCAGCTTACCTAATTCACACTGCTCGCCGTTGAAACCTGGCAAACATGTACAGATGTAAAATGAGCCACGCGGATAGCATGTACCACCATTAAGGCAGGGATTGCTTTTGCATGGATCTTGGCCTGTTGAATGAGTAGAAAAAGGAAATTGACTCTGTAGCTTCAAGGAACTGGTGTCTTTTATTTTTTAGAAGAAAAAATAGTTCTTCATTACTGCATGGATGTATCAGGCTTTAGTGTAGTTAGAGAAACTCTATTAACATAATACGCTAAGGAGAATAAGATCATTTTATATAGTAGTAAAGCTTATTTTCAGGCATTGCTATTTTCAACTTTAACAATTTTAACAACATGGCATTTACTATGAACCAGTATAAATAACTTTTAGAATTACAGTTTTTCATAGCAATTTGTACTATATTTGAAAGCTATGGTATTCTATTGAGGATTTAGTTTGCATGACATGGTAATTAATTATAGCTGAAAATAGTTAAAAATATGCAAAATGAATGGAAAATGCTTGCTTTTTTTTTTTTTTTGAGCAGGGTTAGTTTATATGGAATGATTGGGTACACAGAACATACTAGCTGGTTGCTGTTGTTTCACTTACTTATATTTAATCAATCAATGCCCCAAAGGTCTTATTTCTTTGAAAGAATACTTTCACACATGCGTACTTCCCACCTTTCTTTAAAACACATCTCAAGAACACAAAGGTACTGAATACATCCATAACTAAACACTAAGAAAAATGCTTACCTGCTGTGAAATCCTCAGTTGTTATGGGAGTTACCATTTAAACGGCTTTTCCTTGCAGAGCTTTATGCCTTCTAGTGATGCTTATATCATCTGAGTTTAGAAACCTAGGTATTTGCATTTTATTTAATGCATAGGAGCAATTAACAAGTATACATAACCATTTTTTGAGTATCTCAGAGTCAGAGGATAATCAGGAAGATAGCCCTTCTGGGATACAAGAAGTAAGCCTTGGCTTTGGAAACTTAAAAAAAATGGGTGAGTTCTGTAACCTAAATTAATTTAGAAACATAAGAAAAGTTTAGATTTTTGGTTACATTTTTCCAAAACAATCTGACTCTGGTTTATGAAATAAAAGGTAAGTAACGTCTATTTTACCCTTGACAAATTAGACATTCAAAGACGTCTCCTTAAAGTACTAAGTTCTCTATCTAGTCACGGGAGAGCAGAAGCTTCGGTTAGAAGCCTCCACATGAAAACCCTGTCTACATAAGTTGGGATTGTAATTTAGTGGCCATGATTTTGCTTTGGAGGTTTTGAAATTATTCGGATCATATCCATAAAATAGGGTGTTTTCTATGGGACTGCTTCCTGAAAGTCCCAAACATAAGGCTATGTTAAGCACCCAAGGATGTTTCTTGTGCGTTTACCATTTGCTTGTCCTCCTATGGACTGGATATTTTCCCAGTTAACATTTTCAGATTAATAGCTTCCTGGATTATTTGACGAAAAATAATAGAAAACCACATGAAATTAAGCTGGTTCAATTCTTTCATCAACTATATCTAGGTAAAATGTGAATTGAAGCAATTGAAGTGACCCTACCTGCCTCATCTGTGTATTTGGCGAAATGCTGCCTAATAACCATTACGTTAAACAAAATACTGTGGCAAATAACATTTAACTAAAAGATCTTCAATTTATAAGTCAGACACTGTATCAACCATTGAAAGTTACAGACAGGCTTAAAACATGAAGTCTCGGTTTTCTCTTGTCTGAAAAGTCATCTTGCAGGCTAAGAAAAATTACTTTTTATAGAAAATTCTGATCTTAGAATACACACTATAGATCCATTCTCCTAGTCAACTTCAAGATGTTATAAACCAATCCTAACTATAAACCGATTGTGTAAGTACTGTTGTCATGCCCATACAAAAAAGCTATCAGACAAAATTATCTGAAATTGGAAAATCAAACAGTTACAGCTGAATTCTCTACCACAATCAATGTTACCTTCCTGTCTTTTAGAACTGGCTTGTCACCTCAAGTCTGATCCAAAGCTCCACAATGCTGAGGAAAAAAGAAACCTCAGGAAAGTCAGTGAGCTTGAGATTTGGTCCTCCTATCTTCCTTCACTTTGTAAGGGTTATGATCATGTGGATTTCAAAGCTTGAGCCTCACGAGTTCTGCTGTTATTTCACACAGTGCTCTGATTGTCATACCTCTTATCAGAGTTAAGACACACATTTACATGTATCACAACAAACATATACAACAGTGATTGTATTTGGAAGTTACCTGGAATTTGCACTGCTGTGCCTTCAACTGAACCCACACTGGTGCCAACCAGGAAATCTGATCCATTAGTGACTTCCCGAAGGAAAAATGATGAAGTTACAAGTTCAATAGTGTTTGGCTCCTCAAAGCTTATCGTAGACTGCTCATTCTGAAACAGACTGTTTGCAGGGGTAAAGTTGTTTGTTGCAATGTTAGAAGAAACAGTTGTGATCTCCTGTTGCTCAGACAAAGCTGATTGTATTTCTGTGCTTGCATCCAAAGGCTGTGAAGATGAAGCTAGCATTGTAACTGCTTCCTGGTCAGGCTTAAATGCATCACTTTCAATGCTATTGGATGAATCTGAAACAGGTGTGGAAAAAAGCCATGGGATCTCTCTCTCAGTACTTCTGTCATCTTCTTGATGAGAATTGTCCACTCTCCCCAAGGAATCTTCAACTTTTACTGTGCTAACATTTGGAACACCTGTGCTCACACTTTCTCTGAAATTCAGAAAAGCAGTAGGCAAGACATGTACTGATGGAGAATCTCCAGAAAGAGTAGCTTCTTCTTCAACAGCCAAATCAGTTATAGAGGTTTCTGTGTCTTCTGTCCTGTCTGTTACAAAACTGTTAAAGTGAGGAGTACTTTCAGTAGTTGTGCTTTCTGAAACAGGCTTGGGGGAAAACTCCAGCAGAGGATACTCTGTCCTGTCAAGAAGGTCAGTGGTGGGAGGTTTATATGTTGCTGCAATATCAGAACTGACCTCTTTGAAAGTTCTGGCTGATGAATGATCAGGCTGATCTGAATCCTTTGAAGATGATGTACTTGGAATGATTACATCAGAGTACTCAGATACTCCATTAACCAACTGAACAGTCACTGAAGATTTAGGAGTTTGACGCACTGAATAAAAGCCTGAATCTGTTTCTTCATACTGTACTGATGCCGATTTTGTGCTTGTGTATACTGTGGGATGTTTTCTGTCATTCTTGCTAGATGATGCAGTTGTCAGCTGGGATGTATGCTGTGTGGTGACAATACTTACATCAAGCATGTCAGTTGTCAAAATCCTGTCTGCCTCAGTAGTAAAAACTGGTGTAAGAGAAGGAATCACAGGCAGCTTATCATCCAGTTCTTCTTGTCCCATTCCAGAAAAGCCAGAGACTGTTTCACTTTGATCTGTTATTACTTCGTTTTTTGCTGAAGTATTCAGCTTGTAGTTGTCATCTGTTGTGCTTGTTACAACATGTTTAGACTCATGAAGCACATGATGGTTTGCCAGTGATGGCACTGTAGGAAGGAAAATGCCCAGTTCAGAGAGTTCAGTAGCAATGAGAGTTTCTGTCGCAAACTTCCTTGCATTCCCTGAACCTAGATCCTTGTCATCTGATTTTGGTCTGTGTCCAGATGTTATTGATTCACTGCTTGGCTGACTGGAAGTAGTTGAAGGAAGACTATCATCAGATCCAAGTGTCTTCTCTTTGGTTATGAAAATTTTAGGTGTTGATTCATATTTCTCCTCTTCAGCTGTCATGCTATCATCACCACCATATGTTGACTGTATAACAAGATTTGGCATTGTCTGCACACTTATTATATCTTCAGGCATTGATTTAGAGTGATCCATGTCTATAATAGTTGTTTCTTCTGATGGGATTTGAAGTCTTTCTTCAATTAGTGTAATATCACCATAAACAGAGATGTTCAATATAACACTTCTCTTATCATCAATCACTGGGATAATTTTCTCATATATCCCAGTATCCCTTGTTAGCTCTTCTGATGCAGCTGTCTTTGATTGAACAGCAGATGGATTTGCCACAATCTCTTTATCTTCTGTAAAAAGGGATGCCAGTCCTGTGATGACAGTCTGTGGTCCATCTATTGGTGCCTCTGTCGTAACTTCAGAATAAGCTTCCTCAGTAGCACTAGACGAAGCATTTAGTTCTACCTTTGACACAGGGGGTATTGACAAATGAGTAAACATATCTGAAAATGAATCCAAATCACCAACCCAGCCAGACCCTTCTCCAGAGCTTTCAGATAATACTCTGCCTGGCATTTTTGTTGTTGAGGTTACAAGCGATCCTTCTGTTTCAAGATTGGGAGTTCCACTCAGTATTACAGAAATGGGAGTTACACTATGTTTAAACAGTAAATTTAAAGTTTTCTCTAGAGAACCAGCTTTAGAAGTAGATGTTCTCCCACTTATTTCATTTTCTCCTTTCTTATAGTTAGCTTCCTTATCGTGGGGTTTTGAAGTTGCAACAAAATAATGTGTCACCTCTTTAATCTCTTCAGAGGTGAAGCTATTGGAACTCTCTTCTGCTAAAGCTGGGGAACTGGTGATCACTGAGCTGGGAAACTGGTTTTCTGGTTTTAACAACAGCCCAGCTACAGGACTTGTAACTTCTTCATTAACATCAACATTTGATTCAGTGCTTCCTCTGTCAAAGTCTTGTGTCCTGTCAGTTGATAGTTTGGGTCCCAAATTTGCAGCATGAGAAGTATGAGGACTTAAAGTACTTGTAATTTCTTTGACAGCTAATGGCATTACAGCAGAAATAACAGCAAGGTCATCTCCTGACCCTTGTCCTGAAAATAATGCATCACCGATAAGCTCGTTATTTGACAGCTTTTCTTCTTTGGGTGTCAGGAATGAACTGGGAATATCTTTCATAGGGAAAATATTTTGTACCAACTCCTCCTTTTGCTCTGTATCTGTACCTGGAGAGCTTATGTATTTCCTTTCAATCTTTGAAGGTTCAGTTACTCTGTCATCATTAAATGACAAAAGGTTTTTTTTAACAGATTCAGTTTCTAATTCCTTTTCTTCTGAATACAGACTGTATACAGTAGGAACATTTAATAATCCTGTATGTTCATGGGTAGCCTGTGTATTTTTACATAAAGGGTCTATTGTTGCTTCTTCAGAAGGTTCTACAGCTTTTGCTGAAATTTCCAGTGGCAAACCTTCTCTGGAATACATATCTTCCACCAAAGGAGTCTTCGTAGAAAAATATCTCACTATCAGTTCATCAATTTTTTTCTCTTCCATTCTCATGTCAGTTACAGTTTCCATTGTGGTTGATTCATGTTCAATACTTGTGACTAGCTTGCCAAGTTCAGTAGTGAAAGCATGATTCATGGGTAGTGTGCTGACAACTTTTTTGTCATACTTTTCTTGTGTTTCTGGTTCCCCAGTGGGTGAAACTGCTGGTTTTGTAAATGATTCACTGAATGTGTCTGCTTCCCCAGATCCCTGATCAATAAATGGGAAATGACTTCCAAGTATTTCTTTAATGGGTCCATTAGACATTAGTTCTGTGGTGCTGCTGTCACCTTTGAATTCTTCTCCAGAGCCGTGCTCAATCAGGAGAATCTTTCCTAATGAGACAGCTGAAGAACTAACTTCTGCATTTCTGCTTTCTGTAGATACTGCTACTCCTTCTGCACTGCCAGTACCATGTGTCACCATGATGTCATAAGGGCTGTTACTAACCACTGATTCTGGAGATGGTGTGACCTTAGTTGTTTCTAAATCTTCAGTTTTAACTCCTGATGCAACATGAGATATTACCTCTTTTCTAGACTCAGGACTAGATTTTACTTCAGAAGGAGCTGTGTAAGCTGGTTCTGTTTCCTGCTGCTGTTCTCCCAGGTTTCCTGTACTAAACACATCCTGGGGCATCTGACTTGTTACTTCAGGCTTCTTTGTCAAGCCATCTGACCTAGTACTTGAAATTGATATTGCTGATTCATCTGGTCTTGCATGTTCTTCATATTCTGTTGTTGTGTTCTTCAGTGAAGTGTCATATATACTGTAAACTTTTCCTTCATGCTTTTCTGTTTGTGTTTCGGTGATAGCTCTTATTGGAACTGAAGTCAAAGTAGCAGACTCAATGATAACATCTATGTTTCCAGAACCTGACTCAGTAAATGGTGAGTCAGTACTTTCTACTTTTCTCGTGGGACCCCCTGAAAATATGTCTGCTGGTTCTTCTGCTGATCCTTCATTTATAAAAAGATGTTTCTCTCTCAACAGAGGAATAGTGGTGAGCTTTTTCATTTCAGAACTCATGGTACCTGTTACCAGTACTGTTTTTCTGAGGGGGGTGGGGCCTTGTCTTACAGTTCTGACTTCACTAGTAGTGCTCCCAAGTTCATTGAACTCTGAATTTCCCTCTGCAGCAGTAGCTGAGTTTTCCTGACTTGAATAAACAGTGGTTTGCACTTCTTTTTCATTTTTTATATTCTTTTCAGTTACAAAAGAGCTGGCAACTTCTTCTGTAATAAACTCATACACAGAATTGGTGGCAACAGTTAATTCAGGACTTTGATCAAAAGCAGAATAGAGAGTGCTGATTCCTCTGGGTAAAGCAGAAGTGATTCCTGAAGTGGTTATAGAAATTTCTGTTGGCAGTACTGTTTCAGAACCCAAAGAAATATCTTGCATTGAAAATGCTTCTGTTACTGCCATTTCCGTTGTCATGGCTGAAGTTATAGTGATGTCCTTTTCTACATCTCCAGATCCTTCTGGAACTATAAAAGAAGCAGCACCCATCTCAGGCTTTCCTGTATGACTGCTTGTTTCCATAAGACTTTCAACAGGGGAGTTTGGAGTAAATTTAATAGTTGATTTATAATGATTTCCTGGAGTAGGGGATGGCTCTTCTGAAAGAAGGTCATTCATACCCGTGCCTACTGTAGCAGTATTAAAAACTGTATCCAGAGAAGCAGTTACAACAGAACCTTCCACAGCAAATACAGCAGGAACAGAAGTTGTGCCAGAATTTTTTCCGCTATCTTTCTTTCTTGACATTGTCACAATTTCTGAGAAGACAGATCTGGATAAATCAGGTTCAATGGAGCCATCTCCAGAAGATTCATTAGTAATCAGAAGCAAGTTTTTTGTATCTTTAGTAGATGTCTCCTCAGTTCCACGCCATGTTACAGTCTCTTTATTTTTTTGCAGAGACTGCACATATGAAGTAGTAATGGCTACTGATTTATCAGTCGTAGCAACTTCTAACTCACCACTATAAACAGGTTCTAACATTGCAACATCTGCTGTTGGTTGTGTAACTTCAAATGCCCCTATCATTTCTCCAGCTTTGCTTGGTTGCATAGTACCAGATGCTTCATTTTCAGGTATTATAAATTTGTTTGTTTCATTGATTTGAGAAAAGGTTACATTTTTGGAATGTGCAACACTTTCAATTTGGTCACTTCTCGCTTCCTCAGCTTTTGTGCTCTTAGGTGGACTAGTAACTTGTTGCTTTCCATTGATGAACTGCAAAGCTGGAGGAGTTGTAACATCAGTAGTATTTTCACAGTCTTCCTCTTCTTCAAACTCTACAAAGTTTGGAAAGAAAGGATCCAATATTATATATTCAGATGAATCCTGCACAGAGTCTGAAGTACAGGGCTCAGTCTGAGCTGATTCTGCATCAATGTGGGATTCATCTACTGCATGAGGAAGCATGTGGTGACTGAACAGATCCAAAAATTCATTCACCGGATGATCTGCAAAAAAAAAAGAGCTTTTCATAATCCCTAAGTGACAACAACAGTTGCGCATTATAATAGATATATGAAGTACAAACAATCCGAGAAAAAAAAAACAACAAAAAAAACAACCAAACAACAAAAATTTCAAAGTGAAATACAGTAAATTCAGCAGGTTCGTCTACTCACACCAAGTTAAATGCCACCACAGTGTTTAACTTTCTAATTAAAATCTTTGTGTATACTGAACACATTGCTCATATAATGCTGTCCATTGCCACCAATGTTTAATCCTAAACCCACATATAAGCTAATTTATCCTACACTATTCAGCAGAGGTAAGAAATAGACAAGATGAAAACCATATGAAGACCAAAAGACTCTGGCCCCAGCCTGCAGCAACTGCTTCCATGGATATGAGACACGCACTAACCTTTACCAGAAATCAGACTGAGACAAAGCTAAGCAATGCAAATAAGAAAATAAATATAGACCTATAGAATATGCCTCTGCAACTCTAATTTTTCTCAATATAAAGTAATATTTACAGAGGCTGCCCAATGCCACAGAAAAAAAATATATCTTCTGCAGCCATTTACTTGTCTGCCCAGATCTCCTTTTAAAATTTCATTCAAGCATAAAAACAAGAATTTAGTTATTTGTCCAAGATCTGCAATATGATGTGAGGAGGGATGTCTAATAACTTCACATTCAGAATCCACAAATTCTAGCATATAACATACTGAAGAATCATATTTTCATAGAAGTAGAAGCTCTAATCAACACAGAATTGTACACCTTCTTTGCAAAACAGTGTATGCAAGAATAAATGAGAATTCATTAACTGAAAGAAGGATGGCAAGTCAGAGCTGCTAGGGAGCTTTGAGAGCTTGTAATTCTCAGTAAATCCACTTTAAAATAACTGCACCGACATTCAGAACCAGAGTACTATATATTGAAATGTGCATGGGCAAGAAAGATAGCTTACTGTGTGCATAACTTAAGAAGGAAATATATACCTAACCTGCTATATAGCGTAATGTAGAATACAAATTAACTATGATTTCATACACAGCTGTTAGGATTGTGTGAACAACACATGTAGCATGCTTTTTACACAGAAGTAGACATTAAAAAAAATATATTAAACCTGGATGGATCTGGATAAGCTGCAATTTGTAGGAGGATACCATGACTAACAAGTTCTGACCAGTGTATTATTTTTGAAACAATGCACACCTGGGAGTCCCTCAAATTACTAACTCATGCTAAGTCATTTATGGTAGGTAATAAATTTAGTGAACAACATCTGTTCAAAATTCACCTAGAAGACATATAAAAATTCTTACATATGCAAAGATCTCTATCAGACTTTACTTTTACTTTGTTACCTTTTTCAAGATCACACATGCCACAAAGATCCACATTAAAGAAAATTAGCTAAAGGTATGATATTCCAATAATTAACTTTCAGAAGGCTCTTTCATTAAATACTAAGCATTTTTGTTTGGGCTCTTTTTCAAACAAACAGACAAAAAAAAAAAAAAGGAAAAGAAAAACAAACCATCAGCTTTTTAAAAAGTAGTGATTAATAAAATGGATTTTTTTTTTCTTTAATTAGAATTTTTTCTCCTTTCTAGAGCTTTGATTATTCAGTGTTAGTAATCAAGTTTACAGTGCTCAGGAATAACAGCTGTGGAAAATCTCTTAAACCCCAGAGATGGCCAAGAATCTATGCAACAATATAGCTCATATTATCTTGTCCTATAAGTAAGACACAAGGATAAAAAACTAAATACTACTATAAAATATGAATACAGGAGGGAAAAGTCTTATCTGTTGAACTGGTCTGTTCGACCTTAGGGCAGACACAAGAAAATTTGCAGCAGTTTTAAACTGGCTGGATGCAGCTGCCACATGTTGCCCCTAATTATGTTCATGTCCACTCCAACTGTGGGTAAAAACATGCAGACTTGAGATTTTTAATAAGAGATGAAATGAGGACTTTAAAAGGAAGGAGTTTGGCTTCTAAATGTGTTTATCAATAGTTCACAGATTATCATGGCAAATGAGCCAAAAGGAGCACTTGTTTAAAGAGGTGTTTTATTATTGTGACTCCAAGAAAAAGAAAGTAAAAACGAAGTAGCTAAAAAGTAGTAAAAGCAAGGGCTGCCAGTTCAGACTGCCAATCCAAACAAGCCCCAAAAGGAATTTATCTGTAAAGCCTCTTATTGAGGAAAGTGATGAGGTACACACTAGAAAATTAAATAGAAAGGTGGATGAGTGTATATGCAGCCTAGAGTGTTCCTTGATCCATTTAATATGTCTAAATGTCTTAAATTAACTGTATGGAATAGGCATCTATCTCAATAACAGTCAACTATGTGCAAGAAATGGAAATCGTTCTGGCTACAGGGTGCTTTTTAGCCACAGGAAGAGTTGACTGCTACTACGTATAATCACAGAGAGACTGACTGATTCGGCACTAGTTTTCATTACAAACTTTCTAATGACAATTGGTTCTAAACCCATGTTAATTTGTCACTGGGTCAAATATAGAAGTTGTGTCTGTGTTATTGACGATCAAGCTAACTTCTCAACACCCAAAGGACGTGTAATGCATAGCAACGTTCTTTCTTGAGAAAGATAATTTTTGAGAGGGTAAGCAGTAAAGACCATTTTCTCTCTCAAAAATAAACAAACTTCAGAGAAGCAGCTGTAGAAGAATTAACAGAGAATTAAATAGAACACAGATTATGATGTTTTCCAAACTTTCAGAAAAAAATAAACTCTTCCATTTAAATACTTATGGATTTAGGACAGTTTTGTGAAGTCTCATTGAAAATGGGACTGATAGCACCTAATTTGGCACCCTACATGTAACATTCCTGCAATTTGCCCATTCATTGCTTCAGAGCAACATGGTGAGCTCTTTCTGACAAGTAACAGAGTTCAGCCTTTTTTAGGACTAGAAGTACAATAAACCCATGAAATTCACAGAAAGATTCATAAAATGTTCTGTGGACTTCAGGCTCCATATTTTGATTAGAATAGCTCTAAAAAGGGGGGGGGGGGGGGAAAGGCCAAAAACATTTTTGACTGTTCATTTCAAAAAACATCCATTTCATTGCATAATGTGACACTATCACAAGCTTCATAACATTCACTACCAAGAACTGGTAAACACAACACAAGTTAGAATGAAAAAAAACAGAATAGCTTGCATTAGTCAAATTCCTTCCTGCACTCAATAACTGAAATATTTGGGTTTGGGCTTCAACTGAGTTATATCAGGGCTAATTTAGACAATGGTATGACTAGAGTACTGTATATATTATATATGACATTAAAATATTGTATACATGTGGTTTTCTATCAAATTTCTGCAAATTCAGTGACTGACAAAGGTAATGCAGTAACTTGCAATGAAAACAAAAAAGCTTGGTTCAGACAGAAAAGTAATAAATAATTCAAGGTAAAATAAAAGAGAAAATCCATGGGGTTTTACTCCATGCATACATGTTAACTACTCTTTTTTTCCATGTTGTGTCACCTTATTTCTTTTCTTTTCTTTCCTGTATATATCTTGTAAAGCTAGGTACAAAATATCTAATACTTAACACTTGGCACAATCAAGTCAGATGTCTCAAGCTTCATAAGCAGCTATTGATCAGACCTCTACTCATTCAAAAAACTTTATTCTAAGAAAGTCGTTGCAGGAACAGATTGTAAAAATATGCTGTGAAAAACACATAGACAGCAATGAAGACTGAAGGAAGACACGATTCATCATATTACTTATTTTTGTACACTACGAACATGGTGAGGCCCTGGCACAGGTTGCCCAGAGAAACTGTGGCTGCCCCATCCCTGGCAGCGTTTCAGGACAATTTGGATGGGGCTTGGAGCAACGTGGTCTTGTGGAAGGTGTCCCTGCCCATGACAGGGAGTTGGAACTGGATGAGCTTTAGGGTTCCTTCAAACACAAACCAGTCTGTGATTCTATGATTTGCTACAGATTGAAGCTGCTTTGAAAAGCACATCCAAGCAAACAATCCACGGAGTAATGGACACTGTGTTTGATTAAGACTTTTTGAGTAACACAAACCAATGTCTTTAATGTGTCATCTCAAAATCTGCGCACATCTGTGGAGCACTTTTGATGGCTTTGGTGACTTCTAAAGAGCAAGGCTACAGCCAGCAGACTTAAATTTAGCTGACTTAAATTAAGCCAACAGGTGTCTCTATTTCATCTGGAAAATATTTAAGAGTCCTCTAAATAGAAGAAGTTTAAAATGTTTTATTTAAACCCTTTGAAAGTCCAGTGACGTCTCGTATCTGGCTTGGAAGAGGAACTATCACAAGGAAAGTCTTTAACAGCCTTATGTCACATATTGACTCCCCTAAATCTCAGTTCTGCCAGGGACCAGATTTGCAGTCTTTGTGGATTCAAGCAGTTTTATGACTACAGCTTGCTGAAACTCTTCCAGCAAAACAAAACCCAACCAATTCCCCAGAAACCTGCCAGTCTTACTGAATAGATTTTGTTTTAAAAGCATACTGAAGAAGTAGTGATCTGGCAAGATTGTCTCCATACCAAATTGAACAAAAAGATATTTTTTTTTGTTTCTGTTGTTTCAAAACCTTTGTATTTGAGGCTTTTTCTTCCTTAAAATATTACATTTAAATTGGAACAGAAAGCTTCACTTTTACAGAAATAAAGCATTCTGATAACATCTTTTGGGCCATTTTGTTTCATAGAAAAGGGATTTTTTAGTTGCTCTTTTCATCTCATTTCAAAAGAAATAAGATTTTGGAATACAGACATTTCCTGCTGAAGGAAAATTCCAAGTGTCAGCCTTCAGTTCATGCAATTCTTCTAACTTGTGCGATCTTGTAATATCATTAGCCTACTAAGCACAGTCAAAGTGCAATAGTGCTTCAGGCATACCCCGTATCCCCAGTCAGGAAAAGGTGGGAATACTGCCAAAGAGCTGATCTAAGGTATTAAAGAAACATAGCTAGTATTATACACACTTAAGTAAAAGGCAACAAAGAAAGGTCCAGAAATAATTAAATTCTTGATTATTTTAATCGTTCTACCTCATGTTAACATGACTAGTATGTATGATGAGGTGTAGTAAAATACAGTTCTTGATTACTTTTGAGTCTAGATAAACAAAACATTTTATTTAGTTAACTTAAAAGCTCCCCAGCTGGATATATATTTCTAAAACTTCTGTTAACTTTGGCTCCCTTTAGAAAGGCTTAACAATGCAGGACACATTTCAATAGCCTTTTATTTTCTTTTTAACCTTCTAAATTTTACCAAACGTTATGTATTTTTCTCCCTCTGACAGTCAAAAGAGAAGTCTGAATTTCTGAAATCTCAGCAGTAAAAATAATGATTAAAAAACTGTATCTAAATTGACCCTGCATAAAAATCTCAACTACCCAAGTAGATTTCTGGAAGGAAGTACTTGAACAATTTTTGTGCAGCTGGCTGGGTAGGAGTTGAAAGCAATTCAAGGTGGGTAGTCAGCCTTGCCTACTCCAATTCTCTTTTCCAGCCTGCTTTAGCACATTTGGGTGTCTCTGTTTCCATGCGAGATACAGCCCCATTGAAACCCTGAATATCAATTGCTGGCATGTTCCTAAACTGCAGCCTTTTCACAGCTATACCATTCCTTCAAGTTCCATCTTGACAAAGTTGTTGGCTGTAACCACAAACACCTGTGGGAAGTGGATGTTGCTGATGTGGACATCTGCTTTGCACAGGGCTCTGGCCTCTGTGGCTGGCCTTAAACATCCCTGCTGAATTCTAAAGTGATAGACATGATGATATGAAAACCATGACAGGAGTTGAGGAAACGTGTTGTTATAAAAGCTTATCATGAAGACTGCTGGGAACCCCTGGTGTTTCCTTCAGCCTCAGTACTTCCTGTGTTCCCCTCCCTGACACAGCAGTGAACTTGTTAAGAAAAAATAGATTGAGTAAAACATCAAGTTGTTAAAAATGGCAGCCTTGCAATGTCATGTCTGAGCCTCAGCAAATGCAGGATACCATTCCCTAGATAATGACTGGGTATTTGCCATACAATATTCTAAGGACAGCAATTCCCACTTCCTTCCTATTCCAACATGTCATTAACAGAATGGCACTCCAAGCAGCAGTAGCTCCTCCTAAGTGGTTCGTGACATGACCATCCTTCTAATGATAACTTTTTGCTTACTGCCTACAAGAAGACAATTCTAAAGCTCTGCAGGGCTAAACAACCACAAACAAACAACTGGCAAGTAATAAATAATTTTCTTCAGCTGAATTCCTAAGCAATGCAAAAAGACAGATTCAACAGATTCTACAGTCATGCAGTATATGCATGAGCAGGTCTGTTTGGATATGATTCTCTTATATATATATATATATATATATATAAAAGTCCAACTCCAAGAACAACACACCCAGTTAGCTGGTGAACAGAAGACCTGGCTGGGAAGGAAAGCAACTTCTCACCAAAATTATTTCAGTGTGGTATTCCATGACTAAGGTAGAAAGAGTGAGATATCAGCAGGTCGAAAGAGTGAGATATCAGCAGGTCTTGCCCTTTCTTATCCCATTTCAACACCATCCCTTGGATACACTTACACCGTTGTTACATTGAGGAAAACTGAAATACTTCTGCCATTGCATAGGTAGCACAAGAAGGAACCAGTTCTGGCCCTACAACAAAAATCTGGTGTGAAAGGAGGAAAGAGAGAAAGAGATGAAGAAAAAGGAAAGAGAAGAAGGAAGCGAAGGAGGAAGGGAGGGCAAATTTAGGTATAAATTTAGGTATAGGGGTTAACAAACATGATTACTTTGGGTTTTAAACATCCAAAGCAGCCTAGAAATAGACCAGATTCTCAGATAAACAAATGTAAGGCTGTAAAAACCCCACTGCTACAAGAGGAATGATAGAAGCGTGACTCCCTCCTTCAGACACAATATTAGGGAAAGCAGAGCAGAGCCATATGCTTGAAAGCCTTTCAAAAATTAAGTAGTAAACAGTATTTTAACACATAATATCTACCTGGATCAACTTCTGGGGTGCTTTTGATCCTCATACTTTCCTGAACTCTGCAGAGACTTGTGAACAGCAGATGAAACAGAAAGAAAAGCAGAGCAGGAAAAGAAGCCTAATACAGCAAATACTCTAGAATAAGCTTACAATTAGAGAAGACTTATCTGAGAACAAGCTGTAGTTTACCTGCAAATATTTAGCCATTTCATTGCTCAGAGCTGGGAAAAAGTCTGTATAATGCACACAGAGCATGGGCTTCTTTTTTTACAAGATAATCACATACATAAAAATGAGGAATAGTTCCATTTTTCTTTTAGAAGAAGGTTTTCCATCTAGATGTTTTGTTTTGTTTTATTTTGTTTTGTTTTCTCTTGGGAAAGTGTGACATTTGTCTCGGAAAAATATTAATCTGGTTTTAGAAACACGATGTATTAAAAAGACATTTTTGTTGGACAATACATAACAACAGAAATTTTCATCCAGCTGCAGCTGAAAATAGATGCCTAGCTGTGGCAAGTTTCATGCAGCACTAAAACCATAGCAGAGGGGTAAACTTTTGACTATGAACCTATTAGTACAAACTCCATCCTGTACTGAGAATGGTTATATAGTTACCGACTTAGAATTAGCACATGCTTGACAGGCTCTGAATGTGGACAGAATAAACTGATAAAAAAAAATGAATAGCCTAAGAAGCCAAATAATTAAGGTAAGAACAAATAAATGCTTGAGTAACATTTTGGAGATGCAGAAATACTTCAGTTTCATTGATTTTCATAGTTTTCCTATTTCATGTAGGGTAGAGGATGCAACTAGCTTACGTTCTGTTAGGTCATCTGGTAATCCTGGTAATGCAATACTATGCTAAATTGCTATCCATTCTGTGCACTACTATGCTCAGCAGCGCTTATCACATAGCAATGCCAAACTTCTGCATCCAGCACCCGTAATCAGCAAAACCAAGATATTGCCTACTTTAATTTAGTAATTTCCAAACTATGTTGAGTTTGACATTAATGCCATTCTCCCTCATGACTTGAAATCAAGCAAATTTAGCTGTGCAGATGATCAGGCCAAGAAATTCTGTGGAAGCTTACACTAACTTTGTTTTCTTCAAGCATAAATAGGAGTAACTGAACTAAGGTAAAAGACACTGTGACAACTTTTTCTAGGTTCACTTACCATTGCAACCCCATTACCACTCTCTGGTTTCACCAGATGTGAAACCACCTGTGGTCTTTATCCTTGCCTGTCAGTTGTATCAAGTGTACACATCATTTCTAAAGGATTCAAGAATTCTGCTTGTAATACTTAATATTTGTCCAAATATGCCACTGAAAATTTACTACAAGCCTGAGTATTAAATGCATGAATAACCCAAGAAGCATTTCACTCACTATTTCTAATAAAGGATAAGACAGTTTAGACAAAATCCCACAATAAAATCATAGAATGGTAGAATCACAGACTGGCTTGTGTTAGAAGAGACCTACAACCTCATCCAGTTCCAACACAGAGATTTTGATCATTCAGGGCATGAAAAAAGTAAAAAAAAAAAAAAAGATGAAAGTGAAAGTAGTGATTGGATATTGACAAAGCTGTTTCATTTGAAACTCTAGAATAACAGACTGGGTTGGGCTGGAACGGACCTTAAAGCTCATCCAGTTCCAAACCCCTGGCCATGGGCAGGGACACCTTCCACTAGACCAGGTTGCTCCAAGCCACGTTCAACTTGGCCTTGAGCACTGCCAAGGATGGGGCAGCCACAGCTTCTCTGGGCAACCTGTTCGAGGGACTCACAGGAAGAACTGCCTAAGAGCTCATCTCAGTCTCCCCTCTGTCAGGTTAAAGCAATTCCCCTTTGTGCGGTCCCTACAGGCCCTTGTAAGAAGTCCTATGGCAGTATATAAAAAAATCCTGGTGCTAGTCTGTGTACATATAAGCATATTCTTTGCTGTTATTTTGGGAAACAGCAACAAAAAAAAAAAATCATCACATATGTAGAAGTTCTTTTCCTAATGCCCAAAACTTCCCACTGAAGCTATGGAACTCTTTCTTGATGAAGAAAATCCAAGTTTATGGTTAAAAAGGTTAAAAAATAGTGTTTGTTATGCACTATTTAAGCTAATGTTGATTAAAAAAAAAGTTATGAAGTACAACAGAGGTAATACCAAAGCAGGCATAGACAGCTGGTAGATAAGATTACCCCTGATGAAGAACAAAATTCCAACTGCGTTTCCTCTCCTTAGGGATTTTAACTTTAATCGTTAATGAAGAGAAATTTTGATGTAAATTTTTTAACTGAGTTGTCCTCATTTAAACATATTGGTAATAGATGAGTGGTCAGACAAGTCCTAGTACAATTCACTGAGCAGGTTTTTGGTGTTTTTTTTAAAGTGTGAATTACTCTATAGAAAAGAAAATAGATAACTTCAGCTCCATGTTCCCTAAGGCGACACAAAACATGCAGTACTCACTCTGAACACATCTTGACTTGTGCCAGGAAATAATTCACAAGTATCTTGAAAGACACCAGTGGATTGTATGTATATTACTAATCAGATTTATCATCTAAACACTTCCAAAAAAAAGAAAGATAGGAAAAAACCTAGATGGATTAGCAATGACTAATTTAATTAAATCTAAAACATGCAAAGAGCAGCTGCAAAAAAAGATCCCCCTAAAAAAATACTCAAAAAGAATAGCCAACAGATACTTTTGAAGTGCTTTTAGAACAATTGTTAAGTGACCCATCTTAAAGGAATGCCTTTCTATTAAGTTCTTTTGCCTTTGAGCCACTTACATGTACCCTTTTATTTACACTTCCAGGACCACATTCTGTATTCAGTAAGAGTTTCACTATCTCCAATGAATCATTTCATGTAAAATAAAATGGTATAGATAATGTTTTCTGAAAGAGGCAGAAAAGATTATACCATCATCATAAATAGTATGATTTTTTACAATATGGACACATTCAAAAAACTTTGGTATAGAAAACCCCTTTCCTCAAGAAAAATTAAATCAGATTGTGTTTCTATCTGCAAGACAGCTTATCTTTTCTACAACAGGGTTTCTTAAGACTTTGTCCATGTGTAAACAAAACTTCTAAAAGGATTCCTATCTTTCACAACAGAATTATGAAAAATTACATTGTACCTATGAATAAAATCCCTTCGTTTCTCTCATGAATAAACAAAGAGGTATAAGAAAGCCAGAAATGTATAATCCCTAGTCTAGATCTGAGATGTTTCCTTGGAAACACTGCAAAAGCAGCAGGAAATATGTAGGCATCCTCTGAACAGCATTTAATATGAGAAGGTTTTTCCTTGTATCTATGGAAGTCTATAAAGGAATGTGAAAAAAAAATTATTGTTCTATAATAAGCCTTCAGGAAGAGCCAGTAATAGTGGCCTAAAGACTACTTATTAATTCATAGACTTACCTTCTTGTGAAACTTTCTAAGCCTCAAATTTGAGCTCTTTTGGATATGGAGTTGGAATATTTTTTCCTTTGTTTTGGGAAAGCAATGTACCAAAACCTTAAATTTATTACAATTATTTGTTTATTAGGGCTTGCATTCAAACAGGGAATTGCTGCTAGTGCATTTTAAATATGATTTATATGTGATGGTGTCCAACCTATTTTTAAAAGCCCTAAACAGGATCAGTACAACATGAGTATTTTAATATAGGAAAATTCCAACCAGTTCAATTAAGAAATAAGTCTATCAGTTTGGGTTAAATATATGAGGCAAACTCCTTCTGAATCAAAAAATCATCTAGTTATTGAATGAACCAGAAGTTATAATTGTTATGAAGACATTCTGATACCTACCATCCCCACATTCCTACAACAATTCTGCTCTCAATCACCTCATTGGAATTTACTATGGTGTAATTACACTGGGGAAGATGACATGAGAACCTGGCCATGTTACTTAGCATTTAACACTTCAGTTACTCTAGACAAAACAAGAACTTGTCTCTCTCTGTGCCACGTTTTATGAATAACACAGAGATTTTGCTCATTCAGGGCATGAAAATTACTTGAGTAGTGATAGTACACTGACAAAGCAGTTTCATTTGAAACTGTAGAATCCCAGACTGGTTTGGGTTGGAAGAGACCTTAAAGCTCATCCAGTTCCAACCCCCTGCCATGGGCAGGGACACCTTCCACTAGACCAGGTGGATCAAACCTCCATCCAACCTGGCCTTGAGCAAGGTCAGGCAAGGGGCAGCCACAGCTTCTCTGGGCAACCTGTGCCAGGGCCTCATCACTCTCACAGGGAAGAACTTCTGCCTAAGGTCTCATCTCAATCTCTCCTCTGTTAGGCTAAAGACATTCCCATTGTCTGGTTGCTACAGGCCCTTGTCAAAAGCCCCTCTCCAGATTTCTTGTCATCCCCCCTTTCAGAATTACTAGGTGGCTTTCTTTCCCAACTGAACACATAAGGCCAGGGCTCAAAACAAAACACTACCAGGAAGGATAGCATTTCTAATCCAAACACTGAAATAAGACCATGTCCATATGGTCTTATTGGGCACTGCAGCACAGTGCAGTGACTGCAGGACACTCAGGCCAGCAGGCAATGTGGTTTTCCTCCAAAGCTGATGAGGAGCTGCCATACTCGTCAGTTGGAACATTACAGTTAATAAGGAAACATGCCCAGCCCTCCATTAAATAAATAGGAGATTTTCTACTTAATAAGATGGAAATTTCATTCAACCTATGTGAGGCCATTTTGACTGTTGCTTCAACATCCCACCAGAAATGAACTAAGATCAGTCTATTTACACAGTACCAATAAACTATGGCCATGGTTTGGGATGGGACAGGAACACCACATTCAAATGGATGCAAGTTGAAATGCCCTTAGAAATTAAATGGCTCAACACAATGCTTAGTTAAATTTGTAACTCTTCTTGTCTTAAAAAGCTGATAGCGATATCAAGAACTAAACATTTGTTGGGAAAGCTGAACAGCTTGCATAAGCAGGAAAGTTCTTTTCTTACACATCCACTTGGGCATGTTATCAGACACTGCATAAAGCAGCAGAATGCAGTGAATACAAGACAGCAACTTTCCAACAGACTTTGATTTGAAATAGGTGCTATGAATAAACATAAAGCATATACTTTTCATTTGAGTGAAAACAAATGGTGATTTCAGCACATAATAGACAGTCTCCTCACCTTCATCAGAAGTCTCTCTAACACAATAATTGACACATGTAATTTTTGAAAGGTACACAAAAAATTACACGTAGCACATATGTGTATACTACAAAGACTGTCCAGATAGATATTTGCCAGAGGGCATAAATAAAATGGTTTAAAGAGAATAATGTAGGTACAGGTGCAGACAGATACTAGCCTACACGATGCATGCTTTTAAATTGGCTCTCTTGCAAGTGAGGTGCTGCCCAGAAATGGTGTTGCAAAGCAGGTTGCTCCTCTCCCTCCACTCAATCATCTGGTCTGGTTAGAGCACCATCCTGACACTCAGAGTCTCCAGAACAGAGACAGAGTCTTTCCTCCCAGCACATTTTCACTTGCTCAGCCCTTCAGAAGTTAGTAAAATTAAAGCTGAAAGGGGACATGGTTATTCTCTATAACTGAACAGAGAAATAAAAGTATCAAGGGATAAATATCAGAAAGAAAAAAGACCTATTCAAGCAAAAGACAATACCAGCAAGAATAAACATAAGTATAAACTGGCCAAGAAGCAATTCAGGCTCTATATTGGAATCAGACTTAAAGAGAGCCATGATGATCTGAGACAGCCCTCCAGAAGGATCTGTGAAGACAACAGGATTATATGAATTTTAAGACAAGGCCCAAGACAGACCTGAAAAGACTCTATTCTGCCTTCTTTGTTAAGGTTTATGACTATGACTCATTACCATTCTGCATTTCATTCAAATTCCACATGCCTTCTTACACTGCTAAGGCAGAAATATGCATGTCAGAGAATTGCATGTTGAAACACAAAGGTTTCATAAAATTCCACATCTACAAAGCATAAGTTCCTGCAATTTCATTCTGTTCAAAGCTGGAGGGGACAAGAAACCAGACAGAGCTGGTGTGAGTCCCAGGGTCCAATAAGCACTTTGAAACTTACTCACTAAATAAAGACTTTTAAATGTCTCCAAAAAATGCAGGTGTGCAAATTACTCCTGATACAAACAGGAGTTATGTTTCCAGCAGCCCCTCAACCACTGTTAAATAACACCCCCACAAGCATTTTTCAGCTCATAAAAGCTTTATGAGCTGAAAAGTTACTTCAGGTTTGGGTTGGGGTTTTTTTTTCAGCTGCTAATCCGCTACCTTCCAGCAACAGCATCAGCCCTCCCCACTACAATGCATAGGAGCTATGTGAACATAAAAGAGCATGAGATGGCAAGTTTTGCACCTTTGCAGTGAAAAAGAAACCCTTCCGTCCTATCTGATACAATGAAAAGCTGCTAATGCAATAACATATCACAGTGCAGGACTGTTTTGCTTTCTCACTTTCACAACATGGTAAAAATCCCAAGGGAATAGCCTGTTGTTCCACTCAAGTGAATGAAGTCCCAAGCTCCTTCTTTATGAAAATGTGTAGTACTTTCTGTAGCATAAAAAGAGATGTTTCCCCATTTATTTTCTTCATGAATTTGAGCACCTGCCCTAGACCTGCCCGTGTGCCACAGGCTGTCAGTAAAAACATGATTTAGATCCCTCATTAACTGGTGCACCTGCCTCACCTTTGCTCACATGCAAGTATGGCGGTTGTTTGTACAATACATTTTCTCAATGAAAACTGATGTATTCTAACACAAATAAGCAGCTTAATCCATTCAGCTTCAGCAGAGTGCTCTTTCTTATCAGCACTAGAGCACATTTTCCAGAACTTAAGCTAATGAGCTTGACCTTCCACCAGGCCCCCAAATTGTTTCTGTTTCTATGGGTAAAAGTTTTAGATAAAAGTAACTGAAACGTCCTTTATGAAAGTTTTCATTGATTGCAAGCATGCATTTTAAAAGCTAGGAGTCCTCTAGGAGAAGCTGTTTCTGTTCAAATAAATCTAAGGGCTTACTGTTTAAAAAAACCCCCTGAATTTATTTAACAATATATTTCAGTTATATATTGTGTATACTGGGGTATTGTAGGTTGAGGCGTGAGGGGTGTGTAACACAGCCTAAAGTCCTTGCCGCTATATTTAATTGAGTTTAATCCAGTCAACATTCAATGTCTTTCAAGTGCAGCTTGTGTCTACAATAATAATGAAGAATAAGATCCCCCACATTCCATACATACATAACATATTCTATACACTGACAGCACATTCCTGCCAAAGACTTCAAAATGCTCCAGTGAAGTTGGCGCCAGTTTAGCAAGGGTTTGAGACTGACAAAGGTGCAAGAAATCCTTCCCGTTTCTTGCTCTACCAGTGCATAAAATCATAGAATCACACAACCAACCATGTTGTTAAAGACCTTTAAGATCATCAAGTCCAACCTTTACTGCAGCATTGCCAAGTCCACCACTAAGCCATGTCACTAAGGGCCTCATCTACACAGTATGTGAAAACTTCCAGGGATGATGGTGATTCCACCACTGCCCTGGGCAGCCTGCACCAATGCCTGACCACCCTTTTGGGGAAGAAATTGTTCCTAATATCCAATCTAAACCTCCCCTGGTGCAGCTTGAGATCATTTCCTCTTGTCATATCCCTTGATCCCTGGGAGCAGAGGCCAGCCACCTTTGGGCTCCATCCTCCTTTCAGGTAGTTGTTGAAGCTCCCCTGAGCCTCCTCCTCTCCAGACTAACCCCCCCCAGTTCCCTCAGTTGTTTCTTATCAGACTTGTGGTCCATGCCGTTCACCAGCTCCATTGCCCTTCTCTGGATCCGCTCCACATAGCATGCGCACAGGTGAACTCATCAGACCCAGAGCAGCAATGAGAAGTAGGACACCCATCGATGGCAAAGGGACTTCTGTTCTACAAGGGATATGCTCTGTCCTGCTTTATGGGAACTGCTAAAAAAGTCTCAATCTGTCAAAACTCCATTCATTTGGACCCTTCTCTTCTACACGGAGCATAAGATGTTACACATAACTAACAAAGCCTAATAGCACCTTCACAGAGCATTTAAATATTATTATGCCTACATTTACATGGTAAATGCAGTTGCAGAGATCAATATTCAGCTGTGTTAGTGTAATAACAAGTTTTTACTGTAATTAGGTGATATGGCTGATAGGAAACAAAACATGGTACCATATTTCTGCTGAACACAGCTTCACTATTAAAATATTTCTTCTAGCAAAATCTGAATAACAAGGAAGTGAAGAAAGATGAAAAAACAACATTAAATCTCATATATTTGCAACACTTCTGCATACATGAAAAGGAAAATATTACATTAATTTATACCCAGTTCTGCTTAATACAACAAATCTCTCATTATTATTCCTGTTTGAAACAGCTATTGTTTGAAGGGATTTGGTAAACAAATTGTCATTTCTTAGGAGGCACTTTTGGACTCTTGACTTAAAAATCATGAAGGTCTGTTCTTATAATCACCATTGACTACTTTGTTTAAAAATGCTAAACCATGTTGCCTTGAGAACACAGAGGGAGGAAAAAACTTTATCAGAGAGATGCAATGATGAAAACTATATTTCTTGCTCCCACTTAGCTGACAACAAAAAGCCAAAGATACAATATAGATAGCTCCTGTATGATTGCAGATCAATTTTCAAAGAAAGAGCGATAGAATAAGAAGTTGAACTATGTCCTAGTGAAAGGCATGTGTTAGTGACATCTGCCAAATTCACTCCTCTTCTGCACCTTCTATGTACATTTTCTTCAGCACAAAGAAAACTTTATGGACTGAGGAACAGGGAGGCGAAACTGAGTTTGACTGTTTTTCCATTTCTGGACAAAAAAAAGAAAATACTAATCCTAATTCCCAAACAGGATAAAACTTTGGCAGCTGTAAATTAATTTGCAGTTGGTAGGTATAAGATGCCTTTTCTCTGTGGACAGCTAAATGGAGGAATTTCCACTGTCAGATTTTGAACACATGAAAATAAAGAAAACTCCTTTTTGGCCTTACACTAAATACATGATAAACCCCTTTATGGTTAAATAGAATACAGATACTACCATATGAATAATTTCATAATACTTTAAGAAAAAGTTTTGTTGTTTGGGTTTTTTTTCTGTGCTAGCAGACTAAATCATTCTGAAAGATAGACTTTTAAGGATGTACAGCTTTAACTCTGCTACAAACACCTCCCACACGCATATGCACATATATACCTGGGAAATGCATGCACAGCTTTAGGTAGCTGTTGAAGATGCAGAAGGAAAATCCTAAAGGACCTGATCACCCAAGTAAAATCAAGAGTAGCGATGAAGAGCAGCCTGCACTGATCCACCATCCTTTAGATAATCCAGCTTGAACTAATTCCTAATTTAATGTATCACAGTACCAACACCATTTTGAATAAAGTGTGAAAGAAGACTCTCCTTGATCTATACGCAGAGAAATACTGCATCATATACCTTGTGCACTATCTGAATAAAACACCAATTTTCCTCACCCTTCCAAACCATCCTACTTCTTTTTGTCTGCCTGGAACATATCACTGTGAGAACAACCCACTCTCCCACATGCAATAAACTCTAACAGAACTAAGCAATGGAACTAGGAAAACTAGTTCACTAATACACAGTCCAGGCATTAGTTACTAAGCTGAATTTATCAAATTTCCACAGGTAGAGAAGTATTGAACATGTTGCTTCACTCTAATATTCAGAAATTACCATTCTGTTCTGACTTACCAGACTTGTCTCTTTTAATCGAGACTTCCAAGACACTGGAAACATCTAAAGCTTCAGAAAAAAATTATTATGTACCACAGAAACCGAAGTAGTGTATAAACATTAAAATAATAGAACTATTATTTTCTGAAATAGAAGGTTAAGCTGCCACTGATACGACTTTGTACAGTTTCTTAAATATGAAGTAGGAAAATAAGCATAAAGTAAATACAGATATAAAAATCATTGTATGAAAAGTCCAACACTGATATGGCACATCTCAAAGGAACTACTTCTGCATTTTGATTTTTGATTTAAGTTCTACTAAGCACAAACCTGACAAAACCAACCAATAGACTTCCATAAATTATAGATTCTGTTGGAGATAGATAAAGATATGGATGTTATGGCCAAAAAACAATGAGAAAATAGGTTTTTTTATAACCACCCAAAAGCATTGCATATAGTTAAGGCATATAGAACATTACAAGATTTTTTACCGTGTTCTTTCAAAAATATAAAATAATTTAAAAATAACTATAAAATAATTAAACAGAATGCACCCTCAAACCTAATAGATATTTTCAGCTTTATCCTTTTTCCCAGTCTTTTTACATTTCATTTTAAAATATAAAGTTTTATCAAGACACCTTAAACAGTAGTCAGTTGACAGGCTTCTTTAATATAAAATTCTATAGCCTTCAGCTATTTCATTATGGAGACATATTTTGTTCTGAATACCCATGGAACTGAAGCTACATACACACGTACAATGCCATCAGCTAAAAAAATGTAATGAAACTAAAAACTATGTCAGTTTGCATCACAGATCTTGTAAAACGTCTTAAAAAAAAAAAGTTATGCTACAAAATTGTGCAAAACCCCTTCCCCCAAATCACAGGAGGTCCACTTACAGACAGAGTAGTGTGCCTTAACCTTCTTTAGCTGACTACACTGTACATGGCATTGTTAATTGCTACAGACTAATGGAATGTTAAAATAATCCAGTGCTTTGTTTAGGGGTAGTAATGCATGAAATGGAAGCTGTGAAGTTAAAATGCTTGTTTCACAGATAGCTGAGGTTAAATCAGTGACTTGACAACATTAAATAAAAAAAATGGACTTTAGACATAATGACTTATAAGTGGGAATACATCAGTTTCAAACTCATTTCTGTATAGAAATTAATCTTTCCCCAAACCATATATTTAACACATTTCAGAGGTTTTCTTAATGGATAGAAAAATAGACCTACCAATATTTAGTAAGTTGCTGTATAAATAAAACTTGCACTTTGAGTCCTTCAGTGATCCAAGAAACACCTGCAGTATATTCTAAAGTACACCAGTTTGTTATGATAAACTGTCCATTCTTTTGGACTGCAGGTCTAATAGGCAAAATCTTACCTGTATCATTGCCTCTGATTTGAATAACGTACAATTTTATGTCATTTCCACTATCAGGGTGTGAAGTAGAAGGAGACACCTCTCGAGGTTGTAAAGCCTCTGTGGTCTCCTTTACTTTGGGTGGTGCAGTAGCTCGTGCGACTGCAGTAGCAGTTGATGCTGTGAAATATTCCTTATCAATTTCTGGTTCTAACATCTTTCCTGTCAGATCATCATCAGCAGGGACTTTACTGGGAGAAATAGATTCACCAATTATGATGATGTCATTGCTTGTTACCTCCTCTTCTTCCTCAGGAATGATACGGGGTGACTTTTGAGTAACAGAAGGTTTGGATGCTGATGTTGGTAGAATTTTGTCTACAGCACTAACAGAAGGTGTTGTTACATCGCTGAGAATTGTTGCCTTATCTGTTGCATGAGCTGGAAATATAGCTATCTTGATTTCCCCAGGTTCTTCTGATATTCCTGAACCTTCCAGAGTCTGGCTTGGAGAAGATCCCAAAGTTAGATGAGTAATGGCTTCCCTAGTAGAATGACCTGTTGGCATCATATAGGGGGGCAACACAGATTCCCAGCTCACTACATCACTGTCTACTTCTCTGACAGGGGCTCCTCTGCTTTCATATGCTTTTGCTTGGGTACCCACTGTTATAGGCATCACTTCAGTTACCTCCTCTTCTTGATCAGTAACAGTTTCAACTTTTGGAGTCACTGTGAGATGCAAGGTCTTGGTGCTAGTTTCATCAGGTCCCAGAACTCTTCCATAATCTGTGACCTTCACTGCTGGCACTGACAATTCTGTCACTAGATGTGTCTCATCATAAGCTGAACCTGCTTCATCCTGTTTTTCCTGAACAGATGTTAGAGAGGATTCTGATCCTCGTGCTGTCTTTTGTTCTGGTATTTGGACAGCTGTCACAGATAAAGTAGACTCTCTGGCAGCATCTTCTTCCTTATCTTGATCTTTCACGGAGGGGTCCTCTGGGAACACATCACTGTCTTTTGCAGTTGTTTCTGGTACTTCTGTATGAAAGAAGCCATCAAAATGAGTCTGAGTAGCAACTGGCATATCTCTAGTGTTCTCACTCTCTATAGTAGCTGGAACTGGAGAAGCATCATATTCTTTCTGTGGAACTGTAGTATCTACCTCTGTTACATCTGTAACTACAATAAATTCCTTTGTCTCTCCTGTGCCAGCTGGTGGCATTCCTTTTCTGTCCTGAAGTCTTGTCGCTGCCTCCTCAGTTGACATTGCAGTGCTTGTCTGGCCTTCCTCTGTCACTGTGTATTTTGAGACTTCCATTTCAGCAAAGACTTCTTCAGTAGGTGTTGCCACCAACATCACAGTAGCCTCTCTTTGTTCAGCTTCTGAGGTAGGAATGGACATTTCCAAAACATACCCTGATATTTCATCTGCTTCATGTTCAGTTACCTCCATGACTGTAGGCGCAGCAGTTGGTAATACAGTAATACTTGAGGAGCTAAAAGACTTCATTGTTGCACTGCTTTCACCCACTGATAGTTTGGATACTGTAATAGTTTCCAAATCTGAAAAACTGCTTGTGTAGGAGACACCTGTATTATATTTATTCTGATCAAACCTGGCTGATACAGCTTCTCCATCACTTTTTGCTTCTGTTGTCTCCATGCTTGACTCGGTTTCATCTATAACTGTTGAAATCAGAGCTCCTGGATGCTCTGTAATTTGCCCTGGAGATGATGTACTCTCCATTCCAGAGATACCATCTTCTGTATCTAGCTCATGTGTACTCTCAGTATGAGAAGACTCTTCTGTCATATACCCCTGATGTTTATCTGTCAGCAGCCACATGCCAGAAGCTGGAGGAGCCTGTGTGAACTTTTCACTTGCAGCACGTCCCTGAGATTCTGCTGTAACAGAAGTAGGAATGATGGTTGTGGCATGAGTGATCTTAACATCTGTTGCTCTCATTTCTGCCTCCTTTGTTTTATCCTGCTTCTCTAAAGCAGCTGATCCTTCCGTTCGCTGAGATGAGTGGATAACAGATGTGGTGCCTTCTCCAAGGTTTTTTGGGGAAACAGTACTTCCTAAGAGAGTGATGGCCTCAGATCCTGTTTGATTAACAGCTGACACAGAAAAGGATACAGGTACTCCAGATGACACTGTAGCCTGCACATCTCTCAGGTCCTCTCTGCTTCCTTGAGCTGATGCCTCATCATTATCAAACAATGTTGCAGAACTAAGTTTAATGAATGGAGTTGACTCATCTGCTGTAGAAAATTGTCCAGTGGTTACTGCATTCTCATCTGCAAGTGTCTCTGATGCAGCAGGCACATCTGATACTGGGACGCTACCAGTAACCACACCAGAAACTCTATCAGGGTTAATGGTGTACATGCTCTCTCTGCCCTCCCTCTCTGTAGTGAGATCATACTGATCAGTGAACAAAGCTTTAGGGATTACAACAGTTGTAAATTTCTTGTCAGATTTTGCCTCCATTGACTTTTTTGTGGGTTCTTTTGTTGAGTGGGCACCGAGATACGTACTCTCTTTTGTTAGAGAAACTGAAGTCCCTGTCCTGGGAAACTCTCTCCGAGAAGCTGGTAACAAGCTATCTGTAGCTGTCATCATGGGACCCACTTCTATTTGTTCAGTTTGATTATCAGCCTCATGGTTTTGTTTATCTCCTGCTTCAGTATCTTCCCACAAACCAGTGGAACTCTTAGCTACAGCTGTGATATCCTGAAAAATTATAGAGGTCAAGAAAGCATCCTCAATGCTTTCAGACCTACCTTGTTCCTCGGGCAATTCTGCTTCAGAGTAAGTGTGCTCCAGTTCCAAAGCTGCAGATGTGCTCTCTGCAGGTGAAACATCATATTCAGTCCTTCCCAGTGTATCGTAAGTGCTTATTTCACCATCTGTGACAGTCTGAGGTAGAAGGGTGGTTAACTGAATGTTCTCCATGAGCACCTCCATCTCCCTTTTCTCCTCAGCCATGTCAGTAGTCATTTCTGTATCTTCTTCAGGCTCTAGGGTTGTTTCCTCAAAAGCAGGAACCTCTGTTTTGGTGAGAGTCACTTCAATAATTGAAGTCTCAGTAACAGGAGGTTTAAGAGTAACTTTGGCAGGTGGTAATTTCACACAGTCAGTTTTCAGAGATGTCATCAGCTTGACAGTTGTAGGCTCTGTTATGACCTTTTTACCTTAAAAAAAAACAACAAAAACATTTAGGAGTCAATCAGTCAGAACACAAATTAATGTTACTTCAGTTTGAATGCTCCTGACAAAATCTAGATGCTACGCCAAGAAATTAGTATAAAGGACAAAGTCTTTACGTAGTTGTTTAGCATACAACAGAGTGACATAATATTACATAAAATAACATGTTATAAAGCTGCAGAACATCTAACAAAGTCACATGACGTGAGAAGAGTAGCAATATTCTTCATATTCATTGCATATATAATTGCCCCTACAAGTCCTCACATGATACAAGTACCCTCATACAGCTAAGTACTGATCAGGGAATATAAAAGTTTATTTCATAATGTCATGAATGACTGGTACTGCAAACCTGTGGGTTTTCTTCAAAGCTTGCTGTAGCATACCACTCAAGTATTTAAAGGTAGTGAAATACCACTGTAGTTTATTTTCAGCATGTAATTACAAATTGTAAAAAGATGCCCTCACTGGAGTGAGAGCATTCTGAAGCAACAGGAACAAACATGTCATCAGAAAGCACTGTTTTACAATGCCACAAGAGCTGCTGCCCTGCATTTAAATTATACTGAGAGAAATTTATTATGGAGAAAGGTGAGAACAGCAAACCGTAAGATTGCAAACTTAATACTATAATGATGTTGATCTTTGGGAAACACTTCGAAGGTATACATCTGAATCTCCTCCACACACAGAAGTGCTTCTATGGGAGTGTTGAACATGAAAAGGCAGAGTAATGCATGATGGGAAGGGTAAGGGGGTAGCTATCCTAGATTCACAAGAGACACAAAGAAAGGCCTTTCAAGTGAACCAAATTGCAGTGTTTTAAAGAATCCTTCTGCCTTATACTTTCCTTCTGCCACAGATTTTCTTCCTATCTGAGAAGAAAACGTGTCCTTATAACCATGACACTACAGAGTCTGATACTGGATTTTAAGACGGAAATGTGAGTTTGTGCTCAGAAAACAAGATTTGCTCAGGATAAGCCCAGGGTGGAAACATCTTCACTTCTACTAGTTCTACCAGGTTGGTTATCTTCAGAAAGGCAATGGGAGCAGACAGGTGGATGATGCAAATATCTTAAATCAGTGCTGTTATTGCTACATACCTGTAGCATACATACATGTATTGCATACATACATGTATTGCTACATACATGTAGCATACATACATGGATTGCATACATACATTTTGCATACAAGAGCAAAACATGGCCCTTTGAATCACACAAAGAACATAAAGAATGCATTAAACAGACTGCGTATATGAGGACTAACAGCCTACCAGACAGACAAAACTACATGTATAGCTTCTTCCAAAAGAAAATATTGCTCAACTTCTAACAAGGCTAAGAAGTATATTCCTCTAACATGCAGAAATCAAGCCAGTCATATTATTTTACAAGAAAATATTGAAACCAAAGCCTCATCATTATAGTTGTGAGTTACTAAAAGAGATTAGGAACCTTTACTGAATGTAAGATATGAATAGCAGTTGTCAGGAAAAAACATCATTTGAGAGATTGTGTTTTGCCTGGTACATGGGGAGAAGATCTTCTAGATGATGGTGCAGCCTCTGTCTGAATCCTGACTCGCAGGAGCTAACAGTATAAGCAAACAAGAGGGAGAAAAGAAGTGAAAAATTCAGACTCAAATTAGTCATATATTTGTGCACAATATGCATGCACAAATCGGTCTTTTTCACACACCCATGTCTAATTAGGTACCCTTTTGATATTTGTAGAGATGAATTTTGCAGGTGTCAGGGTCACACAGACATTTGTTTAGTTTCACACACCAAGCTTTGAAAATGTCATCTTTGCAAGAGAGCTGTTTGATCTACTCTGAAGTAGGTAGTTTTGTTAGATGATGGCTGCTTAGGATTTCTAGAAGAACAGGTAGATTGACAGAGCAAGGAAAAGAGGAAATAGGCTGATATTTCAGCTTTCTTGAATGAGAAGTGAAAGTGAAATGGAAATTCTGAAGGTAAGAATATATAACATCGCTATGTTTAGAAGTGGTGGTGTTCTTTGCCAGCAGAAAAAGGAACGGATTATTCTCCCTACTGTTAGTTAAATCTTTCTGTGGTTTCACAAAAAAAGACTTGGCTACTTATATACTCTCTTTTGGTAGGCCAAAACGTTCAGTTGAGCAAGGAGTACAGTTCTTGAAATACTACTAATCAAAACACAGCCTTAAAAGTGATTTTTGTATTCTGGGGTCCTACAACCTGGAGTTTATTGCTCTTTTCAATGTCTATGTGATTCAAGTGTGAGCTGCTGTTTATGCAATCAAGAATCAACAAATCCTTACAATTATTCTCCCTCTCTGCTTAGAGCAGGATGGTTAGAAAAAAACCCCAGATGTTTACTTCACAACTAGGGAGTGAAGAGTGCACACAAGTGAGTTAGCGCTGTCCTTCCTGAGCGATAGTTGGTAGTTGTTAAATTTGTACCAAAGAATCCAGCAATTTGCCTTAACAGCTCTTTTTCTATGGTAAAATATAAAGGAGACAGCGTAATGTGATGTTCTCCCTTCTAACTGTAGGATGAATTTCCTTAATGGAGACTGAATTTGTTTTGCAGCCAATATCAGGTACTTTTTCAGACGCCAGTTACCGTATTTAAAGTAACTATAGAGATCAATGGCTAAAAGAATACAAACAAGTAATATCCTCTAACAAAGCTAGACAAAAATCAAGGCATGAGAGTGGATTTTAAAATCAGAGCCAAGGGGAGGGTTAACTTTGTTTCATCACTGCTGGGGAATTGTATACACTTACTCATTACCATTTATATAGTTTTCTAGTTTCCAAGAAATGTTTGAAAGTCCCAAAAGTTCACATATTTATGCCGGAGATGTGGCTATTTATTGTTTATCTTCTAATTACTTAATAAAATAGGTACTCATTTATGAAGTAAACCTGAAAAAAACACCAAATGTATTTGATTCCCTTATATTAATAAGTAAATCATAGAATCATAGAATAGTTAGGGTTGGAAAGGACCTTAAGTTCCAACCCCCCTGCCATGGGCAGGGACACCTCAAACTAAACCATGTCACCCAAGGCTCTGTCCAACCTGGCCTTGAACACCACCAGGGATGGAGCATTCAAAACCTCCCTGGGCAACCCATTCCAGTGCCTCACCACCCTCACAGTAAAGGAGTTCTTCCTTATATCCAATCTAAACTTCTCCTGTTTAAGTTTGAACCCGTTACCCCTTGTCCTACCACTACAGTCCCTAATGAATAGTCCCTCCCCAGCATCCTTATAGGCCTCCCTTCAGATACTGGAAGGCTGCTATGAGGTCTCCATGCAGCCTTCTCTTCTCCAGGCTGAACAGCCCCAACTCTCTCACCCTATCTTCATACGGGAGGTGCTCCAGTCCCTGATCATCGTCGTGGCCCTCTTCTGGACTTGTTCCAAAGGTTCCATGTCCTTTTTATGTTGAGGACACCAGAACTGCACACAGTACTCCAAGTGAGGTCTCACAAGAGCAGAGTAGAGGGGCAGGATCACCTCCTTCGACCTGCTGGTCACACTCCTTTTGATGCAGCCCAGGATATGGTTGGCTTTCTGGGCTGCAAGCGCACACTGCCGGCTCATGTTCATTTTCTCATCGACCAACACCCCCAAGTCCTTCTCTGCAGGGCTGCTCTGAATCTCTTCTCTGCCCAACCTGTAGCTGTGCCTGGGATTGCTCCGACCCAGGTGTAGGACCTTGCACTTGGCATGGTTAAACTTCATGATGTTGGCATCAGCCCACCTCACAAGCTTGTCAAGGTCCCTCTGGATGACATCCCTTCCCTCCAGTGTATCAACCCAACTACACAGCTTGGTGTCATTGGCAAACTTGCTGAGGGCACACTCAATCCCACTGTCCATGTCACCAACAAAGATGTTAAACAAGACCAGTCACACCACTGATCCCTGAGGGACACCACTCATTACTGAATCAATAAATATTAAATTAAGTGTAAGAAAATCATGTATTTTTTCAGAATTTATCAATAAACAGACAAATTTTCTCCTGTGGAAACTGACATAGGGTTACTAGTGTGCAAAGAACAGTTCTGGTTAAAATCAAAATATAGTGCCTCTAAACCTGCTTTGTCATAAATATGATGTATAAGATTTTTCATACAGATTATACAGGTTTGCAAACTTATTTGAGCGAATCAAAAAGAAGGTCTTTCTTCAAGGAGAAATCATCAATGCTATTTATTTATTTATTTTACTGTGGAAAAGAAAAAACACAAAACTAAACCAAAAGAAGATTGCTCTTTTAATAGACTGAACATCAGTTTTAGTTGTCATCCACTCCGCCCAGATGTTCTGTATTACTCTACTCCTTGCATCATCTGTGCAATATGCTATCATCTTTGTCCTTTCTCTGAATGCAAGACATGAGGCAGATTTTCCTAATAAAATTCATGAACATATTATCAGCAAGAAAGCAAATTATCTCACCAACAGCTGCTCATATCAAAGACTATATTGTCGTCTTTTAATCAATTCCTTTTGTATTGAACAACCTGCATGAAGTTTATTTTGGATGGAGTATATGACTTTTCACTGTATTTTTTCTCTCCTTGTTGATTTATTTTGTGTTTTCACTATACAGCATTTTCTTTCTCTTCTCTCCTACCATCGTTTAAATAAGGACTCAAAACAAAGGAACAATACTAAAACTTAATATTTTTTGAAGGAAATCACTATTTTAGACTTGGTTTAACTTTGTGATTTACAAATAAGGATTACATAACAATTAATATGTATGCATTTTCACATAACCAGTTCCACAATATTTTTAACCATGTCTCTAACTTGAACCACTGCACTCAGAAATATTGATTGTATGTTTACATTTAGGTATGTATTTAAGAACCTGGAAGAACACAGACTCTACGGATAGGAAAATAAATTTGGTTTGAGTCATTGCCAGCATCCAGAACAATAAAAATTTATTTAACTTAGGACAAAACCTGGAAATAATGTATTCTTTCTGTGAATAACAGCCAAATTAAACTATTCCAAAATATCGGTAATGTGGAGACGGTCAAAATAAATGGTTTGACATCTTCCAGCACACTTAGAGAATGAGGTTGCTTTACTTAATTTTTACATATTTTTGTGTGTTAATTCCTTTGTTGCTTTGTGGAGTTTGTTCTATGTGTCTATCCCTTGCTTGCTAGCAACCCTGGCAGAGGGGACAGTTTAGAATGTTCCCCAGGCTCCAAGAATTATGCCAGCTGAGGTTTAAATAGTTGTCAGAATCTTCCAAACTGGACAAGTGTAACAGTAAAAAAAAAAAAAAAAAGACAATAACAACAAAAAAAACAGATTAAAAAAACCCCAACTTGGTACTCCGGCCTACAGCCTAAACCAGACACCTGTCATTATGACACTGATTCAGTACCCACTCTCACTCTTTCAGGTAGCAGAAAGATGAGCAGGGCATGTGAAGAGTCATTCATTACTTATGGGACATGTGGCAGCATAAGGAGGATTCAAAATCATACTGCAGCTGTAAGAGTTTTTCTATAACTCCAAGTGTATACTCCCACTTAACCTACAATGCATTTTGACCTCAAAAATGCAAGAAAATGTAATGATAAAAATAATTTTAAAATCTAAATGCACTATCCATTTCCACTTGCAAAAGTATGCAATATTAGAAAAAATGAATGGGATTCTTGAAAAAAAATAATTAAAAGCTATTAGTCAATATTATTTATAAGGAAAAACTTAAAACATGACAAAAGGTCATGTATCCTTTTCACACCCTTGTCCAAGGTCCTTTTCTCCCAGCTAACAAAGCAGCAGAGACAGCAGCTCTATTAGCTCTGTGAACATGCTCTTCAGTAAAACCATCTGCCATTTCCTAACTTCTGAAGTCAGATGTTTAAGGGGGCAAGATATGCTCTCCCCTGGTTTCTCGCCATCCAACTGTAGTTCTGTGAACAAATTGTAACCTGTCAATCTATCCACAAAAGAGCAATAGCAAAAGCATTTATCTTCTCACATTGTTTGTAATAGATCTGCCAGAGGACAACAAATCAATGAGCCTCATTAATCAGATCTTCCTAATGAAATCATTATTCCAGGACCAAATAAAAGGAATAATCTTTGCTTCCTGACTGCAAAAAGCAACTGAAGAGCAAAGAGAGACAAGATTGTAACTGACAGCACAATTCTTTCTGCTTTGCTTTTCTCAGTGTGAAAGGAGACAAATTGCCCATATTATGCCCCGTGAGTGGTACCCAGTTCCCACGGCAATCAAAGTTCTCACAGTGATCAAAGGCAACAAAGAGCAAAACCAATTTATCCTTCCCGTACTTGAACACCTGACGGGATGGACTTTTTACTTGTTTACCTTGTTGCTCCTAATCCTGTCCTTGTTGCCTGACCCTTTCAGTGATCTGATGGAATGAAAGGAAAATGCCTTCAACTGTGTCTTCTTTTCTTTCCTTTTTCCCTCTGGCCATGAACAATGTTTGCACTTAGGGACTATTGTTAAGGTATGTGGTTTTGAATAACTCAGACAAAAGCAAGTTCACTTTCTCTGGCAAAAAAAGCATCTCCTCCTGAAGCCCCACTTCCTGAGGATCCAAACAGTTGCTCCACATACATCAGTTAGATTGATAAATCAGTTTCTCTCTGTTCATCATTTACAGAGCGTTACAAGGCTGAGCTGCACCTAACCACCACCTCTTCCTCCTTCCCAGTGTGATACACTAGTGATGTCTATGGCATAGGACTGACTGAACTGGACTGAGATCTTCCTGCCATTTTCAGTGTGGTCTGACTGACCTTTCTCGAAATTCCTTCGCCATAACACTGAAGCAGGGTGGGATAAGAAATGTTCAGCAAGCTGTTAGCATGCACAGCCTCTGTGATTTTTGCCTGTTGCTATAACGCCAACAGAGTGCTTCAGGGACTCATTTCTCCTACACCTGGTCCAGGATATTACTGGGGATCTCTGCAGCTATGCAGTCCTGGTAAACTGCATTGTCTCAGAGAAGCAGAGAGATCTACTTTCTTAGAAAAACAATAAAAGCTAGAGAATTGTTATCTGGTGGTAGCAGCCTCAGTAAGGCAGCTTAAGCCCTTTGGATAGCTTCACCTTCACAGAGTGGGAAGGAAGCATGAACAGAGCCTACTGTATGAATAGATACCAACAGTGTATACACTGAGGTCAGTGCCGTGACCTTGAGAAGTTTCGCTGCTCAAAGGCATTTTATTCATTCTGATACTGGACTGTAAAATGGTGGAGGACACTGGCTTTCTTATATTCAGCACAACATTTTGTTTTATCTAAGTTAACTTTTTTTGTTGTTCTTTTTCTTCAGATTGACAATTTTTGTCCCTGGGTGTCACCATGCCCCATGTTTTCAGTATTTGAGGTCATTCCCAAACTGTTAAAAAATCTACAGATCTCCCATAGTACAGTCCCTGACATCAGGCTGGAAATAATTCCCTCATCCAGGAAATAGCTGGGATACGCAGCTACCAACAGCTGCTGTGGAGAAGGACAGAACTGTCTAGTTATTCAGTTTTCCAAATCAAGTCACACGCAGCAAAAGGGAAGACAACACTTCTTCTGGCAGCTTTTGGGCTGTGTCTAAAGATCTTATGCTTTCTACTGCCTCTGGACAAGTGGAGCACAGATGATGTTTTCTGAGCCTACAATCATGGTTGCTCATGCTGTAGGACCTCTTAAAGAAGGGGCTTTCTTTCCCTCTTTCCCTGCTCTAATGTGCTTCATAGAGGAACACTGTGCAAGTGTTCTTGAACCAAAAAACAGAGGGTTTAGTTGGAGAATTCTTGGGGTGGGCAGAGAAGAGGTTTGCAGAGACAATCATTCTCCACTTTCATCTTACAAAATCCTGTCTTGCTACATACTAAGAAGGTTGCTACTTCTGTATTTCTTCTATAAAGTACACTCTGATTTTAAGCTTTAGATGGAGGCAGCTTCAAAGAAGCCCTTAGTCACAAGCAGTGGTTGACTTGGATACACTCCTGATGAGGCTATATTGAAACAATTAAAACAATGTAGACTCCATTCTGATGAACACATAAGGCAATGCTGCCTCAGAACTGAAATTTTCCAAACTTCAGCTAAAATGAAATCATAATGCTAAACCAATGTGGTAGAACCAGAGAGAAACAACAACAGTGAATGAAATAAAGTCAAAACAAAAGAGAAAATCGGAAATAAAATGGCCAAATCCAGACCAAAATGGTCAACATGTGTTTTGAGTCAAGCAAAAAATGTTTTGCTGAAAGATTTGCCAAAATCAATACAGTTCCATGAAAAAAAAAAAATCAGTTTAAATATACCAGCATTTCTCAGCAAAAAAAAAGCATATTTATGTTTCAAACACTCAACCACCTCTATGTATGAAGTTCATCAAGATTAGTTTTGCTGCAGGAATGCAAGACAAAATCTGTGTGCATTTTGATTAGTGCACTTCTGGAGTGGAATTTATTCTGTAGATGCTGTAGGATAAAATGCCCCATCCAAAGTCAGCTGAAGTCTGTGGCAAATTTCCCACAAACTGCAGTGGATTAGATCTGGTGAGACTAGGGGGTTGAAGGATGGAATTAAACACCCTATAGCTTTATGCAAGAACTATTGAATTGGTACCCATTAAAAATGAAATATTTTTTTCCTGATGTAATGTTTTATTCTCTTATAAATAAAAATAATTCTCCAGCAACAGTTGTTCTCTTTTCTTCTTCTACTTGCAAATATGTTAATATGGTGTGAGTTCTATATATGAACACTTGCAAATCTTTTTCTCTGATGATGGCCTCCAAGAACCCTCAAGTACTCAATCATGTGTCAAACCTGAAACTTTTTCAAGTCCTACCAGATACGTTATTAGGGACCTCTCAGGAAAAATAAAAAAATGAAAAAATGCCTAGAAAATGTCTTAGAGGGCTGAGATGAAACACGCAGATAAAATGTTTCAGAAACCCAGAGCCATGTGGTTTCTCTAGAGTGAAAAACACTTGCAATCAACATGATGAAGGTTTTTTGTTTGTTTTTTTTTTTAAACAAGATTTTTAGATTTAAAATCATGTATTATTAGTCTAGGCCAATTTTATTTTCATAAAGCCAAGGCACATGGTATAATGTAATTTCTTAGCCAAAACACTGCTGAAGTTAAAATCATGAACTTAACTGTACTGTTAAATGTTGTCCATGTTGGCTGTTTTATTGAAACTATTGCACATCATTTTTAAGTTACCACTTCGATTACTTTTTTTTGTGTACTTTAATACATGTGATTCGTTCTTAGAAGTAAGCAAAATGTTCAAAATATTGATTGATAACTGCAATTTAAAATTAGTATTTTGAGGGTTTCTACCAAAGACACTTTTAATCATAGGATAGAAGACTCTAAGCAGTGTTGAAGGAAGAGATGTGCCTTTTCTTAAATATACAATTTGTCTTTGTAATGACTAAAACAGATGTCTGCTCTGCCACAAATCTATTGCTTCAGAGTATGAGCAAATTCAAGCACTGAACACATCCTTCCTGTGGCTGGGAGCCATTTGTTTTGGTGGCCTTACTCAGGGAGTATATTGTTACTCAGCACAAGTAAAAGTGGCAGACGCAGGTCTTTCATCACTGCCATTTCACTTCAGACTAAACATGCAGCATGTGGTCATTACCCTTTGAGCTGAGTCAATGGGAACTTCACTAGTTTTCACACAGGAGGCAGAAGAAATTTTACAGGGATACTGTAAAAAAACTGAGATCTACACATTAATATCTATTAAAAGGTTGGACATGATCTTAAAGTTCTTTTCCAACCTAGCTGATCCTGTGATCTGTGCTGCAAAAATGGAGCTACCTGGATAGCTGTCTTGATCCTGCCCTGTTTACAGAAGCAGGTTCAAGCCTATTTGTTTTTCCTTTACCTGACCCAAGATCTATAAATGAATGTAGCAATATCCTGTTTTAACTCTTTTCCAGCAACAAAAGCTTTTTTGCTGGTGTGACTGGGTATTCAGGTGAGGAGGGAAACACAACAATGTAATTAATCTGAAACACATAATGAGCTCAGACAGAGCTGTAAGTGCTGGATTGAAGTGGAAAGAGTCAAGGTCTTAGGGAGGATAGTTTTGCTGTGTGGCGTGATGGGAACCTCTGCGTAAAGGCTTGAAATCTTGTGTCAAGCTGAAAGCAGTCAGAGCTGGGGAATGGTGAACTTTATGTGGTGGACTACTGCACTGAAAATTTGAAATAGAGATAAAGGGAAGTTTGAAAGAAATTTCCAGACAAAAGTCTGCTGAAACAAGGACCTAAACACAAGCTTCCTGCTACACTGTGGAACCATTCTTTTCATTCTTTCCTCTCTTTCCCTTTTTCTGCCCCAAAAAAGGGGCTGTCTCCAAGGCTGCAATAGGAGTGACTCACTGAACAGCCGCTGCTTCAGGCAGCTGCTCAAGATGTGAAAGAGCAAGATGTTAGGCAGTAAGTCTCATTATTCACCACTTGCATAAATCATCTAGCAAAACCAATGAAGAATTACAGCTGGTTCCTGTGAGATCCCAAGCACCTTCTGAGAGAGAGAGAGAGAGAGAGAGAGAGAGAGCTTTCAGTAACTGCTGAAATACGCGTCAGACAGGCACCCTGATGTAGGGTACCAGGTTCAGCATTACACTCCTACATTTCCATACACAAAACCCAATGTCTCTGACAAAACTTGACTGACCTAGCTTGTGGAGTTTAATTAATTCTGATGTAATGTCGATTGCAATTAAAATTGCTAGAGAGTAGCCCACTCCCTACCAATCCGTGTTGTTTCTGTTTCGCCTTTTTCTGTTTTTCTTGTAAAAGGGCTGATAGTCATAGACTGTCTACTTCCTGGGCTCCAAACTGATGAAATATATATTCTCTGTGTATCAAGAGCAAGACACAAAAGGCAACAACCCAATACTTATCAAGGATGTTTTTAGAACAAATAGTATGTCACTAAAATTAGTTAAATAAAACTTCCAGAAAGAACAATTTGAAAAGGGTGAAATTCACCCAAACAGAAAGTTGGAATTTGTCCTAACAAAAGAGTAGATTACAGGCAAAATGTACCGTCACTATTTCAGTCTTTTTAGAAGGACTGATTAATTTTGTCTCTATTAAAATCAATTTTACCCATGACAATGAAAACTGTTCATAAACTATTTGGGAGAGGCACAGAATGAGTGATATGACAAAACTCTGCTCTGCAAATTAGAGCGCAATTTGCACACACTCCTGAACTTACCTAATCCCTGTTCCCTTGAAGTCCATTAGGACTACTTCCACATGCAAACTTTTGGAACGTCTTACCCACAAACAATAAAGGAAAAAAATATTCTTATTTTAAGACATTGCAGAGTGTCTGAGAACAGCCAGACTGTAACCTTATACCAGATGCTGGGATTCGTTCTCAAAACAGTAAGGTTTGCTCATAAATGAGCCTTCAGTGCCCAAGCTGGAAAGTTCTGCAGCTGCAGTTGGTTCATCATCCACAGAAATGGGGACAGTACAAGCTGCACATTTCAAGTAGTTCTGACTTACAGTCATAGGACTGAGTCCAAAAAGCTAGATATTCATAGTTAAAAAACAAGTTCTGAACTTTTAATTCAACACAAGTAGCCTTTACATGTTAATGTCAGTTGTACTATTTGCAACCACAGGAATCTCCTTGAACAGAGATTCCTGCAGGAAAACTGCTGAGCAGTCCAGCCTCCCTGTGCTGCTGAGGAGGCTGCAAGTCTCAGGAAAGCAAGATTTTCAGCTGGGTAAAAGCACTCTGATGTCTTAGACGTGATGTACCTTCCAACAGTATCAGTGTCCTCTTGCACAAAGAACAGTCCCGTGATGGAGAGGAACTTAAAGAATAGAAGTAAGGTGATGGATCCTCTCTTAAGAGGCACAATTATCTGTGAGTTACACAGAAAGCGCATGTTGTTCATCATAAGATATATGGATGGGTTTCTGGAGGTGTAAGGAAAGAGTAAGTACTCATCATTAATGACAGAGAGAAATGTAGGAGGGATGTTCTGGAGAAGGCCAGGCAAATGAGACCAGGACCTCCACAGTGGTGGCCTATGAAGTGACCAGTTTGAGGAAGGTCTCGGAGACAGGCAGGGATCTGGAACACACGACACAATAGGGAAGAGAAACTCAGGTACACTAGAAGCTGGTGAACCTTTTGGGACAAAAAGAACTTATGCCAGGATAGGCTGCACCATAGTAACAGCAGAGCCAGGCTGCTGGCACTGCAGATGGAAGGGGTTACAGAGGAATATGTAACCAGAAAGCCAAAGGAAAGCTACAAGTGTGGAGGAGATGTGGCAATTTAGACCATTCACAGCACCAGCTGACTGACACACACAACACTTGGTGAGTGAGAAGAGAATTTGCAACTGCTTTAGAACTTACAGCTGCTTTAGAATGCTAAAAATTATGATGGGACAAAATGCCTGGAATCCAGAGGTAGCCCTCAAATTACTAGTATCCCAGAGACCTAAAAACGACCATGCTTTTGTGCAGTCTGCAGACAGCCTCTCTTACTGCAATCACTGCAGACAGAATATCAAGTTATATGACAGTTGTTCACCTAGTCAAGTAGGACATTTCTTCTGTTCTTATGTTCATTGACATGATGCAAATATATCAGGGGCACCAAAATATGTAACATCCACAGACTCGGGGTGACTGTGGGTACAGTGTGAAACTCTGTGTAAAAACATTACCCAGGCTGAACTCTTACCTTAAAATTTGCCTATCTTTAACTGCCAGTATTATTTTAAAACATTTTTTTAGTTGGACTTTTCCTTTTTTTTGTAAAACCATAGCGATAATATTTTTTTTTTTTTTTTGAAAACTCATGCTCTCTGCAAGGACTGGAACAAAATACATATTAAAGGAAACACTTTTGAGGGTTAGAATGATGAGTGTAGTGAAAATTATAACTAAGAAAAAAAAGCTTACGTTCATAGCAGTAGGCATCAAACTTGCTATCTGGATAAGGAAAGCCTGTTTGGTTCTCATAGCGATACAGGGTTCTCACCCCAAGTAAACCTCCACCACACTGGGGCCTTGCCACTGAGGCTGGGTAACGAACGCTGCCATCCGCCAGCCAGCCATAGTTACACTGGTCGAAGCCGTTTCTCCAGGCCACATACAGGTTCCCAACAGAAGCAAGAACACCGTCTCTTTTCCGACACAGCTCTTTAGCTTCCTCAAAGGTGAGCTTCTCAGGGGCTGAGACATGAACCACTTCATCTAGAGGAACAAAACACAGAAAACAAAGACTGAGTATCACATTTCACCATTAAGTCCTTCTTTAAGTCAACATCCTGCATGTTTTTTCCAAAATTTGCTTGAATATTTTTTTAAATAATAATAAAAAAAAATTGGCTAATCAAATTTCCCAGGTTTAAATATAAACATCAATATACTACAAAGCATGAGCATTTATATGCAAAATTAATACCATGAAGTGTATGTGGTTGGAGTTTGAGTCCCTTTCTCAGTCTCTAGGCAGAGAAAACAGCAGCCTTTAAGCTCCTCTGTGACCTCTGTAGGAGCAGACTACAACTCAACTGCACAAATTGAATCCAGTCCAACAGAATTTACTCTCAGTAAAACAAATCTTTTACATCTGCAAGCTTCTTACCTGACCCCTTTAGTCATCACGAGAATGTCACTTGAGACACACAGTAAGTTTTACTTACCGGCTGCTTCACAGCAGCATCAAATGTCATATTTCCATCAGTTCTCGTCTTGCCCCATGGGGAAACAAAGGTGAGGGAGTGCTACAGACATGTCATATCCCCTTTTTTTTTTGTGTGGAAAAGCCCCTTTTGTGTGACAAAGCCGAATTAGCCTAAAATGTTGGAAGTATAGTTTAGTTTCCATGGAATAACAATTTGTAAATAATAGCCTTCTGGTGGGAAAGTGAAACAAAACAAATAGCACATCTAATATTTTACTTCCAAGCTAAATCACCATTATACAGTCAGCTTAGTTGCCTCATTCACCCGAACACTATAACAAAATCAAAGCTCTAATGTTCAAGTCCTGGGAATGAAACTATAAACTGATTTCGTTCTAGTTTTTGCTCAGATAAAACCGATGAAACCTAAAATCAACAAGTTCAGCTGTAGAAAACAGTGCAAATTCAAAATATGTTACAAAAGAGTAATTCTCTTCCCCAGCTACACTAGGTCAGAACACAACAGTCACTGTTGCAGGAAAGCGCTGCTTATTGACATGGGACATACAGAGCAATTTTTTCATCAGCTGATCTGAATTCTGCCTCCAAAAGGAACTTGTGCATAGCTTCATTAAAATTAGGTGTATCAATTCCTCAGAGCTGTCATTGCACTCTGTTAAAGCAACTCAGTGAACAATTATGTCTTACTGTAAGACTTCAAAACCCAGTGTTCAATCACTACTTGTGTAAGAGAGGTCACTTTGCAGAGAATTACTTACTCAAATTGCAAAGGAGTATTTCTATATGAAAATCTGCCTTAAGTTTCCCTTGGAATGTGCCCTATGTGCAATATAATACTGAACATTTAAAATATGGGCGGCGTATCTTTCTTTGTATTGAATCTATTTTACTGACCCAGTGTCTATTTAGCTCATTCTTAGAGCCACCTGCTGTGATATTCATACCATCTTTACCAAAGATGTTTTGGGTGTTTTTTTTTTACCAGAAAAACTAAATGATCAAAGCCACATGTGTTTAAGGAAAAGTGCATGCTAGCCAATAAAATCCACTAAGTGAAGTCCAAATTCACAATTTTTGCCACCTGTTTGGTATATTAAAGGTTTCGTGATGATATATTCACAAAGAAGTCAAAAAAGTGCCAGAGCAGCATCTTATACCAAGTAAATACTAATTTATTTCAGGAATGATGGTGATAAAATAGAGGGTAAAAAGGTATTAAAACATAGTAGCTTGCAGTTGTTTTATTAAAGAATGTTTTTCTATGATTCCAGAATTCTTATTTTAAAAATATCCAGTAAAGTGCAAAAATCAGACTTCAAATAGCAGCCATTTATTCTAGAAGATATGACTCCAAGGTTCATCTCTCCAGTCTGTAAATACATTAAAATTCTGCATCGAGTGTACACTTAATATGCATAATAACTGTTGGAATAAAATATGAAAAATAAAACTAAGAACTTCAGGAAAAATCATACAATGCAGCTCAGGTTCTGCTGAGCTCTCTCATGGACTCAACCTCAAAACAGACAGAGGCTTTCAAGAGGCCACGAAAGAAGAATTTTTACCCCAATCTTGACTTCCAGTATTTTGATTGATGTAGCTGAAACATCCTGAAGTACTTTTGAAGTACCTGAGAGACCCCTGCACAGAAACTTCCCCCCCCCCCAAAAAAAAATTAAGGGTGAAGTTAAGAGAATCCATACAGTCTCTAAAAGTTAACTGCTACTTTTGGAAGTACAGTGAGTTCCATATTTAGCAGAAGAACTCATCCTATCACACTCTTACAATGTCTTTATGATGATATCTGAAAGCACTCTAATTTCCCAGCCAAAACACTGGGAACAAGGAAATTAAGAGAGAAATGACACAGCCACCAACACCGAAGCAGGACAGATTCAGTTTTGTGTGTGTTAAAAGCCATGTGCAATGTTTTTATAGATGGAGCACATTCCAAATAACTTAGCAATATTATGCAGGCAAACCTCAGGCCTAGACCAGCAGATTAAGAGAAACTAGTCCTACAGTATCAGAGGATGAAATGAAGACCATAACTTCATTAGACTACAGACAACAATGTAATGTATATTATTGCTGGCTCCTTTTTAGAATCAGACTTCACGTTGATCATCCAGCCTTAGTGGTCAGAGCACTTGAAGAATCTCCAGGAAATTCCTGTTATATGTGCTTGTTGTGCTTGGTTAAAACAAACGCCTGATGAAAGCCATGCTTTTTCCCTCTCTTTGAAATATACCATCACGCCAGATGAAGAAGCCAGGGTTTTTTTCTTGAAGACGAAAGCTCATTCATTACAACCCCCAAGGAAAACTCTTAAGATCTACTGGTTTTATCAACTGGTTTTATAGCAAGCTTCATCCCTTTGAAGGTTAATTCACTTTTTGTCTCTCATCAGGAGACTCCTCACTGAGCTGGGCATGTTTGTAGATGTGAATTTCATGAATCACACATCTTAAAAGAAAGCACAGAAATAAGGGCAGGCTATACCCATAGCCGGGGATCACTACTCAACATGCATGGACTAGGGTAGAAGTAGTGAATCTACATGTAAGTCCTCCAGCACAGAACTCATCAGTAATTTCTTTTTCCATAAATGAAACCACAATTAAAGGTTTGCTGAGCTGCTGCTTCCTAGAGGAGACCTTTGAGCCTGACTATGCGGGACTCTCTTCCCAAAGAAGAGCATCGTCTCCTCGGCTTCACATCATATCACCCATCATGCCAAGGACAATAAAATAAGCTACAAGTCCATAAAAATAGCTTTACAGATGTCTGAAGGATTCTCTTAAACTGTAGAGAAGAGATAACCTGTGGGTCCCTTACTGAATGCTTTTAGCACATCTCTTAACATACCAGCTGCTGTAGATGGTGGCTAGTCAACCACCCATGAAATGTCCTTACCAGTCCCTGTGAGGGAATGATGTATACTAAGGAGATACATTTATTCGGTTGTAATATTTTTAGTCTTTTCACCCATTTTGCATTTCGAGAGCTAAAGGAGCCTTCATTACCACTGCTCCATCCATAACTTGGTGCTCTCAAGCTTTAACTTGAGCTTGGGTGCACAGATTCTACACTACCTTCAGGGCCAACTAAAGAAAGATGTAAAAATATCCAAGGATATATTAAATACACAAAAAGGTAATTGTTCCCATAGATGGAAATGCTTGACTTCAACAGTTTTAAAGAAAAACAGTACAAAAATGCTCCAGTAACATTCCATCTTCTGTTCTCGGTGGTGTTCTTGTTTGGGGAGAAGAAACATCATTCCTCACAAAGAATTTGGCAGCTCTCTTTTTTTGAGCACAATGGGTCTGTGGTGAACTCCAGACCTGTTCACTAATTATTCTGAGAGGTGGTGGAACCCACCAAGCTCAGCAAGCAATGATGCACTTATGGAGATGCTAGAGCTCCAGGGTTCCATGACTACAGTTGCAAGTCAGGTATGTAAGATGGCTAGAAGTGGGAAAATATCTTTTCTGATGTTATATGGAACATTCTAATGACATTTCCCCACCTGCAGCTGTAGCCTGGGGTTACTGCTCCTCATAAACATCTGGTCATGGCCAGATGGTTGGTAGCTCAAAGTTCAAACAGTCATGACACTCTGTCATCATTACTTTCTTCAGAAACATAGAATCTGTCCAAACCTTAATTTCTAGGATATGATCAAGTGTTCAAGGAAGCAAGAATACTATCAATGCTTTGGAAACTAAAATGTTTACTCTTGCACACTGAGGACCACATGTCCCAGGATTTTCCATTTAATTCTCTCTTTCTCTCTTTGGTCAAAAGGCCCACACAAAGAGGGAGCAGCAGCCACCAACAGGACTACTAGACTGCTTGTACAACAACAAGGAAAGAGATACTACTCCACAAGCATGTGTGGAGAGGATCTATCCCTCCACTGAGATGGAGACCACTACTCTTGTCTTGAATACTCTGGAAAAAAACACACAGATACATTTTGTCCAAGACAGACCTGAAAAGTTTCATTTGTCTTCAGCATAGTCAGACCTTCATATAATTATCCTGCTTATTAATACAACTCATTCTCCAGTCTCCACCCTTTCCAAACTTCACAAACAAAATGTCTTGTCCCAGCTGCAGTTCTCTTCCTCCATCCTGCTGCTGTTAAGGGCTGGTTCTCTGACACACCAGATTAATAAAAAGGTATCCTTAACAAAGTCAGAACTTACTGTGAAGAACTCTCCAGGACTGGAAAACCACAAAGACCTAAGCAGCTAGGTTCAACTTTAAAGCAGAAGGCTAGATAAGCTGAAGTTTTTTTCTTACACGTTAGAACAAGTTAGTTGATTACTTTTGATTCACATCAGTAATGCTGTAGTTAAACTCTCCTGAATGTCTTAGATCTATTCTATGCAAAACCATAGGCTGAACAGGAATTTACTGCATTTAACAAGACTTTTCCCACAGGCTTGCTTTCAAGCATGAAGAATTGCATGGCAACTGCTGCACCCTTGGAGAGCTCTGCTGTAGTTGCAAAGTGTCACTGGCTTTCACTTATACAGAGGATGAAATAAACTTCACATCCTATATGATTCTTCTTTTTTTTTTTTTTTGTGCTTTACTCTTACAAAACTCCTTTAGATGTCAGGATTTTCAGATCTTCCCAAAGATGAGCTTTATTATGCTGTGATCTCAAATACGATGTCAAGCTTGATAACCACTATGGTATTATTTCATTTTTTGTTTCCTCTGTCTGGGCTCTGTACCCCTCTTGAGAACTTTTGGGTCCACAACCCTGCATTAGGTCACACAATTCAAGGCTAGAGAAGTACCCAGTATAAGACAATGCAAAGGCTGTGACTCTACCGCAGGCCTTGAACTAGAAATTAAAGAAAAGACCCTTTTTTTCTGTGTTTCTCTTTTAAAATCTAACTCTTGCTCTAGGATCAGAATGGGCTGTGAAGATCTTTACCTGCCCACAACACAGAATAAACTTCTCACCTGAAGCCATATTTTAGACTATTAATTCATTAATAATCATTCTCATAGAAATTTCCATAATAGCAAAGCTGCATAAGACTGGCTGGAAAGTATTTAAAGGACATATGGTTTTGGTTTTTTCTTTTTTTTCTCTGCACTCACTGTGGGGGGGAAATGGTGCATGGAAGGGAGACTGTATAATCTTCCCCACAGTCACCCCAAAATAACTTTCTTATTTCCCATCTGCATATTACATATGCTTGCTCGACATATATGGCTTCTAACTGGCTTTGGCCAGAAGGCAATACTACATGGAGCAGTCTGTGTTTTGGCTTTGCACCGCACACTCACAGTCCCTCACTTCATCAGTGGGCTTTGGCGAGTGGATCTCACTTTGACACCACAGCATTGTCAAATCAATCACATGCACGCTAATCTGAAGACAGAATCCATCCCCATCACCCATTTAGATTCAAGGGATTATTCCACAGAAGACACTGGTTCAGACACTGCATCAGCTGGAGGTGTCAAGAGAATCTCAGAGTCGTACTCAAATCGCTTTACATTAAACTCTCTATTAGTAAATAACTTTCCACAGTTAAACCTATCCTAAATGTTTTTGTTAATGCTTGGTACAGTGATATATGTGATATATGTGATGAAATGTGAGGAATGTAAATCAGTTTGTAATAAGAGAACATGCCCAGTACCTGTTTAATGATATTTTGACTCCAGAATCTTATAAGGAGCTCAAAAATTTTAAATCATTCCCATAATTATTCTTCTATGTGTTTTACAAAAACTCAGAATATTTAACTTATAATGGTAAGAGCCTAGACAACTGGTTTTAATTTAAGCTAATAATTTTTGTTTCAAGGAGAGCTCCATGTCTCTGTCTAACTTTGTGATTTCATACAGCCAGAAAGGAAGAAAACTGAAATGGTGCTGCTCCTACAAATCCTCAGCACAAGTACCCACATTAGTACTGTAAATTCAGTACACATCCCCTTAAAAATGTATTGCAAGAATTCCTACCACCAATCTATGTCCTTCTGGGGTAACACAGTAATAATGGCCAACGGGCCAAAAACTGTTCTCTGACTTCCATGATGATATTCTCATTATGGCCCAGATTTTGATAGCATTAATCAAGCACCATCTTATTCCATGAATAGTCATCCCACCAACACAGGCTCTCCAAATAAGGACCTGTTTAGTGCAAGTCTAGATTTGGCATCGAATCAGAATAGGCTATTCAGATATGAACTTTCAAATTCATATGGAAAAAAGTCATGCTTAAGCACATTTCTACAGTGTATTATGTACCATGAATGTCATTTGTTGTTAAAGTAATGTTGACAGCTCTCATTACAAGAGAAACATATCTTGCAGAATCAGCCTTTGGTGGACAGGGGCAATCAGAAATTTGGCATTCAATTCAATATTGAACTGCAAGTCTTCTACCAAGGTGTGAACGTGTTACAGTGCAGCAAACAAAACACAGGATCTAGTTTACTGCAGTGTTCATTTTCCAATAACTTCCATTAACATTTTATCTAATTTTCTGTCTTCTGTGGATGAGTGGTTCCAAAGTGTAATCTCATTGATCCTATGCAACTTCAAACAAGCTCTGTATTTGAAGCTAACCTTTGTTGTCACAGAAACTGCTTCTGTTATATAGACAAAGCCAACCTAGCTCCTTAGACCCATCTTAAAAATGATATCTGGCTCATAGGCTCAGGTTTCTGTGAAGGCACTGAAGAATAATTTATCCTGCACTCTATCATGATGTTGTACTGTGTCTTCCTAGCATGCGTCTGTTTCTCTTCATCAAACAGAATAAATTAACATCTCTGCATGTCAGTATAACATGCCTATATTCTGTATCTATAAAACCATAACTCCTTCTGGCTTTAAGAAGTAATTTTCAGACACCAGCTCATTTGAAAATTTCTGAGAAAATAGGGAAAAGGAAAAAAAAAAAGAATAAAGAGGAGAGGGGAGCATCTTTGGATAGCTGTTATAATTGCCTGACACTAAAACTGATCAATATAACAAGAAAAAAAATCCCCATACAGTAGGTTAAGTCTGTAGAGCTAATTAGCAACTACCTTGTTCACTGCAGTCACCTCTTCACAGCACGTACGAGACCTTCTTACTACGTAAATAGCTTAAGGATGAGTTATCCTATGTGCTCAGTGTTCACCTGACCCTACTTTCTTGAAGCCAATTGTAAATGTAAAAAGAATTCTCCTCTCTTCTCAGATTCAGCTTATGACCACAGTAAAGTACTTCTAGTAGCAATGCCATTTTCTATTAACATAAGAAAACATGCAGCCATCATTTATCACATTGTTTCGTTTCACACCCTCTTCAAAGAAAAAAAGACTGCAGTAGGTGCCAAGCCTAAGATGGAGTGCTATTTCCCAAATATGGAAGATTCTAGAGCATTTTTATAAATGCATATTCTGAGAATTATTTGGAAAAAGGTTTTTTATCCTTTTGCCTTTGGGAAGGACAGCAGTGAAGCTCACAGGCATCTTTGACTCCTGCAGAGTTTCCATCCTGAACCTGTACCTATCTCTATGAGCATCCTGTTACCATACAAAGGTAGCTTGGAGAGTTTCAATGGATCCAAAGGTGAAGTAGTCAGTCAGTCTTCATGCCAGACCTACAACCTCTTTTAAGGTGCCCCTAAAGTACAGGCTAAAACTGGGCATTTGCTTTAATTATTTCTCCAGAAGAAACTACTGTGCAAGGAAGAAAGTAAAATAAACATGCTTATTGCTACCAGGTCTGATAGACCAAATATCCCCAATATTCTATGCTATCTTGTATTTTTTAAATGCTGAAGATTTCATATCCAAGCAGTTCACATTACCACAGTCCAGCTGACAGGCCACAAAGACATGCATATGTTTAAACATATTACACAATAATAGAATCATAGAGTGGCTAGGATTGGAAAGGACCTTAAGATCATCTAGTTCCACCCTCCTGCCATGGACAGGGATGTCACCCATAATAATAAGACAGAAACATATATCTATCCAAAAGAGAAAGCCAGCTCATAAATCTTGGTAATGAAATTTTGTAAGAAAGAAGAATCAATCAATGTTCATGAGAAACAAACATGATGCATGTGCATCTTCACCAAAGATGACTGCACAGTAGCTGCAATCTCTTTGAACCTCATGGTCTGGCTGCAGGCTGCTCTGAGCACAGAACATGAGCGTCAGTGTGACAAAGGCTTCAGTTTTGACTTTTATTAATTTTTATTTTCAAAAGCTCAGTGAGAACCTGAGAAACCGATGGCTCACAAGCATCCAGGGTAAGCTTCTTCATATCTTGTCCATATAGTTACACTTCTCTGTTCTTAAGAGGGAAAGGAGCAAGCCATTGTCTTCATCCAGGAATGATACAGATTAGTCAAAACTTCTTTTAGTAAGCTAGGAAAAGACCCAAACTGAATTCAAGAGCCCTGATTCAGAGATGATTCAGAATTGAATTCCATCAGGGATTGATATTATGAGCTCAAGGTTCAGAGCAGGTGTGCTGCTCACTGACAGATGTAGCTAGAACATAAATATATTTAAGAAAATTTTGAGCACTAACAAAATTCTGTCACTTAATTTTCAGAATTCCCAAGCTTATATGTTTTTTGAGTCTTTGCAAGACTTTTATGGCTTTGTTTTATAACTCTCCAAGGTGAGCATAGACTGGGGCAGATTCTCAGAGATCAAGTGAAAAAAGTTTACTGATTTTAGTGACTAAAGTCTGTCTGAGTCATTAGCAGGAGAAAACTTTACATGATCTGAGTTATTTCTGCTCTAAGAGAATACAAAATAAGCACCTTAATTTTGCAATTGTTCCTTACAAATATGTATACATACAAAGAGGCAGGCTTGCTCAGAGCCATGATTGGTTTATTGTTCTGCTAACTTCAAGAGCATTAAACTAAGTGCATATCAGTCAAAGATCAGCCCAAAAGAATAGGAAAATTATTTTAGAAACATTATTATTATTAGGGACATTATTTTAGAAAAGAACAGTAAATTTGGTATGAAATAAAATCTTCAAGACAGAAGCAGTGTCACACACTCAGACCACAGTGTCAAATGGGTAAATGGAGAAAAAGAAAAAAAAAAGGATATGGCACAGGAAAAGCTATTTCTACATTTATATTTAAAATTTATATAAAATACATATAAATATGTATTTTAAGTATACATATTGGACTAGTTACAGTAATATCTAAGCATAAGGGTTTCTGGTGTCTGGAACGTCTCTATAAGCTCACTGAAAGGTACATTTAAATTCAATTCCTGAAGAGAATAAGAAACAATTACAACATCACACCTGTGATACAGAGATTTGTGTATGCTAGAATTGCCCAATCACAGAAAATAGTACTATATGTTTCTTCTTACCATCAAACTGATCATAGAGTCTAACCATGGATCACAAGGTACTGTGGTTCACAAAATGATCCATGATTCAAGATCATCATGTGGCAGAATCATAATCATTCTGCTGCATTAGAGCCATCTAACAAGCAGATTTTGCAAAGAGTAACTAAAGAAGATCCAGATTCTTCAATGGAAAGTTCTTGCTTAATTGTTTCTTTTTAATGTTGAGATGCTTCCTTTTTAATTAAATATTATTAAATTTGGATTGCAATTTAATATCTAATTTTATGCCATGGACATATAAAAATTTAATTGCATACTTTATGAGTTATAATACAGTTAGCACAAGTACTATATCCATCTTGATATGTATATCTTGATATGTATATACTATATATATCTTGATACATATATATAGTTTCTCAAACTTTAAATGTGTTTCTTTGAAAAAGCTTTCATAACATTCAAAAAACAAGATGCTTCAATAGAAACTTTTGTGAGATCTACTGCACTAACTAGAGCAGCTTTAAACCTTTTTGTAGACTCAACATTGGCCTTTGATCAAAGCCTGCTAGACCACAAATTATATGTTCACTTCATTCAGCAATTCCCTTCAGATTCAAAACAGCCAAAACTTATTTTACACTTTCTTTGCCTTTCCACATCAGAATCTCTAGTCATTTTTAAATTTTGTAGTGTGTAGTAAATATGGGCCTATCTTACCTTCCATGCGTTCAACGTAGCAGTACACATCATAAGTTTCATTAGGAAAACGGCGGCCATATGTTCTGACTCCTTTCTTTCCCATTTTATCTCCAAAGCAGCCAATTCTTGGATGTCTAATTGGGTACCTGAAATGCAACATGCTCATATTTGTTATAATTCAGCATCTTAAGTCTGTACAGGCTAAGCATATTAATTTTGAGAAACTGTGTCAAAGTGGCCTTTTAAATGTCTCACCTAACAGTTTGGTCAGACAACCAGCCAGCATCACATTGCTCAAATCCATCTTCGTAGGCTGCTTTCAGCTGTTCTGGGCTTGCTATGACAGCACCATTGTCCAGACAAGTCTGCTGAGCTTGTGTAAAATTCAGAGTATACCTGCTGGTTGCTGCACGATAGTGAAATACAACACCTGAAAAGGCAAAACCCTTCCGTTAGGGACACATTTTGCATTGTTTCTGCAACTATCATCATACTGTAACTTTACCTAGGTATTCTTACAATGCTGAAAAAAGATGGATAGAATAAAAACAGCAAAAGGCTAAGAGATATGTTACCATATAAGTGATGTCCTTCCCTCTAGTGGCTGCTACCAGTAACTCTATAATACCTTATGCTATTAATAGTGAAATTATATTCACTGTATACGTACAAAAAAAGGTTATTAAACTATACATGTATTTTCACTCCTGTGTTACATAAAATGGTGATTAAAAGGGAGAATAAATGCTAAAATCTGTCAATGTCATCACACAGTTACCCAGACACCTCCAGTTCCAAGTGCTGGTCAGCTAATTGCACTGCAGGCTGTTTATGCCAACAGTGCTACCTGACACGTTGGCTTATTGGCTTATATGACACATCCAACTGTGAGTCAAACTGTGTGACCCAAGAAGACTAAGCACATCTAGACTTCAGAAAAAGTGAGCTTAAAAATAGGCTTTCCAAAGCAGTCAGCTGCTGTAACGGCACGCAGGAGTGCCAACATGGAAGGTGGGATCCCTGAGTGCTTGCGGTCTGCTAGCTGCACTGAGACATGCAACCAACCTGAACACCAAAACAATTATACTTTTTGATGCCGATTTGTTAATAGATGATGTCCCAGATGCCTGCTCCTATGCTTCAAAGCCTACTACAAATATAACATTTATAAATACATGGCTGTTCTTGGTCCATTTTTCACAGTTGTCTTTTCCTGCAAACACTACAAACAACATAGACAAAACAAAGTTTGTTTTTATCTGGGACCTTTCTGGTTCTGGAAAGAATCTTGACAATTTCAGAAGTTACTTGAGCACATCAGACATTTGGAGCTTGAGGCCTAGAGTTAAGATGGTTTTAGTTAAGACAGGATCTGCAAGATGGTTTTAGGTAAGACAGGATCTGCCTTGAAGCTACATTCTGTTTTCTATCTACATATAATTCCCACTGAATTCAGCAACAGCTGCACATGCATACCTAAAACCATAAAGGGCACAGACTCCTAAGTGGCAAAAACCAGATATTCCACCTGGCAAAATCACTCTTCTATTGTGTCTTTTAAAGTTTAGCACCAAAAGGATGCCCCTTGATCTCTAAAAAAAAAAAATTCAACCTCATTTATTGTACTTTTAATGCTTCAGAAACATTGCAGCACCGTAAAACATTACAGAACGTAATGCCGCTGCACAGAATGTCTATAAAGCAAGAAAATAAACCATAAAATGTTCATTTTCTCTGCTGATTTTATTGGAGTACTTAATGATGAGGAAATAACATACCGTAATACAGCTTGGGAAAATGGTGGCAACAAATCCTTGTTATTAGAATGTCATTGAAAGATGGAAGAAGTCTGCTAATTTACAAGTAAACAGAAATACAGGTAACAATAAAATGTTGATTCAAGGGCTTCCAACATAATTATAAATACTTTTTCTCATGCAGACAAATTCAGTCAAGTTTTGCCAACTGTCAAAGGTCTGGATATGGCCAATAAATTGAAAATACATATTTTTGTTCTTGTCATGATTCACTAAGAAAGTTTCTGAAATTAGAATTGAATACATTATCTGAAAACTAATCACAGGTAGACCTCAATTGTCATCTGTTTTATCAAATCTACTGGAAGAGAAACAGGCAGTGGAAGAGGAAACACTGGGATTCCCCATATTTCCTTATTTACTATGGAGTCATGCAGCAGCTGCAGCCTCTAACTGGAAGCTTACAGACCACTAATGTCCCCATAAAACGACTTTTCAGACCACTGACAGAACCCATTACAAGCGGTACTTCTTCAAAGAACAGTGTAATTTTAGCTTCAAAAGGACCCAACTATTGTTTAGCAAAAGTGACAAGTGAAGAATGCACCCTGAAAAAATTATGATTATGTTAAATATAGCTAAATTAAATATACCAGGTGCCTGAAATTCAGTCATCAAGATTGTTAGATTGCTAGTTTAGTTCATTTTATTATTTGGCCAAGGTCCCGTGACACTGTTCCGAACAATCTGCAGGCAGAATTCAGGAGCAAGCAAAGACCAGGATCAGCTTCCAGTGGGCATCTTAACGTGTGCTGCTTCCAGTGGGCATCTTCAGGTGTGCTGGAAGGCAAACGAGCATAACAGCATGGAGGGGGCCACACTGCTTCAGACAGCATCAGTGTCAAAGCACAGCCTCAAGCACGTGTTCTTGTTAATGTGGACTATCTGTAACAGGCTGGATTGAAAGGGAGTATCAGAGAGACAGCTTTACCTAGCTCCTATATCCTTGCACTTTCTCTGTTACAAGGCATCCCGCATTGTCTGGTTAGGACAAATTTACATATCACTTACACTGGATTAAGAAGTGCAAAACTTTATTTTTATATATATATATATATATATATATATATATATATATATTTATTTATATGGGTTATGTGTGCTTACACACATATTTTGGCTTTGTGTGCCCTAAATAACACAGTACTTGACCACATGTCCAACAGGCCTGTTGGACACATATGTTGGACATGTGGCACGTGTTGGACATATACAGAATTTAGTAACATTGGTTGATACCATTAGCAAGTTACCTGCTGGTATAAATGAGCATTATTATTTTCAGTGGTACAGTAGTGCATTAGTTCAGGTGACCTGCTTGGTGTTCTGGGTCCAGAAATAAGAAATGGGCAAAGTTTACAGGGCTTACAACAGAAGCGGATAAAACATCTACCCTGAATTATAAGTATGAACCTATAATAATAATCACAAGCTGGGCATCCGGCTTTACTACATGTTATTGTTGAAAATATGCAAACATCTTAAACATTTTTTGGTAACATTGGTGTTTCTGTAGTGTACAATATTTAGCACTAACTCAGGGTCAAATCCTCAAGTATGTGAAGCAATTTGTTGATTTCATTTGTGGTTTTAATCTTAATTAAAATGCATTTTACATTACCTTATTTGCCTCTTTTTTTGCTGATTTTTTTGTTGTTGTTGTGAGACTGCTTACCTGAAGTTCTATGGCTCCAACTGGGCACAAGAGCAGAGTTTCTCAGTACAACCACAAAAAGTTTAATTAACTTAATAGGAGATGGCAACATATTTCTCTGAACTTGTATTTTTTGTAAAGCTTCCTACTACTTAAATATATAAGTGCATTCTCCACAAACAACTATCTCACCTCTCACTTCTTCGATGTTGGAAACAACCACTGCCCTTCCTAGCTGGTGTATGTTTGGTATCCCTGTGATACCTCAGTAAGGCAAGATTAAAGGGTTAATGTCACTGGCAATTTAAAGTAGCTTTTGCAGTGCTGAGAATAGCCTTTGGTCATTTGTAAATCCTGGAAAGGAACTTGGAGAATGCTTTGTTCTCCTCACTCTGATCCAGAAGGTAAACTTCACTTATTCTTAAGAGCTGAAGGCTTTTCCATTTCCAGTGAGGAGCTAATGGACATAAAAGAGTCTACAAGATGAATGAGAAGGAGGACATCAGTATGCATATAAGCCTGTGCAACAGCTGCAATAATTAGAAGACCCCCTGGGGCTAAGAAGATTAAAGTGCAGGACTTTCATTGTTTCAGTTAGACAGAGAGAGAGGGGCAAAATCCATTGTCCAAGTTTTTGCACTTTAAAACATTTGTAAAAGCTTTTTTTCCCCCTTTTGTCTATTTCCTCTCTGAATGAAAAGGCAAGAAAGGAGCTGTCCTAGGAACAAATAAAGCAACTGGAAAACAGACTACAGCCTTATTATAATGTTGTCTCTGAACATCTGGCAAACAAAGTCAGTGTAATTACAGGAAGAAGTAACACCTCTGCAAGAAATAGCACTCACAGAAAAGTAATTTGTAGCATCCAAAATTCACTTCTGTCAGAGCAAAAGAGACTGTCTTTTAATCATTTATCTTTTAGACCAGAAAATGAAAGCAAAGTATTTCACTTTCAACAAACTAGGGTTTCCTGGTTCTGTGTTTTCACAATCTTTGGGTTGCAACTTTGCTTTATTACTTGCCAGGATATTGTGCAGCAAAACGTCATGGAACTGCAGGCGAAGGGCTCTTGGTATAGCTAATACATTACATTTATACAGAAATAACACTAGGTACTTCACTACTGAGCTCATACTGCAGCAAAATGAATTCATGGTATCACATAAAGCCTAAATTTCAGAAGTTGTCTCACACAGATGAGAAAATCTAAAGAGAAAATACTGTGATGGTTGTGGTTGTTATTCTGATAATTTTTATGTTCAAGCCTTAGCTACTGTGGAGCAGACCCATGAAATAACTCCCAACCCACTGCCAAAGCTACTACAGTTTGGTGATCCTTTTCACCTTGAATGCAGAAGACAATTTACATTACAAATACATGCTAACATAAACACTACAGGACTGAGCACTGTATGAAAGGAAGCAAGAGGGCACAGTTTTCAGCTTCCTGCATGAATAATTCATTTGTGTACCTCATTTGAGGTTTTGCACCCACCTTCTGACCCCTGTCTTGGGCTGGCAACCTGAGAAGAACAAGCCTACTTTGCATAGGTGGGCGCTCCCTTGCCAAACACCTCAGGGAACTCTTCCTCGTGGAGAGAGAAAGTGCATACCAACCCTTCTGCTCTGCCAGTCCCAGCCCTCCTGCTTTCCAGGCACAGAGATCAATTCACACCATGCTCCTCCATGCAAAATCTTTGTGTCCACCCTCACAGAGTGATGCAGCTGAGTGCAGGTGTACACGAGCTCCTCTGACAAAGTTGATCCAGATAAGAAAATTGATTAATGTTGAGATTTATATGCATTTTTCTCAGAAAGATGACTTCTTTACTACATCTGTATTAATCTCTGAATACACAGCAGGACCACCTGCCAAAGCTTGTTTCCTCTTCACTGTAACACACTAGGTCACACAAGTGTTCATTGAGGCCGAGGCTACTTAAATTAAAATCATTTTAAAAAGAAAACAAACATAAAAATACACAGTATCTTAGAACTGTTCCCATACTTGTGGGTGGGCAGCAACATAAAACCAATTTAGCCTTTAGCACTGGTGTCTGCTCTAGCATCCTGCATGTGAAGCCATGCCACGTCCTGCATGGACCGAAGGCCCTCCATCTAGCTTGATGCAGAATTCCCACCAGCCTGTCAATTAGCTGACATTAGACATTCAAGGCCAGGCTGGATGTGGTTCTGGGCAACCTGATCTAGTTGAAGATGTCCCTGCTCATTGCAGTGGAGTTGGACTAGATGACATTTGAAGGTCCCTTTCAACCATGTTACTCTGTAATGCTATGAGGGACACAGCAGCTTGATCAGAACATTTGCTTCCCTGTTTCTGTGCATCGTACATAGACTGGGACTTTCTCACCCAGAAGCAATTTCCCTCGCCCACCCTTTGATGGCTGCTACCCACTGAGCTCTCTCCTTCCCAGCTACAAAAGTCAGAGAATCCTTGGTATCTATGATGCAGGAGAATAAAACACAGGCTTAAAATGCAGCAGCCCACGTTAATGCCGTTAGCAAAGAAGTACGGAAGTTCAGCATTAAGAGGCAGTAAGGTTTCAGGATAGATAAATCTAAAAGATTAAATAAAAGCATCTCTTCTAATGCAGTCAGTGATAATGAAGAGGAGTGATGGCTGTAGACAGAACAAATCAATTAGGTTGTCAACACACAATCTTTCAGGGCTAAGAGCACAAGTGAGTGGCAGCTTCCCACACTGCAAACAACTCCCATTTATTATCATTATAATGCTTGTAAGAAAGAAGAGCTTGCATAAAAATGAAAATGTGAATTGCCATCTATTCTGCTTCCCTAATTGTGGCTTGTTTCCATTAACAAGGTCGCTATTTTAAGTCTAGGATTTTCTTTGTTATCTTTAAAAAAAAAGGATAAAGACTAAAATAGTCTCTCAGGTTTGCAGCAAAGTCAAACACAAAGTACCAAAATTAGACCCATGAAAACAGCGATCTCCCAAAACAACAGTAAGAAAAGGATAAAGTGCTCTTTAAAAGATATTCAATTAAAAGATCTGACAAAAAAAATACAAACAACAAGCAAAACAGGAGGCATCCCATTTGCTACTTTGATCTCTTTAAATCTAGTAATCTCCAAGGAGAATAGCAAAAAGTCAGCTTAAATGAGTTGATTTTTTTCTTCTTGATTACACTTGGTCATACAGACTATTTTTTATTGCCCAATATCATAGCACCAAACAAAATGAGAATTTCATTAAATATCCAATTATGTTCCAGAATGAAGAACACCGTTACGTTGCATTTGTAGGTCAGCTTTTCACAAAGTATCTCAAAACTATTTTATGTAAGTGGGATTTCTTATAAGCAGAAAGAGGAAATCAGCGTGGACAATAGCAATACTTTTATAAAATCCTTTCTGGTGTTCAGCTTACCAAAATTTTGTTTTCCTGAAGGTTAGAAGTCTAGTCTAAACGAGTCATCTAAACCTCTCTAACTGGTGACCAGGGATATGGGTTTGCAGAGAGTATATTTCACCCAAGATTCTCATCAGAGGAACTGAAGGTAGCACCAGCCTGTGCATTCAGCTTAGACTAAGCAGGCGACCTTAAATTATCAAAGGTGAAATAAATCCCACCCTCACTTCAGTTTTCCTGATTTCAGACCTGACATCCAAGTGAAGACTGTGAAACAGCACTTGGTAAATTATTAGCAGGCAAGCAAACACTTGGGGATGATCTTCAGAAGGTCATCAACCACCACCTTGTTCCCAAGTGTTTCTAGTGGGATACAATGAAAACCCAAGAGTGAAAATCCAACAGTGCCCAAAAGAAGCTTAAGGTGGGAAGGAAGTGGCAGCTCAGTGTTAACTACTGAGATGGGAAAACCATCTCTCAAGTACTTGAATTCTCCTGAGACCTGACATTTTCAAGACACAGTGGTAAGGATATTACTAAGAATAAAGACAAAATCATAGAATCATAGAATGGTTTGGGTTGGAAAGGACCTTAAAATCATCCAGTTCCAGCCCCTGTGCAATGGGCAAGGACACCTCCAATTAGACCATTAAATCACAGAATGATTATGACATTCAGCATTCAAACACTGTGAGGCCAAGGACTCCTAAGATAAGATAGTATGACTTGTGGGTTTAGTAACATCAAGAAAGGTCAGAATAAAACACTCAAAACACTGTAACAATGGTGAAATTACAAGAACTGACAAATGAAAAGTTGCTCCTGAGGAAAAGGGAAAATTTCAGAGGGACATGAAGAGAAGACAACACACTGAAGGCAAAATGAGTATTAATGACTTGTTCTCCATATTTCTCTTCTTGCAAGAAGTTGAAGCATATAACACTGCAATACTGTTAGATCCATTTTGAATGTAAAACATCCCTGAGAGGTCAATGTAATTACAGCAGCAACCAGTGTGTAAGGAAATCATTTCCCACTATTAGGAAAGAAGGTACCTATTGTGCTGAAACTGCCTCTGCATGAGCCTGTAAACCTGTCAGCACTAGTGCTGTCCCCTGCCTCAAGGGCCAGCACTGCAGTTGCGATTAATGAGTGGGGCAGGCATCTGGCTGCCCTGAGACTTCCTGTGTGGGCTAAAATTAAGTGTTTCTCTCCTCCTTTTTACACTTTTATCAGCAGTAAAATGAAAAAAGTACCATATAGGGTACAGTTCAATCTAACCCCACTGACCTTAGAGGTGACACATGAAAAGAGCCAGATAACCCATGTGAATGTGTGCTCTTTCTTGATTTCAGGATTAATAAAGGCATATAGCACAGTATGTAACATGCTCACTTGGAAAACCAAAAGAACTAGAATAAGTGACCCAGCATATCCTTCTGGTCGTACATTGCTCTGACTTTTCCCAGATTATATCCCCAGGACTGAACACACAACAGAGTCACAAACACAAGCACTTAGTAAAAACAAGGCAGTTCAGACATAGCTTTAGGTTCAGCAGTTTAAACAGTGTTAAAAGCAAATTATTTCACCTCTGTCACAAGCTACTGGTGCTCACAGAAGTTAGCACTGCTCAGCAGATACAAGATACCATGTTAAGCTACAGTATTTTGGTGATGCTTCTTATCTCCTCATGAACAGAATACAAGCAGCTGTTGATACCGAAGTGGTTGGCATAGGGTGTGCATATAATCAAAGGAAAACCATAGAATTATGGCAGTTACCAAGATCCTGTTATTCTTTAGAATGATTTTACCTGCCAAAAAAAAAGGATGTAGTAGAAATATGCAATGTAGTGACAAAGGCAATGTGGGTGATTAAATGCACACATCTTCCTTGTGAACAATAACTAACTTATCCAGCTGTGGTCTAACATAAAGCCTCTGCCTCAGGAAGTTCACGGGTTACAAGTCTCTGAAAACAATGGAATACACAGCAAAAATCGTTATGCATGCCCTTAGGTATCAGCTATGGCTGCTTTCATTGGAACAAGACACTGGGACAGACAGACATTTTGTCTGAAATGATAAAGACACGAGTTTGGTTTTGGCCTAATCTCTGAGGAGCATAAATTAGGCAACAATTGATTAGATTTATGGCAAGGTAGGATTCAGTGCTGAATCCCTGAGTCAAAGCACTGAAATGTGGGCTTGTCATGGTCAAAGGGGGAAGTTTTGCATTTACATTCCATTTTCTTGGTAAAGCTAGTATTTACACTGTTGTTAATACATAAATCTGACTTTTCTGAACTTCAGAAGTTTATCTGGCATGTAAAAATAGCAAATTTATCTGTTCTGATAGTTATACAAAGAAAAATAGATGCACAATAATACACATCTTCTGTGGACAGTCTTGGTCTTGAGTCTCAGGCCAAAAAAAAGACATTAAAAACATTACTGATTACTTTCAATGACTGATACCAGCTGTTCAGCTTGTACAGCTTAAGCTGGGAAAAGACTATGCTACAGAGAAAAAGGTTCTTAGAAACCCTATTTTTCATTCACAATACATTCCATCACTGGTAATATACAGTTATTTAATGCACAATGGGTTCAGTAGAGGTTTTATATTCCTAGCATACCTAAATTAAAGGATAGAAATAGCAATTACAGTACTTTTTTTCTCATTTAGGTTAGCTTATTTATTCTCTTATTTGCAAAGGCTGATTTGAAAAACAAACAGCACAGTTGTCTAAGCTTATCTACTAGGCTTCATTAATGCTGGAATATGCTTTTTGTTTGAAAGTTTCAAGTGAGGGAATGACCATGGAAAGAAATGGAAATACTGACAATATCTAAAACTCAGGTCCTGAATTGCTTTCAAAATACCCCCCAAAAACACCAGCATGACAAAGCCTGTAAAGTTATTATGATAAAAAAGAGCAATTTCACCTACTTCATGAGAATATTGCAGACAAAATTTGGCCTACTTCATTTGGCTGTTTTCAAGAAGTTTATTAAATTAGGCTTAACAAACAGAACAGTGCTGGCACTTAAACAGAAGAATGTTGCTTTCTAAAGCACTAGCAAAATTTCTTATCATACCTAAATGGCCACACACAGGGGAATTTTGCAGAAGCTTTCTATTTTAATAAGGCAATTCTGCTTCACTCCAGAGTTAAGCTGTGTGATCAAACAAGTATTACCTGAGCCAGAGTTGCCACTTTTTCTGCATACTTTCAATTGACTGAAAAGCTAAAGCAACACACCTGTTCAGTCCTCAAGAGAGTGCTATACAAATGCATTTTATGTTTCATTTGTGATAAACAGAAAACTTGCAGACTAGCAAAACTGGTGATAATTCTAGCACTACTTCATGAGTCGTCCTGCAAGCACCTGCTCTACCCTGGAGAGCTGACCAAAGTGCCGTGCTGAACCATGCTGGCCCTCAGCTCTGAGATTACAAAAAGTGTAGGTCCCTCCAACTGTTATGACTTTGGGGTGCAGATTCATAAAGACAGCATAATGGAAATAAATAATATTTGGGACTAATATTTTGAGGGAGAGAGAGCGTAGTGGCGGTGGTGGTAATTTTGTTCTAAAATAGAAGCTGTAATCACAAAAAAACTATAAAGCCTAACTGAAATGAGGGCAGAAGATTTGAGCAGCAGCATTCATATGAAATTCTTATGAGTGTGACACATGGCATTTGATTACTTAATGCAGAAAATGGAGAATGGAGAGCACAAATTACAGTCTAACAATGTTATTTTTCATTTTGGTCAAGATCTGGTCTTTTCCCCTTCTGAAAAGAACAGTTGCAGAAAGAACATGGAGTGTGTGAAAAGTTTTTCAATAAAAAAAAAATCTGATTGTCTTATGTCAGTGTTTTGCAGAAACACTAACTACAGAAGTCAAAGTATTTTCATAAATCATCACATATTTTATTGCAGTAAACATCTGCTGCTCCTGCAGATACATATATATGTGTAGTCAAGGGAGCACTTGAAAAGGAGTAAGGAATGCTAGGTACGCTAGTTACTGAAAAGTAATGTATAAAACAGGATTTCTTTTGCTTTTGCCATTAGGACTAAAGAGTTTATGAAGTTATAGAGACATTAATGGTAACACTAATTTATTGTATTTCCAAATTAAGACTACACCTTCAGAAGCTTTTGTTGAATCAATGCCAAAAGACTGTCCAAGTTAGCTTAAGCACATTGGAAGAACAATGCAGTATGAAACTCACCAAAAAAAGTCTTAGCCAAAGCCATAATTTGCAGCAGCAATTAATGTTTGTTTTGGGATTCAGTCACTTAAGTAAATACTGAACTTTCAAAAAACACCTAAGTGCAAAGGAGTGCAAGACAGAGTCCAAACTAAGGCTCAGGGGAGCTGGTACAGCACAGTGTTGTTCTACGCAGAGAGTAATTTGGGTCCACATTTGGCATTCACACGGCCCAGAGCCTGGGCTAATATGTCCTGCCTTTCAGCACAGTTTGTTAGCTCAGGCTCAGCGCCAAACTGACAAGGCTATAGAGCACCAGGCTCTGAAGCAGTCTCCACACTGTACTTAATGTGCTGTATAAGCACGAGAGAAACACCTACAGCTCAGATGCTCCTTTTGCCACTTACGTGCTTTTGAAAGTCCTGTGTCTTCTGTCTCTTTACATGTACTCTTCACCCCCTGAGAGTTTTGGAGGCTATTTCCTTATGGTTATGGCAAGCAAACTCTTAGCACATGGAAGAACATAAGCAGCCACCTCTGTACTTGTTTTCCTGCAGCTTCTGCTATATGGGTTTCCTCCTATGTATTCAAGGCTTTATTACTTGGACAAAAGAAACTCTTCCTTTGTGCTTGACATTCCTATTTATATGTTTAATTAAGAACTTTTACTTTTTTGACTGGAATAATTTTTTACTATGAATGAGATAGACAAATCCTTACCCTCAACAGCCAGTGATACAATGTCTTGAGTGTCTTCAACTCCATACATAACATCACAGCGATACACTCCAGCATCACTTGCACGCAGCTTAGAGAAAGTCAGTGAAGCATCACCAGTCTCCTCTGAATGGGTTGGAACAGACACTCTGTCTTTGTAGCTTTGACCTATTTTGATGTTGCCATTCTGGGCCACCAGGACTGTGGTTTCTTTTGCGTCTTTTCCACTTTTATCCAGTTCAACCTTTGACCATTTGATTCGAAGATACTCAGCTGCATAGCTGGAAGATATGGTGGGTGTGGTTGAAAAGAGGCATGGCAGGACTGAAGTTCCAGAGAGGGATCCCTTTATCATGGTGTTTTTTTCTGCTTTGACTAGAAAAAGGGGAGAGAGGGGGAGAAAGGAGAGAAAGGAGAAATTGCATTAGTGGAACACCAAAATTGGAAGCAGATAGAGTTATTTAACAATACAAGGCATGCAATAACTGAAATTCATGAACTTTATCTGATTTGCAACAGGACTGATTAGTATAAGGTAAAAAAAGTTTCCGTCAATATCCTCGGCTGCTGATAGAGCCCTTTTGTGTTTGGGCAAATTTAATTCACTGTTCTCTGACTTATTCTCTCCATTTGTTACAGCCACCAAGTTATTGACCTTCTTAGAAAGTGTTTTGATATTTCAGATGACAGATGAACTGTAAGAGTTATGCAGTTTTACTTCTTAGGAGGAAGACCACTCTGAGTTGAATGATGGTGAGTTGTCTCACATATATTTTTGGCCAAAAGCATGCATACAGGGGAGCTACTGATGTTTACACTTTCCTTACCTCACAGTAGCTTGTTCATTTGCTCCTGTCCAAGTAAAAGCTAGCCCATGACTTTGCATACATGATAACCCTTACTCCATTATTCTTTCAAGGGTTAACTCTTTTTATTGCATACATGCTGAAACAAAAGCCTTTCCAGAGAGATCCTCCCACAGAGTCATTCTTTTAAAATTATTTCCTTGTGGCCTCAGGGACTTTCACACATTGCAGAAATAAAGTATTTTGGGATGTTAAGCAAAAAAGGAAGCAAAGTACACAGAAAGTCCCTACTTGGCTCAGACTTGACATGATAGGACCTTTATCATTTTTCATGACATTGCCAGCTGCAAACATCTTACAGTGAAATGTTTCCATCTGACAATATCCTGAGGGGGAAGTTGACTACTGTTCATCCAACCTGCACACAGCAGCTCTCTGAAGAGAGGATTTCTGTTAGATTTATTTTTTTGTGTTACATTATTTCATCACATATAATGGCTTAATGAAAATTAAAAGCTGATGCACAACAGTATCTAACTTACCTCTTTCATTGTCCTGCACTCTAATATTTTTTGAAAGGTGGAACATGTTGAGCCTTAATTTGACATTAGCTAGGCTTAGTAAAGTTTAGGAGTACAGTCATTTCAAGTACTAGCTGCCGACGGAGTGATTCATTAAATACAGGACACCAACACATGAATATTATCTAGCTATTTATCTGTCATCACAAATATAATCTTTCCATAAAGACAAAAAGGTTTGAGAAGAGAGAGAGAAGAAAAAAAAGAAGAGCAGGGAAAAAAGGAAAATTGCTCATTAGGTTGAATCTGTATATAAAGGGAAAGACAAAAGGAGGTCCAATATAAAACTGAAGACTTGAAGGCTTGAAGACAAGCCTGCAGAAGTTAGTAGAGACTAAAGACTAGCTCATAAGCTTTCACTGAATATACTTTTAAGTGAAAAAAAAAAAAACAAAAAACAAAACTATTGACAGGTGGGTGGATTTTTATGTTCATAAGGAAATAAAAACTCAACTCACTGAGATTCAATTGATTGCTAAAAACTAGAAAGAACTGTTTATGTCCTGAAGATGTACAGTATAGAAGCACCACTGCCTTTTATGTCACTTTCAGTTTCTTGAAACTTCACCAAGTTACAGTGGGGTAGAGATAAACAGAATGAACACTCACTCCTATCAGTTGCAATGGAATTAATGCCAAATTGCACAGGTGGGAGATTAAAATCAGTCTCAAAATATTTAGTATTTAGTATGATCACTTGTCATCTTATATATATTACAGGAACTTCTTAAATGAAAAATGACCTAGTTATAATTATCCTGACTGACAGAATTTTAATAAACTTTTGAGAACACTGTTTCTGGTTTTGAGTGATCTGGAATATCAGCACTAACGCTTGAGGAAATTTAAAAATCTGTCTTCACATCAGCAGACTGAAATCCTTGGCAAACATCACATATGATCATGATATGCAAACTAGATCTAGCCTAAACTGGGCTACCTCCCAGAATAGGAGACCATGTAGCTGCACACATGCCCGTCTATGTGCAGAAAGCATTATAAAACACTATATAAAAGAACTTTTTTATTTTGACAAGAGGGGAAAAAGAGGGGAAAAGAAAAAGAAAAGAGGAGAAACTTTTCGCTATTGAAAAAATAATAATATTTTCCACTGAAACATAAAATTATGTGATGATCCTGAACAGCTCCAAAAAGCTTGATTTCTTGCAGCAGTCTGAGTTAGTTAAGCAGAATTTATTGGCCAATACAGAAAGCATCAATATCGTCTATGAATCCATGTTGCCCTTTTGTTCCTTTAGCATTTTCTCAGTGCTTACACCCCACGTCACGTCTCCTTTTCAGCCACTATCAACAGTATGTGGCAGACTATTCCTTAAAAGGGACATGGCAGGCAAAAATATGAACCAAACATTTTGTAACTCTTTTGCAAACTGGAATACAAGCTGAGAAAAGTAGGCATTTGCCAACATTGTTTTATACCATATCTTCATTTCATTATACAGGACCTACAATACTTGTAATATCATGTACCCTTAAACAGAAGGATGGTTTTGAAATTACTCAGCTGGTTGGCACCAGCTCAGTGTGTGAAGAACTTCTTGCTTGAGAACAAAGTCTTTTTTCCCCTAGTATTTTTACATTTTTCTGATGTAAATGTTACAAAACTCTTAAAATGGAAGTTTAAAGAGGAAAAATATCCCAAACAAACTAACAAAAAAAAGCCATGACAGAATACCATAACATGCAGACATCATAGGCATACGTTATGTGTATTTATAGCACATACAGGTCATAAATATGATCAGATAAACTGATGTTTAAACTGGTATATTATTCATATACATTTGAAAAGACATTATCACACTCTATTCTAGAGCATTTTTACTGTCTTTGGGATTAGAGGGCTTTCAAGAAAGCATACTCACTCATGACATGACAAATAGTCACTTAAAACAGGTAATATAAACTCCAGCATTAATCATAATCACAATGTCGAGCTAGCAAGCTAAAATATCTTAACACCAACTGGCTCAAAATGAGTAAATGCCACACTAACAGTAGTTGTAAACCTTGCTCATGAACTTCTGTCACTGATCCTTCACATGAACCAGAGCAAACAGCAAAGGTCTTTCAGAGGGGCACACTCGTGACCCCAGGAGCTTAGACCGTATTTCCTCCCACCTTCCTGACACACATCTTCTGAGAATTAAAAGTCTCAAAGAAACCACACAAATCCATTCTCAATTTACCCTCAAAGGAAAAAATACTTTTGTTGCTACAATCTAATGAGCATGCCATGCAAACATGACAGCTATTTATGAATGGGACCATTCACAAAGATGAGAGTGGAAAAGAGAGGAAAAAAAAAAGTCAGGAATAATGATTAGTGGTTCTAAATTAAGCTTCAGTTTTGTTATGACTTAACACTAAGACTCACTGACTCCAGGATTTACAGTTTAACTGCTGATTTTGACAAAGTTCCCACATGACCCTTGAAAGAAAAATTTTAAACTTTCAGAGCAATTTCACCTGAAAGCTTTTTAAAGGAAATATTGCAATACTCATAATGAAGTGACTGTGACTAAATTTAATTATGTCAAATACACTGTGGGAATGCAAGCATGGGAATTTGTGTTTCATAAAAGATTTCAAGGCTTCAATTTTATACTGAAATTGAGGATTTCAAAGAAAAAAAAAAAGAAACTTAAAATGTGTAACTCTTAGAAGTGCAGACATACATTTTATTTATTTTTTAAACAAAAGCTGTACTTGTCTGTAACCTTCTAACACTAAACCTGAAAAATGTTAATACACAAACTGACATTTGTACAAAACAGAAAGGTATGAGTTGATCCCACAGACTCTATGGGATCAATCCATGAAAAAGTTTTTCATCTTCATCTTCTTCACCATGGCCATACCTTGAACATATTTAAGACTCCGCATAGCAAAAGTATGCTCCTTAACTTCAAAGCTCACAGTGTACTCTAGAAACATAAGGGTCTTCTGAATGTATTCCAAAAGATTCAGGCAAATAAGGACCAGTCAGAACCTGATCTATACTCCTGAGAAGCTTTCACGAGCATGCTCATATGAAACTTACTTTAGGACTAAAGATTCTACACTGGAGACTACAAAAGCCATTTAAGAGGTGATAAATGGTGGAGTAAGTCAGGGGACATATAAAGGTGCCATCCCATTTTCTAGCACTCCAAGGATCCATCCCACTCCACTTCCAGTGATCCAGTCCCTGAATTCTGCCAGAACTAGCATTTGCGCAAGGCATTGAGTCAAAGGTCTGATTCAGTGGAAAAATAACCTTCAAGAAATCCCATATGCTCTTTCAGACAAGTTGCTTACCTGTTTCAGCTAGCCATATACCCACATAATTGCTAGTGTCAGCACAAAGAAAAGCGTGAAAACTAGCACCAGGGGATGGAAAAGGGGCAGGACTATCCCATCTAGTGCTGAAATGCATGTGCTATTAGACAGACCATGAAACTATGCCCTAAGTAAACATGAAGAGACTTTCAATAGGTCCTAAGAGAAACGTTAGGTTTAAATTTCTTGTCAGAATCCTTTGCCTTACTTATTCTAAGGAAGAGGTGATGGTAGGAAACAGTAATGGATGGTGCTCCCAAACTGATGCTGGAAAAAGCAAAGAAAAAAACAACACACTTCTTTTCAGTTGGCTCAACTAAGCACAGCAGTGTTTTAATTCATCTTACAGGATGACCTAGACTTTGTTGGTAACTGTGTTGAAAGGGGGGGGGGCGGGGATGGAAATTAGAGCGTTTGATTTTCCCAAAGGCTAAAGTCAGTTTGAGGAGTTTCTGGGGAAAAAGAAAAAAAAAAAAGAAGAAGGGGACGGGTGAGAAATCAAGAAAAATCTTGCATTGAGGTTTGGGAAAGCTATTTTCCCAATTTTGTGAGCCTCAGCTGCTGTGAGGATCTCTTCTTTACTAAAGGTTTGACTCAAACTTTCAAATAGCCATAGCAACCACACATGAATACATACTTTAGTTTTAGCATGTAACTGTCAAAAGAAGTAGTAAAGACTCTTCCTTTCCACCCAAACAGAAGGCCAGAAGCTGCCTTAACATATCCTTGCTACAGACCTCAGCAGCCAAGGGACCTTCCACCAGGTTAGCTCGTGGCAGACCCCAACACGGGGCTGGCAGCCAGACAGCCTGTTCCAGAGACATGTCCCCAGTTGCTCCTTGACAGATCACAGAGCAAAGCAGAAACTGGGGCAACTGGTTTCACCCTGAACACAGAGAGGATGCAAGTTGTGACCTATAGACCCAAAAGGCTGCTGTGGCATGACATACATGAGCATACACATTGGGATCTGCCTGGGAGGTAGGCAAAAGCTGTATTCCTGTAGCCCAGAAGCTCCCTCATTTCATTCACCACTTGCTAGGTCTCTTCCAGGAACCTGCTCTGCTCCAGTGCTGCTGGCACTGTCCCCTCTGTGGCACCAAGCTGAAGCTCCCATGGAAGGTGTTTGCCCCCACTAAATTTTGCCCTCCCACCACCCCTCACCTCATCTAGTCCAAGGAGATCCTTGGTGAATGATGGAAACCGAAGGCATGAGGCAGCTTGGCCAACAGGTCCCACATTTTGGAAACACAAGTAAAAGGATTAAAATGCATTCTTGAATATTTGGAGAAAGCAATCTGTTTTGCTTTACACAATGTAATCCTATGGCACTTTATTTTTACTTGAATTGTAGCAACAACACTTAAAAACCTTCAGGAGACACCAGACAGTTATGTAAAACCTTGTCAAAAACATGCCCACAGACCAAGAGTTTTCCAAATATATTAGTATGGAAAAGAAGAGAATACAGAAACAAAGTCAGTTACACAGTGCAGCAAAAAAGAGTGGCAGAGGAAAGACCAGAAACTGAATCTCCTGCGTTTTGGCTATTTGCCGCATCCTGGAAAATATCCTACTGATTAGACCACTAAAAGAGATTTGAATAAATGGATCTATGTATAACAGACTTACCTTTAGGTAGCATACATATTATAACTAAAGCAAAGTACATCCGTAAGATAGTTTTTATACTTAACAACATCTTGACCTACAAATAAAGAAGAAAAACATAGTTAATATTGTACTGTGCCCTTACCAAGTGTTGAAACTCAGTACCTCAGTATTTGTCACTGATATTAAAAGCATTCATCTTCTTAAAAAAAGAGTTCATTGGGACAGAGAATAATTCTTAGTATATTGATCTTCTTCAATTTTGGTCACTGTTTATTCCCATAAAGTGGTGGCAATGTATGAGTACAATCTGGTTACTTTTTCCTGATGTGGTGTTACCAGTTTAGATTCAGCCTCTGGGTAGTTATATGTCTATCACACAAATTACCCTGTCATTTGTCAAGAGCTAACAACCTGGTTCATGTCAGAAGGGATTCCCCATGACAAACTTTTCATGAATTTTGATGGGGAGTCAACATCCACAATATGACCTTTCCCACTGCAAGTTGCCAGAAAACTTCATGCTATCAAGATTTCTCCATATAATATTTTACAGTAGAAACTTGTTAGAATGACAATGTGTGCTGTCAAATACAAATTCATAATGTGTTTCAAATTATCTAATCCAGAGTGACACTCAGCCATGTCAGTTCCCTTTGGATTTGCTTCTCACTTCCTTTACAGGCTCCACCTTCTAACAGCTGAAGAGTTCTCCATGTATACCATATGCACATAACAATATCTTGCATGTTCATAACAGTGTATCTTCATTTTTATTCCACTTCTTAGTTACATATGTTGAATCTGTAAATATCCTGAAAATTTCAGTACTCTAACAAAAGCATTGCAAGTCCTATAAATGTCAACTACTGTAAGGGGGTTACAAATAGTCCCTCTTCCACATAGTTACACATATGTATTATCTAGTCAGCATAAAAAATGACTTTCAGCAATAGTCTGTCAAGCACTGCCATTGAAACTTTACCACAAAATCTTGAGTTAACTGATATTGCTGTTAAAATAACCTACTTAATTTCTTTACATGGGCCACTAAACTGAACCAGTATCTTTTTCCCTGTCCAAAAGATTGCAGTTGAACTGCATTAAGGAACAGCAAAACAGACATTTAGTAGATAGATGTCTGTTATAACTATGAAACTGCACATATATATTTTTTAGCATTGTAGTTCTTAAGTACTTACATATAATTCTTTAGGGTTAGAACATTACTAATACTTTCAAAAACCTCAGCAAGCTGTACTGAACCTGATAGCAAGACACACAGAGACACATCTTTAGAAAACTACTGGTGACGTGTTCAACCTCAGGAAAATTTTCTCCCCAGCTTACACTGCAGTCCAAACTTCACATGAATCTGTGTGAATTGGCATTTATCCTGTAATGGCTGAACAGCTCAGAAAAGATGCAAAACATCTCAAACCAAGCCTTTCCAATGAGGCAATCTCTAACATAACAGCATCATGTTAAAAATTCCCACCCTAAAGGGCAGAAAACCCAAGAGCTTTTCATTTGCTATACATGGATAGCCAGAGCTGGCCAGTTGCACTGGGAAACATATGCTGCAACCTATTCCCAGGGCGTGGAGGGAAGAATACAGCTGCTTTCTGTAGAGCAGACTGCACGTTGCCAGACACCCCAGTTCTCCTTCAGCATTCAATAGAGCTGAGTATATAATGTGATATCACTTATTTTGCAATACTAACTTAGTGGAATTTGCACTTATTATGACCAAGTCCCAAACAAGAACGAAGACGTCTTTGACTTCATTCAGTTTGAGCCACATCTGCCTAAAACTTTTTCTGAACACTCTAACACATGCCCTCAACACCAGCCAGCCAGAGTTTTTCTCTCTTTCTACATTTACACAGGCCAAGCTGCCCATGGAGAAAACTAAAGTGTTTATTTTTTAACTGTGAAAATCTATACCATGCCCTGGTATATTATATATGCCTTGAAGAAGGTTGTTACAAGTGAGGAAGTAGCATAAGATAAGAGCTGCAGACATTGAAGTCTTTTTAATGCAAAGGACCGGTTCTGAAATGCAGTCACGTGATTGCTTATACAAATAATCCTCATTATTACACAACATTTTTAAAAAAAGAAAAAGAGAGTTCGTGCTGAGACTACGCATGTGCACAGACTAGAAGGGCCTTCAGGCAGCCCTTGTATCCTGAAACTGGTTTAAGCCTCAAGGACCAAATCCACAGCCAATTAGGTCCTTCAGTAACACAAGCACCCTGAAGAGAGCACAAAAAGAAGACCAACAGCCTACTCCCTTCAAAGGCAGTAAATGCTGGTCCTGCCGGCCAGACAGTGCTCTGCTCTGGCTCCTCTGAAAGCAGGGTGGCTCCAGACCTTCCTTTGAGATACTCTGCCCACATGTGGTTTCCATGCGTCACACACTGGCTACGTCCACAGCTAAACAAAGATCTAGAACAAACTGTTTATAAGTTTAGATTTTCATGTTTACCCATACGCTTGATCTCTCTCCTCCTTCAGAAGCCAAACTTGGCTTTTGGGATTAGAAACAAGGAGTCATAGAAAAAGAAAAAAGGATTACAATTTCCCTGAAAGATGGGCATGCTGCACCTAAACAGGGCTGGCTGGGTATTGAGACCACTGCACTGGCCCTGACCAGGAGTACCTGCATAGTTCGCACATGCCAATTGGAGTCCTATTGCCCTCAGAAGCTCATTGCAATAAAGCCATGACAAGAGGTGATGTAACTGCTTCCACATTTGGCAGAAGACAAACTCTGCTACTGTGAGCAGAACCAGCTGAGAGCTCTAGAATCATAGAATCAACTAGGTTGGAAAAGAGGTTTAAAATCATCAAGTCCAAAGAAGTGGCCTTGAGTGGACTAGAAGTGAGCTTCTGCCTTACACTACATGTCCAGAATACAGGGAACATCTCATATCCCATCCTCTTTGTTCACAGGCACAGAGCTCTGATCCTCCAACATCATGTTGGCGACTGCATTACGAATGCAATTCAAGGGACCCTCACATCTTCAGCTTCGAGTCACTGAGCATAATACTTACAGCCACAATGAAATATGAAAATATAACTACAACTGCAGAAGGGCAATTTCCAAGATATCCTGTGACTGCTGAATTCAACCATGGCCACAGGAGAGAGCATTCATGGTTGTAATGGCTACTTAGCCTTTTACTGAATAGTGCAGGAATTATGCTTGCTGCACCAAGAGCCTGGATAGCTCAAAAAGGAAAAATGGCACACTTTGATCACGGAGCTTAGCATAAGACACCTGTCAAAAATCCCCACCTGACTCTCAGAACGGCATCTCTCAACCTTTCATTTTTCTAAATCTCCTCTACCCCAAGGTGCTTACTCAAGCAATGAAAAATGCTGGGACAAAGGTCTGATTTTCTGCCCTTAGGAAACACGAGCAACAGTTCCCATGCAGTTCTCAAGGCGTGAGAGTTTTTACACCCCAGGTCCTTGGTGAAATCTCACAAACAGTTTCTGAGTGCTATTCCACTACAGCTGCCAGAATTAAATGTGCAACTACCCTTGCCACCACCTCCAAACAACAGTGTGCAGATCACAATGGTGGTACCCTGCTCAGCACCCCAGGTCAGTCTAGCTCCAGAGAGGGGACTCGTTCAGCCTGGAGAAGAGAATGCTTAGGGGTGACCTTTTAACAGTCTTCCAGTATCTAAAAAGATACTGGAGAAGGGCTTTTATACAAGGGGCTGTAGGGACAGAACAAGGGGGAATGGTTTTAACTAAACAGAGAGGAGATTGAGATGAGCTCTTCGGCAGAAGTTCTTCCCTGTGAGGATGGTGAGGCCCTGGCAGAGGTTGCCCAGAGAAGCTGTGGCTGCTCGATCCCTGGCAGTGTTCAAGGTGAGGCTGGATGGGGCTTGGAGCAACCTGGTCTAGTGGAAGGTGTCCCTGCCCGTGGCAGGGGGTTGGAACTGGATGAGCTTTAAGGTCCCTTCCAACCCAAACCAGCTTGTGATTCTATGACTGTGTGAAAACAGAGCTCTGGTACCAGCAATCCCCCTCAAGAGCCGCTGGCAAGGCAGAAGCTGCTGCTCGCAACTAGCATCACAGTGCCCATTCGGTGCTGCTCACATTTGCAGGCAGATGTGACTGCTCCTGCTTCCTCCCCTTTTGCTGGCAGGGGCTGTGGCTGACTGCTTCCTTGTAGCCTCCTGAGAAAAAACCCTGATCTAAAATGGATTTGTATTTCCCATTCCCACCCTCTACAGTTGGCAAAAGCCTCTGCTGGATGCCTGCCATACTGCCCCTAAATCCGTCGTAATTAGCCAAAATCCTTCTAAACGTATCATTTCCCCCCCACACACCCTTTGGTGTCACTACACCTAGAGTAAGAAAAAACCATAATATTATGGACACAGTAAGAAAATCATGCCAACTCAAGACTGCAAGACTTGAGTGAGTGTTTAATTTCCACCTTCTGTTAAAAAAAGTATCTCAATATGACTGAACTTGTGTTTTCTGCTGGCTGGTTTCCAACTAGACTGATCCATTTTACTAGGAGCTACTACAGGCAGACCAATCTACAGGAATTGCACTGCATTTTTATACTGGATGTAACCCTGAGCACAGCATAATTTAATCAAAAAGATGTCAAGTTCTTGACAAACTTCAAATCTTTAAGAACTAGCAGCATAGGTTGCCCCTGTGGGGAGGGAGCAGGACTTCTATTTTTGCAGACACTGCTACCTTCCCTTACCGCACCAAAAACTCACATGAACAATAAGTTCTGATGAAACTCCAGCTCGTGTTTAGTTTACAGTGTAAGCTTGATCTCACACCAATGCTATTTTAACTCAACCAAATGGGAGTACATCGTGTCTCTCTGCTTTAAACTCCAGGTTAAGACAGAATGAATTGTCCTGGTGTGAAATGGATTAAGAACTACCATTCCAAAACTATTCCCAGCTTCTCAGAAGTTGGGACAATGAGAAATTAGCTACTTCTACAGAGGTGACATTGCCTTTGAAAGCTGCAGCTTCTCAAGTCACACTGAGACCGATTTAATACATGTGCTGCAGCTGTACTGTGAAAGCCGGCCCATGTTCCTTAAACACATAAAAAGGATTGAGCCTTGCTGCCTCAATATAGTGAAAGTCAGGCTCACACTGAAGAATTTAAAATAAAAAAATAAAAGGGGGGTGTGAGGAAATCCTAACAGGAAGTGACACTAGAGAAGTTAACCAAGGTTGCTGCTCCTACTAATGAGTAAAGCAGTAAATTACACAGCTCCTCGGTGAAACACTGAGCTAAAGTGACCAATCCCAGACTCAACACACCTCTTGCTACCTTCCGAGCTCTGCCTGAAACCTTCATCACTGCTGCCCTTTCTCAAACATACAGAGTCTGCACTTTCCTTTGCCTTTTATCCTTCAATACATCTGACTGTTAATTGTTGGCATGTACCAACCTCACAGTGAGTGCTGCCTAATTAGCTTTACCAATCTCACCATGTCTCTGCCATGTTATTATTAACTAGCCCTTGGCACTGCCACTTGGTGGAATAAGCCTGTGTCCGGCTCATCGGTGGTGTTTGCTTAGCCTATTATCACTCACAAATGTCCTCCTAAAGCCTCCAAAAAGACTCTAGGGGCACCTTCATCCTCCCTTCCTCAAGCACTGGCAGCCACAGAGAGAACAATTCCAGTGCTTGAGCACCAGTCTCAGCACAGACAGGAAAGCCAACAGGAGAAATGACCAGAGCACAGCATGTTCTGGCACTCCGCACTCTGAAGAAGCTTCTCAGCTGAGAAGCTGCAGCCGGAAGACATCCTTCCGAGGGCTGTCCTAATTTGTGTCAGAAGTGACTCTGGGCCCTCCCGGTGGCCTCACAGAGAAAGGGTGGAAACACTGGTTGTCAGAGGCAGCAGGTGGAGTGAGGTCCCAGAGCAAATTCCAGCAGCACCCAGGCTCTGCCTTCATACCTGCTGCCCAGGACACCCATGGACCTCTGGATGCCCCACCTCTGCCTTGCACTGACATTTTGAAGGGAGCCAGAGGCATGTGTGAGAAGCAGCAAGGAGAAAAAGAAATCATAGATCACAGAATTAATTGGGTTGGAAAAGATCTTTAAGATCATCAAGTCAAACCATATCCCCAGCACTGAAAGTTCAACATTAAACCATGTCACTGAGGGCCTCATCTCCAGACTGTGTGAGCACTTCCAGGGACAATGATTCCATCACTGCCCTGGCCAGCCTGTTCCAATGCCTGAGCACCCTTTTGGAGAAGAAATTGTCCTAACCTCCAGTCTAAACCTCCCCTGGTGCAGCTTGAGGCCGTTTCCTCTTGCCCTGTCACTTGTTCCCTGGGAGAAGAGACCAGCCACCTCCCGGCTCCATCCTCCTGTCAGGCAGCTGCAGAGAGTGATAAGGTCCCCCCTGAGCCTTCTCTTCTCCAGACTAAACCCCCTCAGGTCCCTCAGCTGTTCCTCATCAGACTTGGGCTCCAGGCCCTTCACTATCCCAAGGGACCTGGGATTTCTGTTGTTCCACTCAAGTGAATGAAGTCCCAAGCTCCTTCTTTATGAAAATGTGTAGTACTTTCTGTAGCATAAAAAGAGATGTTTCCCCATTTATTTTCTTCATGAATTTGAGCACCTGCCCTAGACCTGCCCGTGTGCCACAGGCTGTCAGTAAAAACATGATTTAGATCCCTCATTAACTGGTGCACCTGCCTCACCTTTGCTCACATGCAAGTATGGCGGTTGTTTGTACAATACATTTTCTCAATGAAAACTGATGTATTCTAACACAAATAAGCAGCTTAATCCATTCAGCTTCAGCAGAGTGCTCTTTCTTATCAGCACTAGAGCACATTTTCCAGAACTTAAGCTAATGAGCTTGACCTTCCACCAGGCCCCCAAATTGTTTCTGTTTCTATGGGTAAAAGTTTTAGATAAAAGTAACTGAAACGTCCTTTATGAAAGTTTTCATTGATTGCAAGCATGCATTTTAAAAGCTAGGAGTATAATTATTTACCGCTTGAATGGCATAAGAAAAGTAGTCCTCTAGGAGTTTTTTCTCTTGTAATATATTTAAGAGCTTATTGTTTTAAAAATTGAGAATATTTAATATCAGATTTCAGTTATATATTATATTACTTCACATTGGGATGTGAGGGGTGCGTAAGACCCTCAGCGTCTTAAAGCCTAAGGTCCTTGCCGCTACATTTAGTTGTGTTTAACCCAGTCAACATTCAATGTCTTTTAAGTGCAGCATGAATCTACAATAATAAGGAAGAGTAAGATCCCCCACATTCCATACATCCATAACACATTCCCATACACTGACAGCACATTCCTGCCAAAGACTTCAAAGTGCTCCAGTGAAGTTGGCGCCAGTTTAGCAAGGGTTTGAGACTGACAAAGGTGCAAGAAATCCTTCCCATTTTTCATTCTACCAGTGCATAAAATCATAGAATCACACAACCAACCACAGAGCTAAAGACCTTTAAGATCAAGCCCAACCGTTACCCCAGCACTCCCAAGCCCACCACTAAGCCATGTCACTAAGGGCCTCATGTACACAGTGTTTGAACACTTCCAGAGAGGGTGATTCCACCACTGCCCTGGGCAGCCTGTTCCAGTGCCTGACCACCTTTTTGGGGAAGAAATTGTTCCTAATACCCAATCTAAACCTCCCCTGGTGCAGCTTGAGGCCGTTTTCTCTTATCCTGTCACTTGTTCTTGGAGCAGAGATCAGCCACCTTCTGTCTCCACGCTCCTTTCAGGCAGTTGTGGAGAGCGGCAAGGTCCCCTCTGAGCCTTCTCTTCTCCAGACTAATCCCCCCCCCCCGGTTACTCAGCCATTCCATTCCCCATCACACTTGTGCTCCAGGCCCTTCACCAGCTCCGTTGCCCTTCTCTTGACCTGCTCCAGCACCTCAATGTCTCTTGCAGTGAGGTGCCCAGAACTTAACACAGGATTTGAGATGTGGTCTCACCAGTGCCCAGTACAGGGTGGGAAAAGATACAGAGATGCAGCTCATGGTTTCTGCAACTCTGCCTCTCCATTGCTGGGCTCAGCACCAGGACCAGTCTGTCAGTTGGACAAGTGTTTGTTTCCTTGTCCGGCGTCGGCACTTCGAGCTCGGCAAGCAGCGAGTGTCCTGACCCCTCCCCGGCAGCAGAGCCGCCTTCCCCACCGATGTCCCGTCTCACGCTCGGAGCGCTAAGGGAGCCCATCCAGCTGCAGGAAATCCCCCCACCCGTCACCACCACAGCGACTGTCGGCTCCGGCTGCGATCCGGGCAGCGTGAAAAACAGCCCGAAACGCAGCGGTGACGACCATTAACTGAAATATATGATTAATACATTAATTTATTTACGATTATTTTCTTTCCCCTGCCCTTGAAGGAGAGGGAAACCGGAGCCCTCTGGCGGGAAATGAGCGCGTACAGAAAGAAAGACCCTGCAGTTATCCGCCAGGGGGCGCCCCAGTGCCGCTGCCCCCGGGCCCGGCCTGTGCCGCTCCTCGAGAGCGGCTGGGGCCGCGCCCGAGGCGGGACCCCGGTCCCGCCGCCTCCTGCCAGCCTTTTTCACCATCACTCCGCCCGCCTGGGGAACCCTCTCCCGGTGGACCCTGGACGAGCTTGAGCAGCGGCCGTCGGAGACCCCCAGAGGCGAGCCGCTCCCTTCGCCCGCCCTTCACCGCTACCATAGCCAGGGCTCCCCGCCAAGTTTTGCTCACTCCTCTGGGGAAGAAACGGACCTCTTTCAATGAAAAATGAAGAAAAAAAAAAAAAAAAAAGGCAAACCCCACACAACCAAACCCACCCAATACTCTTCCACACGTTTCAACACTCATGCCTGGGAATAAAATGAAAAGAAAAGCCATCGGGGCTTAATCCCGAGTGCTCGGGGGAAAGAGGGGCAGCCGGGGAGAACGTGCCGAGGGGACAATGAGGGCTGGCTCTGGCCACCCCCGCCGCCCCTTTGTGTGGGGCCTGTGCCAGCGGGGACACCCCCCCCACCCCCCATCACACACACACCCTCTTTTCCCGCCGTTCGGACTCCCTCAATTTCCCTCCACGATGCTCTCACTTCGTACAACAAAGGCGAGGTCCCGAGGCAGTGCCCGCGCCCCGAGAAGGGGACTGTGGGTGCACACAAAACCGGGGTGCGTTTCGCTCCACTGACCCGGTGGTTCTTCTCCTCACCCACTGCCCCCCTCCTTCCAGTACCGAAAATGTGGCTCAGAGGACGCCTTTTGCTCTCCCGTCTCGGAGAGATGCTGCCCAAGGACCTCAACCCCGCTCTGCCCTTTGAGCGGCTTTCCAGGAACACCGGGGGAAGGGGAAAAAATAATAAAGATAAAACAGAAAGAGAGTGGGAGGAACACGCAGGAGCGGAGGAAGCTGAGCACACGCTTATTCCAGCGCAGGAAAAGCCAGTGGCCAGAGGAAAAGTCTCATCCTACTGCACGGACGCTTTGTGTATTAAACACCCGCAGCCTTCCCTCTTCCCTCCCTCCAGAGCCCCACCGCACACCAAGGCGCAGCTCTATCTTCCCGGCCGCTCACACGAACCAGAGCCAAAGACTTCTGTCAGGGTTCCCACCCTGAAGTCTTTTATTTCCTAGTTTTCTTTGTTCTCCTCTTTGCACTGGGGGATTTTGGTGGGTCCCCGAGCATCCCTTCTCCTCTCCCTCCTTCCTCCGCCCAGCGTGTCGCTGAACTTACCCCAGGTTGTTTAAATTCACCAATCATCGCTATTCTCTCCCACTTAAGGTTTGCAGTACAACTCTTTGTCCTTACAGGTACCGGCAGTAAAACAACCGGTTTAAATCTTACGCTAGGTGTTTGTCGGTAACCCTATGGAACAAAAAAAAAAAAGGGGGGGGGAGGGGGGAGGAGAGGAAAGGAAAAAAAAAGGAGGAAAAAGAAAAATACACAAAAAACCCCAACGCACACTGAAAGACTTACAGTTACCTTAAAAGGTAGCGTACTGCAGAGACTGCAAAAAATTACAGCGTGGTGGCTAGGGCTAGTCCAGAGATCCCAGCAGCCGCATGAAAGAGTAAATCCTCTCGTTAGTGCTTCAAGAGGACGGTGGTTCCCGGGTCTCCCCTTCTCCCGGCGCTCGGCCTCCCCTCGCTCCCTGCCGGCTAGCACCTGCCTCCGGTCTGCGGAGTCTGGACCGAGCCGTGAGCACAAGGAGCTCGCCTGCAAGTTCAAATGCGAGCCTCAGCCACCCATCATTATTATATCGTTGTACCGTCAGCACTGCAGAAGGAGGGGCGCTGGCTTGGGGAGAGGAGGGTTCACAAGCTCTGCAAGAGCCTCCTTGCAATTTCCAAAGCTCCCGCAGCTTCTGGGCGCCGGAGAGCCCCCAGCGCTGCCCCCGCGGACCCGATCCCCCCCGCCCTCCGGGACTCTCCGAGTATCCCCCAATTTCCCTTCGCTGCCCCTCCTGGAGCCCTCGGAGAGCCCTCGGGGCCCCTCATACCCCAGCCCCGCAGCCCGTACGGCGGGGACGGGTTCCTCTGCTCGCCCGACACCGGCCCTCCGGAGAGGAGCAAGGGTGAGAAAAGCACATTGTTCCCCAATTAAACAGTTAACCGGGAAGAGAATGGGGAGACCTCCCTCCACCCCGGCTCCTGAAGCCGATTGAAATGGGGGAAAGCGACAGGGATCGAAATTCCCCCCCCCCCCTTTTTTTTTTCTTCCCTTTTTTCCCCCAGTCTCAGCGGAGGCTGCAACGAAAGAGTATCTTGGTGCTTGTTCCAAACTTCCCTTGCCTGTGCCAATTCACAGGCAGCCTCACATCGGCAGCCTCCTGAGCCAAGCTCCTCCACCCTAGTTTCATGCATATCCAGCCACTTTTCTTTCTTTTTTTTTTTTTTCCTTTTTCTTTCCCTTATTTTTTTAAGATTACACTCTGCTGTCCAGGCCTCTCGCAGATGAAGTCATAAGCAGAATTCTAAACCACCCTTTTACAAATAACATTTACCAGTTAGTAAAGGGTCTGCTATGCTCTTCACGCAGTTACTTTCCCCAAAGATGTACCTATCCTGGTATGTGGCAGGCATTTAAGGACCCTTCAGGCACAAAATGCTGGCAAGAGCAGTGTTTCTGGCATGCTCTCTCTCAAAGAAGCGTGTGCTACAATCCCCCCTTCTTTAGGAAGGTTTAAATCTGGAGCCAGAAAAGAAAAGCCTGAAGAAATAGGTGTGTCTGCAGCTCTCTGGGCACTCTGATTTTTGGCAGCCTCAGGTACAACAGTCAGGAAGAGGCAGGAGGAGTTTTCCTCCATTGTCTCTCAATGGTACCATTCCATTTTACTCCATCCACAGTGTTATGCTGACAGTGGGTTTGAGACAAGCTCAAAGCCCACATTTCCAAAGACTGCCCTCGGTGCCAAGCTGGAGGAGCAGGAGGTGGAAGCTATGGAAGTCAAGCAAGGGGAAACAGAGACCTAATGGCTTAAACCAGACCAAGTTTGCCTGAGCTGTGGCCTGCATGTGGAGCTAAACAGAAGGGTGGAATCCTTATCTTCACAGAGCTTGGTGGCCTTTTCTCCTTAAAAAGGGTAAATCCACAGTGGCTTGCTTCCTAGCAAGCGCAATAAGGAGAGGATGACCCTGCTTTTCCATGTGAACACAGATGGTGTGTAGCAGCCTCCCTGACATGGCCACCCCTCTGGCACCAGTCCCTCCAGTCCCTCTTGCACAGGTCTGTCCCTACATGTCATGTGTGCCTCCTGGGCAGTGCCCTGTCTCAGTGGAATCACAGACTGGTTTGGGTTGGATGGGACCTTAACGCTCATCCAGTTCCAACCCCCTGCCACAAGCAGGGACACCTTCCACTAGACCAGGTTGCTCCAAGCCCCATCTAACCTGGCCTTGAGCACTGCCAGGAGTGGGACAGCCACAGCAATAGTCTGAACCTGCTCCACCTAAGGATGGGTGTCTCCATCCTTGAACCTTCTTCAGTGTTGCAACTGACAGCAATGTAACCCTGTGCTTTCAAAAAGCTGCAGGCCTAATTCTGGGGCTTTTTGATGCAAATTCACACAAAGGCATTGCAGTTCACATTAAAAAAGGCATTTCAATTCATATTAAGTCATGTGAAGGGGGTTCTCAGAGTTAACTCTGCTCTTTTCTAGCCTGGCCTTGCCTGCCTCGCCATGTGCAGATGGCAGTCCAATCACAATGTTGTGATGAAAGGAGAAATCTACCACTGAATTTCTCCAGTGTTGCTTCAGACAAGTCTCTTCAGCCCTCCCAGACATAAAGGGGTGTGTGAGATGCATGCTTAGGGCACTGTTGCCTCTTTCCTTACTATCTCAGCCCCCTCTCGGGCTGCATTTGAGGACACATGCATAAGGTTAGAATCTGTCTGGACAAATCTCCTTCTCTGGATCAGTCCCAGTAGCCCACTCTCTTTTCTGGACAAAGTGGCAGGACTCTTCGCCACCATTCCAGGCCTCACAAAAGGAGGGCAGGACACACCCTGTGGCTTTGGGTGTCTCCACTTCTCCAGGACAAATAGGAAACTTATAAATGATCAGGCACCATGGTGCAACAGAAGGTAGCTCAGTTGTCCCCTCTATCTTCCACCATCTGCCCGATCTTTCCAGCTTCACCTCTTGCTCTGCTCCCTGCCTTGGCTTCAGGCAGGGGGGGTGATCTTTGACAAAGCAGAAGCCACTTCAGCAGCCCTGGTCTTGCTTCTCCATCACGTCTTGGCTCTTGGCCACTGAAGATTGAACAACTGCTCCAGGCAAAGGAAGGGGAGAAGATATGGTGGTGTCCTTGCCATGTGAAGATACCTGCTCTGCAGGGCTGGTCTATGAGCATCCTCTCATAGCTGTGGCTGGTCTGGAATTGAGTGGGACAGCCCCATGAGGGGAATTTGTGTGCACTGGGTCACTCGTGCTGGGGTCCAGCTGAAGGGGCTGGGAGACACTAGGTATGACCAGAAATTTGTGTGTGGGAGGTGGTGAGAAATGGTGCTTCCTGCCTAGAGGCGCTACCGAGAAGCAACGAGGAGTTAAACCCCGGGGCTAATCCAGCTTTCAGGTCTGCTTGGTTGCATCCTTTTCATTTCTCACGAAGGGAAAGAAAAGCGATTACTTTTTGAAGAAAATGCCTTCCCCTCCTTCCCTTTCTTCCCTTCCCTTTCTTCTCACACACCCCGAATGCCGGGAGCCCTGGTGGGAACCGGACGACAGAGCAGCTCATTCATGGAGCTAGGAAGAAAGCGAAGGATGCAGAAACCACCACCAACACCCCCCCAACACCCCCCTTCTTCTTCCTCCTCCCGGCGCCCCCGCAGAGCCTCACGGCCCCGGGGCTGCAGGCGCCCCGCGGCGGTGGGAGCGGGGCCGCCCCTTTCCCTTCCTTCCCTTCCCCTCGCTCACCTTCCCGAAGGGTGAAACCGAGCGAGACGACAAAGGGAGGACGCAGACGAGAACCCGAGTGTTCTCCCCCCGTCGCTTCCCCTCCCTTTTTAGGGGGCCGCTCGCATCCTCGGGGGGATGGAGATTTCTGGACTGGGAGGTGGGATGGAGAGACAAAGGCACAGGGTAAAGGAGGTGGTAGGGATCCCCCACCCCCTTTGTTCGGGATGTGCTGCTGCCAAAATGTGGGGTGGGACGGAAGAAGGAACTCATCCTGAGCATCCCCAGCCCGGGAGGGAAAGAAACCCTGGAGGAAGGAGGGTGGTTTGCACTGGAGACCCTCCCTCCCAGAGTTTTTGAGACCCTGGAGGGAGAACTGGGGAAAGTGAGGAGCTGGTCAAGCTAGAAAAACAGCCCCCCTGCAACCTCTAGGTATCGTCATCCCAGTTTATTCAACTCTCCTCCCTTGAGAGCACTTGAACCAAAAAGCTTCCAGAAACAGGACCTCCTCTCCTCCTCTCTCGGAGAGACCACGCAGACTTCCCCCATGAGTTATATCAGAGGCCTGAAACGTTGTCTGATTTACTGTGAATGTCAGATATTTTTCTTTGTAAATATTTTAGGCAAAGTAGAAACAGTAAACCTTTGCTCAGGCTGCCAAACGCCTCCCATGACAAATCATTATTTTCAGATGTTCAGATTTGTGTGAGAAAACCCAACAAAAGGAAAATATTTAGGCTTTGTATTCATCCTAAAGCAGTATTATTGGAGAGAAAAAGGAAAATAGTCCTTCCAGCTACATCGTAGCCCTGAGATGAAGAAAAATACTATTTTCATTACACACTTTTTAAGTACAGGTTTTATGTTACTGACTCAACAATGATTACCATTTTAAATGTGAAATGCAGACCCTAAAGGGTTCTTCACGAGAAACCATTGTTTTGAAATATCTGAAATTAATTAGACCTTGGCTACAGCAAATGTGCAAATATCAAATTAAACATCTGTGAAAAAAAGAAAATACATCTTCCCATCACTTGAGAGAATATTGTGAATCTGAAATATAGTCTATCAAGGAAACCCTAACTTGTCTGGCATAGGTTCTCTCAAGCTATCTTTTGTGACTTTACAGTTACCTTTATTTTGTCTTTTCCTATACCTTTCTTTTTTCTCCTTTTTCTTTTTTCTCTCCTAAGTTGCTGTGTATGAAAGCCATTACATAAAAGTCAAAGAAATAATTTCTGTAATTTGGATGCCAGCAGTACTAAGGTCAGTTCAGGCAAATCAAAGCTCCTTGCAAAGTTATTCCATTTGGCCACTGGCTCTGAAGTTCTAACTTCCCATTCCCATCTACTTGCAGAGGGTTGTGCAATGCCAGCTCTGCTGAAAATGAGTCCATCAGTCCAATTTTTCTCTTAAAGGTGCAGAAACGCAGGCTGCTTCCTAGTTCTGCTGTGATTCAGTCATCTAAAACCCAGTGTGTTTTCAGAAACCACAAAACCTTTCAAAACAATAGACTTCTGCAAGTTCTCAGATTCGTGTTTAAGAAAAGCTTCTCCCAGTTCTTCTTTCCTACACTTCAAGTCGAATATGTTGTTAGAGCTAAATTAAAACTCTTTAAAGGCGTCCACCTTAGCAGCAGAGGTAATAGTAGTGTATACAACCACTTTCTCAAATGAAGCACTTGATTGCTTATGTCAATGTTTCTTTTGTGGCACAACCCTTCTCCACCTATTTTTACTCCATATTCCTGTAGCGGAGGAGAGAGAGCACTCACTCAGCAAAGAAAACCATGAATAGAGTGTTTCATCTGGTAACAGAACAAACCACAATTGATGGTTAGGTACTATTTCTACATTAAATGTAATGATGTAGACATGGCATTATCTACACTAAGATAGTCAGCTTCCAGGACAGATCTTATCAGGAGGAGGTTCAGAACACAGAGGCTTTCAACAGCATTTGACGATGGCAAAGACGACAGTATGCTTTTCTCTTGCATTTCAATGCTGTATTTCTGCTCTGCCTCAGTGTTTCTGCCTTGACTCGAAGAACAAGAAGCCAGGTTGAGATGTTTTTACTTATACTCATCCCACCAGCACCTGTATCAGAAAGCTGGTAGCATTTGGTTCTGCCTGCTTTAAGCGAAAGTATCAGGCTCCATCTTCATGTCAGGCTTCAAAAAGCAGTCTGCTTTATGCAGCCAGATCTGACACTTTAAAGAACAGCTGCTTTGTAATTTGGGGGAGGAGCTGTTAGGGTGAGCAGGTCACTTCTGACATCCTTTTCCACACTGATTCCTATAAGGTCCAAACACAAGGCAAGCAAGGGGGAAATAAACTAAGAAACTTATCAGCACAGGGCGGCCCAAACCGTAGTCAAGTGTGCTAATCCATACTGTCCTGGGCTTCCTCTGATAAACTCCGTCTTCGACACACATTATTTTTGTTTTGATAACTCTGTGGCTGCATCATAAGCTTTACTGCAGAAGTAATCCTAAACAATCAAATGCGGTTTTGTTCACTTATTTTTACGAAATGAAATGAACCTTTCATAAATTTGGGGTTTTTTTCTTTTCTCTTTGTATAATACTATGGTACCACCATTATGCAAAGAGTAAACTGACTGAGTCTGGTTCCACACTGAAAGGGCAAGCTCTTGAAAGAGATTAAGAGAGATTTTCTTAACTAATCTCTTTTTCCTGGGCCTTCTCATCTTTTGCTAAAGCAACAACAAACATTCACAGTGTGATCAATCAAAAGCCCACTGAAGTCACTAGAAAGAGCCCACTGACTCCACAAGTGTCAGTTTATAGTTTCTTTTCCTTTGCCGTGTGAGAAAAGGGAGCAAGAAAATGAAATAGAGCAGGAAGACTCAAAAAGATGAGGAAAGGGAGACTGTAGGCTTTTCTCCTGTCCTGTGTCATGCAAGAAAACCTTTACTTTTCTTCCCTGGAAATTCCTTTTTCCAGATCAGAATTAGAAGGTGGAAATTTTGGTAGCTGATATCAGGCAAGGAAGATGAAAAGATACATGACTACAAGAAGAGTTCATAACCTACCTTGAGAAAAAGAGTATAAGCAGGTTGAAAGAGCTGAGCTAAGCCAGGCCTATTCCTGGCGTTCCACATCTTCTGTCTGTCTCCCAGACATGGCCAGGGTAATATCTGTGACACCTTCACTTAAAATAAATAAGTAAAAAAGGCAAGGGCATCTGCAAATATGTCTTACTCAGTTTGTAAGACTCCTGGGGTAGCTGCAAACATTACCCCTACAGAAAGCTTATCACATCCTATTGTAGGAACTGATCCTTTTTGTGCTCAGTGGGGAAAAGCAGGGTGTAAAAGCGGAGAGAAATATCGTCATTCCACTGGAGAACTGACTATGGTTCTGAGGAGAAGGCATGGGTGTACATGGTCTTGTCCCCTGCCAGTAGCTGGTATCGCTTCTCTGCTCCTCTCTGCTGACCTCTAAGCACAGCTTCCATACCTTGCTGGAGCTGCTGGAGGAGTCACTCTTAGATGAAAACTACCACGCTTTGTTGAATGTTCTGTGATCACTAGCACTGGGCTTTTTTCAGAGCAGGAAATGTAGTAATTGAGAAGCTTATTTGCATTTGACACAGAACATAAATTGTGGTGGTACCAGAGAAAAGATTGGGAAAAGGAAACAACTTTGCCTTGAAGTTTGCCCGGTGCACAGATGAAAATAATCAAAGACAGAAAAAAAAAATCTGTGATCTGTAAAGCCATCTCATTTTTTGAGAGGAAAATGGGCTCAGTGCTTTGGGAAGCCTGGAACTGTCAGTAAGTGAGAATCCGTTCACAGCACACACTACAAGCACCAGAACCACACTGCAGCTCATGTCTCCTCCAGCAGCAGCAGCATGCAGGTACAGTGAACAAAGACACCTCCCCTGGTGACCCCTGAAGGCCAGCATCAAGCAATGCTGCTAAAATGCCTCTGCCTACCAAATCAAGGCACTCTGCTCAGGGAGCCTCAAGCTCCATATCCACCATCTTGCTGTTCCCAGAGCTCTGTTATGAGCAGTTTTCTGCAAGGCTCAGTTATAACCAACCTCACCAATTTTGGCCACTGTGAGCAATGGCCACTCCTGAGGACACATAGAATTGTAGTATCACAGAATCACAGACTGGTTTGTGTTAGAAGGGACATCAAAACTCATCCAGTTCCAATCTCCCTGCTGTGGGTAGGGACACCTTCCAATGGACCAGGTTGCTCCAAGCCCTGTCCAACCTGGCCTTGAACACTGCCAGGGATGAGGCAGCCACAGCTTCTCTGGGCAACCTGTGCCAGGGCCTCACCACCCTCGCAGGGAAGAACTTCAGCCTAAGAGCTCATCTCAATCTCTCCTCTGTCAGGTTAAAGCCACCCCCTCCTTGTCTTGTCCCTACAGACCCTTGTCAAAAGCCCCTCTCCAGGTTTATTATCCTTTAGATCATAGACTCATAGACGACTTAGGGTTGGAATAGACCTTAAGGTCAGCTAGTTCCAATCCCCCTGCCATGTGCAGGGACATCTGACACTAAACCATGTCACCCAAGGCTCTGTCCAACCTGGCCTTGAACACTGCCAGGGATGGAGTATTCACAACCTCCCTGGGCAACCCATTCCAGTGCCTCACCAACCTTACAGTAATGAACTTCCTCCTTATATCCAATCTAAACTTCACCTGTTTAAGTTTTAACCCGTTACCCCTTGTCCTATCACTACAGTCCCTAATGAAGAGTCCCTCTCCAGCATCCTCAGAGGCCCCCTTCAGATACTGGAAGGCTGCTATGAGGTCTCCACACAGCCTTCTCTTCTCCAGGCTGAACAGCCCCAACTTTCTCAGCCTATCTTCACATGGGAGGTGATCCAGCCCCCTGATCATCCTTGTGGCCCTCCTCTGGACTTGCTCCAACAGTTCCATGTCCTTTTTATGTTGAGGACACCAGAACTGCACACAATACTCCAAGTGAGGTCTCACCAGAGCAGAGGGGCAGGATCACCTCCTTCAACCTGCTGGTCATGCTTCTCTTGATGGAGCCCAGGATATGGTTGGCTTTCTGGGCTGCAATGCTGAAAGAAGGATGAAAAGAAATATTTCTGTTATTGAGGTAATAAGCAGAAGGCTTGCTCTGTTGTGGTGAGTGGGATATCCCACGATGAAGGAGAATGAAAACAACTTTAATGTTCATAAGACTGGATATACAGGAGCTAAAAAATGGCTTTATAGTACAAAACCAGAACAAAGTACCATAAACTTTGTGAGACTTTTCCATTCTAATCCAAGTGGACCTACCACTGCTGCCAGTCTGGTGCAGCAGAACAGTGGAGGGCTCTTCTTTTCTATTTTGAACAGGACACCTGGCTGAGCATGTCTTCAGTAGAATAGCCCCAGCAGTTGACATTTCCGTGCCCAAAGTGCTTAGCTAGCAGCTTGTGCTATCTCTTCTGGGTGGTGAGCTAGCAAACGGGGTCAGTGGCATGCTCCTGAGCTGGTAAGGAGCTCTCACACTGGGGGCACAAGTTCCCTCAAGATTCTACCAAATCTGCTACCACGGGGATATTTTGTAATCGCTGCTGATCCTTCCCGCTGGTCCTGCCACCAGTAAAGGTCCTGTGAGCCATGAAATGAGGGGGACTGTAGCATATAGATAAACCCAGCTGCCTGGTATTTCATCTTGAAGGATGGGAGGTGGTCTGTGTCTGCTCAGATTGGGAGGGGGCATATTTGTTTTTCTTGTCTTTTGCCTCAGCTCCATTACCCAGAATATTCCAAGAAAAGCCAGCTTTCAGGAGTCTAATCATGTTCTTTCTATATTTTTCTTCCCCTGGCTCACACATATGAGGGATAAGGGAAGATGGGGCTACCAATTAGTAACACTATACGGCAGCATACCCAGTTTCACAGCTTCTGTGTCCAGGTCCTATTACTAGTACTGCAGGATATTACACTTATTTGTGTGCAGTGGATCAAGCAGCAAACCATTTGAAGATGGTGTCAGCCATCTCAGGGTCCATGCTGGTTGTGGGGTGGTAGAAGAGATCACAGTTCTGGGGGAAGTTTGCCTTCTGGCCAGTTCCCACCAACTATTCCACAAACCCAAAATGTGTAGGGCTTATTGGGAAAGCCAAGTAATACAGAGTGTGTAAGTCAGAGGAAATCCCTCAGCATGGAAGCAACAACTCATCGTGAAGGAAAGGCTGGCTGGTCCTTTAGACATAGCTGCTGTATGCCAACTATAACCAAGCTGTTACAACAAAGCACTTTGAAGTACAGTAACCTCCCTCTCTTGCACTAAGGAGCACTGAGACGCCATGAAAACAGAAGAAAACAGGGGACAGTATAACTGGAGGAGGATGAGTGTCAAAACAAACTCCACAGGACAACAAAAGGCAGGGAGAAAATAAGTGTTTGTTTTTCCCTCTGTTTGCCTGTTAATGAAAATAAGTAGGCGTGTTTCGGAGTTGTTAGCATTTCTTGCTGACCTGCAGCTGGTGCATTTTTCACCCACTTCTATCAGAATTTATTTGAGTTTGGTGCTGAATGCTGATCAGGCTTTGCCCCACTGCATTACTTAGGCTTGGAATTGCTTATACAGCAAACACTCTCTGCTAGGGTTCTCATTAATCCACTTCTTTGTTGAGGCTTCCTAGAGGAATTCCTATTTGGTAAACCAAACAGAATTAAAAGGAATACATCTGCTCTGGGGATATCCATCTTGGGTCCCTGGGCCCTATTGTCCCCTCTAAATTAGACTAGGAGGCCCCCTGTGATTGCCTGGTGCTACGATTCCCATTGGCACTTGATGAAGAATTAATAGCACGTATGAGGCCGGAGTACTTAGCAAATTTTGTCGGGACCTCTTGGCCATGCGCTGGAGCTCGATGCCTCTCGCAGCAGCAACCGCAGGACCCGCGCCACTAGGTGGCACTTCCCTTCTTACAAATTACGGTAATTAACCTCTGATGCTGCTAATGAACGGTGCCCACTCTTTCTAACCGGCTTAAGCGGATGGAAACGGATGTACGGGTGGGGTGGGGTGAGGGGGGTGGTGTTTGGGTTGGTTTGTTGTGTTTTTTTTAAAGGAAAGATTGGTGAGCATTTTCCCGCTTATCTCTTTTATTTTTCTTTCAGATGCTCAGAGCTCACAATGATTTCTTTGCCGCTGCATTTGTTTTGCTGAAACTTGTCAGCCTCCTACAAGTGTGTAAAGCTGGATCTTTCTCTCTAGAGATAGTTTGTAATTGAAAACAGACAACTCTAAGTCCCAGTTCAACATTCATTCCTTCTTTGTTGCCTTGGTATCAGACTCAACCAATACGCCATGAGGAAAAGGCAAGAGCAGAAAGCCAGTTTGGGCCTTCAAGCTACTCCTTTCACAGCACCCCACAGAGAAAGTTTACAATGAGTGAAAACTTCAGAGTTCAGCACAAGAAAATGTACATCCTTCTTTAAAATTAATAAAAAAATAAAGAGCCAGGTTTTGCTGTGGATTATGTGACATTTCACCTTGTGCTTTGAGTTGCTATAAGGCCTAGTTTAGGTCAAACTGATTTTGGCAGAAAACCAGGATAACTAAGAGCTTCATATAGTTTCCATCTGAAAACATAAATCAAGCAGCAGGCTTGTGGACAGCCCAGCCAAAGTTTTGCTGAATCTTACAGCCCCAGACAGTGAGGCTTTCAGTGAATGTAGTCTGATACGTAGTTCTGGCTATGATATGTAGATATGTAGTTTGTTTGTTTTGCAAACATCTGGGCACGAGGAGAGGGGGAAAGATAAGTGAAATGTGGCTTTTTCCAAGCCCAGGAGCTGCCCCCAGCTCCCTGGTTGCTGGTGAACAGTGAGCTCTTTTACACAGCCCCAAGTGGCTTGGCAGAAGCATGTGGGATGCAAATGGGAAAAGGGTACAAGGGGATTTATACATGGTTTCTTGTTTTAGTGTGTGCACAGATGTATTTGCACTGTGATGCATTTGTATTGTCTGTGATGCAACCAGATATCCATTCATACCTGCACACTGCACTTTTTATCCATCCATTTTTGTTAGCTCTGTGCTTTGGTGAACTCAGGGCCCTAGATTTTCCCAAGTCTTACATGTTGGTTTTTTTTGTGCTCAGCCACTTCCCTCTGTGTTCAGTGGGACTGCTGTTGCATGAGGATTGAGACCTCAGTTTGCAGGGCAAAGTCTGTACAGGTGTTTTTGTGGAGTGCCTTGAGATGTTCAGTTTAATAGAAGTATTTGTATTTTTATGATACTGAATGAAAACACATGCAGCTTTGGTTTTGTGTAGTGGTTTAATAAACTCTCACAGGCTTAAAGCAGCACAAACTAAAGCTTGAGCAATGCTTTTTCTCAGAATTTGCTCAGTTCTTTGTAATTTTGGTTTTTGCACTGTAAGAGGCTGAGTGATTCCTAATGACACCCTTCACAGAATGTAACCTATGCTGATCACCCCCTGCTCTCTGCACTGCCACAATCACTTCACTTCGATTCACAGAGGGCTAGATTTTTTTTTCTGCCTGTGAGTTTCCCTCAGGATTAATGCCTATTAAAACTTCCTAACATAGTTCAGTCCTTTCGCATCATGTTGAAGACTTTCAGTGTACCACTTTTGTACAACAGATTCGGTGCCTCATTAATAAATACGAATTATGTCACTGCAGCTACACACTGCAAGAGTTGCCTTATATTGAACCTAAGTGCTCAAAAAGGAGGGAAAAAAGAAAAGAACCTACCCTCAGTACAAAATGCTGGATTGATAAAAGATGAAAGTGTTTTTATACCTATAGTATTTCAAAGATGCCAATAAAAAGCATGTTCCTGTTTGTGAGCATAGGGCTGAAGCCAAGGGCTCTGATGGTGAAATCCCTTAAAAGTGATCTGTTTCTGAAGACCAGAATTTTTTCATTGTTGTAGGTGCTGTACTGACTGTGATTTTTCCCTGGTCAGGCAGTGGGACTACTGGACATGTGAAAGGCTGTATAGATGCTGGAGTGCATCAGGACACTTTATAGAGAGATGCTCTGGAGCCAGTGAAGTCCCTGGTAAATCTACTGCTGTACTTGTCAGCAGAAACTGGAGAAAGCTTTCCATGAGCTTTGCTTCTTCTTGCAAAGTTTGCCCAGCATCTTCTGCCCATACATGTCTTTCCTGAATGTATAACATGTCTGCTTCCTTCCAGGGCCTCTCTTCATCTTGGGCAAACACTCTTTCTATTTTGACTTGAAAGCTGAGAAAATCCTGACTCTTGGTTAGTGTTTGAGTTCCCACACACAGATGCTTACAGTATCTCAGGGTGCTGATGGAGAACAGGATCTGAGGTCTTGTCAACATCTATTTTCACAGGATCGTTCTTCAAATTCCCAGCACTGCAGAGTAGCTGATTGTGTCCGAGGACCATTCAGCAGGATTAATTCTGTTTCTGAAATCATAATCACTTCCATCAGCACGAGGGAGACTGAATCATGGGTGCTAATACCCCTATTGCACATATCTACTTGACAATCCTTGTTCCTCTTAATTAAATTAAGCAACTGTGAAAATTAAAGAGAAGAGGGCTGAAAAGGGCAAACAAGAGGAAGAAAAGATTTTCACTTCTGTTGCTTTGTGCTAAAATGTTTTGCAGAAGCTTTTCTTTTGATGTGAGAATTGAGTTAATTCCAACCCAACTAAAAAAGATAAGCAAAAAAGACTCTTCACTTAAGAAGGAAAGCAGAGGAAAACTTTAGATTCTTAGGTTTTGCTTCATTTATGTACAGATAATAAATAGCAAAGGTAAATCAAGGAGCTAGCTCAAAAATGCCCCCTAAAATATAAGGTAGTAATAAGCTATTTGTTATAGTTAGCGTCTCAATTAAAATACCTGTGGGATATAGAAGTGCCATCCCTAACACTCACCAGCAATGTCCTTCTGTTGGAATATATTAACTATTTCAGATTGGACATTAGGAACAATTTGTTCCCAGAAAGGCTGATCAGCCATTGGAACTGGCTGCCCAGGGCAGTGGTGGAATTGCCATCTCCCGGACATTCACAAATCGTGTAGATGAGGCTCTTGGTGACATGGCTTAGTGAGGGACTTGGCAGTGCTGGGGGAACAGTCGGCCTTGGTGATCTTAAGGTCTTTTGCAACTTAATCGAGTCTATGATTCTATGATTTGACTGGAGATGATCCTTGGGTGCTGAAAAGCTACAGGCAATGATTGACTTTTAAGACTGAAAGTAACATGTAACATGTATAGAAATACTGTACATGAAAGGCTGTATATAATTTTTGCATGAGAGTTAGTGTTTTATGCAGCAAAGAAACAGCAAAGATTTAAATCAAGAAAAAATCAGCTATTTCTTATGTGCTATAGCTTTTCAGTATTCATTTACTTTAGTATGTCTTTATTTCTTTACTAAAGACTTTAGAAGTCTTTACTTCTTTGTCAAAAGATAGATGGCACCCAAATAACAGTAGCACACTCTTCAGCTTGGATGAACAAAGTAATTTATGGCTCCCTGCCCTGAGAGGTAACAAGGCATTTCAGGGCAGGATGCAATGGAGGCAACCCCACAAGTGCACGTCATTTCTGCAGCAGATAAAGACGGCCATGGTCACTGTGTAACCATTGTTCATGGTTGAGTCTGATGAGAAACCTTCTCTCTTGCAGAAGAAGTGATAAAAAAAACAAAATAAGAAAACAAGGTTTTTTTTGTGGGTTTTTTTTTTTTTTTTTTTTTTTTTTTGTTGTTAACTGATATTTTTTTCACTAATATTCATTACTTCAGAGTTCACATTCTGGACCTGATGATGCAGGGAGAGGGCTTGAGCCGTGGTTACAGATGTCAGCTACAGGGTGGGCAAAATTATGAGTGTGAAATCTCTGTTGAAACAGAAAGGGTTATTACATCTTAAAGACAACACGTAAACTTCTAACAGTCTTGAAGGAACCATTTTTGGGTAAGGAAACAGATATTGGGTCTCTATAGCAGAGAAAAATCTACAAAGAGGGAACACTGAACTAAAAGCAATTGGTTGATATGAGGCTCCTTCTACAACTACAGTCAAGGGGCCATGCAGGCTTACCTCTGAATTTTTCTGATTTCCCAAGGAATTAAAGGGATTCTTAGGATTTAATTTGCAATTTTTGCTTGTGCAATGTGTATATGTAATCACATAGTTAGAACCTATCCATATACTTTTACTACTTTTATTATTTTTATTGCTGTTGTATTAGTTAATATTAGATTTTATCATTAGATTAGCCTAATTTTTTAAAAGAAGAAGATGATGGAGGTAGCTTTATATCTTGTGCCTTTTCACAACCTATATCCAGGTCTTAATCCCAAGTCTTATGGAATTTCCTCAGAACTCTTCCACTGACTTCAAAGAGCTTTATGCTCTGATGTGTTCAGTAAAAAGTTGAAGCAAAAGGAATATGTTGATTGTGCTTATGCTTCTATAAAGGGAAACCTGAAAGCATGTAAATGAAAAGATGCTATCTTTCCAAAATGCATGTGTTCAGGTCCATGCATTTAAATTTCCTCAGAAGACTGAAATAAGCTCTTCACATAATAATGTAATTATTAAATAGACTAAGATAGGATGCCTTGTTTGTGTGAGTTCAGGCACCCATGCCCATGCATACATACACCACACACTTCAGCTATTAAGAATACTAGTAGCATTCCCTGGGTTTTGTTATTGTGTGCCTATTACCCTCAAAAAAATACATTAACGTTCAGTTCAGGGGCTTAGTTCAGAGCTCTGAGTTTGCAAGATGAAAGCTGAGCCCTGACTTGACTCAGGCAAGCTTTGAAGAAAAGCAAGATAAGGTAGCATTAATCTAAGTGAGTGGTTCTTTTTGCCTGAAGGCAGATATTGAGAGCAGGATCCTTTGGGAGCCTGGAGACCACCTGGGCATTCATCCTATTGGTCTGCAAATCAGTGTGTTAATAGTGTGTGTACAATAGCCTGTCAGAAAGAGCAGAAGGTACCTTTGAAAGGTGCCTCTACAGAATGGTTGCAAACTGAACATTGTTTTTATGAACAGAAGAATATAACCTGATGTAATAGTTTTTCAATAATACTGATAAATCTTTATCATTACATGCAGGTACTCATACAAATACACTTTGTATGATCTATACAGGTGAGGTGTTTTTTGAATGAAGGTTTATGGAAAGAAACTAACCTAAGTGCATTTGCAGCTATTTTATGGGCACAGCCAATGTTAATGAATGATTCAGGAAAATGATCATGATTTTAGACTGAGATTTTTACTCTGGGAGATCAGGCTATGTAGCTATCACCTGCTTAGAGGAAAGACATGAGCAGGTTCCACAGACCTATATGAAAAGCCCAGCTATAGTGTTCATGTAAGGACTGGCCCAATACAAGCAAGCTCTGAACTGAAAATTGTGACTTAAATGTACCAGTATCACAACTCCTGCTGGCGTGTAGCATAAAGGAGGTCCAGTTCAAACATGGATCATGTGTCTTTCAAAAGGAGTTGGTATTAGAAACCTTCTGCTTACATATTACTCATATATTAACATTTCTACTGATATGCAGCAAGTCACACAAGAATGTTTTTCATATTCCTAACTCAAAAAAGTGCTCCCACATACAGAGCTATTCCATTACTGGGTCCCAGATAGCAAATGAAAGCTCTTACAGAAAAGGACTTACACAATAACCTATTCAGATTAAAAGTTGTACAGCCAGCCCTTTTCTTTTAGAGTAGCAGATACACTATTAGCAGCCAGACAAACTAAAAAGAGCAGATATTTTAATAGCGCAGCCATTTCTAGTTTGGTTTGAGGCATTATCAGATAAGTCTGAGCATTCATTCCCAAAAGGCTTTCCAATTACCCATCCTATCTACACCAATACTAGTATGAAATGGGTGACCTATTTCAGTGGAAAAATGCTAAGCTATAAATATTCAATATCTCTGTACATTGTAAGAACACAGAATTGGATAAGGTATAAAATACATCTCACCACTCTAACACAAAGAAATCCAAACTATCGCATCTGTTTTTTTTTCATTCCTTTAAATGCATGGTAAAATATCACTACATTATCACTTCTCAAATAGGAACACTTGGAGCTTGAGGAAGCTTCGTATCCAGTGAGAGTTGTTACATTATCTCATTTGAGAGATGGTTGCCCAATACACAACTGCTGGAGAGCAGCAATACTATATTTCTCCCACCACTGAGCAATCACTTAAAACCTTTGTGTCTTGTGTGTAATGTTTACAGGGGAGCCCCACTGCAAGTAAGAGTCAGATGGTGGCTCTAACTCATAGTGAGAAAGCACTAGGCAGTGACTGAATGTAATTGGTAATCTGGAGAGAAATTTGCAAGGAGAAAGATGAAATCAGCAGACCAAATTCAGATCATTTCAGCTGTATCTGAGTGCACATAATCAGCATCCACCATTCTTTGCACAACGTGTGATTTCACTTCATTCTCTCTTTGTTCCTGTTCAGCACCAGGCTATAAAGAGATGCACAGAAAAGCCCGTATTTTGTTAAAAGCCATGTGTATATAGAAAAAGGTTCCAACCCCATTTTGGTTGAGAAATTACAAGTCACCTTTTGAAGCTCTATCTCCTTTTAGAAGCTTATTTTGTAAGTAGTTTTCTATGCAGAAGTGAGGCACTGGTGTGCAGAAATACAACTCTGAGGAGGCTGTCAAAGAAGAGGTGACAGAAATAGCCCTGGTTCTGATGAGCTCCATCAGCCTTTAATGTTCCTTTTTCTTCAGGCTTTGGCGTCATCAGCACATGATGGCTGAAATGTCTGTTCTGTTCCTCTGTATGGTGTTTTTATAATTAGCCTCACACACCACTTATGGTCAAGTATCACATTTGTGATGCTTATGTGGAAGGTCAATGCAATAAGTAATGCAAAGAGTTTAATATATAGAACTCACAGAAATGTTATTGATGTCTTTTTAGCACATATCATTTTCCACTGACTTGCCATGAAAATGTAAAGCAAATGCTTTTATTATACAATGTGATAGCACTTTCAGCTGCTAAAGAGACATCTTAAAGTTAAAAATGTCAGAGGCATGGGGAACACTAGAAATGAGCCCTTCAGCATTGTCTTTTCAAACCTACTTGAAGAGGAAAATGAGTTCAGCAATCATAAATTTCCACTTTCTTTTTATTCATCCTTAGGACTGTCTCTGCCTACAGCCCAGTCAACAGCAATTCAGTTGTGATTCATGGTTTTAAAGCCTGAATTATGACAAAAGGAGTCATAAATTGCAGGAATTATTTTACTTTAAAGATGATGGCCTATCTACTCTGACCAGAAGGCTTTTAATCTATTATATTTCTTAAATAAATATGCCTAAGCAACTAATCACTTTTTATTAGCACTATCCTAAGATCACTTCGACTAACATAACACCATATCACATAAATAAACTGGCAATGTGCACAGGATAGATTTATGGGACTTAATTTCTCGGCTCACACTTGCCTCTTTTGCATTCAAAACAAATCCCAGAATTTAGCTGCTGGCTGATGTTTGTAGGATCCATTTGTGTCATATTTTGAAACCAACTACAGTATTTGTCAGCCAGTTTTTGCTCGCATGTTCTGCATGATAAAAATCCCAGCAAAAAACAAATGAGTAACAAGATAACAACAATGCCTCCAGATAATATGATAGCATTGGAAAGCACTTTTTTTTTTCTTTTCATGATAACACATTATCTATATTGTTTCTCCAGCAGAAAAAATGTTTAGTGCCGACAAAAGCTTTATAGCTCTGCTCAGTTACAGAAAGTCCAACTGTTATAAAAAGGGGCTATGCCACAGGGATCCCTGAAAGGATGTAGCTTATTATTTTACTAATCATTTGGCAGATGTCTGCCAGATAGAAGTAAAGTACCAAAATTTTGGTGGTTTGCCACCAAGAAGGTGCTCAAGCAGGTCACATTTTAACTTGTGTAATAGGCATGGAGTATCCACCAGCTGGTGTTAGTCAATGCAAGTTATGCATCAGAATATTTGAAAAAAAAAAAACCACAAAAACCAAAACCAAACAATAACCCAACTTTTCAAGTATACAACCAACAAAGTAAAAGTTTAGCATGAAAAAACTGCTCAATGCTGATGGCAAAAGATGCTAACTTTCAAGGCAACTTTTCATCAGAGATGACCTCACCTCTGAGTCAGTTTCTGTCCTTCAGCTTTCCTAAATATAATCAGGGCAGAAGAATCAGATTGACCAGAGAGCTGAGGACAGCACAGAACTCTTTTTTTTTTTTTTTTTTTTTTTAACTGCTTGTTGGAAACAAACAAAATAAAGGACTAATAGAAAACAAAAAAACCCACCACTTTTCCAAGCTGATCCAAAGTTTCTTTCTTTCAGTCAATGCAAAAATTACTTTGGGATTAAGCAATATTTCCTCATCTTTAAAAAATAATTTTCCTTTGGATTTAGTCTTTTAACTTAAAGAAAATAAGGAACAAAAATGTAGCTGGGATGGAAATCCCCAAAACAATCTGGAGCAATGCTTGGTCTTCTGCTTCCACTCTGTTTCCAGTTTTTCCTTGACTTCCTGTGAACTTTCACAAGACAAAAAACTTGGCATGACAGCATCTGGTCCACAAGCAACTCAGACATCTAAACCCTAGGCAAATCAAGGTGCAGAGGTCTGCCACCCCTAACCAAGCCATCGTGCCATGAGCTCACCCTTGATGTGGCTGCAGCATCAAAAGAAGATGCTGATCCTGGCTGAGAGTGCTGATGGTGTGCTGCTCAACAGAGAGGGTGAGAGTGCTCTGCAGCATCCTGGGCTCAGATGGTTTATGTCATATGCATGCAACGATCTGTAATTTCAGTGACAAAGGGTGTCTGTGCAGTGTCTTTCACTGACATAAGCCAGCTTTTCTCGTGCTTCTTGCTGCTTGCCAAGGCTGTGTTATCACTGAAGCTGAGCTCTATCTGCTGCCTTCTTGCAACCACTAAATGCTCGCTTGCCTCTGCAGGTGGCTTAATAACACATCTCATGATGGTCACTCCTCTTACACATTCTTTAGCTGCATCTCTAACCAAACCTGGCCTCGTGTATCTGTCGTATACTACTACTTCAGGCTCTTGGCTGGTATGTGGTTTCTACCAGCCCAAGGACTTCCATGTACTTCTTTCAATCTTCATTGGGAAATCACTTATTTGTGACAGCTTGCTGGCAGTATTTAACTCCTCAGATTTTCTTTAGGATTTTTAAATCTTTGTCTTGGACCAGTCAGTTAGACTTTGGTAAGAAGGAGTATACATTAGATGATCTGCAGTGGTTGAGCAATAGTCATGCACTACGGCATCCAGGTTAGAGTAAAATCTCCCGTCAGGAACAATAATGTTCTTTCTTCTTATTATTACTTTAGAAGATTAATGGCTTGGCATTCAAGATTTTTAGTCTTTTTTTTTTTTTTTTTTTTAAGCATTTTTCCCCCAGAATCTGGTTTGAACCTTCAGTCTGCATGCAAACCCCGGTGATACTTGGCAGAAATACTCCATAGAAGCTCAAAATGTTTTACCATGACTTAAGCCAGCTGTATAAGGCTTGGGGTTTGGACTGGAGTTACATACTAGGGATAGTGTCCTGGAAGGATCTGGAGGATTTGGCTTAGATGAGTTGATCTTTAATGCAGGTGACCTCAAGAGAACATGTACAGAGCTTGGCCATCTTTCCCAGGCACCTAAAACCCCAAGATATCTGTCATTTATCAGCCAGTTATCCAAAATAAGAAGTTCAATAGGATTTAAATCCAGGTACCAGTCATGGAGAAGGTGGACTGTGAAGGATAAAAAAAATTAATGATATTTTTATTTCCTGGAATGTTACAGACCAGTTTTCAGATTGTTCTAAGTTCCCTTATCTTATCAGTGATTTACCTTTGCATAGATTAACTGCAACCATCACTACATTTATTTCTGGTCTTTGCAAATGAAGTAGAGAATTGCGTAAGACTGCATTTGTGTACACCTCCTCCCCTCATACAGACACTTGTTGTAGGTATATACCAAACCTAATCAAAAACAAGCATAAAAAGCCTACCTCAAAACAAAAAGAGCCAGAAAAATCAGGGCTGTTTCCAGTGTTATGTCACTAATACTTTTCTTTAGATTACTAAAGGCTTTGGAATAGCAGTTTCATACTCTGTAGATCTGGGCTTGTTCTGTCAATTACAAAGAATTCTTCTTTGGTCCATGTGCAGTCAGAAACAGTCAGGGCATCTGCTCTGGTTTAATTTGAGAGGGTAAAGATGTCTACATAGTAACACTGAAATGTATGGTAATTCAGCCTAGAAAGCCATGCCTTTTCCCTTTTCACATATGCTGCTCCTATCACCCTCTAAAATTAATGGGCTTGGGAGGAAGTATTTTTGCAAAACCTAAATATCCACTTTTATTTAGTTTGTGCTTATTTTATGGAAAGCTACATCTTTTCAGGTCAGTGGTCAATGGAATTCTTTTTACAGCTGCCTCCTCCTGTTTATCTTCATCTGTCAGTAAAGTAAACTCTCTTCTAGTTGTTTAGAAATGAAAGTATTCTGCACTGTCGTGTCTAGGCACTGTGCCACTCAGCAGAGTATGAGCTCATTACGTTATAGGCAGTGCCTAGGAAGGTGTGCTCTGCTCAAAGGGAGGCAAAACTGTTGTCTTCAGCAGGATCACTGCGGTACAAAACTAAGAGCTCTTATGTGGATGACAGTGAACAGAAGTGATGCTGCATCCTTAGAGTCAAAAGCAAGTTATGGCTGTCCCATCTCTGGCAGTGTTCAAGCACAGATTGAATGGGGCTTGGAGCAACCTGGTCTAGTGGAAGGTGTCCCTGCCTGTGGCAGGGGGCTGGAACTGGATGAGCTTTAAGGTCCTTCCCAACCCAAAGCAGTCTGTGATTCTGTGATTAGTAAAATTAATTCTGTTTGTTAGCTCAGTTCTACTAAGATACACACCTACAACCTATATCTGAGTTAATCTAACTTACTTCTTTACTCAGTTGCTTTGTGAATGTCTTCCTTGCCACTACTTGTTCTGCTTCTCTGATCTATTAGCGCATAGAAAAAAGTCCCCCAGGAGCCCTCTCCATCACCTTCTATCCCCCAGGCCAGGCAGGCTCATTGTATTCCATCCCCAATCTAAGCTGTTCCTTACATCTTGTGTGCTCAGCGATTCTGTTTTACAGTGTTTGCACTTGGCTCAGGTCTCTTCCTAAAACCTCACCCCTCTGCCTGAAATACAGTTTTTCACCAAAAATCATCACTGAAGCATACTGCATGTCTTAAAGCAATATCCTTATATTTTGGGAGGAAAACAAGTAGAATAGCTGCAGCCAACATCATGCCTATGCTCCAGTCTGTTTTTGCTGTTCCCTTTCCATGAGAACAGCATCTCTGAAAGGCTGGATTCCTTCTTTTATTTGGCCATATGCTCTTGCTATAACTTTGCTCCTTTCATAACAGACTTACACTAGCCATACATTATTAACCCCCAGAGACAGAAACTTAATTTTAACATTTTCCTGTAAGCACTGTGCAAACCTAGGATACAATACTAATGTTTTCCCTCCTCAACCCCCCATGTCCCTCCCACTTATACTTTAAATATAAGGAGAAGGGAAGTCAGCTTTCAAAAAGAAACAAAAACTGATCCAGTGCAGAACATCCAAATCTGAGTTATTTTGCGGTAGAAAAGAGCATGCAGGTGGTAAAACATCTGTTCTCTCTCTAGGCTTTAGGTATCGAGCATTGGCTTGTACTTAGCAATATTGTCCTCTTCCATATGTACTTCTTAAAGAAGGCTTAACACTTACTTGTTGGACTCTCTACAGCATTTTAAAATTCAAAGCAGAAAAAAATGCTTGAAGTGGTAAATGACAAAGTTATTTCCCACAGTTTCTGTAGTGAAGATTCCTCCTAAGTTACAATAGTTAGCGCTTTGTTTTGTGTAAGGTTTAGTTACTTGTCTAACAGGGAAACCAGTGCCCCCTTTATGTGTACCTGCAACACACCGCTACTGGCAGCACCACCATCAGCAGCAGCACACTGAATAGATTAACACGTATGAGTGGGGCAGCTCACAAGACCTGAGAGAGAAGCATGAGATATCAAAGGTGAAATGCAAAAATCCTGCAGAGTGGGACTCCAACAAGCAACTGGGCTTGCCCTTTTGCGTTCCCTTGCTGACTGTGTGAAGATGGGACCTCAGCTGTGGACTTTCAGCAGATTCACCACCAAAAGCAGACATTTCAGAGGAGGAAATGGTGAGTGCTCACCTCCAGCATCCTTAGGGCACCAACTGATGCTTGCTGCTCCTAAAGCTAAGACCATGCTGAGAGAGCAAAAGAAGAGATTTCCTTGACAAAAGGTATTTGATGTCAAGTCAGCTCTTAAAGGAATTAGTCTTTGGAGAGCTTTGGCACCCAGCATGACAGGCGCCTGGTGATGTACACTGTTGTAGGCAGCTATGAAGGCAGCAGGCAAGCACATGGCCAACAGGTTTTCTGAAGACAAAACCTGTGTGCCAGATAAATGGAGAATAAAGTATAACTCACATCACAACTGATGGGCTGAATGCAGTCATGCCTTTAAGAACAAAAAAAATTTCTGGCCTTTGTTCCTGCACTTTAGGGAGAAAAAGTTTATATCAAGAGACCTCAGAAAATCCTGTGAAGTCTTAAAAGTCTCAAGCTGAGGCCTGTCAGGGTAATATTAACAGATCTAGACAGCTACTATCTCAGCATGACTAAGCTGGTTTTACACCAGATAAGCCTGAATTATATTTATTTTCATTTCACAACATCTTCATAATTTCAATGAACTAGTGTGAGATACAAACAGGAAAACGAGGCACCATGACCAATCCTCCTCCTTAAGCTGCTGGGTCTGGTATGTTAACAGAGACAGCTAACAAAGCAATTGCACTGCAATGTTCTTCCCAACAGATTGAGCAATGAGGCTGGTAGGGAGAGCAGGGGAGGGAGCAAGCAGCTACTGCGGCTGATTCCCTGGTACCAGGTCTGTTATTATCCATTTATGATCAAATCAAACAACTATAATATCAATATCTCAAGAACACTGCACTTTAATCTGAAAACACTCAGCCACAGAAACCAAACACTATAATTAGCCAGTGAAATGTGTCTTTTAGGCTGAAACATGAGAAATGCTTTCCACGCAGGGCAACACTATGCAAATGTGTAGAAAAGTAAGTGGAGACCAGGATATTTTACGAGACGACACATGGGTAGACAACAGGCTGTAATGCAAGTTAGCCCTTGTCCAGCTGTAAGGTGCAGCTCCTGTTTTTGGATGAGAAACTACATTTTTCTAACACTAATCACCAGCAGGAAGCCAAAGGATGCTCTACAGTTGCACGTGTGCCTAGCATTGACCCCTTAATGGGCGACACCTGTCCATATCAACAGCTGGCCACATGTTGACTTCCACAGCAAAGGTTTTTCTGTTGCAGCAGTTACAAATATACCACCTTATTTAAAAAGTGATGATATGAAAGTGCCACATTTAATAGGAAAAGTGCCACCTGAGTAGGAAGTTTCCTGACACTGGCTGACGCACAACTCACTTTGCTGTTTCAAAAACCATAGCAAAGCATTACTTTGACATCTGGAGGCTGAAGAGATTATAATTTAATGCAGGGCTAGACTCAGCTCTGACCTCGAATGGAAGGACACAACAATCGCATTTGATGCTGCTATGTGATGCAGACAAGGGCTACACAGACAGGAGATGGGGGAGATGACAACCCGCCTTCCTCATGAATCCATTCACTGTTTGTAAAGCAACTTTCCCCCAATTCATTACACAGCAATGTGTGTAGGAATTTCCCAGTTGTCCTTGCAACTGCTTTATTTCCTGGCAAGACATGCAGCAACCTATTAATAAGCTATACCCATAAGAACAATTACTGTTAGCTTAGATCACAGGTCTGTTTAGTTCAGCATCTGTCCACAACAGTGGCAAGAAGCAGTTGCTTAGAGACACGTAGGAAGAGGGTGGTATTAAGTATGATGCTTCTCCCCTAGTACTCTCTCAGCTCCCAGACACTGTTAACCCAGGGCACCTCCTAGGCCAACATTTGGCGACCCTTTTCCAGAGCACTTGACCCATTTCTTCTAGCAGCTGTGTTAGCTTTTAGCATCCACCCTGTCTTCTAGAATGAGCTCCAGGGGATGCACAAAGATCCACTTTGTTTTGCTTGGTTTAGTTTGTTCAGTTTGTCAGTTCTTCTCTAGCTACATTTCAAGATCCATTACTCACCCCCTCTAGCATTCCCCACTGTGTTGTGCTACCTTCTAAACACTTCTTGTTTACACTATAGTCCTCTTACATACCCTCTGTAGATGACAGACATCAGAGGACACAAAAATGTGACTCAGTATTTCTGCTCAGGATCTTGAAAGATCACAAAACGACTCATCAAAGATCAGGAAATCCCAGACTGGTTTGGATTGGAATGGCCCTTAAAATTCACCCAGTTCCAGCCCCCTGCCACGGGCAAGGACACCTTCAACTAGACCAGGTTGCTCCAAGCCTGTCCAATCTGGCCTTGAACACTGCCAGGGATGGGGCAACCACAGCTTTTCTGATCTTACAGCAAAGGTAGTATTTGGTTGCACAGGATTGTCTTCGGTCAACCCTATATTCAGTGCAGCTATACTCCATTAAAATTATAGGTGTGTGAGTTTAATTCAAAAATTATCAAAGCCCTTAGTCTTGTTTTTGGCACACCTGTATAACTCAGAGCATCCCTCAGAAGAAGCAGCAGGAAGACATGGAGCATCAATTAAACTGCACCTGCCACTAGTGGTACCACAGCCTGCAGTCTATGCTCTTTTGGCCTGTAAATAAAAAAATCAACCTCCTTTTTTTTCAAAAACTCAATGAAGAACTACCCCATTCCTCCAAAGCACAGATAAGGGAGATCCCCTTCTGTACATTATTCTAGCCATCAGAGCTCTCCTGCCTGTAAGGTGCCCTTATGTGCTCTCTCTTTTGCTTCTAATCTTTCATCTTATCCATGCCATATTGTCTTTATGAACTTTAAAAAGCATGTGGGTCACATCCTTACTTCCCCAAAGTCCACACAAAGTTTGGAATTGACTGAAGTGAGGTGAGGATTTGACTCACAGGCCCCTCTTAGCAAAACTCTGTCAAGTAATTATGTGCTACAATGGAAAGCAACTCATTACAAAAGGGCTAAAGTAAAAATCTAGCCAGGCAAATAAAGAAAAAGCACCACTGTCACTAGAATTTATTGAGACATTTTTGAGGCCCTCAAAGGGACTTTATTTTGTGACAGTTTTCTATTCAAACTATAATCACAGGGATGGGTGTGGAGTAACTTTCATTTGGCAACATAGTCCTGGTGAGAGGGAAAGTTGTATTCCAGTCACAAGCAATAATAGAACAAGGACCCTCAGACCAGTCCAACTGATATGTGAACATCAATTTGAGCATTCTTCCCTGAGCTGGTAAACAGCAGTCACTACTGAGCAGTAAAAGCTGCGTAGAATGTGCCTGCATCCACTTCAGCCTGATTTTTTTTTTTTTTTTAATTTGTCTCAAAATCGCTTATGTGCTGAGGGGAAAGGCAAAGATATGAAGAGTTATTGTGAAACCTATGTATATCTTTTGTGAAATCAGAGATTGCATCAAAAAAGAAAAAAAAAAAAAATTTCTTTTTGTTTGTATATCTTCTTGTGCTAGCTAAGTTTAATTTCTCATTTTATGGTCTTGAACAGAAGTGATGACACCAAACAGGATCACTGTTCCACATCCCATTGTTTTGAGGACTGCTGGTGGTTTTCATGAATAAAACTTTGGTTGCAGCTGCCTAATTTTTAGGGTTTTAACTTTGGAGATGTCACCTTTGCAGGAGTCTTGCATAGAGGAAGTCTGCAAGTGTGGAGGACCCCATGGACTCTTCAGGAGGAACTTCACACAACATCACTTCTCCTGTGAACCATACTGAAAGGTCACGTGTGTCCTGGTGCCAATGAAAGCAAGTTTGATCATGAACTTTGTGACAGGGAATAGGTCTAAGTAGTAGGAAACAGGACCTGAATCTTCATCTCGGATCTGAGTGAACCACTCCATTAAAAAAGATATCTCTCTAGTCTTTCTTGAGTCTTTCCTTTGACTGATCTCACTTCTCTGGTGGCCTGAATCCCAATCATATTCCGATTCACACCTCTGATTTAAGTGTGCTCATTAAGTTTAGTAAAGTGAGTTTCTGAAACATGCAAAAGCTGACCTTAGGGTGATATTGGTGATAGTAATAGGAAGGTCCTCACAGCAGTTCAGCTGGAGAAAGAAAGCTGTAGCACTAGAAGATGGTTAACTTGTTCCTCTGTACAAAACTGAAAGCAAAATCAAGACTAGAAAATTGCAAAACAACAGCTTATTCTGGGCTTAGTGTAGCTCATTATTGAGCAGATGCAATTAATCATCATGCAGCTTGGCTGCTCAGTTCAGCTGAAGTCAAAGGGGAAGACACAACATTCCTGGGATTTGTCATGAGGAGGTTGGTGACATCTTTCCAAAGCTTGCGTGAGGAGGAATGAGACAGGCTGCAAGAGGCCAAGTATTAGGCAGAAATTATTTCACTTCCTCCATGACTTTGCAGCATAAAATACTTCTCGCCATAAATCAGCTCTGATTAGTTTATTATGGATGTTTAGGTTAAATGTCTCAACTGCTCTTTTACTCTTGGGAATCCAGTCTTACTTTTATAGATATTTATTAGTGCAGTTCTAGACAGCTGATTTCATTTCCCATCTCTTTGTTTTTGGCTCTGTTGTGGGAAGGATGGAGTCATAAAACTAAAATACCCTCAGACACAAGAAGCAGGACACAGGCCCTACTCTCCATCAGCCACACTGACACCACCCAGCATGCTAATGGAGGAAGGACCAGAAGGTGCTTAGAAATGGATCCTCAGCTATTCTGTTCCCACAGACCTGCTGCAGCCTTTGGAAGAAATGTGGTTAGTGAGGCGAGCCTAGAACAGGACCACTGAATGAAAGCTAGGACAGGCTTCATGCTAAAAACAACAGTGTGCAGGAACATGTGCCTCTAACTCACAAGTAGGAAATACAGCTTTGAATATGGAACACCTCTCTTGTGAGAGGTTCACAGCATAGAGCACCTCTGCTCCAGAGACAGGCTGAAAGAGCTGGGCTTGCTCAGCCTGGAAAAGAGAAGGCTCCTTAAGGGGAGACCTTAGAGCAGCTGCCAGTGCCTAAAGGGGCTACAAGAAACCTGGAGAGGGGCTTTGGACAAGGGCCTGTAGGGATAGGACAAGGGGGAACAGTTTTAAACTAAAAAAAGTAGATTCAGGCTGGATGTGAGGATAAGAGTCTTTACAATGAGCATGGTAAAACACAGGCACGGGCTGCCCAGAGAGACGGTGGATGCACCGTCCTTACAGACATTCAAAGCCAGGCTGGATGTGGCTCTGGGCAACCTGATCTAGTTGAAGATGTCTCTGCTCATTGCAGGGGGGTTGGATGAGATGACCTATGATGATCCTTTCCAATCCAAACTATTGTATGATACTATGATCACATGTTATAACTTTTACTTTTCTCTGACTTAAAATCACTGTACTGCAATCTCCTGGGTAAATGAGACGGGGATGGTGTGATCTGAGCAGAAACTGGTTTTCTGCATCACTGAGCTTTCTCCACTCTCCTGAACAGTGAATGACTTTGTGGACAAATGCCTCACCCATCCTTAGTCACCTATATGACATGACAGTTACTATCTGCCTCTTGCTTCAGCTGCAGAGAACAATTAACCAGCATTTTTAGAGAGATCATAGGAGGATAAGTATGGATGTGGCAGACACTACCTGTTTCAATTTTGACCTTGGTTGTTTAATATGAGGGTTCTACTACACGTGCCAGGCATCTGAGCACTCAGCTTTACATATCCATTCCCGAGGACTTGTCGTACTGCTGCACTCACTACGTCCATACCTAATATAACATTCATTCTTGGCTTCCATCGCAGATGCTGAAAAGAGGGTGGAGTGAACTTTACTTCAGCATGTCTGGTAAAAGTTCCCTGCAGACAATGCCTAATGAGGTTTTGATTCTCCAAAATAAACTTAGAGCAGCCTGTATGAATGCAGGATCTTTTTCTGCTCTGACCACTACCCTTGCAGAAGGAGTCTGCACTACCTGCGTGCCAGCATCTCCACAGGACGCTGTGCAGGATGCCTCCAAGTGCAGCGGAGAAAGCTGGACCGCACCACATGTGACAGGACTCTGCCTTGCTGAACTCCAAGGGCTTGGCTCCGGGAAGACAAACTCCCAACAGCATTTCAGCTCAAGATTACTCATAAACACCCGTCAGGTTGTAAGGGTTTTCTGGATGTGGCTGTGAGACAGAGGCTAGGAGGGATGGAGCAAATGTTATTCAGATCAGGGTGCACTCCAGGGCTGCAAGCAACCTCTCCAGCAGGTTACTGGAAAGGATAAAGATTAACTTCTTCCCTCCATATGAAGAAAAGTGAACTATGTGCTGTCTATGTGGAAATGGTACTGGAGAGTTTGCCAGCACTTCCTTTCCTCACGTATCAAGAAGTGAAAAGTGGAAGAAAATATCACTCAGATGATGTGGAAAAATCATAAGACAGGTCTTTGAATTACCTAGAATATCAGAAATCCCAAACAAATTAATCTGCGTCATAGCTGATGGATTTGGGCTGAATCACAGCATTTCATATTTTGATATATTTTTTACACTTCTCTGCTCAATTCCTTGTGGCATAAAGGCTCCTCCAATGTCCTTGTAAATAAAAACCTAAAAGCCAAAGCTTCATCTTTGAGGTGACTTTACTCAACACCTGCATGATACAAAAGGAACAAGCAGCAGCACCCTAGCTCCTTACATGGTAATGCAGCCGAGAGTTTTTCACACACTCATATCATAGAATCACAGAATCCTAGACCGGTTTGGGTTAGAAGGGACCTTAAAGCTCACCCAGTTCCAACTGCTTGCCACGGGCAGGGAACCAGGGAACTAGACCAGGTTGCTCCAAGCCCCATCCAACCTGGCCTTGAGCACTGCCAGGGATGGGGCAGCCACAGCTTCTCTGGGCAACCTGTGCCAGGGCCTCACCACCCTCACAGGGAAGAACTTCTTCCCAGTGTCCAATCTAAATCTCCTCTCTAGCAGGTTAAAGCCATTCCCCTTGTCCCGTCCCTACAGGCCCTTGTCCAAAGCCCCTCTCCAGGTTTCTTGTAGCCCCTTCAGGCACTGGCAGCTGCTCTAAGGTCTCCCCTTAAGGATCCTTCTCTTCTCCAGGCTGAACCAGCCCAGCTCTCTCAGCCTGTCTCCAGAGAAGAGCTGCTCCAGCCCTCAAAGTGTCTCCATGGCCTCTTCTGGACTTGCTCAAGTCTGGACTTGCTCAAGTCCTTTTCACATAGTAGCTTCCCACCATTTGGGATACAACATTAGGCTGATCAGTTGTGCTCAGTGTTCCTGGGGTCACAGCAGAAGGCAAGGCTAACATGCCCAGGAGGGCTCTGGCATAGGGTGACTGAGCAGCTCCAGCAGCCTGGGAGGAGGAGTTGTGCTCTCTTCCTTCCTAGGCTCCACCAGCAACTCTGGGCACACCTTTGCAGTTTTCTTCCCCCTGAGTTTGGCAAGAGGGGGATGAGGTGACTTGATAGGGTAGGGCTTTTCTATGGTGAACTTTTGTCATTCATGACATGGGTATTCCCTTTGCACTTCAAAGCATTAGTAACAGCCAAGCACTGAGGAAGCACTAGCAAAGCTGTGCTTTAGTTGCTTTCCTTCCCTTCTCACTTGACTATGAGCATTAAATTTAAGTGGTCTGGACAGTGTTTCTTATCTCCCTCTGGAATCAGCTGTCCTTACTGGGCTTTTGAATACCCTGCAAATGTATTTTACTACCTTTTTATGTCCTACGCAGCCTGAGTGTGTAGGTGAGCCTTGAGTACTCTCCAGCTTTTTCTGCTTAGAACACCAGCTTTTGGTTAAAATCAAAATTGATTTTCAAAATCACCTTTCAATTAACTTGGAAGTCAAAGAGGATCTTGTAACAGCCAGAAAGAAAACAGAAGCTAATAGGCTACATGAGAAAATTGGGGTAGAAATTTGATTAAATCCAGGGCTCATGCTTAACCAATGTGAATGAGAACCATGCACTAGAAATGAGAGGCAGGACTTCCAATTGATAATTAAGCAGAAAAAGAAGGACAATGTGATATTATTTAATTCACTCAGAGCAACATGGGTAATTCATGCTGTAGTACTACTGCATGACTACATGACTATTACATGACAAAAACTGTATCAGCAATTGCATAAAGTAGATAATTAAATATTAAATATGTACCTTCACGACCTTTAGAAAGTACTAGAATGGATGTCTACCTCAAGACCTAAATTTTCCCATCAGTTATTCCTCTCAGACCCTCTCGAATAAATGACAGTTGTGTGTGGGAAAGGACCTTCATAAACAGGACAACAAGGACACCAGTTTTCTGCTTAAATATTAAGACTGTTCAATGCATTTGCTTCCTAATTGTGAAGACTATTCCAGATAGAACCCACTTGTTTAAGTCTTAGCGGAGGCATAAAGTCAAGACCAGGGTACATGCAAGCATTGAAGACAGACACACTTACAGCAGGATGGGACTGCAGCATTCAGTAGTGGTGCTGCCAGGTGAACGCAGAAAGCTTCATAAAATCCTAGCAGACAGAGTGATTTACATCCATAGCTGCTATTTATAGTAAAGCTTGTAGATGAAATTAATTCTGTACTTACTTAATAAATACCAACAACAGACTGGGCACAGCATGAGCAACATGCTATGGTTGACCCTTCTCTGAGCATTGGGCTAGATGATCTTCAGAGTCCCTTTCCAACATCAGTTGTCCTGTGGCTCTGTGGTGTTTAATTCATTCTGTTTGGGAATTATATGATGGCAAGATCTTCTTCAGTTAAATATTTTTGCACCAGAAAAACAGAGCCATAAAAACCTAAAACAGCTATCCTCCCTTCCCAAGAAGTAACCTGAAGATAGCATAGTCATCCTTTTTGTACAGGCATACAAATCTCAACGACACAACACCCATCAGAAACTTCAACTTGTATGTTGTTCAGAGGTGATGGCTGTTTTTATGTCAAAACAGAATCAGCTATTTTTCATAAAGCTTCCACATACCATCAACAGGTTTCATTGGAGTTACCACTTTTTGTGCCAATGCCACTGATGAAAATGCTGAATGAGTTTGGTCTCAAGACTCATCCCTGAGAACCACCAGAAGTAATCTTCCTTCTGTTTAGTATTTCCCTTTTCAGGAGTGTTTAAAAATATACAGTGCTTAATTTTCCTAAAACTAGTAGACTGTTCTGATAGATTTTATTAATTAAACTGGTTTTGGAGTGTGCTCATAATAGCAGGGAAATAATTTAATGGTCAGAGCAAGATGAAAATTCTTATGTTGACCAACATTATGTGGAAAAGGAATGAGACTGAGGGTGATAACTCACCAAAAAGAAATTCAGGAAAAAGGTTTGATGAGCCCCCAGGCTTTGTGAAGGGGATTAGAATAAAATTAGAGCAGAAAAACATTTAGCAGAAAAGGGGTACTAACTGCTGATGGATTACTGGAGACAAGAAGGAATAGAAGAGGATTTCCAGAAGATGGAAACATCTCCTAGCTGCTCTTCTTTCAGTAGGATAACCAGCTCCTGGGACATTTTTCTAAATTAGTATTGTTCAGAAGATGTTCAAATATATTACCTTCAGTCTGTAAGCAGTCTGGACATGCTTTTATTGCCTTGTTTTCCTATGATTCTTATTTCACTGTTTCCACATTTTATTTTTCTCACAAAGCAGATGGCAAGCCAGAAAAAAGCACCATTACCTTAAACATTTAGCAGCATGTGAATTCCCATGCGTGAAGGCTTTTTCTTTTCTCAAGTTCCTCTAGGCCACTAGATCAAACTGCAGAAGTTGTCAAAGCTGGCTAGACTGTGCTAAACATTCCCAGAGAATCATGTTTATACACACAATCATCTATATATTACAGGCACAAAGCAAGGAAGAGCAACATATCTAACACACACGTATACACACACAAGTGCCACTTTTGGGAATAATAGTGAGAAGGTAATTAAAATAGTGATACAGATTGCCAAAACATTATCTCAATATCAAAATAATGCTTTTATCCCAAAGGCAATACTTTTTAGACAGCACTCTGACAAAAAATGGTGGTTTGGGGGTTTTCCTTTTGGTGATTAGTTGATTTTTTGGGTTATTTTTTTTTTTTTTTTGGTACAGAAGACTTTTTTTTCCCCTCTCTCGAAAAAAAAATTGTAAATCTTTTTGAACTAAAAAAATTCCTGGGTAAACTGAGACCTTAAAAGAAAAATTACTACGCACAAAACACACATTCTGTTTAAGTAATTACATTAAAAGTATAAAACTGTAGATGAGTCTAAACCTTCAATGGAACTTAGCATGGTTTTCCTCCTGTTAAACAACTACATGTTTTATCTTTCCCAACAGTACAGTTCAAACTAAAAAAAAATTTAACTGGGAAATCATTTGCAGCGTAGTATCAGAGAGAAGTATTAATTAAGTATGGCCTTTGAAATTTGATCTGCTAACTTTGGTTAATTTCCTGTCTTGAAAAACCATTTGAGGGCATGTTTCTCTATTTTGTCTTCTGTCACCACTAAAATATTTTGGACAGGGGAGAAGTAATTGACTGACATCTCATGTCAGGCTATTTCATGTGTCAGTTTTATAGACATGCCTGGAAAATGTGGTCTTCCAAAAGGTGAGTTAGAAAACTGTGCTCACAAAGTAAGTCAAAGTTTAGTACCTCTACTAAACAGAAGAATGAATGGAGTGAAGCTTAAGGCCAGAACTGTTCAGTGTTTTCATTAGTGGTCTGGATGTTAGAAATGAAGAACTTACTAAGTTCACCCATAATACCAAATTGAGGAGAAAGGAGCATTCAAAATCATCTTGACAAACCACTGGACTCGTACAAAAATGGGGTGCAGGTCCATAGGGTTAAATGCCAGTTACTAAACCCATATGGGAATAGTCAGCTGCACAAACACAGAATGGAAAAACAAGTGACTTCCCAGTAACTCTGCACAGAAGAATCCAAGGATTATGGTGTATCACAGCGTGAACATAAACTAGATGTTACGCCACTGTGAAGTAGATGAACATTATACTCTGTACATGAATAAGAGCACTGTCTGTTGAGTGCTGAGTTGAAGGGAAACCTCTGCAAGCTTTGGAAAGTCCCTGCAGCCAGAACTCCATTGGCATGGAAGGATAGCAAAGATCCAAGCTTTTCTCAGAGTCTAAATCAAAGAGCACGGAGTATCATATTAACTTAGGTTTCTAAGAAATATGTTCTATGCCATGAGGTCTTACTACTGAGTTCTCTTTCCAAACATCACAGGTTTGTTTGAAACACATTTTACTTGGCTTCATCAATGAAGACCATGGGTATTCCATTTCAGTACACTGGGATGAATGAGTTTGAGGATAAAGCAGGTGTCCCCACTTCTTGTGGACGAACATGCATTATAAGGAAGTTCTACTGCAACACTACCTCAGCCATCACAAACAATTTGTGCTCATTTCTGTGGGTATTTCCTCTTCAAAGTCAACTGGAAAATGGAACTTTATCAGCAGAAAAGCAATAATTTCTCACATAAACCCATAAAGGAGCAATTCACTAACTTCTCACATGGTTTTGCAGACTGACCTATTGTAAGGAGGCTTCGAGGGGAGAGGAGAAGTCTCTGTGTACACTCTGTGTCTCAGCTGACTGGAAACTGGCTCCACACCATGGCTACCCTAATTAGATGACAAATGTGAGCTCACACAAGTGAAGGTATGTATCTGCCATCATGTCATTTTCTGCTCAGCTCCTTGTTTGATTCTACAAACCTCAAAAAAAGGGAAAAGAATAAATATTCTGACAGACTTTATTACATCTGCAACTGTGTGTAATATTTCCTATTTACATAACATTCTACTATCCGAAACCAATAGTTTCTTGAAAGCAAGAGTTTTGCAGGATATTCAGCTCCATTTACCTTCATTTTCTGCTCCAGGCACAATTAAACCAAGCTCTTGCATTTTGGGTTAAGTCATGAAACATTTTCACATTAAAACTGAAACTATATACAAGCTTTTGCCGAATGCATTGTCAGATCAGCACTGGAAAATTTTAAATCAGGCAGTGTCTATGAACAGGTGTATGAATAGGTCTTTTGTGGTCCTGTCATTTCTCAGGCACAAAGCCTTTGTAGCAAGGAAAATATTTTGGTCATTCATATTTTCACTGTGTGATTTATAACATTGTCCCAAAGCCCTTTGTGAATTTAAAGTGCTGTGACCATGTTTTTCAGAAAGGAATGCTTAAATATAATACTTCCAGATCCTTGTGTAGGTTCTTAAATGAGGCCCTGATTCTGAAAATACTGATGTGGATGCTTTTAGTTAAATACAGGACTGAATTTTGGCAGAATCAGGGCCTAAATAAGCCACCATTTCAAAAATACCAGCTAGCTTCCAAGGACCATTGCAAGCCACGGAGCACAGAAGCAGGACTATGTCACATAGTTCTGCTGACTTTAATGGGATTACTCCTGCCTTTAAAACACTTGTTGAATGACATCTTTTTTGAGATGGAAGAACTGGATCCCTCTGCCTTAAATGAGAATTGATTAAGATCGCAAAGCAATTAAAAAACGGCAACATGCCTGCTTAGTTCTGTACACTTGATTTTGACTGCTGACAGTAAACACATGTGTCTAATTTCTTCTTTGATGAAGCCTTAATTCTAAATGAATGCATCAGCTTTGGGCAGGAGAAGGTCATGCAATAACATACTTTGCTAACTAGTCCCTTTAGTCACAGACTTTCTAAGCAAATAAAACCAAAATTGATGCGTTTTTAGAATGCATTTTATTTTTTTAGAAATGACTTCAAGAAAAATAATGAAAGACCAAAAATTACCATTGCAAAGGCTTTCTATTTCTGGGTTTCTACAGAAGGTTGAAACACAGTCAATATTGACTTTATATGCACTTTACTGTGAAAGGCAAGAATATCTTACAACGCATAACGCGGCAGAGAACATCCAAGTAAAAAGTGAAAGGACATTTCTTTGGATACTTCAAGACAGAAGGTATTCTAACTCACAGTTTAGGAAGCTATATCTCAGTCAAAGTTGAAGATGATTTAGCTAGACTACATCTGTGCTGAGATTCTCAAGAAAGGGGCAGTGTATTAGGTAAGGACAGTGATAGCCTTCATCTTGTTTACATCTGACATTCTCTAGGGACACCTTGAAACCATTTGATCCTATATACAATCAGCAGCCAGAGACTGTTAGGAAGTAAAAATGGAGCTCCCTATCCCTGCATACACATGATAAAAGATCTACACAGAGGCTAAACATATTTCCAGACCATCACAAATCAAGTTTAGGAGACCAAGGGTCTACAATAGCATAGTGAAGAATGGGGAAAAGTGCCACACAAGAGAATTAGAGCAATATGTCATTGAATACCACCTCAGAGTAAAGATTTTGGCTCAGTGGCTATAACAAATCCTTTTAGTTTTACAGCTTATCTCTATCAGAAGCAGCAGTCTCCCAGTTTCTCATCTAGCACATAGCTATATGTCATCAAATAGATCCTCTGGCTCACAAGTGTTTTCCAGTGTTTCAAGAGACATGGTATCCAGGGAATGCTTCTCCAATGTCTTCTGTGAGGCCAGAACAGGTCTGGAAATATAAAGAAAAGAAATTTGAAACAAATTTAGATACAGATATAAACAGTTCCAACATACACAGTGCCAAGGTAACCATTTAATAGTGTATTTTGAGCTTTATGTAAGACCTGATTACTTGCTGAGATGGCAATGGTAAAACAAACAGATGAACTTCAGCTTATAAGTGTCAGGGTTTCAGCTATTTTGTTACAGTTTTTTGGACCTTGATAATTACTATTTCACCCACAATTTACACATGGAGAGCTAGGGAGAGCAGAACAAATGCAGAAAACATGGAAAGAATCTGCTCTTCTGTTACTGCAGAGGATAATGCTCTCTGAGTCTCTTTATTTTTTCCTGGCACTAAGCACGCATCTGCTGTCCATTGGTTTGACATGGAAGCATGTTGAAGAATCAGGCTAAGTTGCCTCACAGGTAAAATGCTAGCCTTTCTCCAAAGTAGAGCAGAAGAAAACAAAGGCAAATGAAAAAAATCCTTCCATAAGGCATGAGTCCATGTATTTGGGAACTTTCAAATCCCTGGCCTTCCGCTGTACGTGTGTAATGCTTACATTTGCTATAAATGTATGCAAACAGGAACACTTGCAATTCACTGACATGTGGATTGCTTGGGTGCGGGTTTGCCCTTAGATCGCTGGACACCACAGAGTCCTACCTGAAAACTGAAACTGAAAACGCCTGAATCAGACACCCATGACATTGAATAACATGCCACATTACATCAATTTGTCCTGTTTAGCACTCCTTTGACTGTCCTCATGAAGGACATCAAGCCTAGAGAAAAGAAGGCTCAGAAGAGACCTTGTAATGGTCTTCCAAGGGGACCTACAAGAAACCTGGAGAGGGGCTTCAGACAGAAGCCTTTAGGGCAACAGGGAATGGCTTTAACCTGACAGAGGGGAGGCTGAGATGAGCTCTTAGGCAGAAGTTCTTCCCTATGAGGGTGGTGAGGCCCTGGCACAGGTTGCCCAGAGAAGCTGTGGCTGCCCCATCCCTGGCAGTGCTCAAGGCCAGGTTGGACAGGGCTTGGAGCAACCTGGTCTAGTGGGAGGTGTCCCTGCCTGTGTCAGGGGGTTGGAACTTGATAAGCTTCAAGATCCCCTCCATCCCAAACCATTCCATGATAGGATTCTATGATATGATTTTGGACTGATTGGAGTATCATTAAGGGTTGATGGCTTCATGCCCAGGCATAATCCACTGGTGTAATCCTGACAGAACGTGAAAAATCAGTACATTGCCAAGGCAAATACATCAGCCACCAGGATGGGAAAAAACAGACAGAAGTGATGGCAAGTGTTACCCTCAAATGCTGCCATATGAGGCCTTGCTGCAATAAGGCATGCAAAAGCAATCTAATATTATTCCAGTTCTGAAATCACTTTACTTTCAAACTACTAGTGTGTTTAGATTAGGAGAATTACTCTCTTTGGAAGTCTAACTAGCTTTTTCTGTAAACTCCTATAAAACACTTTCCTTCAGGTCTGAATAAATTATGTCCAAGCATTTTTTCCCTTTTGGTATGCAGTGACATCGAGACAGATGTGTGCCTCATCAGAAGTCACTCAACAAACCTGCCAGAACAGAACCCTTAGCCACTGACTGCTCAGCAAGATCATATCACTCCATGCTGTTCTGATTGTTTGCAATCAATCAACTTATTTGTACCCTAATTTTTTTTTATTTTTTAAAATATAGGTAGCCTACAACAACACAGTGTGACACTTGAGTTTAATTATCGAACGTGTTCTTTTCCTTTTCTAGGCTGATCTAAAGCATTCCAGCATTTTCTGATTTTGAAAAGTAAGCCTGACAGTGCTTAAGCAATTTCAAAACAACAGTCCTCATTGGCTAAAATAACTATTTTCAACACTGTACATGAGATCACATCTATAATCCAAACCACTGTTGAGTTTTAACATTACACAGTTTGAACTATTAAGCTTCTGTGTTCTTGTAATAACATGGTCCTCATTTAATCTCCAAAAGCTGTAATAGAATGCCTGTGTGTAAATCCAACTATACTTGCAAAGTAGAAGCATTAATCTCTTTAAACGAAGTTCATAAGCAACTTAATTTTGGTTTTAAGACTTGATGATTCCTGTTTGCATGGCAATTATTCACTAAATGCCAACAGCTTGGTTTGTGCTGTGCAATTATTTTGCATCTTGGATTCTCATTGAAGCTGTATTACCATACTCTTATGCACAACTGAGTTAATTTCCTTAAATTGCAGTGAGTTGTATATCTTCTCTTGCCAAAAAGTCTGTAAGCAAGGCATTCTTCTTGAAAGTTTACTCTTCTGTTGTATCACTTTTTAAAATCTTGCCTTTTGGTAAACTTAAACTCCATTAACACATCTGGAGAACTGCTGACTATATAAGAAATCATTTCATATTTCCTGACATTTAGTTCCCTTCATAAATTGACACAGAAGACCAGATCCACAGCTGGTGTGAATCACTGGAGTACTAATAATGTCAGTGGAACTCTGCTGACTTACACCAGCTGAGATTCTGGCCCGAGATTTGGAAGAAAGTGGTTAGATTACTTGATATTTCTTTCCACAGCTGAGTAGGAGCCATAGGAAACAGAAGACACGCAACACTTTTATTACCTAACTAACCAACAGTGCAGAAATGCAAAACCATGCAGGGTGATGGCTTTGCATAGCTTGGGAGAAAACACACCACCTCCTTTTGAAGCAGGATGGATGGACTAGTCCTTTTTGTTTCTCGTGACGAGTTCACACAGATCCTAGAGAACATCTGCACACTATTCCTGCTGCCACAGACAGCCTGTTCCACAAGATAATGTTTGTGAAGCAGTATGACATAGAAAACAGGCTCCTATACAACTACTACAAATGACATGATGAAGAAGAGCTTCTGAGTGGCAAATAGGCCAGGTTAGATGGGGCTTGGAGAAACCTGGTCTAGTGGAAGGTGTTCCTGCTCATGGCAGAGGGCTGGAACTGGATAAGCTTTAAGGTCCCTTCCAACCCAAACCAGTCTAGCATTCTGTGAAAAACACCAAAAAAAGGTGTAGCCATGATGAAGGAAAATCAGGTCAGAGGCTGCAACATCAGCACAACTGCTCATCTTGAGGTACTATTTGCTAAAAATACGAAAGGTTCTTGCATTTAGCTATGCTTGCATGGCCAGTCCAGCACACTGTGGTTACAATTTTACTCAAGTTTTTGTTCTCAAGCAACTCTCATGAGCTTTGAAAAGAGAAATATTCTTGTAAATTCACATAGCTATAAAAGTTTCACAAGAAACTTAAGTAATCTAGGAGGCATCCTTGTGTCTTAGACCATTGCATGATTCCCCTTACTTTTTTAGTAATTAAAACAAGCAGTTCCAACCAAAAGCTGGCATTTTATTAAAAGAGGAGATTTCAGCTCTCCCAGAAAATGTGTAGGAGAGTTTTAGGAAAAGGCTGAATCTCTCAGTGTGTCTCTCTTTCCTTAGCTTGGTTTAATGGTTCGCTTTTGGCATTAATCTGAAAAAAAAAAAAAAAAGTAAGGCTTAATAACCAGAGTAGATATTAACAGAGGATATAATCTGATATATACTTTCGCTGGTATCATAAAAATAGGTGGCGGCAGCAGCTCATAAACAGAGAAGTCATATTTATTAGAGCATTGGCATAGAAACAAAGGTGAGGCATCTCAAACACTAATGAACGCTTGCATTGTGACTGATAGGGCAAAAGCTCAGAGCAACATTTGTGCTCCAGAGACAGTACTTTTAGTCCACCCTGAGAGAAAAACTTCTATTCTTTGATTTATCATCAGTCTGCTGTCTTGGCTGTATAAACATTGTTTTCACAGAAAGTCCTCAGAAGAGGGATACTCACCAGCCATGGTTATTAAGGAAGGATTATGAAAAGAGCTTTGAGTAAAGCTCATGGCTATATGTAAAACCTTGGCCTTGAATAACCAAGGCCCTGCAGTGTGAGCTCTTGGGAGACATCACACTGACTGCCTAAGGCTCCTGGCCAAAAAGGAGGAAGTTCAACCATGAAAAGAAAAAGAAATTGTGTAATGGAGGAGGGGAAAAAGCCTCTTACATGAATAGATGCATCTAGAGCACTGTGTGCAGACAGATGTTTTTAAAGTTTAATATTAAAACTGTAAGTAGATTAAATTGAAACTACATGTGATGAAAAAGATGAAGCTATTCCCCTTTACTGATATGCTACAATGACTACAATATATGGTAAATTATAGAAGCATTTTAAATTTTAATTCCATTTCAAATGGAAACTGAAACTCATTAATTGCCTTTAGGCTTTGGCAGTATTATGAGTATTCAGCTTCCAGATACAGTCTACTCTGGCATTTATTCCTAGAAATAATAAGAAAACAAACACATATATTTCTAATTGATCTTGCAAAATGTAAGCCCCAGTGAGTCATGAAGAGCTTGCTGGATACAATCACCTTCATGGCCTGAAATTACAGCTGATGGACTCTCGCTTTTGTTATTAGCGAAGAAACTGAAATTTTATTGGCCAGTTTCAACCTGTGAAAAATGCTGCGGTGTCAGATATAATCAGAGCCCAAGTTTTACCTGGCCCCAGCACAAACTCACAGAGGCTAGAGAAAAATACTCAAGAAACAGCTAAAAAGAACACTTAAGGGTTATTGTCTCCATTCCTCCTAGAGAACCTTCTATGTGTGGCATTTTCTTACATGCAGTATACTAAACAGTCTAGTCTCAGTTAAAGTCAGCAGACAGGCAATGATGATGATAACCATATAATAATAAATTATGAGGTTTGTATTTTTATTAATATTGCTTTTAATAAATTTATAATAGATTGTTATAATAATGTAATAATATAAACTATTATTAATAATAGTAAGTTTGTTCAATTACTCACTTAATGAAGAATATTTTCAGTGCAGCAAAACAAATTTAATATTCATCCAGGGAATCGATGTTCCTCAATAAGCTTCCACCTCTGCCTGAAAGACAAACTGCAACTGCACCTGCATTCATTCCAGTCACTGTGTAGTAAGGTAAGTCTGGAATTCCCTCAATAAACAAAACCTAAAGCAAAACTTCAAAACACAGGACAACTGCTAAACACCGTCTTAAGCTCTTGCAAGTGCCACTCTTTGTTTTCTAGAACCAGAAACTATCAAATGGTGGATAATTTTGATTTGTGCCTATATAAATGGTTTGTTTTTTTCTTCACATGTCCCTGGAATCCTTTGGAGGAAGAAAAGCGAACTTGGAATCCCTTAAATATCACAAACATTGACAAAGTCATTGCAGCAAGAACAAAATTACAAACAAATCTCCTACCCTGAAAAGATTCTCATACATCTCTTACTGATCTAAGTTTCAAAATCGTTACAACTTCCAATGACTGGTCTAGATCAATTCTCAATATTATTAATTACTCAGCCAGTTTATTTAGTCCTATGAAATAAATGGCCTAGAGATCCTCAGAAACCATATGTTATGTCCAAAATGGCTTTACAGGCCACACGCCATGCAGATGAACAATGGTGACACTACTTTTTTAGGCACTTGTATCTGTTCAGTTGCAAATTCCCAATTAACTTCAGTTGGCATAGATGCATGACCTTGTTTAAAAAGAACATAGGTTTAGCAATATAAATATAGTTATGGATCTTTTAATCTGATCAAACACACCTGCATATGCTTACTAACAAAGATCTACTTGAAAACATAGTAATAGATGTGACTTCTAAGAAAAAGCTTAAACCATGTTTGTTTTAGAGAAGTGGCACACATTTCTGTGGCTCATTTCCACTTAAACTCTTTCTTTCTTAAATAAACTAGACCACATTCACCTTGAGGAACATACTAGCACCACTGCCTTCACTGGGAAAAAAACCCAAATCTCATAATTGTAACTACAGGAGTATCTAGTAAGGAAAACTCAAGTTTGTTTAAGAATTTTGTCAGGGTCTTTCATAAATCTAGTACATTGCAAATTTATTAGCAAATACTAGAAGTCATTTCTCATAGTCATTAAGTGCTATTTATCACATATACATTTACAAAACACCAGCAGCGGCTAAATTGTGTCATAAGCATTTTCTAGGCTGTCAAACCTTGAAGCTGCTTTCTCTCCCTAATCCTTTCTTATCCCCTCCAGGTAATCATAAACAGTTGCCAGGGACTTAAGGGGACAAATAAAAATCCCTGAGCCAATTTTTCACACAGGAAATGTGTGTCCTCATGTTCCTCCACCTGCTGTCCACGAGGATGGGCTGGAGTGGTGGACAAACAGGTTTTCCATCTGAAAAACATATGTTGAATCAAATCACAAAAATAAGAGTATTTAACTGGAGGAAAATCCAGCAACCCTAAAACTTAGATAGTGCTTCAGATATTCCACATCTTTTCCACTCCTTTTCTAGTACTGAGGCTCTGAGTGGCTGTTTTAATCTTAATGACTTCAACAGGGGCTAAGCACGTGCCTAAAGTTAAGCATGTGCTTACAAAGAGTGTCTACAAAGAAGACGGAGACTCCGTTTATACAGGGAGTCACATGGAAAAGATGCGGGGTGATGAGCACAGGCTATTGCTGTGGAGATTCAGACTGGACACAAGAGAACAACCAGCCATCGGAATAGTCTCCCGAGGGAAGTGGTGGATTCCCCAACACTGGATACTTTTAAGATTCAGCTGTACAGGGTGCTGGGACAACTAGTCTAGGTCATGCTAAATCAACCTGGTCTAGTGGAAAGTGTCCCTGCCCATCGCAGGGGGTTGGAACCAGTTGATCTTTAAGGTTCCTTCAAACCCAAACCATCTTAGAATCATAGAATAGTTAGGTCTGTAAAGGACATTAAGATCATCAAATTCCAACCCCCCTGACATTGGCAGGGACACCTCACACGAAACCATATCACCCAAGGCCTCATCCAACCTGGTCTTGAACACTGCCAGGGATGGAGTATTCACAACCTCCCTGGGCAACCCATTCCAGTGCCTCACCACCTTTACAGAAAGGAACATCCTCCTTCTATCCAATCTAAACTTCCCCTGTTTAAGTTTTAACCCGTTACCCCTTGTCCTGTCACTACAGTCTCTAATGAAGAGTCCCTCTCCAGCATCCCTATAGGCCCCCTTCAGATACTGGAAGGCTGCTATGAGGTGTCCACACAGCCTTCTCTTTTCAAAGCTGAACAGCCCCAACTTTCTCAGCCTATCTTCACATGGGAGGTGATCCAGCCCCCTGATCATCCTCGCGGCCCTCCTCTGGACTTGTTCCAACAGTTCCATGTCCTTTTTATGTTAAGGACACCAGAACTGCACGCAATACTCCAAGTGAGGTCTCACAAGAGCAGAGGAGAGGGGCAGGATCACCTCCTTCGACCTGCTGGTCACGCTCCTTTTGATGCAGCCCAGGATATGGTTGGCTTTCCCAACCTGGTCCCTAGCTTCCCGGACAACATCCCTGTGCTCTTCCCAGGCCATCTGTCCTTGCTTCCACCTTTTATAAGCCTCTTTTTTCATTTGAATTTTCCTCAGGAGCTCCTTATCCATCCAAGGAGGTCTGCTAGCCCTCCTGCTGCACTTCCTTCTGGTTGGGATGCAACACTCCTGAGCTTGTAGCAGGTGATCCTTGAATATCAACCAACAGCCTTGGGCCTCCCTGCCCTCTAGGGCTATATCCCATGGAACCTTCCGAAGCAGGTTCCTGAAGAGGCCAAAGTCTGCTCTTTTGAAGTCCAGGGCAGTGAGCTTGCTGCACGCTCTTCTCACTGTCCTGAGGATCTCAAATTCGACCATCTCATGATCGCTGTATCCCAGGCTGCCCTGGAGCGTCACATTTCCAACGAGCCCTTCCCTGTTGGTGGGCACGAGGTCAAGCATGGCACCTCTCCTTGTCAGCTCCCCTATTACTTGCAGAAGGAATTTGTCTTCTACACAATCGAGGAACCTCCTGGATTGCTTGTGCTGGGCCGTACCGTCCTTCCAACAGATGTCAGGGTGGTTGAAGTCACCCATGAGAAGAAGAGCCTGCAAGCGTGAGGCTTTTCCTACCTGTCTATGGAGTGCTTCATCAGCAGGTTCTCCTTGATCAGGCAGCCTGTAACAGATCCCCACAGTAATGTCTCCCATAGCTATGTTCCCTTTAACCCTGACCCACAAAGTCTCTGTGGACTGCTCACCTGTTCCCAGAGTTCCGTACTCTCCAGCCTACCCCTAACATAAAGGGCAACTCCCCCTCCCCGCCTGCCAGGCCTGTCTTTTCTAAAGAGCCTGTAACCTCCCATTCCAACACTCCAGTCATAGGAGCCGTCCCACCATGTTTCTGTGATGCCTATTATATCATACCCCTGTAGATGTGCACACATCTGTAATTCCTCTTGTTTGTTCCCCATGTTATGGGCATTTGTATAGAGGCATCTATACAAATGAAACCGGCTCATTGGTTGGACTGTCTGGAATATCTCTACATTGTTCTGAGCATTTATTATAGGTGCTGGCAACTGACTGGGTGTGTTGGGATGGAATGATGCCCTCCTCCCTCAACACATCTAGTTTAAAGCCTCCTTGTGATTCTGTATTTCTATGCTTTGCCAAGAAAGGTTGGATCAGTTGACCACTGAGGTCCCTTGCAGCCTGCTGTTCTGTAATTCTGTGAAAGCCTCCTGAACTACAGTTTCAGCCTGCAACCTACAACTTCACAAGTTGATAAAATTAATATTATTCTTAAAGAAAAATAGATTAGTCCAGTGCCCATATGAAGAAGAGTTCATTCTTAATACTAGACCAGGGTACTCAGATATCACAGAATCACAGACTGCTTTGTACTGGAATGGACCTTACAGCTCACTCAGTTCCAACCCCTGCCACAGGCAGGGACACCTTCCACTAGACCAGGTTGCTCAAAGCCTCATCCAATCTGGCCTTGAACACTGCCAGGGATGGGGCAGCCACAGCTTCTCTGGGCAACCTGTACCAGGGCCTCACCACCCTCACAGGGAAGAATTTTTCCCTAATGCCTTGGCTAAAATAGTAGGTATGGCTAAAAGTATCCCCTCTCAGAAGGCTATAGAAGAATCCATGAATGTAATATTAAAAATGATCTTTTAGAAACATCCTATGACTGAATTAACCAAAGTTTTTCTCCTTACTAAAGAATTTATACACATATACCTGGGCACCACCAGAAACCTATTATTGCCCAGATTACTTGTTTATCCACAGATCTGCTCAGTAGCTTTGGATCATTCACTTTAATTAGCTTATTGCAAGAAAAACACTTTGGATCAGTACAATATGTGGATATGACTTACATACGTATTTTCTAATGACACAATGCATTTAGAGCAGCAGGGAGTTCTTTATAGATCTGGGAGCACTGAACTGAATAAACTGACAGCAGGTTACAATTTACAAGTAAGGTGGAGTAGATAAAGTGTAACAAGCTTTCTCCTCCCCTCTATTGTATATAAAATTGTTTTAGTACCAAGAATTGTGCTTTCCTTTCTGCTGTCTCTTAACTTCTACTGAACCTTTCCTATGTTCCTCCTGTCGCCCCGCCCCCAGCTGCAAATATGGATTCGTTCAATGCTTTTCTGAAATAAGATCAAATATTTGATATTTAAGATCAAATACTTGCCTAGCAACACCTCTGGGAGATGAAACATGTTCAAACAGCAGCACAAAACCCAAAACAAAACAAAACAGAAGGGTCAACAGCATATCTTGCCTACCTTTGAAAACATCAGGAAAAAAGTAAAAACAGGTAGAGTTTGCTGAGACAGAACAGAGCTGGACACTGAAACAAACAGTGTTTTCTGGATAAAATTGAAGTTTTTCTCCTCTCCGTTTTCATCATACCTTACCCATCACACCTTACCCATCTGCTCACCAAGGGTAGAGAACAGACATTGGCTTTGTCCTCCTAAAGCGAACTCTACTCCTTATTTTGGGGTGCACAAAGCGAATGTGGGCTGAAGAGCCTGCTCTGCCTCCTGAACTTCTTAACTCTGATAATACTTCACTTCAGACATGTTATTGAGATGCTTTAACAATCTTCCTTTCAGAGATCAAAATGCCTATTCGGTGGATTAAAGAAGCCACTTTCAAATTATGTTTTCTATTATTATATGAAGCAGGAATCATCTGCAGCTCATGATGAAATTGCTATAAGACAGCCTGTATAGCGGGCTTCAAAAGTAATATTTTCTCCTCCAAAACCCAAACTGGTCTCCATCCATTTGCGCTTGCAGGGTCTGCCTAACCACCAATATCTGCAGTAAGTACTTTACTAGTAACATGTAACAACAGACCAAATAGCCACATCACTACTTGTTGGACAAATGCTGAAAAAAGAGTCTAGACTGTAAGATTTTTAAGAAAGGCTGTACTACCTCCAAAACCAACAAAACCCCAACTAGCCCAAAGGATGCAACTGGCCTTGTGTGTTGCTTTCACAAAAATTCTTACATAAAGCAGGTTTTTCTTCCTAATGACCCTCTACTTTTTTTTATTTTCATAAATGGTTAAATTCACAGAAAGTTTCTTTAGCCATTAAGTTTGAGAGATTTCCTTTTCTGGAAGGACTGTTTGCTTATATATTGTATTAGGATCAAGTCTCAGCTTACTCATGCACACATGGACCTCCCCCAGCATTATGGTAATGAAGGTCAAAGCCTTAATTGGTGTCAATTAGCACCAGTCACACTCCAACCGGCTGTGACTGTGCTGGAATTGCTGTAGGTCTGTCCCCAAAGGTGGACGGGAGGGGACCCCACAATGGCCACCAGTCAAGTCCGATCTCTTTTTTGGCAGGATACCCATCTCGGTTTTGAGAAAGAAACTGAGATGCCCAGTGGGCAGGTGTGACAAGACACAAGTTAACAAGCACAGCAAGCTGAAACACAGTAACAACCCTGATTTTAAATGGAAATTTCTGATTACTACATTTCCACCAATACAGGTGCAGTTTCAGGGACCCCATGCTCCTCTAGAAGATGTTTCTTCTCAGGCTCCAGCCTTTCAGAGATGCTTAGTCAATCAGCAAATTACGATTGTGGTCTTGCACAGACTTCAGGCACCTGAGGCTGGACTATCAGGCTCATCAAGACTACTAACCAGGCTCACAAATGCAAGCACTAGAATGTGTGATACTGGTGTCACACAAGCTGTCATTCCACTGTGCTCACCACCCTTACCCAAAGAGATCCAAGCCTGCTCAGTACCTGTCTTATTCGGCACTAGGCATGGACACCTGCAAGTTTTACTTCACTTGCAAGCCTAACTAAAAAACAATCAGCAATTTTGGTCACTGACCTGCACTGGGCTGAAATGAGTGCCTTCCTGTAATGAAGAAAAGGGCCATGTCAGCCAGTCTAAACAGGTAATGAGAAAGATAATTTACCGGATGCCTAAAATATGGGACCAGGTTTCCTTGGGTCCAACACTCCCCAAAAGCAGATGTTCTCTGAAGAACACAAGTGCTTTTCTAGCCCCCAACTATTTGCAGCTCAGGGGCTTCCTGAGCCAGGGTTAATTTTTGAGTATTCAGTAACATTCAGTACATTTATTTTTCACAAAATGGTCCTGTGACCCCCTGAGCCCATACAAACTTCTGTTGTTCCCAAAATCTTCAAGGATCTCCACAGGTAATACATTGAAATAGGAAAAACACAGCAGAAAACATAGAATACAATGAAAAGGGGAGAAAACATGACAAAATTGATAAGATACCAATGTACAATATTTTTTTTTAGAAAGCCATTTCAGTTCCACAGCCTAAGCCAGATTTTATCTCATGTTGTGATATATTGATATAAATCTGAAGTGCCTCCACCAAAGTCTACTTGGTCTGGTTCAAATCAGCATTAAAACCACATATTTTTATTAAGTTAATCCACAGAGAGCATTCATAATTGTGCTGGTGCTGCACCACTGACAAATTCAGATAGCTTTCTGAGTTTCAGCACAGTGCTGTAAAGGACTTCTTTATCTAACAAATGCATTAAGAAAAAATGGAGCACTTTACAGGTGGGACTTTATTAAGAGAAGGTGGATGTCAATCAGAGTAGAATAATCATGGTGTGCATGTGAAACAGATGCTGCCTGTGTGAAACAAGCCAGTGTGCTATACAGATGAATCACGGAAATTGCAATTACACCTGCATCTTGGGTTATTGCTAACAGGTCCACTTATTAGAAACCTGTCTGATTTTATCCACATTACAGTACTGGGAAACAGGAAAAGGGTAATGCACATTTTTCAAGTACAGCTCCTCGCCTGACGTCTCCATTTTCTGTTTCCAAAGGAAAAAATAAGAGCCAATAGTAGGTTCACAGTCCAACACTGCAGAGAAGTCACTGCCTTCTGTTAATTAACAATGTGATGGTTTCAATGTTTTGAATCTTGGTTCTGTCTGAAATAGGAATTTTTGCAAAAGAAAGAGAGGGATAGTGAAAGAGCAAGGCAGAAGAGTTCTCATTTGAAGCACAGCACGTAACTGTCTCAGCCCTGGCAAAAATTCTCATGCTCAAAATGAACAGTTCAGATAGTACAAAGGGATGCAAACAATTTAAAAAACCTAGTCTTTTAAAAAGCAATTTTTTCAAGCAATATTTTGAATAAATATGGTTGTTTGAAAAGCTTCCCAATAAATCTGGCAGGCAGAAAGCATTTCTGATGTCACTAGGAAAAAGAACAAAGAGTATTTCAGAATTCAGTCTGAATCCTGGATTTTCTGTTCAAGCATAGCTCTCCTTTTCATAAAATCAGCTTCTCTCAGAGCAGAGTTAGGCTAAGTCATTGGACTTTTTAAGTGACTGCACATGGGATTGCCAAAGCTCTTCGGGTCTGAGGACTCATCTCAGGGGCCACAAGTTCCTGTATTCACTTGTGCCAGAACAGTGCAGGGTGAGCTGCAATTCTCTCCATGACATTGCTGGCATGCAGCCCTCCTAATCTTCAGTGAATCTTCCAAAGAGTTTTATTACTAATAATAGGCAGTGTAACAATTGACCGTATTGTACATTAATGTATATACTCTTGCCTGTTAAACATTATAGGTCTGGTCATAAAAGATGGGAGTTTCCCACTGGCTTTGTTTTGTATAGGTTCTTTGTACATAACAGACCAACAACAGCCTCCCAAGACTTAGCAGCAGGTCAGTGGTCTGTATTTTTAACCTAATTGCCTTCCCCCCACCTCCCACAGACATGTCTGGACTCACAAGAAAGACAGAAGTCAAAAGTGTATGGCCATCTTATTGCTTTTAATCTTTTACAACTAACGACAGAACAAAACCCAAACAAGATTGTCCTGGTTGTGTGTGCTATTGCTCTTTGACACAAACCAGAAGCAAGGAAACAAACCCAAAGCACATCCTACTCACTGGTTAGGTTTCGATGGTGATATTTGTGTGTTTACTTTGTATGTAATTGCCTTTGCGTTGTTCTGTCAGGTACATAGCATTCATTGTAAATGTCTCTTAATGTAAAGTATACAACAGAATCAATACAGAAATTAATAGGTGCTGACATATTGATTCCATTCACATTTTTTTAAACTATGAGGACATTTTAAAGAAAAATTAATGAAATAATTTAAATTGATCCCTGCAAAAATTGTGATGAAAGATAGATATTTGTAACAAAGCAGCAAACTGAGACGGCTGTTTAACTGTGTGGTTGTTTTAATAACCAACATAACCTTTAAAATAATTTTTCAACCAGCTTTCCACCAGCTGCTATGAGATGAGGAATCCATTCTACATTTTCATACCCAGTATTGTTAACTGTAATAAGATATTCAGGCAACAGTAATAAAGCTGATTCTAAATCTGGTGGGAACCAATGAAAGCAATTATGGTGAGGGCCTGGTACTGTCAAACTGTCAAGTTTCGAGCTTAACATAGTTCCTTAGAGTTTAAGCTTTCTCTATTCTAGAAGAAAAAGACTGAAAGCTGTTTTATCTGTTGAGAATGCAATGAGACTAAGGAAACAGACCAGAATGCCAAAACACTATACAAAGCACCAATAAAATTGTATGTCTTGTCACAGCAGTCTTTCAGGAAGGGGTCTGTCTTGCAGTCTTGGATATTACCAGTGAAAAAATATGACAAGGGCCTTGAGGGCCTTGGTGCGGTGGGGTGTGAGAAATTTCAGAGGTCTGGGAAGCACATTCATTTATATTTTATCAATTGTTTCTGTTTTTCTAGGCTAGAGACATGTTCCATTGTGGAGGAAACAATGAAATAATATAACAGAATAATGAGTCATTAGGTTGAGCCTGAATACTGCCGTTTATCAGCAGAAATTATTCTGCCCAAAGTCTTTCCTACAGCTGCTTGCAAAACTAGCACTGAGGCTAATGCCCTACACACATGCTTCCAAGTTGCACAAGTTCGTGTTTATAAAAAACATCAGACTACCAAAATAAGGTGCATTCTACGTCCAATCTGTATGAAAGTAAAGTATGGCAGGGACGGTGGCATAGAATATCATAGAATATCTCAAGTTGGAAGGGCTCTATAAAGATCATCAAGTCTAAATCCCTGATTCTTACAGGACAAACTAAAACGAAACCATCTGACTAAGCATCATCTAGATGTTCCTTCAACTCCATACATCAACTCAGTCTTCAGCTCCTCAGCTGAAGCTTCCTGTGATGGCCAAAATCACACTGAAAGATGTCTGGATGCAGACCTTTCACAGAAGACAGTAATCACTTTACCTGTGTGTTTAAGGTATTCTGTGAAACAACAACTGTCAGTCAATAGTGAACCTGAACTGGAGTTGAACCTCTTGCAGAGCAGCTACTGAGTAGATAGAGACAAATAATGATGCATGAAGTCATAGAATCATAGAATCGTAAGGGTTGGAAAGGACCTTAAGATCATCTAGTTCCAACCCCCCTGCCTTGGGCAGGGACACCTTATGCTAAATCATATCACCCAAGGCCTCGTCCAACCAGGCCTTGAACACTGCCAGGGATGGAGCATTCACAACCTCCCTGGGCAACCCATTCCAGTGCCTCAACACCCTAACAGGAAAGAATTTCCTTCTTATATCCAATCTAAACTTCCCCTGTTTAAGATTTAACCCGTTACCCCTTGTCCTGTCACTACAGTCTCTAATGAAGAGTCCCTCTCCAGCATCCCTACAGGCCCCCTTCAGATACTGGAAGGCTGCTATGAGGTCTCCACACAGCCTTCTCTTCCCCAGGCTGAACAGCCCCAACTTCCTCAGGCTGTCTTCATACAGGAGGTGCTCCAGTTCCCTGATAATCCTCGCGGCCCTTCTCTGGACTTGTTCCAACAGTTCCATGTCCTTTTTATGTTGAGGACACCAGAACTGCACACAAAACTCCAAGTGAGGTCTCACAAGAGCAGAGTAGAGGGGCAGGATCACCTCCTTCGACCTGCTGGTCACACTCCTTTTGATGCAGCCCAGGATATGGTTGGCTTTCTGGGCTGCAAGCGCACACTGAAGCCAGCTCATGTTCATTTTCTCATCGACCAACACCCCCAAGTCCTTCTCTGCAGGGCTGCTCTGAATCTCTTCTCTGCCCAACCTGTAGCTGTGCCTGGGATTGCTCCGACCCAGGTGTAGGACCTTGCACTTGGCATGGTTAAACTTCATAAGGTTGGCATCAGCCCAGCTCACAAGTGTGTCAAGGTCCCTCTGGATGGCATTTCTTCCCTCCAGGGTATCAACCAAACCACACAGCTCGGTGTCATCGGCAAACTTGCTGAGGGCACACTCAATCCCACTGTCCATATCACTGACAAAGATGTTGAACAAGACAAGTCCCAACACAGATCCCTGAGGGACACCACTCGTTACTGGTCTCCAGCTGGACATTGAGCCATTGACCACAACTCTTTGTGTGCGGCCATCCAGCCAGTTCTTTATCCACCGAGTGGTCCATCCATCAAATTGATGTCTCTCCAATTTAGAGACAAGGATGTCGTGTGCGACAGTGTTGAATGCTTTGCACAAATCCAGGTAGATGACATCAACTGCTCTACCCCTGTCCATCAGTTCTGCAGCCCATCATAGAAGGCCACCAAATTGGTCAGGCAGGATTTCCCCTTAGTGAAGCCATGCTGGCTGTCACCAAGCACCTTGTTGTTTTTCATGTGCCTTAGCATGCCTTCCAGGAGAATCTGCTCCAAGATTTTGCCAGGCACAGAGGTGAGACTGACTGGTCTGTAATTCCCTGGGTCATCCATTTTCCCCTTCTTGAAAATGGGGGTTATATTTCCCTTTTTCCAGTCATCGGGAACTTCACCCGACTGCCATGATTTCTCAAATATGATGTCCAGCGGCTTCACAACTTCATTTACCAGCTCCTTCAGGACCCGTGGATGGATCTCATCAGGACCCATGGACTTGTGCACATTCAGGTTCTTAAGATGGTCTCGAACCAGTTCCTCTCCTACAGTGGACCCAAGGTCTTCATTCTCACAGTCCCTGCATCTTCCTTCCAAGACATGGGTGGTTTAGTCAGAGCCTTTGCCAGTGAAGACTGAAGCAAAGAAGTCATTCAGAACCTCAGCCTTTTCCAAATCCTGTGTATCCAGCAATCCTGAGACCTTCCTGAGTGGGCCTACATTCTCCCTAGTCTGTTTTTTATTTGCTATGTATCTGTAGAATCCCTTCCTGTTATCTTTAATACCTCTAGCTAAGGTTATTTCTGACTGGGCCTTAGCTTTCCTAACCTGGTCCCTAGCTTCCCGGACAACATCCCTGTACTCTTCCCATGCCACCTCTCCTTGCCTCCACTTATTATAAGCCTCTTTTTTCATTTGAATTTTCCTCAGGAGCTCCTTGTCCATCCAAGGAGGTCTGCTGGCCCTCCTGCTGCACTTCCTTCTGGTTGGGATGCAACACTCCTGAGCTTGTAGCAGGTGATCCTTGAATATCAACCAACAGCCTTGGGCCTCCCTGCCCTCTAGGGCTATATCCCATGGAACCTTCCGAAGCAGGTTCCTGAAGAGGCCAAAGTCTGCTCTTTTGAAGTCCAGGGCAGTGAGCTTGCTGCACGCTCTTCTCACTGTCCTGAGGATCTCAAATTCGACCATCTCATGATCGCTGCATCCAAGGCTGCCCTGGAGAGTCACATTTCCAATGTGCCCTTCCCTGTTGGTGAGCATGAGGTCAAGCATGGCACCTCTCCTTGTCAGCGCCTCTATTACTTGCAGAAGGAAGTTGTCTTCTACACAATAGAGGAACCTCCTGGATTGCTTGTGCTGGGCCGTACCGTCCTTCCAACAGATGTCAGGGTGGTTGAAGAGACCCATGAGAAAAAGAGCCTGCGATCGTGAGGCTTTTCCTATCTGTCTATGGAGTGCTTCATCCACATGTTCTCCTTGATCAGGCAGTCTGTAACATTTCCCCACAGTAATGTCTCCCATAGCTATATTCCCTTTAACCCTGACCCACAAAGTCTCCGTGGACTGCTCACCTGTCCCCAGACAAAGTTCCATACTCTCCAGCCTATCCCTAACATAAGGGGCAACTCCCCCTCCCCGCCTGCCAGACCTGTCTTTTCTAAAGAGCCTGTAACCTCCCATTCCAACACTCCAGTCATAAGAGCCATCCCACCATGTTTCTGCGATGCCTATTACATCATACCCCTGTAGACGTGCATACAAGTCTAATTCCTCTTGTTTGTTCCCCATGCTGCAGGCGTTTGTATAGAGGCATCAGAGCCGAGCTCCAACTGAAGCCGGCTCATTGGCTGGAGCGGCTCGGATATCTCTGCATTGCTCCAAGCATTTATTATAGGTGCTGGCAACTGACTGGGTGTGTTGGGAAGGAATGATGCCCCCCTCCCCCGGCACATCTAGTTTAAAGCCTCCTTGACCAGTCTGGCAAGCCTCCTACCAAAACTGCTCTTTCCCTTCTTTATCAGAGCAGTTCCACCAGCCCCCACTAGACCTGGCCTACAAACTTGGGTCCCGTGTTCCATGTTCCGTGTTCAAGACACCCAAACCCCTGACTATGACACCACCCTTTTAACCAGTTATTAACCTGGCTAATCCTCCTAGCTTTTTTTAGGTCCTCCCCTGTACCCTGGAGAATTGATGAAAAGACCACCTGAGCTCCAGATCCCCTAACCACCTCTCCCAGCGCTCTGTAGTCCCTCTTTATGTTCCCCAGGCTACTACAGTCAACTCCAGTGGAAAAAAATATTCCACTGTGATTTGTGTTTTAGTTCTACAGGTTGTGTAAAGAAGCTGTGGCAGTGTTCAAGGACAGGTTGGACAGGGCTTGGAGCAACCTGGTCTAGTCGAAGGTGTCCCTGCAACAATCATCAACTTTCCTCTGCTAGCCAAAAAATTCCCAATAACAAAAAAAATAATGTGTTAATCTACAGCCTCAGAGACTATTTAGGGAATGAACTAAGACAGAGTTGTCCCCAGGCACAAGGGGTAGACTGCAGTAAATATGAAAGCAACTGATGTGTATAGTATTGTTTGCTGCTAAAAGACAAGATGTCTGTACCTACAGAAAGGGAGGCTGTTTGTACTAAAACTACTCTGTTATTCTCTGTACAACAGTTTAATGAACAGACAGGCAGGCACAGCTAACTGACTTTGAACAGGAAGTGCCCAACAGACAGAAGAGTTGGTAGATAGACATACAAAGCTTGAAACATTAATTTGATTTCTAAAGATGCTGTAAAACCAAGGCAGAAATAAATACTTGTTCTCCCAGATGGAATTTGTATAGCAAGATGTTGTTTTGCTTCCTTTGAGCATTCTAGAGCTGTTCCCAGCACTACAAAAATGAGCAGTTTCAGAAGGCTTGGAGTTGGATTGGAGGTTTATCATAACCACCCAGTTCTTCTCAAGCCTTTAACCAGCAAGAAGTTATGAAAGGATATACCTCTTCTGAGTTTTCTGCATTACTGCTTTTAGAAATGAGAGTGGTAAAAACATAGCCATCCCTCTTTTACGAGGTGGGATGAAAAGTGGGATTAACGTGAACACTCAGGACAATTCTTTTGAAGTTTGCATCAAAAAAGGAATGATGCCTTGGGGGCAGAGGCAGAGGAAGAGAAAGCACTACTTTATCATATCAAGTCATTCATTCTCAGCACTTCTGTGTGTTTATTCTGCGTCAGCAGCCACAAATTAGGCAACAAAAGTGTGATAAAACCAACCATTCCTAGAAAGCACTTCTTATAGACAATGCTTAATTCAGAGGTGTGGGGATTTTTCCTTTTCATCACTGGCTGAAGATTCTAGTGAAACTGTCTCTGGTGAGCAATCCAGATCAATATGAGGCAAACAGCTAGAATTAAATCAACAGAGTGAATGATGAATCCAAAGACACTTCTTTTTAAAGCAAAAAACCCAAGTGATTCAAATTCCCTCACAGATACTGTCCTGCCTCACCAGACCTGACTGGTCTCCAGGAGGCTTGAAGCTCATAACCATTGTGCTTGCACCAGCACCACCACACCCACTCCTACTTCTCTGCTAGTATGTGCAAATATGAAAAATTGAAGTGTAACAAACCTGGGTGAGGAAGAGAAACATGGGCCTCCTGATGGCCACTCAAAGCAACTCAGGTTTGGACAAAAATCACGTTCACAGACAGGCTGCCACTGGCAGACTGAAGGTGGCTGCTGGAGAGAGGCAAGCTGATGTCATGCTGTGTAGTAAAAGCAAGTTGTTATTGGCACAGGTTTAGAATAGTCGCACTGCACATGTGTGTCTAAGCCACAGTGGCTTATGCAGCTTATGCAGTGGCTTATGTCCCAGATGAGTGCAAAACCACCTATTTTCCCATTGTGCCTCCCCGTGCACTTCATTTATTGCTTCCACCATCACTGTCCAGCAATCCAAATGGCAAAATCCAAGTGCTAGCTCTGACAAGAACAGGAACACAGCAGCTGGCTGGCATAAAACCAGTGTGGGTCCAAATGAGGAGAAGATGGACCTAGGCCAGCTTCAGAAAAGGCAGCTTTTGGTGGCAGGAATGGTTTTCAAGGGTTATGTACACCCTAGTCTAGCAGAACCTCCAATGGATGATGTATTGCTATCCTTTCTAAATGTGGACTCCCTTAATGGAGTAGCAAGTCCCAGAATCACTAAAGGGTTTGCAGAGTTACGGTGCTAATAGCGCTTCTTTGTGCCATAGGAAATTAAGATAATCTTCAAAAAAGAAAAATATAAAAAATCAAAACCACAATCCTGAGAATAAACGCAACGTGCTGGGTTGACCCTGGCTGGAGGCACATAAGCTGCTCCATCACTGCTCTACTCAGCTCAGGGTAGAGCAAATATGAAAGGCTTGTGGGTCGAGATAAGGGCAGGAAGAGATCACTCACCAGTTACTGTCATGGGCGAAACAGACTTGACCTGGGGAGATTAGTTTGCAACTGATCAAATCAAAGTAGGGTAGTGAGAAATAAAACCAAATCTTAAAACACTTTCCTCTTCCTGGGCCCAACATCATTCCTAAATCCTCCACCTCCTCCCTGCAGCAGTGCAGGGGAACAGGGAATGGGGGTTGTGGTCAGTTCATCATACGTTTTCTCTGTTCCCCACGGGATGACTCCTCACATTCTTCCCCTGCTCCAGTATGGACTCTTCTCTCTACAGGGCCACAGGTCCTGCTCCAGCACGGGCTTCCTACAGGGTGACAGACTCCTCTGGGCATTCCCTTGCTCCAGTGAGGCATCCTCCATAGGCTGCAGGTGGATCTCTGCTCCTCCATGAACCTCTATGGGCTGCAGGGGGACATCCTGCCTCATCATCAGCTGCACCACAGGCTGCAGGGGAATTTCTGCTCCAGAGCTTGGAGCACCTCCTCCCTCCTTCTGCAGTGACCTTGGGGTCTACAGTAGGTCCATCTTGGATCCAGCTGCATTGGGTCCATCAGACATGGGGGAAGCTTCTAAAAGACCTTGCCACACAAACCCCGTACACATCCCCAGCAAGAAGGATGTCAGCCCTTGCACAAAGATTTGTCAGGATGTCTGAAGAAAAGACTAGTGGGAAATGTCATACAGAGGAGTCCTGATAAGACTACTGCTACTGCAAACCCCCACAATGGTAAGTAATGCATACTGCACTGATTTTCAAGGCCAGATTCCAACCCTACCATTCGAGGGGAAAATAAAACAACTTTTAAAAGGAGATCTGGAAACAAGACTCTTCCAATGCACCTTGAAGTCAGTTTGTAAGAAATACCCAGCCACTCTTGCAGCCTGCAGCAGTCATTGCATCTTGCAATACCCTACCTCCATGAGAAGTCCAAGGAAATGACTGTGGCATACAGACCCCTGGATTTTTTCCCTACCTGACAGCTCTGTAGCACCAAGGTTGTGTTTTAAAGCCTGTTAATCTCACAATATTTGAAATTGGAGGCTATTGAGCAAATTTCATAAGGATATGTTCTTTCCAATCCTCCTTGGAATAACCTATGTCTATGAAGCTGTATAACCCAGTTGGGAATTTTCTGGCTATGTTTTTCAGCCAAATCAAAGATATATATTAAATATACATTGAGGTTAATTTTAAGAAACATTGGGAAACTGGGGCTTTAGATTCATAAACCAATGACCTAATTATACTCACCCACATATAGCATATTTCCTATTCATGTCAGATAAAATGGCTAACAACCTTTACTGCCATTCCTGAAATTTGTGGTGCAATGTTCCTGTCACCAGTGGTATTCTGCTCTTTCTTAGACATGACTTCTTTAGAGCCTAAACCACATACCTTGTCAGAAAGTCATTAGATTTCCCTCAAATTTATATCTCTAATTTTTGGGAAGAGACGTTAAAAAAGGCTTACAAACCAGAATGGTATGTGGCACTGTTCAGCATAATCATAGAAACACAGACTAGTTTGGACTGGAAGGAACCTTAAATCTCATTTAGTTCCAACTTCCTGCCATGGGCAGGGACACCTTCCACTAGACAAGGTTGCTCCAAGCCCCATCTAACCTGGCCTACTTCCAAGTCTTACATCCAAATCTTACATTCGGTATTAAGGAATATTGCAACATGCTGCAGCTGGGCCAGACATGGTCTGATCTGCAGGGGACAAAGAAATGCACACAGGACTTCATTTGGTGAAGCATGTGCATCTTTCTCAATTGCAGAACTGGAACTGTTACCGATGCCCAATATCAGCCTGCTGGCCTCCTGTGACACTTAGGTGCGATTCTTTGTGGGCCGGAAGATGATCTAGAAGAATGTAATGGCAACTAACCGTTTTTGTAGTAAAATTAGTGGTTTCAGCTCTTAATTTGGCATATTCAAGAAGTGAAATGCAGATTATACTCTTCTTTGCACCTGGGCTTTTCAGTGTCCTCCCCATTGCAGAACAAAGCCATTCATATTTCCCTTTAAAATATACCAGATACATCACTGTACAGTGGAAACTGTCGAACACATGAAAGAAAGGCAGATTGTATTTTTTACATTGACAGACAAAAAATTACAGACAGTAACAACCAAATTAAACTTGGTTTTGAAGAGTCTTGTTAGAGAAAGGAACAGATCAGTTATGCTGTTGGATGCTGCAGCAGGACAGTCTTTACTCTCAGCTTTTTCAGTTTCTGTCATATAGTTGAACTTGTATTTCTGAATGAATACACTACAGAGAGTCTACAGGTAAACATTAAACCAATAGCTACAAGGCAAATGAAAGTCATTTTTGAGACGATCTTTCATTTGAAGCTAATTGTACATTAATCACTTAGGATGAATGTCTGTGCTGCTGGAAACTTACTAATAACACCAAATGATCAAATACGCCTTTCTCTATATATTTGCATGTTAAAGGAGCATTTAAGGAATATTAAATGGAGCTGATGGAATATTAAATGTCCACTGATCTGGACAGCCACAGCTCTAAACTGAATGGAAATTTCTAACAAGACTACAGTTACCTCAACAAAAGACAAGTAAAAATAACTTTGCCTATGTTTATCATAGCAATTCATCCTTACATGCTATTTTTCAGCTTAAACACTTAATTTTAATACAGAGATGAGTGTATCTTGGTACCTGTCACGATAAACACTTTTAACATATAGTGCAGAGTAAATAACCCAAAATGACAAAATTGATTTTGGAAAATGACATTCCCTAACACAGCTAATGGTGAGTAATTCCAGGTTGGGATTTACCAGATTTGATTTGAACTATAAACTATATCTTTGTTTACAGCTCTATGAAATAATGCTTTAATGCAACTATAGCAGATATCCCATGTAAAAAAAAAAAATCATTCTAAAGACATAACTATTTCCTTGGACAAGTAAAGTGTCTCATTGTACTGATGACATTGTAAGAAACAGAGGCTTTTGATTAAGGGGATTATCATTGAAATAAAGACAGATGATCACATTTTAAACTCAGTTGGATTAGTTGATGTTAATTTTCCACAAAGGTATCATGGTGGTTGTACTTCCTATGGCTTGATTTTCTATAGAAGCATTTCACGGAATGATTAGGATCTCCTGTTCACAGACAATCCTCCACTTCTGCTTTCCTCTCCCTACACATGTTCTCTGTATGGCACATGGATGATCATGAACATCCCAGTCAGCAACAGGCAGGAAATGCCTTGGGAATTGCGACTGCCTTTATCACAGACCCAAGGACTAAGCAGTTTCACCTCCTTTCCATCCACACTCTCCACACACAGCTGAAATCCAGCGCTGTCAGTCTGTAAGAGCATTAATTTTTCAGCACTTAGCATGAAACAATCAATGGACTGATTTTATAAGGATTCCTATAAATGAACAAATGTCCTTCCCTATTCCTCCTGCTTTTTGGGTACATACTTCATTTTTTAATTGTCCTCCCCTCTGATACTGTTTTCTACATTACACTCCCTTACTGTTGGTGCACAAACAGCTGAGCCAGGATTACAAATGCCTCTGACTCTGAACTTTGCCAAGAGTGTGAGAGCCCAGCATGAAGAAGCAGTTCAGTGATCCAAGTTCCTGTTGCCTAATCAGTCCTTTCACCCCAGACAGAAGGCAGTCATGCCTCTGCTGCGGTTTTGCAAAAAAAAACCCCATGAATTATATGGCAGCACAATGAACTATCAATTACTGACCCAATTTACAATGCTGGGAATCAAATCCCAAAGAACCTAAATGATCAAAGAAGAATCGTAGGTTGCAAATTTTATTGCCGTATTTTTACTGGAACACAGTTTACTCCTCCTAAAATCATCTGCATTAACAGAATACTTGTATGGTCTGAAGCAGTTTAAACAAAACCTTATTTCACAATTCAACATTTCAAGGAAATTAGCCAAGTAGTACAACAAAGCATTTTCTTAAGAGTATTAGAAAAAGCAGAAAAAGTTTTGAAAATTAAACTTTTGTCCCTGAATTCTTAAACTTCAGAAGTCAAGCTTATTTTTACTTGATAATGAAAGGCATTTGCGATGCATTTTAAAATTAAGTGAATGAAAATTGCTATATAGTACATAAAGGATTGCCAAACCAGTGTAAAGAATTCACTGTTACATCAAACCTGTCATTAAATTTCTTGTGCATTTAGCCACAGGCATTAGAAAAGAAATAACACTTTAAGCTGAAAGAAAACCACTCAACCAGAAGATAAGGACTTAATTTAATCTACAGAAAAAAATGTGATGGTAATAAACCAGCTAAGGGAATGCATATAGCATAGTGAGTATTCAGCAATGCAAATAGCACTTGGTTTTCATTGCTGCTTTCCGCTCTATATCCTATTGATGCATTCTTAAAATCACTGTAAGCAGACAAAGCACAAACTTGCACTCATGTTGGCACAAGTGAGGGTTAAATGGATGAATTTATGGATTTTTTTGCTGCCATCAGTCACAGCTTTCATAGAAGGACCTTCAGAAATGACACATTCTTTGGTTGCTACCCAGTGAAGTTAAACCTCCAGGAGAAATTTAGGCAACTCCAGACCGTAACTGCAAACCAACATCAGCTGTAAATTCTGACAAGGCTTTGCCTTCCCTCTGAGCAGTGTCCCTAACCCATAACACATAACTGTGCGATGTGAAAGAAGAATGGTTCTGAAGACCAGAGCAGAGGATGTCACAGCAGCAATGCAGACATGTTTTTTTGTGTGTGTTTTTTCATTTGTTTGTTTGTTTCTGTGGTGGACAAACAAAAAAAAATTGCTCTTTATTTTCTAATAGTTTATTCTTCTTGAGTCCTGTCAGTGGGGTCCTCACTACACAAATTAGAAAATAAGGTGCATGACAAGAGGGCAGGATTCCCTGGCAACTAAAATTGAAATTTGTCAGAGACTTCAGCATTTGAATCTATTTCTGTATACAAATCTAGAGCTATACTGGCTTTCTTGCATGCACAAGATAATTATTTCTCTATTTACATTGGTTTTCCAGAATATAGTATCAGATAAGGGGCCTTTATTTACCTGTAATTCCTTACAGAGGATTGTGACGAGAAACAAGTTCTGTGGAGTTTGTCAAACTAGTCTGTTTCTTGCTACAGAAGAACTCATCCTCATTACTAGTATTTTTGAAGCGCAGTTTTAAATGAAGCAAGAGATGCTGCTTCATTTTTCTTTGGAAATACTATCTTACAAGCCAATAAATATAACAGACACTTTCTTAATATATTGTCCAAAAGCTCTTTTTCATTTCAAGCCATCTTTTTTAATCCCATTTCTCATATTACATTCTCTGCTTCATGTTGATACACTTCACAGTATCACAGTATCATAGTATGCCAGAGATTGGAAGGGACCTCAAAAGATCATCTAGTCCAATCCCCTTGCCGGAGCAGGAACACCTAGATAATGTTACACAGGAATGTGTCCAGGCGGGTTTTGAATGTCTCCAGGGAAGGAGACTCCACAACCTCCCTGGGCAGCCTGTTCCAGTGTTCCGTCACCCTCACTGAGAAGAAGTTTCTTCTCAAGTTTAAGTGGAACCTCTTGTGTTCCAGTTTGTACCCATTACCCCTTGTCCTATCATTGTTTGCCACTGAGCAGAGCCTGGCTCCATCCTCGTGACACTCCCCATTTATATATTTATAGACACTAATAAGGTCACCCCTCAGTCTCCTCTTCTCCAAACTATAGAGACCCAGCTCCCTCAGTCTTTCCTCATAAGGGAGATGCTCCACTCCCTTAATCATCTTAGTTGCCCTGCGCTGGACTCTCTCCAGCAGCTCCCTGTCCTTCTTGAACTGAGGGGCCCAGAACTGGACACAATATTCCAGATGGGGTCTCACCAGGGCAGAGTAGAGGGGAAGGAGGACCTCTCTCGACCTACTAACCACCGCCCTTCTAACACACCCCAGGATGCCATTGGCCTTCTTGGCCACAAGGGCACAGTGTTGGCTCATGGTCATCCTGTCATCCACTAGGACCCCCAGGTCCCTCTCCCCTACACTGCTCTCTAACAGGTCGTTCCCCAACCTATACTGGAACCTGGGGTTGTTCCTGCCCAGATGCAGGACTCTACACTTTCCCTTGTTACATTTCATCAAGTTATTCCCTGCCCAACTCTCCAGCCTGTCCAGTTCTCGCTGGATGGCAGCACAGCCTTCTGGCGTGTCAGCCCCTCCTCCCAGCTTAGTGTCATCAGCAAACTTGCTGATAGTACACTCAATTCCCTCATCTAAATCGTTGATGAATATATTAAATAATACCGGTCCCAGTACTGACCTTGAGGCACTCCACTAGTTACAGGCCTCCAACTAGACTCTGCCCCATAGACTACAACTCTCTGGCTTCTCTCCTTCAGCCAGTTCAGTCCACTTCACTACCTGATCATCCAGACCACACTTCCTCAATTTAGCCGTGAGGATGCTGTGGGAGACTGTGTCAAATGCTTTGCTGAAGTCAAGGTAGACCACATCCACCGCTCTGCCATCATCCATCCACCGTGTTATTTCCTCATAAAAGGCTAAGAGATTGGTCAAGCATGATTTCCCCTTGGTGAAGCCATGTTGACTGCCCCTCATAACCCTCTTATCCTTGATATGCCCTAAGATGGCACCATGGATAAGGTGTTCCATCACTTTCCCAGGGATGGAGGTGAGGCTGACCGGTCTATAGTTACCCGGGTCCTCCTTCTTGCCCTTTTTGAAGACTGGAGTGACATTTGCTTTCCTCCAGTCCTCAGGCACCTCTCCCGTTTCCCAAGACTTGGTAAAGATGATGGAGAATGGTCTAGCAATGACTTCCGCCAGTTCCCTCAGCACCCGCGGGTGCATCCCATCTGGACCCATGGATTTATGGATGTCCAGATTGCTCAACTGGTCTCTAACCCATTCCTCATCGACTAAGGCAAACCGCTCCGTTGACCTGACTTCATCTAAGGTCTCAGGGGTACAGGGCTCTTCAGGACTGCCCGCAGCAGAGTAGACAGAGACAAAGAAGGCACTCAGTAACTCAGCCATCTCTGTATCTTCTGTCACCAGGGCACCCATCCTGTTCATCAGTGGGCCTACATTGCCTCTGGTGTTAGTTTTGTCTGCCATGTATTTGAAAAAGCTCTTTTTGCTGTCCTTGACCCTTCTCGCCAGGTTTAATTCTAAGGAGGCCTTAGTCATCCTAGCTGCCTTCCTACATCCTCTAGCAGCAGCCTTATATTCCTCCCAAGTGGCCAGCCCCTCCTTCCATGACCTGTAAACTCTCCTCTTCCACTTGAGCATACCCAGCAATTCCCTATTTAGCCACGCAGGTCTCTTGGCCCTCTTCCTTGACTTCCTACGTGTCGGGATGCTCCGATCTTGAGCTCGGAAAAAGCAATCCTTGAATGCCAACCAACTATCTTGGGCCTCTTTACCTTCAAACAGCCTTGCCCATGGGATTTCCCCTAGCAATTGCTTGAAAAGGCCAAAGTTTGCCCTGCTAAAGTCCAGGGTTGCAATTCTACTTGCTATTCTACTGGTCCTACCACACAAGATCCTGAATTCCACCATCTCGTGGTCGCTGCAACCAAGGCAGCCCTCAACCCTTACTGCTTCGACCAGATCCTCCTTGTTAGTGAGGATGAGATCCAGCAGCGCTCCTCTCCTGGTTGGCTCATCCACCATTTGCAGGAGGAAGTTATCATCCACACACTGGAGGAACCTCCTGGACTGTGGCTAGGTTGCCGAGTGGTCCTTCCAGCAAACATCAGGGAAGTTAAAATCCCCCACGACGACCACGGCCTGTGACTGTGAGGCCGCTCTCAGTGGCCTGTAGAAGGCCTCGTCAACTTCCTCACCCTGATCTGGTGGTCTGTAACAGACACCCACAACAGTATCGCCCCTGCCAGCCTGCCCCTTAATTCTCACCCACAGACTCTCAACTCGCTCGTCATCTGTCCCTGGACAGAACTCGGCGCATTGTAGTTCCTCCCGTACATGAAGAGCAACCCCACCACCCCGCCTGGCTGGCCTGTCTTTCCTGAAAAGGACATAGCCCTCCATGACTATATTCCAGTCATGTGAGCTGTCCCACCACGTCTCTGTAATTGCCACCAGATCATAGTCTCCTGACTTAACACAGGTTTCCAACTCCTCCTGCTTATTTCCCATTGTCGTGGTTTAAACCCAGTCAGGTAACTTGTTCACTCACTCCCAGTGAGTGGTGCCGAGCTGACAACAATCAAGGTCCATGTCCGTCTCCCCCCCCCCCTGCACCGGGGCTCTCCCCTTCCCCGCTCCCAGAAGAACGGGGAGGAGGATCGAGAGAGTGCAACTCCTACGGGTTGAGACAAGAACAGTCCAGCAACAAATCACCACCGCTACTATCAGCTAAAACAATGATAAGGGAAAATAACAAGGGAAGAGAATACGATACCACCGGCCAAGAAAACGAGTTCCACCCGGAAGCTCCTGTCCTTCCGGGTAACTCCCAGTTACCCCCCACCCCGGCCATGACGTGCTGTGGTATGGAATACCTCCCCGGCTAGCCCGGGTCAGGCGCCCCGTCTCTGCCTCCTCACAGCTTCCCCTCCTCCCTGGCAGAGCATGAGCCTCACAGAGTCCTTGGTCAGGGTAAACATCACTTAGCAACAACCGACAACATCGGCTTCACCAACACTGTTCTCAGGCTGGAAGTCAAAACACAGCACTGCACCAGTTAACACAAAGGAAAAAACATGACTGCTACTGCTGAACCCAGGACATTATCCACCCCTTATTCCATACCATTCACGTCGTGCTCAGATCCCACATTTTCAATACACCATCGCTCTCCCACATATATACATCCATATACATACAGACCAAGAGGAAAAAATCATTTTCTTAGTGCATGGACCAATCCCTATAATGCTGCCGAGTCCATTCGGTCCATGATGTTCCAAGTTCATTCTCTGTTGGGATGATGGCTGGAGGGAAGTCAGGGCCAGTCGCTGGTGACCTGGAGACATCTAGTTGATGGGCTATAAAAGCATTACACAGCAGGCAACAGCATACAATTGAGTTCACTGGCTGTTTTCCCCTAAAATCAAATCCCCTTGAGGTATACATCGGACTTCCCCATCTTCCCGCATTACCCACCAAGTATATCCAGGTCCCTGAGCAAAAGCAATCCCACGAGTGGGTTTGCCTTTACCTGAAGCAGGAATTACCCAGACTGTCTTCCCCAGCAAATTCTTCATATGCACCACAGGAACTTTGTCCCCCTCTACAATATGTAAAAGTTCTGACTGGGCTGGGCCAGCCCTGTTGGCAGATCCTCTGGTGTTGACCAACCAGGTGGCCTTTGGTAAATGTGTATCCCAATGCTTGAAAGTTCCCCCACCCATCGCTCTCAGTGTAGTTTTTAACAGCCCATTGTACCGTTCGATTTTCCCAGAGGCTGGTGCATGGTAGGGGATGTGATATACCCACTCAATGCCATGCTCTTTGGCCCAAATATCTATAAGGTTATTCCGGAAATGAGTCCCATTGTCTGATTCAATTCTCTCTGGGGTGCCGTGTCGCCACAAAATCTGTTTCTCAAGGCCCAGGATAGTGTTCCGGGCAGTGGCATGGGGCACAGCGTATGTTTCCAGCCACCCGGTGGTTGCTTCCACCACGGTAAGCACATGGCGCTTGCCTTGGCGGGTTGGTGGCAGTGTGATATAGTCAATCTGCCAGGCCTCCCCATATTTATACTTCAACCATCGTCCTCCATACCAAAGAGGCTTTAACCGCTTGGCTTGTTTAATTGCAGCACATGTTTCACACTCATGAATAACCTGGGAAATAGTGTCCCATTCCTTCCCACATCATCAGTGGAAGATGGAAGGAGTGAGGAGAAGATCACTTGAGCCCCAGACTCTTTCACCATCTGCCCACTTCAAGTCTTGTCAAATGTTTCCTTCGTTCTCCTTTAGCCAGCCTGCATGTATTTAACCTAAACCATTCCTTATAAATACAGGCTTCAAATATCCTTCCTGTGCATGTTGCTCTTCTCTCTATCTCTCCAGCTGTCAATATCTTTCTGATAACAAGACTTGAGCATCCTGAGTGACAGAAAACCTCTGCTATATTAGACTAAACTTGAATTGGTCTTTATTGCTGTCAAATCAGTATTCTAAATTCATGTGTAATTTGCTGTTAGCTACTACTTTTAAGTCTCTTGGCACTACTGCTTTCCAAGGTTTCTCTCACTCTTAGGAATCTGTTTCTTAGATTATTTTTCCTTTGATAGGCTTGCACTAATTAATGTTTCTAAAATGCTTTTAAAATGAAAAGCACTACATAAATATTAAGTACCCTTATCTGTAATGGGAAACATGCTCCATTACCATTGACACATAAACTTCACATCGACAGACTTTATGCATAGTCCTTGGTCGTGGGCACTTGATTTTCTAAAAAGCATTACTAACCGAATATATTAATAGAAAATATTTATGTGTAGGCTATGTACACATAAGAGCTGGGGCACACATTGTATGTGTTAAACACACAAAATATAACTCAAGCCACTTTGTTGTTTATATAATTAATGTAAACAGAAACTTAGTACAGTTTGCAATTTTGCATATGTATTTTACACCGATTTTCACTGTATAAACACTGCCTTTCTGAATTATTGTCTGCCTAGCAATGTCTGGTGCAGGGTATTGTTCAGTACTGAATTAAATGATGTTTGGTAAGTTTAGGCAGCTTAGGCATTAATAATTCAAAAAACATACAAAAACCCCTTCTTTTGCGCTTTTGCTACCTAGCATTTCATATATTTGAATTTAATGTGTATAACCTGAAATGCTTTGTTCCACAAAGAAAGGCAAAACATTTCTGTACACTTTAGCACCTTTAAACGACAAGTTATTCAGAAGCATGCACACTGTCATTATTGCAGATGATGATGTGCAGCACTCATTCTCATCATGGCAGCTGATGTCTCAAGGTGCCCTCAGGCACTCGCAGTTCATAGCCTGTGGGTTTATCACACAAAGCACATGCCCAAGAGGCTGATGAGCACCGGGAGACAAAGGAAGGAAACTGACCCAGATAATATGTTCAAGCAGGCATTAAATAGGTTGGCAGGGTCTGTTCTTCCAAAATATTGCATTTTTGGTCTCTGTCCAATAAATCACTTACTGTAGAAGTCAATGAAATTATTCAGAGATTTGAAGGTTAAATTTGTGTTTACATGTTTTGTTTGGTTGGGATATGCACAGTCAGCACCCTTGAGGGCTGGCCTACCATTTAGCCCTGGGCTTTTTTTTTGAGTCTTCCAGAGTTTGATTCATAAGGCTCTGTGAAAAATTCTCTGTAAGCCTCACTTCAAAGGAAGGTGGATGGTGTATCTTTACTACTACCTGCATTTTTTTCCAACAAACATATTTACTCTGCATTATGCTATGAGGGATTTTACCACATTCCCTCCTTTTCTGGACTACCGTCCCTCTCAAAAGTTCAGACCAAAAGAGAAAAATCAACACTTAATCTTCTTGAAGACTGTAAGAATGCCATTCAATCCAACCACCTGAAGATTTTGTATGACAGATTACAATTTTTGAACTGTGTGGTGATGCTGGGTTATCCCGCTATTCCTTCTCCACAGGTGTAGATTGATATGCCTGTGTCATATTTGTTAAACCACAGTTTCAGATAAACCATCAGCAGATTGCTTATTTTGGAGATAGTTTAGGCAGAACAGCATGTAGCAAATGCATCTGTCATGCAACCACAAGACCAAAAAAAGTGTGTTTGCCTCCTTTGTAAAACACAGAAGGTAGCCGTAAACTCATATAAAATGTCTAGACTCTGGATAAACAGTCATCAAAGCTGGTGCTGTTGATAGTTACTGAATTACCATGAAGCCGTACACTAACAGTATGTCAGTCATGTTGAAGGTTAAGAAGCAGGTTTAAGACAATCTTTGCCCTACAGAGTTCAGCACAGTCAGCATTTCTGGGACTGCAGGTCTAGATGATCTTAAGGTCCTTTCCAACCCAAATCATTCCATGGTCCTGTGATTCTATAAGTCCTTCTCCTCAGGGCTGCTTCCCAATTCTCCGTGCAACCTGTGTCTGTGCTCAGGATTGCCCTGACCCATGTGCAGCACCTTGCACTTGGCTTTGTTGAACTTCATGAGGTTTGCATGGTCCCACCTCTTCAGCCTGTCCATGTCCCTCTGGATCCCATCCCTGCCCTCCAGTGCGTCGACCACACCACACAGCTTGGTGTCATCAGCAAACTCGCTGAGGGTGCATCAATCCCACTGTTCATGTCGCCACCAAAGATGTTGAACAGGATCGGTCCCAACACTGACCCCTGAGGGGCACCACTCGTCACCAGTCTCCAGTTGGACACTGAGCCGATGACTGCAACTCTCTTGGGGCTGTTGCATGATGAGAAGATCCCCATGACCCAGCTTCAGTGTGTGCTTGAGCCCAGAACCTCCCCTGCGTGCTGGGCTGCATCCCCAGAGTGTGAGCAGCAGGTAGAGGGAGGGGATTCTCCCCCTCTGCTGCACCCTCCTGCAGTCCTGCATCCAGCTCTGGGGCAACAACACAAGAGGGACATGGAGCTGTTGGAGTGAGTCCAGAGGAGACCACGGAGATGCTGTGAGGGCTGGAGCAGCTCTGCTCTGGAGACAGGCTGAGAGAGCTGGGCTGGTTCAGCCTGGGGAAGAGAAGGATCCTTAAGGGGAGACCTTAGAGCAGCCGCCAGTGCCTAAAGGGGCTACAAGAAACCTGGAGAGGGGCTTTGGAGAAGGGCCTGTAGGGGCAGGACAAGGGGGAATGGCTTTAACCTGACAGAGGGGAGGCTTAGATGAGCTCTTAAGCAGTTCTTCCATATGACCTATAAGGTCCCTTCGAACCCAAATCCTTCTATAATAATTCTATGACACTACAGTTGGTTTGCAAGGGATTTCTGTAAAAGATATATTTGCGATTATAGCATCCTCAGCAACCATGTTGGAAAACTCCTAGCCATTAAAAAAAAGTGAAAATTCTACATAATCCAAATGTACCTTTCAGTAGTTATGTTCCCAGGTAACATCTACCTCCTATTTTCTGAACTGAGGGAAATATTTATTAAAAAAGCCAGCTCTGCCATTAATGTAAAGCAACTGTTGCTGTTGCCACAAGCAGCAGGTTTAAAATACCTTTAAACTGGGACAGACTTCAAAGAATTTTCCAACATTTTGTCCAGGAATGCCTCTTCTCTGGCTGAAAACCAGCTGGGCTTCTTGCTTGAAAATGGATAAGCAATCTTTAATCAAATTGTCTGGTGGGTGTCTGTGACAGGGAAATATTCAGAACTTTGAAAAGAAAAGCAGGTCCATTTACACCAGTGACCTAAGCAGAAGCTTAAACTGAGATTTAAAGACATAAGAGGTGAACAAATGCAGTGTTTCATTCTGCTCATAGTCCCAAGTTTCAGAGGCACAAACAGATAAATAGGGCATTAAAACTAGTTTGCTTTTACTGCACAGTAAGCTCTTATGAATGACCAACTTCTCCCCACCACATTTTTTAAAGAATAATTTGTTCCTAGTCAAAAAAGCCTGTATGCCAAGTTTCAGGACAGAATAAAATCTTTACAGTGGAGTTAGTTATGAATTTTTGAAAAGTGGGTTCTATGTACTCACGTACACTTAACCATTACAAGGGCAGCAGGTGTCACTATAACAAATGATGTAAAGTTCAATTTAAACATCAGAGAACATACTGAAGTACTTTGGAAATTGCCACAGGTCACTAACATTTTATATGAGAGGGGGGAAAAAAAAAAGAAAACCCCAATTCCCTTCCTAACATTTAACTTTTCCCCCCAGAAGGCAATGTAAAGAAAACACAGACACAGATTCTTTGTAATTAACAGCACTGTGGTTTTACAGCTAAACCTGGGCCAAGGAGTGAAAAGTTAACAAATCATTTGACAACATAACATCACTCTGCATGACAGCTCTTAGCAATCTGCAAAATAGCTTAGGATACATGAGCATGAGGTCAACTGTTTTCAGTAGATAATTCTACATATAAGCATCTTTACCTCATGGACAAAGCATGCAACTTTCAAAACAATTATATTTACCTTCCATGTTATTTAAACAAATATAGGAAGCAAAGTCACTAATCAGAGTTATGATTTAAATATTAAGAAAAAATTTGTGATTGTTTTTTTTTCTTCTCCTCCCATTTTTCTGCAAGTCACCATAGCAGCTATATTGTTGACAACACAATGGCCTCTTCTCTCTCCTGGCTTAGACTCCTTGATGTTACAAAGCACTTTAACACCCACTCAGCTTTAAAGCTAGAGGATTCCTATGGGAGTGCTGGTAACCTGTGTAGAGATTTGCTACAGGGACAAAAAAGGAAAATACCATGTAACTTGAAGGAAAAGGAGAAATGCAATTACCTATTCTCTTAAGATTAGCCCTCCTTTCCCAGACTGTCCTTCCATTAGACTGCTCAATTTTCAACATTACCTTCAGAAAGAATCACATGAGACTCCCAGCTCCTCCTAAGCCAGTGTTTGTTCAAGGAAGTACCTGGCAGCACTCAAATACTATTAATTTGCATATTGATCATAGAATCCCAGACTGGTTTGGGTTGGAAGGGATCTTAAAGCTCATCCAGTTCCAACCCCTTGCCACAGGCAGTTACACCTTCCACTAGACCAGGTTGCTCCAAGCCTTGTCCAACCTGGCCTTGAGCACTGCCAGGGATGGGGCAGCCACAGCTTCTCTGGGCAACCTGTGCTAGGGTCTCACCACCCTGACAGGGAGGAACTTCTGCCTGAGAGCTCATCTCAGTCCTTTTAGGACTGCATGGAGGGGTCTGACGAGATCAATGTTCTACTTTAAATACCGTTGCCATCAAAAGCTTAGCTGAATAATTTACAGCAAGAGTAAGTTTCACCTTCAGCCCAAGGCACCCTCTGAAGTTCATAGGAGCTGTACCAAGCCTGGACAGGAGCCTGATAGCTCAACAGGATGGCTTAGACCACACAGCTCTCCTCCTTTACTGGACACTTGATCTCTGCTCTGTAGCAACACATCCTACACTGTAAGTCTTTGAATGGAGTTGCCTAAGTGTTCTGGGTTCAGCAGTAGCAGTCATGTTTCTCCTCCTTGGTAGCTGGTGCAGTGCTATGTTTTGGCTTTCGGCCTGGGAACAGAGCTGATAACAATGATGTTTTGGTTTGGCCAAGGACTTTGTGAGCCTCATGCTCTGCCAGGGAGGAGGGGAAGCCGGGAGGAAGCAGAGACAGGACACCTGACCCAAACTGACCAAAGAGGTATTCCATACCACAGCACATCATGCCCAGGATGTAACTGGGAGTTAGCCGGAAGGGCTGGGGGACTGCGGGGTTGGAGGAAGTATGGGTCGGAGCTTGGTCGGGCTGGGGGGGGGGGGACGGGGATGGTAACTGGTCAACTGGTGGTGAGGTGTTGTATTCTCTTCCCTTGTTATTTCCTTTATCATTGTTATTATTGGTGGTAGCAGTAGTGATTTGTGTTATACCTTAGTTACTAAACTGTTCTTATCTCAACCCGTGGGAGTTGCATTCTTTTCGATTCTCCTCTCCGTCCCTCTGGGAGTAGGGGGGGAAAGAAGGGGGAGTGAGTGAACGAGCCCTCTGCCTGGTTTTAAACCACGACACTAAGCCACACTACAGTTACCAGTGTCCCTACCTGTACGTAACAGCAAACCAGTCATAACAGCAGCAGTTTTAACCCTTGTTACTCGAAACAGCAAAACCAATAATGAAACTGCTCCAAGTCCAGAATGGGATGGGATAGGATAGGATAGGATAGGATGGCATGACATGACATGGCATAGCATAGCATAGCATAGCATAGCATAGCATAGCATAGAACAGAACAGAACAGAAAGGACCTTAAGATCATCTAGTTCCAAGCCCTCTGCCATGGGCAGGGACACCTTAGTCAGGGGTTATTTAGCGGCATTAGCAAAACATAATATGCAAGTAAAAATAATCTGGAGAAGTTCTAAATGGATGTTTTAGTTTTCAGTTTTCTCTTAAGAAAGAGAAAAGCACAGCCTGTAGGGAGATTGGGTATGGGACTAGAAGTGGGCACAGGCTGTAGATAATGTCTGCTGCTTTTTTTGCTCCTTCAGTTTACCCAGGGCTGTTGAGAGCCCTCAGGACAGAGCTGTCAGGAACCAAAGACCTCTTTGTCTTGGGCAGCTTCATCATCGACAGTGGTAGCTGCCGCTCCTGGTAGCTTGACCTCTCAGTTCAGCAGGATCTGCAGGGAATTGCCTGGTCAAGCTTGCAAACACTGCTGGAATAATCAATCTCATCTCCTCTGTCCTTGGAAAAGCAAGCAATCCATAGCTTTCAACAGCAATGTCCTAAGCAGTTGCCTGTTTCACCTGTGCCTGAAGCTAATTGATATTTAAGCTCTTTCTCTTCTTGAAATGAACATTTTAATCCAAGAAATATTATCTGTTAGACATTTTTTGTGGTTTTTTTTTTTTTTTTATTTCGTCATAACTACTCTGGCCCTGATTCAACAATGCACTTAAGCATGTGCTTAGTTTTAAGTAGATGAATAGACCTGTTGAAAAAATGCTCCAGTGAAGCATGAAATTGATAATGTGCTTCAGTGTTCTTGATTAGGCTTTAATTGCAGGAAAAGTTTAAAGCCATAATGCCACTTAAACATCACCCATAGGCAAGTTTATGCTTTCCTCTAAAAAACCTAAAGGTTACAGTAGTGCTCCTTGCAAGAATCAAAGTATAGTGTTAAGGATCCCTAGGATGATACCAGCAATACCTTGCAATGTGGTCAATGTACTGTAGAAGATGAACTGTGATTATTCTGTTAATCTTTACTGTTACAGAAAAAAAGAGATTTTTTTTCATCCATCTCTGTAAATCAGATCATACAGTTTAGAAATACCAGTACATAGTCTTTTTTACTAACTTTTTGTGTTTCCAAATCCCAAATGCTGCAATTCATGTAATCACAGTTCCAGACCACCCTGCTGTCAGCACCTTTTACACTCCTTACAGTAGACCCATTTTATTTTATTTTTTTAAGTGAGAAATTATAATCCTTTGTATCACTATCCTCCCCACCCTCCTTAAAACAAGAAAACCGTGACTTAGATTTATTTTGCTATATCCTGAATAAATATTTTAAATGGCAAACAAGCAGTGCAGACATGGAATATGCATGCCCTTTGTCCCTCCTTATGCATCTATCAGGATAAACTTATCAGGAAAGGAGATTTGTCCTGGTCTGAGAAGCACCATCCCATTCATTAATGCCTACCACAATGAGTTTCATCTATCCTTGTGAACTGACAGATAATTTAAGCCAAATCTGGAAATCTGAAGCGCTTTTTACATACTAGTGATATATCTCATAATGAGAAATGCCCAGGGATGAGCAGAATTGAGATGTCTTTGTAGTTTAAACTTTCTAGGCACTCTATACTGTGGATCATGAAAATACAAGTTTTTGATGATAAAGGACAAACTTTGGTACTATCATGAATAAATATGAATTGGTTATGAAACATCAAGCTTATGACTGAAATAGAACAAAAGGGACTTTGAAATTCTTAAATTAAGGAAAATGATCAATATTCGGCCCCATCCCCAGCTACATTAACATTGCCGCTTCTTTCTTAGAGCAGATTAAAACGACGTGTCTCATTCCTGCTGAGGCCCTCAGCAAGGCACATCAGGCGCATCCTCTGTTCCAGTTACAGGAAAATATTTATGGGGTAGTTGATAGGAAAAGCACACAGCAAGACGAAGGGATAAAAAAGCCAGAAGACTGCAGCTGTCAGTAGGAGGCTGAACACCAAAAAATTGCTCCAAGAAGTTTTTGCAGCTTTTTTTTCTCAAGAGATGTGGATACAATGACACCTATTCAGTAGCCTGAGCCTCAAAACTATACGTCTCTACTTCTATGTGCAGTTCTCTGTTCACATACATTGTCAAACAGCAAACAAGACAGAAAATAGAGTTTCTATAACCAAAAAAAAAAAAATTTAATTGGGACCCTCAGCATGTTAGAAATGCCAAAACTTTTATTTATTGCATCTATGCAGTAAGACTTCTCAAAAGATGTTGAAAAATATTTTATCAGCCTGAATCAATACTGGACTTTATCATCAAACACTGCAGATTTTATTGCTATAGTGTTGCCTGAGAGCTACCGTTTGAAACCATTGTCATCACATAAATCAATTTTTTTCATTATTAATAACAAATTTCCTTGCAGTTGTAGTCAGAACAGTGTTCCATACTGATCTCCTAACACAATTCCAGAATAATGTAACCATCCTATGTTGGCATCTTTGCAAAGTCCACACAAGTTTTACAAAAACCCATTTCTGCTCATGGGCTGTGCCTCTAAAGTATCTAAAGATTTCTCTCTGCTGTATTACAAAAGACTTTTCAATGACACTTCAGTAGGGGAGACCTGCAACTATGATAGTTTTAGTTTATTTGTACCACTCCATTAGATGCTTCAAACCAAGCAGGGCAGTGCAAACGCTGCCTAGGATAAAAGAGAAGCAACCCATGGAGAATTTAGAGCCAGGGCTAAAGAATTTAAGTGCATGTCAAACAAAAGATACTGATGGTAAGGCTGAAAAATAATCATCTATTGATTACTTTAAAATTGAAACAGATATAATATTTCTCCCCCACAAAAAAAAAAAAAAAAAATTAAAATCAGTCAGATCATGGGAGCAAAGGTATTAACATATAGGTAACATTTGAAAATGGAATATTTCGATACACCTTTACTTGATGATTTTGTCTCTTTTGAATTGCACATACTTCATACCAGATGTGATTGTATCAGTATCTTTCTCAGATGATGTCAAAATGACAAGCTACTGGAGTCAGAAAGCAATGAAAAATATATCCCATTATTTTCTGTGCTCATGAAGCAATAGAAAATAGGATAGGTTTTGATACATGCACATGGTTGGTTGGCTTACATTTGAACCATGATCATGTAGGAAGGTATAATCTCTGACACTGCATTAGCTGCCATAGCAAAGCACAGTCACAGCAGAATAAGACTACTGTGGCTGGCTCTTTTGCTTGACAGAGTATAAAATCAGAGACTGGAGACAAAGGAAAGCACAATCAATTGGAGTGACATTATTAGTCACAGTCACGTATTTCATTAATGTTATGGCTTGCATGGCTGAGTAATTTGCATGCAAATAGGAAGGACCAACATCTTAATTCCACCCTGAATCAAGTCACTGATTTATCTTACACTGGTGTCCTTCCACCATTCTCTTCAACAGACTGTACATATGGGATTCGGTGGCGGGAAAAAGCAAGTTTAATAATGATGGGCTTATATGATGTAGAACATTATTTAGGTCAATCAAAGTAAAGTACAGCGTAGTGGTTAGACATAGCAACATCTATGCATGCTAACCCTGAAAGTGACAAAACAGTATCAGGAATATCCAACACAACTGCAAAAAGGCAAGACATTTATATGTAGTAGCCTGCATTGTAACCAAAAGTCTTATTCTACTATATGACTTAGCCATTACTATTCAAAAGCTGCCTCTAATTTCTTGTCATTCTACAGCCAGATGAAAATAATAGATACCAGAGTGCAATCACGCCTGACAACTGATGGCAATTTTGAAAATGCTGGTTTTTATGCTCTCATGTGAAGAACAAATAGAGTTTCACCTTTGCATATAAACCAGATTGTCCTGATGAAGTAAATTCTGCAAAATTGTTTGCTTGTTTTTGGGCTTGTCGGTGATTCCAAATTTCAAAGCAATACGGCTTTTGGTGTATAAAGCAACCTGTAGACTTCTCATCAACAACTTTTTTTCAGCTAAGTGACACAACTAGTTTTTGCTACATAACCATTCTAAGCAAACGACTAGACAGATCAAATTCATTTTTTCCTTTTCGAATACCTGAAAGAGAACAAAGTGGTATAGATTTGATAGATGAATGCCTTGAATTGACACACTTTTTATGAAGCTACAGTTCATTAGGATGCAATAATGAGTTGATTTTTCCATACTTGTCTGCAACGATACTCAGATGCCTGATTGTGAAAATGCAAAATTGCATGGAATAAAAGAAGGTGGGTGAGTATATATCTCAAGGCAGATTTCTCTTTTCTTGTACATAGTTTGCAATAGACATGTAATTGCATCAGCTCAGCTGCGCATCCCACACCAACAAAACCCCTTTGAGGCATTGCCATAATTTTCTTGTTGATTCACAAACTGACAATTGATTTACATTAAACCAGATTAAAACAATAAAGTCATTTTTCTAAAGTGGCTCTTTTTTATAGTCCTCCAGTGGTACAATTCTCTTACCTAGAAATGACATTGTGCTTCTTTTCTCACCATTTTTATCCTTGGTCATTAAGTTCACCATGGTTTGAAGTTTTGCTTTGTTTACACATAAAATTTCTCTGTCTCACAATAAAGTCCAGCATCTAATTTCTCTGAACTGTAACACAATAGCACTTCTGAGACGAATTCACCTGTTTTCTGAAGACTTAACTGAAACTTTAATTCTTCTCTCATCTTTGGCTCTGTGTACTTGTTTTCATTTGTTTATTTTTCACAGCAAATACAGCAGCTTTAGTTGCCATATTTTTGTGGTCAACATGGAAAGACTTCACTAAGGAGGAAAATGAATATGTGGTAGTTACAGAAGTTATTATTATTTTCTACAGTGTACTCCATGTTCCCACAGAAATTTATCATAGCGCTGCTACTGCATAGCAACACACAAAATAGGAGTTTGTAGCATAAAGGAATTATATATTTTCTTATATTTTGTTTTCTGATAAGCAGAAAACCAGTAAGAAGATATTTCCAAATTTGTTTACAATTATTGGGAAAGTAATATGAATATTAAGGTAGCAGATGGTGGATTTTTTATTTCAGGAATTTGAACAGTTGAGAAATCTCCACTGAACTAATACAGTAGCTTTCTGCAAAGAGACCCAGTATGACAGGCTGTAAAATACAAATTCCAAAAGGTGTCATTTTCTGCATTACATGAAGTAAAAACCCATCAAGATCCAAAACAGTCTTTACTGTATTAAAGGAAATTCATCCTTTATGTGACTATTTAACACATAAACGTAAATTGAGTTAAAATTATGAAGTTTCAAAAGGACAATAAAATTTTTCTCATCTACTCTTTCCTGTGTTGTACTCTATACTCCTCTGTATCTTAATTCAAGGTTGAATCTTGCAAAGGTTTACTCCCAGGTGATATGCCTACTATAGCAAGGAGTCCCATTGAAGTGTGAGGAGACTGTTAAAAAAAAAAGTAACCCAGGAGACCAGTTTAGACTGAAGAATGTAGACAGGGTGTTTAGAGGGTGCTGCACAGTGAATACAAAAGCAGTCTGATATTTATGCTGGTTTTGCAGAATCTTCCCTAGCGGTAAAAATGGATTTATGAACTAAGAGAGGCAAATTCAATGTCAGCTCAAAATGTATCAGCCTGCTTCAGAAATCTCAGCTCTGCATTTTTAAGAGTAAAGGATAAATGGCTATTGGTTTTGTTTCCCACTAAGTCTCCCATTCACTCTTTAATATAGACATGTTACTCACTCAACTTCTTTTATACTCTTTTAAATCAACACTACACTTTCGAAGCCATCACATTTACCCATACAGAGTGCAGTGGGATTTTCTCACAGAATTATACTACAGAGACTTTATGAACAGCCAGCTTCGAGGTCTCTTGCAGCACCTATTTCAGATGGGTAGGTGAGAAAATACATGGGTTTTATTTCAAAATGCTTAGCACCTACCATGTACCCACTTTAACCAACCACACAAGAACAATAAAAATCCTCTCATCTCCCACTGAGATCCTCAGTGGGATGAGGCTTTCAGAAGGTTTCAGAAGGTTCAGAAGATCTCAGTCATGATACCCTGTAATAAGAATTGCTTCTGTTGACATTACAGTGGACAACAAACTTTCTACTTTATGTTTGTCTACATATGTTAAAGGTTTTATGTACCTGGCCATGATTCTTTATTTCAGAGATTCTTATTAGCATCTTCCCTGCACTGTTTCAGAAACTAATGGCAGACAGAAAACACATTCTAAATGGAGATGAGACTAGAACAAAGAACCACCTCACCAGATGAAGAATATGTGGTCATCATAACCATGGATATGGTGCATGCTCAGGGGCAACTGAGACCTTCCCATACAAACACCATCTTTCTTCCATCTGATAAACCAACATTGTGCCACTCAAGAGTGCCAGAGCTACCTACACAACGTGCAAGCAGGTGTTAAACACATGCCAAACAAGTGAGTGAAGTACTCACATTGTATAAAATACATGTTTAACCTAATGACTCGCTGTGTCCTACAGAGGATAGAAGGTGAACAAAGTTTCTCTATGCTTAACAGCTTGTAGGAAAAACAAGCAAGCAAATCACAAAAAGAAAAAGAAGTTGTACCATTCAGACAATGAAACAATTATCCATTTCACAATCATAAGAAAAGCACCTTCCACAAGGGATTTTCTTTTATTAGTTTTTTTTTTCTTTTTTTAATTCCCCATTACCCCCAGAAATATGCTACAGCCTATATCCCTTTTAACATTTACATTAGTTATTTTAAGGGCTGCAGATGATTCTGCCGCAAAACAAAAACAAAATACATGAGTATTTTGCACAGAATATAAGAAAAGACAGTTTAAAAAAGTCATGCCTTATGCCTTCAGCCTCTACAAACTCTTAAAATCAAGCAATTCAATGCTTTTCATGTCAATCATATACAGAGGTCTCCAATGACTGAATTTTATGAGCTGTCACTCATTTCAATCCCAAAGGTAGCTGTGCTAAACACAAGCTTAATGACCCTAGAAAGTATGGTCAAAAATTTCTACTCTACAAAAATGTAAATTTAAAGCACAACAGGAACAGAAACCAAAGAAGGAAAAAAAACCTGGCAATTTCTTATTAAATCATATTTTTATGATCTTGGACATGGGCAGTCTTTATACATACTGAAACATATATTTTGGTGTTGGATGGATGAAAATGATGCTCAAAAATATCTGCAGACAGTAAGTGACATCACCTTAAACCAATGAAGATTATACAGTATATCTGGACTGCTTTATTCCCACTTTAATCCCATATAATACTGAATGCTTCTCATTTCACTGTATTTGAACTTTTATGATAAACCAGAAAAATTTCTGGTCAAACTTTATGTACTAGCTGACACAAAGCTTCCAAAAACCCACCTTACTGCATACTTGGAATTTAAGTTGCATTTTCCCTTTTCATTAAAGATGGGGATAACCTGTGAGATCTGTGCACTGCCCTGAAATTCAGTCTGCATATATGAGCTGTTTCACTGAGAGAAAAACAGCAGTAACAGACCAAGTTACATCAGATATTGACTCCATCTTTTTTTCAAGGGAGTCACAGAGTAAAGAAATGAAATATTAATAGTGCTTTGTAGGGCAATAAAGAAAATAGTCCAGCAGGAAAGAGAGAGAACAAATGCTCATGTCTACTGTGATAATGAGCCTGGCAGCAGAAAATTAATAAGGTACCAGTTGCATACTGTTGTGAAGAACTTATATCTCCATTTGCCATGAGTAGCACTGGAACTGTTAAAATTAAAATGGCCTGGAAAATGTTGCCTGCTTGCCTCATAGTTCTAGTTGCTTTTTTAAAGCCCATTTGGGAGACTTAGGTCAGATGATTCAGCTGACAGAAATTAACATACTCCTCAACTTCGGATTTAGCCCCTGCCCCCCCCCCCCCCTTTTTTTTTTGTATGTGTTTTTAAATCAAAATGTCCTATGTATAACATGGTCACCCTTGCAACTGCTGTTTCACACACTTCTTGACAACCTCAGCAGAGGACAAAGTAGCATTGAATGTGTCAGACCAGTCTGCAGAAGAAATTTAACCCTGAATATAACTTAACTTTAATCTACACTTTCCATCCTTTCTTATTTAATTTATTTTGTCAAAGCAGTTCAAACAAACTAAACATTTAGAGGTCAACTGCACTGAACAAACAAACAAACTAAACATTTAGAGGTCAACTGCACTGAATACATACGCAACTACATTCTGCAGTTTGAGTGCATGCTGTAATTTTAGTGTTATAGACAGCCTTGTTAGTTATTAACACAGTGAATGTGCAGAAAGCATATCCTCTAAAAAGTCCACCAGATTAGTAAAAGTGTTTTAAATTTTTTGATATTCTTAGATTGGTCTCACTAAGTCCTACTGATTTCTTGATAAGTAAATTTTATTCTATTTCATTTGGCTTTTGTTCTCCCATTCCCCCTTCCTACTAAAATAGAACTCTGCATATCTTGGGAAGTATGCAAAATATGGCATAAAAAAATACAGGTCATAAAAAATTACTTTTCAGATTTTGTGTGTTGTTCTCTTAACTTCACTGCAGACTTTCAGACAATGTGAATTCAATGGGTTCAGGCTTTAGCCATGAAGATATTACATGTTCTTCTCAGTCTTCTTACTTACAAAAAAACCCAACACAAAATCTTGGGTGTATTTTACCCTTTTTTTATGGACTAGTAAAGCAGGTTCTCCTTAAGTTTTGAATATGGAACATAGCTTTGAGGAATGACCTAGGCAGGAATTAAGGGAAAAATACTAATAACCTCTACAGAGATACTGCGGAGACTCTACTGATACACCATAAAGAATGGGACTACCTCAGGTTAAGCACATGTCTTGTGCATATCTGCTAAGATATGTTGTTTCTCAGGGTACTGCATTTGTATCACAAAATTCTGAAACATGAACACAAAAAAGTCCTTATCTTTACAATAGGTGTCCTTCCTGAACAGTGTGAAACCTGAATCATAATGACACAGTTTGTCTAAATTCAGAAATGTGAATTAAACAGCACCTCCAGGTGCTTTTATCTTGATAGTCCTTATCAAAACTCTTCGATTTCCTCACTCATTATTTGAATTTTAAAAATTTGTAACTGATTTTTCAAGAACTATCTCTGCAAGCTAGAGCTCCAATGTAAAAAAATAAAACAGATATAAGCTTGGGAGAGTTGGATGGACAGGGTCCAGTGTTTCAGCTGGTGATTGGGTGTAGAGGCAGAAAGGAAAGCTTGCTAGCTCTCTGCTCCATCAGGAGCTTAAAGACTGAGATGCAACTTGTTACACATAATTCTGCCTTCCCTTCCACACAGATCCTCTGGAGGCAAGCTATTTCATAAGTACTGATTTTGTCAAAAAAAAAAAAAAAATAGAATCACAGAATGGTTTGGGTTGGAATGGACCGTAAAGATCATCCAGTTATTACAAGTCAAATAATACAGTCATTTTTCTCACCGAAACTGAAATCCAGTCACTGCTGGCCTAACACCTTGGGACAGTAAAACAAATGCTATTTATAACATCTAGCAGTAACCTAATATCATCAGGTATTCAAACATATGGCTTCAGCTACAGCATTTCCCTAAAGCATTCAGTCCTATTAAAAACCCAGCTTTTGTGGTAGCGTTAAAAAATGTTCCTTCAACTTGATTAAGAGAACCATTTTATTCCCTAAAGGTATCAGATGTTACCTGTCAGCAACAGAGACAAGAATTGAGCCTTGTTTCACAGAAGAAATACTAAAAACACTGGACAAAATCAGTGTCACTGCAGTAAGTTGATGAAATACAGCATGTGGGAAACGTAGCTTTGGTTAAAAGCTGCTGGCTAAAACTTAATCCAGGAAACAGTAAAACCAATGCACACTAAAAAAATAAAAATAAAAAGAAAAAAGAAAAAGCCCCCAGCAAGCTGCTTGGAAAGGTTTTTAGTAGTCGATAAAGGCTATCAGCAAAAGCTTGTGTTCTCCCATAGCAGAAGTAGTAGACAGAGAGTCACTGCATATAAACTCTTAAAACAGAAAGATTCAGTGTTGTTTTTAAGTGCTGACAGAAGGTGAGGGGGGGTAGCAGAAGGGACTTTCTGTACGGGCTAAAGGAAGAAAGCAACAAATCTGTTTATAATTATTAATTTTATGGGACCAGTAATTTTATGCCTGATAAGTAATTAGGGAAAAAAAAAAACAAAAACAAAAAAAAGAAAAAGAAACAAATGATGGATTCTGTATGTCCTGTGCTGTAGGTCTGGGGTTTCTGAGGGGGTGAACAATGAGTCAGACCATGACTCAAATAGCTGTCATGCTGGCACAGGGGGATTTGAGAGCCACCTTCTATCTTACCCTCAAAGTGGGTGATCTGGTCTCAGCAGTGCTGTAACATTAGTCATCTGATAGTAATAAATTCATGGAACATTACAACTCTTCCATAAATACAAAAGAGCCACACAAATGGAAAAAAAAGGTTAAATGAGCAAAGAAGGAGCAACCATGTGGATGCTCTTGTGTGACACAGACTACTTGGCAATCTACAGGCAAAACCAGTGGTCAGGAAGTACCAGAAGCCTGATTATAGCCTTTGAACCAGGTGTGGATTACATTTCATCCTGGGTCTGGAAGTACCAGATTATAAGAGTCTGGTGCAACTTTAAAATAGTCCCTAAAGAGGGGCTTTGGACAAGGGCCTGTAGGGACAGGACAAGGGGGAATGGCTTTAACCTGACAGAGGGGAGACTGAGATGTGCTCTTAGGCAGAAGTTCTTCCATGTGAGGGTGGTGAGGTCCTGGCACAGGTTGCCCAGAGAAGCTGTGGCTGCCTCATCCCTGGCAGCGCTCAAGGCCAGGTTGGACAGGGCTTGGAGCAACCTGGTCTAGTGGAAGGTGTCCCTGCCCATGGCAGGGGGTTGGAACTGGATGAGCTTTAAGGTTCCTTCCAACCCAAATCAGTCTGGGATGCTGTGATTCTATAACCTCACACCTCAGAGCATTCTACGATTCAGCAAGAATCATCAGCTGTATCCTTGCGCTGATTTCAACAGGTCACATCAAGTGTTGGGTGTAAAGCTTTGTAATTTCAGTGTGGATCATTAATTAAGATTGCTTCTGTGATTAATATTTCCAAGTAAGGTAAGAGCTGCAGAAGGGTGGGGATATTCTATTCTACCCATAGAACACAGCATTAAAAAAAGATCATAAATTCATATGTGCACAAGAATAAGACTACAGAAATGGAGCATTATTACAGAATGACCTGTTGAAGCCCAAGGGCTTGTCTGCTGTGAATGATTTCTGGATTTTGGCAAGAACACATGCTAGCTTAATTTGCTCCTACAAAATTTTGTTTACTTGCAGTTCCTTCTTAACAATCAACAGGCTGTTCTGAGGCCTCACTTCCAACATTGTTAAAACATATACACAAACCTGAACAGGACTTAGTGTATGGCTGCTCGATGGTTTTCCTTTTGAGGGCATATACAAAATAAAGACTTTGCCAATTATAAACGCAACCAATATGAAATTACAGATTGACACTATATGTCTAAAAAAGTTGCCAGGAAAACAATGAAATAAATTAAAAGCTTTAAACTCCGTATCATTACCATGAGAGGAAAACAGACCTTATGCTAGGACTAAATCAAACAAGTCACTCTAAACTGTATGCAAATATACCTTTGCCAGGAACAAAGATTTCAACTTCTCAGTTTTCAAGTTATTTGAAACACTGAAAAAAATTTCCACAAAAATTTTCAAGGGAATAAAAGTCCCAGAATGGGTATCTAAATGTGTCAATAAGATAAGACAGTAAAGAAACAAACAAATGCACAGCTGCAGAGTAAAACTTAAAAATTCAATTATACATGATTGCTAAGTATTGGTTTTGTTGCTAAAGTAGTACCATGATCAGTACTAGGCAGAATAAAATATATCTAATTTTATGGTACCTGTAACAATAAAATTCTTTGATGTAAGGTATGGAGCATGGTTTTAAGAAAAAGAAAAAAAAAATCATTCATTAGGAAAGTGAAAAAAAATATACTTTCCAGAATATTTTCTGGTCTCAGAAACTTAACCAGTTGTAATTTTCTCTTCCCTCTCTCTCATCCCCTCTTTCTTAACCCAGTAAGATACAGAGGAACTTTCTGACACTTGAAGTAGATTAAATAAATGTGTGTAACCGAACAAAATGAAATTACGAGATTTTTCCATCCAGGATATACAAGAGTCACTGTGTTAGTTGCAGAAGAAAGAAAAAAGTAATTGAGAAAACCTTTTATATTTTTTCTTTTTAGAAAGGTAGCCTTTGTCTCCCAAAAAGACAAACCCCCGAAAACCTAACCACCTGGAAAAGATAAAACCCATAAGAATTTCTACTGCCCACAAATTTTAGATGAAGCTCTATTGAGACTGCTTAACCAGCAAAAGGAAAGGAAGGACAATGCAAAAGCCGGAAAAAAGGAAATAGTCTGTTACCAAAGGACTATTAATTGCTCTCAAAGAGCAAGTGATGATCTTCTACCTTTATTTACTTGGACTTTCAGCTGTCTAATCAAAGAAATGTTATGTTAGTTGTGTGGAAAGAAAACTGTACCTGTTGTTTCCATTATTGCCCACTAGATCTTAAGGGCTTTCATTTGATTGGTTTTATAGCTTACTAGCGCACTTCAGACAAGAAAACAATCAGCAGCCAGCTCTCAGAGGAACAGGATTACAGAGCACCACTCAGCTCACTTAAGTTTTGTGGCTGTTATTACTTGCTCTTTCCTCCAAAGCTGAAATTTCTAATTCCAGTGAATTTACAGCATTTGTAAATTTGACTTTCTAACTTCAATTAGCTTTAATATTCAAGCCAATAGATCAAAAAGGCTAAAACAAAACAACTTTCCACAGTCTTCACTGGCAAAGGCTCTGACCACATCACCCAAGTCTTGGAAGGCAGACGCAGGGACTGAGAGAATGAAGACCTTGGGCCCACTGTAGGAGAGGATCTGGTTCGAGACCATCTTAAAAATCTGAATGTGCACAAGTCAATGGGTCCTGATGAGATCCATCTGCGGGTCCTGAAGGAGCTGGCGAATGAAGTTGCGAAGCCGCTGGACATCGTATTTGAGAAATCATGGCAGTCGGGTGAAGTTCCCGATGACTGGAAAAAGGGAAATATAACCCCCATTTTCAAGAAGGGGAAAATGGATGACCCGGGGAATTACAGACCAGTCAGTCTCACCTCTGTGCCTGCCAAAATCTTGGAGCAGATTCTCCTGGAAGGCATGCTAAGGCACATGAAAATCAACAAGGTGCTTGGTGACAGCCAGCATGGCTTCACTAAGGGGAAATCCTACGTGACCAATTTGGTGGCCTTCTATGATGGGGCTACGAAACTGATGGACGGGGTAGAGCAGTTGGTGTCATCTACCTAGACTTGTGTAAAGCGTTCGACACTGTCGCACACGACATCCTTGTCTCTAAATTGGAGAGACATCAATTTGATGGATGGACCACTCGGTGGATAAAGAACTGGCTGGATGGCGGCACACAAAGAGTTGTGGTCAATGGCTCAATGTCCGGCTGGAGACCAGGAACGAGTGGTGTCCCTCAGGGATTGGTGTTGGGACCGGTCTTGTTCAACATCTTTGTTGGTGACATGGACAGTGGGATCAAGTCTGCTGATGACACCGAGCTGTGTGGTTTGGTTGATACCCTGGAGGGAAGGAATGCCATCCAGAGGGACCTTGACAAGCTTGTGAGGTGGGCAGATGCCAATCTTATGAAGTTTAACCATGACAAGTGCAAGGCTCTACACCTGTGTCAGGGCAATCCCAGGCACAGCTACAGGTTGGGCAGAGAAGTGATTCAGAGGAGCCCTACTGAGAAGGACCTGGGGGTGTTGGTGGATGAGAAAATGAACATGAGCTGCCTTCAGTGTCCGCTCTCAGCCCAGAAAGCCAACTGTATCCTGGGCTGCATCAAAAGGAGCATGACCAGCAGGTCGAAGGAGGTGATCCTGCCCCTCTACTCTGCTCTTGTGAGACCTCACCTGGAGTATTGTGTGCAGTTCTGGTGTCCTCAACATAAAAAGGACATGGAACTGTTGGAACAAGTCCAGAGGAGGGCCATGAGGATGATCAGGGGACTGGAGCACCTCTCAAATGAAGATAGGCTGAGAAAGTTGGGGCTGTTCAGCTTGGAGAAGAGAAAGCTGCATGGAGACCTCATAGCAGCCTTCCAGTATCTGAAGGGGGCCACAGGGATGCTGGAGAGGGACTCTTCATTAGGGACTGTAGTGAGAGGACAAGGGGTAATGGGTTCAAACTTGAACAGGGGAAGTTTAGATTGTATGTAAGGGAGAAATTCTTTACTGTTAGGGTGGTGAGGCACTGGAATGGGTTGCCCAGGGAAGTTGTAAATGCTCCATCCCTGGTGGTGTTCAAGGCTGGGTTGGACAGAGCCTTGGGTGATATGGCTTAGTGTGAGGTGTCCCTGCCAATGGCAGGGGTGTTCGAACTACATGATCTGAAGGTTCTTTTCCAACCCTAACTATTCTATGATTCTATGGGAGACTTGGATTACGGCTTCTGGGTATTTGCATTCCTTGCTGTCAAAAGCAGTTTGGCAGGACCTATATTTCCAGTGGTCCTCTTGCATTTAGTGCCTAAGTAAAAAATGATTTCTTACTGCCCCGCAGACCTCAGTAATCTCAGATTTTTGTCTTAAAGTCTAAAATCTGGAAGAAAAAAAGATGGAAATGCCCCTTATCCTTTTGTCCTTTGCTTCCTTACTCCCTCTCATCCAACCTGCTTACTAAAGTGTGCCCTTTCAAAGCCATGAAGTATGAAAGTATCAGGTCCTCTTTCTATCTACAGCAGTAAGTTTTATAATTTGCCTGCAGGCAGAATGGGAACAAGCAGCTTTTCAAGGTTTTTAGGAAAAAGAATAAAAAGAATTCTTCAAACAGCAAAATAATTTTGGAAGAAAATTTCTAACTCCTGCTGGAGAGAGCAAAGATGTTCCAGATGATCTGTGTATAATATATAATGTATTCTGATTTTTTCCCTCTAATTTTTCTCTATTTTGCCTATTTCTAATAACAGATATCATTAAAGAATGCATATGTACTTGCCGAAAAGAACCACAAGCACATTTCCTCGGAGGATGTAAGACTTTACAGTTATTCTGTCCAAGACAAGGCCAAAAGAAGTGAAGTACCTACAATGGTACTTTTCACTGTAATTCTTTATTCAAGATGTTTACTGCACTGCAGAAGTTATAGTTTTATTTCTTCTCTTAGATGATGACTGAGAACAGCATATCATTGCAAGTATCCTGTTAAACATCAGCCTGCATCCGTAGGAACCCACACCATTAGAAAAGCCTTAAGTGGCTGATGAAGCTCACGCTTTACAGGATCTGACCAGAATTTCGGCGTATCAGTGAAACAAACGTGTAGAAAACAAGCAATTGATGGGAAATCACAAGTGTGCCAGCACTGAGTCTTTCTTATTTTCCCTTGCTCCTCATCTCCCAGCTTTCACACCTGCTGAAGGGAGGGGTAGTGAGATGAAAGAGCAGTAATCAGGCTCAGCAGAAGTGCTTAACCAGAAGAGATGGGGCAGGAACACTTGCAACAGCTGTAACAGGAAGCAACAACATAAGGTCATTGTATCCCAAACCTGTCAGGACAAAGGCAGCTCTGTCTCTTTACTTTTCTCAGTTTGTCTTGCTTTGTGCCTTTGATAAACTGTCCCCCAAGGACTATATTCCCCCCCAAAAAAACACTCTCTGCCAGCCTCACATATGGTACAGTTTCTTGTGCTTCAGAAGCCTGCAGTTCTCATATGAACTCTTCATGTTTTCCACCGTAATTTTAAACACTGTGTATAGATTGAGCAGCACTACATATCCCTGCCCTATAACACTACTTACTTGTGGCTGGTGCTACGATCTTGCGAGATAAGCTGCAGAATTAACAAGTACAGATCAGATACCTGGATGCCAGACATAGCACTAGGGTACACACAAGACAGATAATTTCAGCAACATCACCCAGGCACTAAAATAAAGCAAATTTAGATCAGATTAATTCAGTTAATTTGGCTTCAAACAAGCAAAACGCTAGGTTTCTCAACTCCAGAGACATGTTTTTAATGACTGAAATACCTCCCAGAAATTAATACTATCAGCAAGCTTATGCAGCACAACATCTATTTGATAAATTTTTTTTTCAAAGGTCTTGAAACAGATCAGAACTTTTCTATTTTTGAAAATCCCAGGAAGAGCAACAGGAGAACAATTCCTGAGGCGGAGGCTTCTGTGCTACAAGACTGCTTCCCTAGGGTCCAGCTTTGTCTCATCTGGAGCTGGGGAAAGCTGGAGCACAAAAAAAGGATAGTTGTGGAGGGCCTTGTGCAATGCCATTGCTCTTTAAATTCACTTATTAAATGAATAGCTCATTTTGCATAACTTGTCTGCGTAATCAAGCTTATAGCAAACCCTGGAACACAGGAACTGTTAATACTAGAGTGATTAAGCTGTCCAGTTGCAAAAGCCAGAGAGAGAAAGGAGATAAAATGCATGTCTGAGGACAGGAAACGTTCCACACTGAGAGTACAGAGTGGCCTTTTTCTGAAGGATTACGAGTGCTCCGCAGCTGCCCTGACCTCACTGTATTCATTCTGCTGAAATTCAGACTTTGTATTCTGCCACTTCCTTAGGCAGGTGAAGGAAGAGTTTTCTAAACTCGCCAGTCATGTATGACTAGACACCTTCCTGCCACGGGTAATTACAGGGAGATAGATGCCGGAACAGTTGGTTGTGTTCTCCAAAATCTCAGTTTGCAGCTTCTGGCAAGCACCTTTTATGCTGGGTAATTTCACCTGCCAATTTTCACTCACCACCTGTCTTGAGCTTCAACAGCTACAGCTCAAAATGACAGATCACCTCAGGCAAGCTGACAGATTAGTGATACACGGTTTCTCCCCCTGTTAAGCAACTTTCAGCACTTTATTCTGGTCATTTCTGTGGGTGACCATTCTCCCTAGGAAGACATGGGGACCAGAAGGAATGAAGATGAAAGGTTTTCTCTCCAGAGATACACATTTTCAATTCATTAAGACCCCCACCTAACTCCTCTAAAAACAACAGATCACTCACTGTGCTCTTAAAAGAGCACATTAAATTAAATTAAATTAAATTGAGAATTATAGTGGATTATCAGCAAGTACAAATTCAAAGATAATCCATATTTGAGAATTTAGTCCTTCCCGATAGCTGCACTGCAAGTATTGTTTGCCTTTCATCAGCATTTCTGAGCATTTCTTGTTGTATCATTACGCTTTCACTAGCATAAAGAGGCAATGCAAATATTTATGCCCAGTACAGTTCAAACAGGTGCCTTCAGTGGACATCACACGGGTGCTGATTTCTTCGCCACGCATCAGCTTGAAGTATCCCATTCCAGCATACCGTTCTTAATGTCACTGAAACTTCCCATTTACACCAAGAGTGCAGCCTACGCTTGAATATTCTGCCATGAAAACTTTACCCTTAGAAGGGAATCAACAATAGCTTCCTGAGAAGATAGGGTTTCTCAGAAGAGCTATCTCCAGAGACATGATGACCTCTGCTACATGTCTATACACAAGACCCACTGTTCCCATCTCACACCATCCCTAGATTCTTGCAGTCTTTCAGAGAGCTACAGGACTCAGTGGCTTCCTATCTTCTCTTGTTTCTATACATGTGAACAGATATCATAGGCTAAATTCCAAATCAGGATGAAATTAGGCTATTGACACTGACTTTTGGGTTCACTTTAAGGTTTTGAAGACTCCTTCTGATGAAGTTATCTTCTGATGAAAGTCCTAAGGGTTTGTGTGACCACAGGAAGAGAGATCAGTAATTACACCATTATTCTTTCATGCTGGGGAACAAAACTTCATGCTAGGTAAAAGAAAAGCATACAAAGTTTTGCTTCCATCCAAGAAAAGATCTTTCTTTACCAAAGCCCTGCAGTTACTAAGAATGGCAATCTTATGATTATGGTCTCATCTTTTCTCACACAGCAAAATCATAATATCATCACAGAATCCCAGACTGGTTTGGGCTGGCAGGGACCTTGAACCCCCTGTCAAAGGCAGGGACACCTTCCACTAGACCTGCCTGCTCCAAGCCCTGTCCAGCCTGGCCTTGAGCACTGCCAGGGATGGGGCAACCACAGCACCTATGAAAATAATCCCCTATGAAAATCCCCTATGAAATCACCTATGAAAATAATTCTTCTGAAATGTATAATAAGAAACTTAAATTTCAATTCACGAAAGTAAAAATCTAGTAGTTTACTTCAGGTCTATGTAGTTATGGCATTGTCCAAAGTAAGAGCTGCATTCTGAAGTAACAGAGGACTCAGTCCTCTAGAATGAATAATTTCACACTCACCTTTCTGGATAAAGCTGTCAGAAAGGCATATGCAAAATGACATGGTGTGATTAAAAAAAGAGGAAAGTAGAGGTCCAGTGAAATAGGAGGTAAGCCCACTGCAGTACATCAGTATGCATGTGGCTGATGTGTGTACAAAAAAAACCATTCAATGCTAAAAGCAGGTCCACCTCCAAATGACTTTTACAATTGAGACTAAGTGAGGAGTCTGGGTCCAAACATGAAAGGAAGAAGTATTTATTTCAGTACCTATACACATCTGTTTAATCACACAATATTGATCAAGTGTTTGTTAGAATTTGTTCCCTTGTCCAAGTGATCCCTTTTCTAAGCGCTCATTCTCTTACAATTAGCACTCTTATACATGTACCTTTTTCAGACGATGAGCTGCATGCAATTTTTTCATTACTAGAACAGCAAATGAATGCATAAGAAATCTTCAGATGCTTTCCAATTAGGGCTACAGAGGCACTATATCATCTTTTGCATTGTTTAATACCAGTAATAGTTGTACAGTGTACCAGAGCACATAGTACAATAAAAATTAGTCTAAGATATCTCTGGTGCATTCATAGAGAAAATATTTGTGTTTTCTGAATGTAAAGAGAAATTTGTAAACTGCAAACAGCTAACCTAGTCAACCTTCTATGCTGATTATTAAGTCTAAAGAGTATGTGTCATGCATGCAATATTTATTACCCTGTTCTTTGTATTTCAGAGAGAAATACGTAAAATACGTCAAACACTATAGCAATTGTCAGGGCTTTGGAGATGATGCAAAAGACAATTCATTGATAGGAAAGAGAATATGAATAAAAATACATCATAGATTTCATTGATCTAACACATTGTGAACACGTAGCTCATCAAGGTGTTTGAGAACATTTAGATGTCTTGTTTGAACAGCAATCCACGTCCATCAGTAATTGAACTTTGAATTCTTGCATTAGCTTCATGAAAAGCAATGGGTGCACTGAGCAGGCTGGTGGGATGAGGAAGAACAAATAAGAAACACTAAAATAGAAAAGCAAGGAAAAGTGTCTATTTCAAAGTATGTGCTGTTAATTAATAGGTTATGAGCCAAAACGAAAATTCATAAATATTCCAGTGACAGTGTTCACAGTTTAAAAATAAATTTAACTTGGAATTCAAAACAACTCTAGCAGACCTTTTCCTTTTTTTCCCTAGCAAAAACCTGTTTTTTCAGTTCATGAAGCATTTTTCCCTGAGTTTTGAATGCAGCAAAAATCCATTTTATTTAAAACTGAATCTTTTGTTAGCAAAATCCATTCTAATTTGGCTAATCATCAGTCTCAATGACAACAACCAACAGATTACACCTAAAATGCATGAAATGCACTTACTTGTTCTGAACTAGGCTTGACACTAAAGCCAGTACAGGAAGCTACTCAAATAGGTGTATGCCCCATGGGAAGATAAATCCCTGACTAATCAGTTTATATGAGTGATCCTACCAGGTACTGTCTTGTGACACAATGTAGTGGTCTTCAGTCCTTGGGAGGCCTAGGAGGCATATTGTTCCATGGATTCACAAAGGCTCCAGAAGATCTTATGCCTACAAGGGCTCACCTATTCACAGTTGAAGAAGAGGTACTCTATTCTGAATCAAGTATGTGCAATGGTAACCAAAGAAAACATCTGGCCCACTAAAACCAGTTTTGAGAAGTGTCTAAAATTGCATGGAAGGTACACAAGGAGTGAAATGTATCTGGCTTTGGAGTCTAGGTATGAAAGTAAAGGGATGCAATGAAAATTATATATTCTAAGTCAGCTTCTCTAGCGCAGGACAATGCATTGTACATCCTATTTAGTTGTCACATACAGAAAATCCTTGCCCAGTTGGATGGATAGAGGATTTGAAGTGACCTAAGTAAAAGACACAGATGGATTGGATTATTTCCCTACAGTTGCCACTACCTCCTCAAATCATCCTATCATGATTTGATCTAGTAAGCAGGAAGATAGACAGGCTATAGCTCAGCTGATATCTCATCTGTTTGTCTCTTTCAACCACAGCAATCTGTCCACAGTACCAGGATACTGAAATACTCTGTAGGACAGTCTATATACTTTATACAGCATAGCCACCTATATGGCTATATCCTACCAAAATAGGCAGAAGCAAGAAGGAATTTTCCTTGGAGGAGGCAGAACTAGGTTTGCTACTGTCTTCACAGCAACAGAAAGAATGAGGTGGCACAAGGTGGATATTATTAAAATTTTGACATATCTTGTGACTGAAAACTTCCCAACAGGCAAAAAGTCTAGTGTGGTAGAACACTGACAGCCATCTCCTTAATGCTGAATGTATGACAGAAGCTGGTGATTGTAAGGAAATGGTCATGTCCAGCCAGCAAAAAGACACAACTTGAGCTTTGGGAAAGCAGGAAGAAAACATCAGGCTCTACAACTCTTGCCTTCTAGAAGTTTGCTTAATGAAGTCTCTAAACAGACCAAGAATTTTTCTGGCCTTTATCTATATCCATGCACTGCTTATGCCTAATTATATCTTCTTCAGAAGTGCTTTCTAATAAAATTGAAGCCAGCTGCTTAAGCCCTTGTCATGTATTTGTGTCAGTGCTGTGTGACAGTTTATTTATAATTAAACATTAGACAGCTTTATGATCTGTCAGACATCATTTATCTAGGAGGTTGTCCTATTTATCCAATTAAACATGTATACATCATCAAGGAATTATATTTTTTCTTGAATACTTGACTGGTACTGAAGCCTCGTACCATTTCATTTAATCTATGTACACTCAAATCTACAGCAAAATTCTTCTGAAATCAAGAAATATGATAATAAAAATGGAAGCTTCAGAGTTGGTATTATCTATGAGTTCTCATATAAGCTTCAGATACAAATATTCACATGGAAGGACCTAAATTTTCCTATTGGTTCCCTAGAGTACCCAGAGGGGCAAAGCAGCAGCTTTGTTGAGACTGTGCTGAATCTAAGCTAGATGAATCAGACTGTTCTTCACAGTTCTTCCAAGGTACCTATTTTGTCAATTAATCCTACAAGAAATTTGACTGATATATCTGTTAGATAAGACCTACCTTATCTTGGGCTAGACCTAAAATTGAGGTGAGATAATAGCCTGAATTAGATGCCATAAATGGAGTAGACTGGATTCCAAAAGCTATTCCAAGATGCTATCAACAAGATTATGAGCTGCCTCAAGAAAAAACCTGCAGCTGTGGGTCTTATATTTGTGTTTCCATCATCTAAACTTCTAGGTAGAACTGCTCAGGAAATCAATCTGGCTTCTCTTTTCTTCCTTGTTTCTTCACATTCATTATGGCAGTCACATTTTGCTCTAGGAGACAATAGAGACTGTGTTACAGGAGACAACATACTTTTGTAAGAACACACAATGGAAGAGTAATATTTGGAGATGCCACATGATGGCAAGTTAACCTACACACAGGTGCAGACAGTGTAAGGCTCACTTTGGTTCATTTTTTGAATTCCACATCAAACTGACTAAGTCTAACAACTGGAAAGTTTTCAAGATGCAAAACACTTGTCAACATGACTCAGCCAAGGAATATATTTAAAAGCAGAGAACTCAATTACATTTGGAATGTCTGTGCCCTGCTAAAGGACAGCAATTTTAGGTGTGACAGAAATTTTAATGCTAATGATTTGGAAGTCCTAAACTGATACTCAGCTTTTTAATGCTAAGGTAACACCACCTAAATAAATGCTAGAAGAATGTTTTAAAACTAAATACTGTGCTTAAATATTACTGAAGACAGGAATGCCAAATAAAAAAGTGAAGATATGAAACAAAAATATGAACATGCAGCTTAGATTCAGGATTTGAAGGGATGCATAGAATATGCAAACTTATCTGGCCAATAAAAGTTAAGCCTGTTTAACATATATAAAAACTGATATTGAACTTAACTAACACAAATATGCCTCAAATTATCATTTTATTTCACTTGCATATTTCTCTATTGAATAGAAATTTATCCTTCGGTATCATTAAACGCAAATGGTGTCTGGAAAATTCTCAAACACTCTGTGGCTTAAATTTATTCTTAAAGGAGATTTGTCACTGATTTGAAAGTTGGGTTAACTTTCAAAGCATCTGAAAAGCACTTTTAATGCTCGAAAAAGGCAGGTAATTTCTTTATCTTGTTAGATAAAAATAGTCTTTAAAGTGCTAACATCAGAAGATATTCAGGCCAATGACACACATCACCATATACAATATGGCCTATCTATATGTAAGCTGGTTTTGCAAAGGGATCTCAGCAATGGGAAGGGTAGAAGTAATAGAGAAATAAGTTGTAGCTTTTTAGCTTGGCAAAAGGAGAACAAGTCAGAACAAAGGAGTCAGTGCAGAACTGGGAGTGGTGTGCAAGAAACCGTGAAAAAAAAAGGTGTGTCTGGCAAGCACCATCTTAGGGTAACATGAAACCCTGACTTTTTTTTAAATCTAGCCTAAGAAAAGGTTATAACAGCACCAGAAACATGTCAACTTTGCAAATAATTTCATTAGAAACACTGTGAACCTGGGACTGTGGCCTCTGGCAACATCCTGCACCAAATCATACTGAATAAACAGTCTTAATAAGCATTCATAATTTTCTCTTAAGATGTGATGGTTGATTTGGTACTATTTAGAGCAAAAAGGTGTAGATGCATATCAGGCATGTAGAAGGCCATCGTTATATGCCTCTCAAGTGTTATGCTGGACAAGAGAAAGTAGGAAGACAAATAGAAGACTGAGGGTTCTTTTACAAAAGAGTGAATAAAGACTCAGTTGGGCAAAACTACATCCCTCTGTTCACTAAATCCCACATTGCTACACCCCCTCCAGCTCTTACAAATCCCAGCCCTATTTATTTCAGTGCCTTCATATAATTTTTTAAAGTCTCCTGCTGTGTCCATAATGTTTCTGATTTCTTCACTCTCCTACTGCAAAAAAAACATGTCCATGGAGCACCTCTTCTTTGAGGGAAGGCTAAGAGAGTTGGGGTTGTTCAGCCTGGAGAAGAGAAGACTCTGGAGATATTCAAGGTCAGGCTGGATATGATTCTGAGCAACCTGATCTAGGTGAAGATGACCTTTGAAGGTCCCTTCCAACCCAAACTATTCTATGATTCCATGAGTCTGTGATTACCTTCCCACTTGTGTGCTTTCAGCCGCCACCCAACCAAGGTGCTAACAGGACAATACCCCATCCCTAGCAGTGTTCAAGACCAGGCCGAATGGGCCTTGGAGCAACCTGGTCTAGTGGAAGGTGTCCCTTGCCCGTGGCAGGGGATTGGAATTGGATGAGCTTCAGGGTCCCTTCCAACACAAACCACTCTGTGATGCTATGATAAAACCAATGTGGTGCGACTTTAAGCATATCGTAACAGCTGTGGTCATGCTGCTTGTTTGGCTAGTAGAGCTAAACCTAAGCCCATAGCTTACTAAGTACTATCTGTGTTTAGACTCATCAGCCACCACCTACTTAAAGGGGCAAATAGGACATCGCTCCTCAGTGGCTTGTTGGCCAACCTAACCACTGTTGCTTTCAGCTTTGGGAAATAGACTGTGTACCCTGATGGTAAGTTGCACAAACTTGGTATATGATGTAGGAACTGATTTGCATCCTTCTGCTCTTGTTCTTTACCCTGCTTCTCTCCCACATCATTATCGGTGGTTGGGGGATACTGGTTTTTAAATTTTGCTTACACTAGCTTGGGGATCACTCTGAGTAAAGTCCATTGATGCTTTGGCTTTTTTAAAAACTTTGAATCTGGAGCTCACAAAGTATCCGTTAAAAAGCCAACAGGGAACTCGTCGTATCCTGATAATATTTTATTTGCATTTGGAGATCTTCTGTTTGTGTTTTCAAATCTGGTTTTACTTTACCTGAAATAGCTGTTCAGAGTCTATCACTTTTTTGTCAACACAACCGGGTATAATCTGTTGGTTTGTTTTTTTTTTTTCCCTGACCAAACATCTTCAGGCAATGCTGTAGCTACACAGATAAATAACTAAAAGGGACTATTTACATACTGAGGGATTCCTTCTGAACAAATGTTTCAGTACAGCTCAAAATGATACAGCTCCTGAGCACAAAAGTAATTCTCTATTTGTTAACAACAGCAAACCCAGTAGTTATACTATTTGGAAAAATGTTTTAGCATTTAGTGGTGTATTTTAACCTAAAGGCTTGAAGAGTTTCTTCACAAAAATATATTTTTCTTTAGGATATTTTAGTAAAAGCAGAATTTTGTTTAGGTAGTTTAATAGTTACCCAGGGAGAAACTCCAAGGAGGAAAAGCAATAATAGTCTAGATGGTTCCCATCACCACTAGAAATTAAATGACATGATTTATCATCACTTTACTTCAGTTTTACACTTGTGCAACTTCAAAGTTCAGCAAATTGCCCTGGAACGTTGAAGTGATGAATAATGTGCCATATTCCTCTCTGAGCAATAAATAACCTTTGTGAAAATATTCTAAAGTATGGCTTAGGAATCTGGGGGGTAGATTGAGCAAATTGCAGAGAATTAATGTTGATAACAGTTTTCTTTCTGTGGCCTGATAATTTTAAAGAGTATGTGGCTAACTTCTTAATATGGGGGGAAAAAAAATTGATCTTTTTCCCAAACTACTGCTAAATTCATTGATGTACTCTCTGTGATTAGATGTTCTAAAACCTCAATCAAATTTCTTTCAAAATTTTTCTACAATCACCACCTTTTTCAACAACCTCCCAAATTCTTCTCTCAAGTATATTCTCTGCCTTTTCTAGAGAAACATATGGCTAGATGGTACCATCTTTTAATGTAATAGATGGGTCTCTGATGTCAAATTCTCTTTCTGATACCAACATAAATGGTAGAAGTGATATACAAAACATTTATTTCTATACTGATGAGTAATTAATTATTAGCTTTTCATGAAGCCCATTAGAAAATTCATCTATTTCTAGAATGAATCCTAGAATGAAACCTACCTTTATCAAATAGTAGTGGTTAAGTGCACATTTGTCCCTTTTCCTCAGTTTTAGTCATTATTACTGTATTATTCTAAACATACAGGATGAAATGTTGATGTCAATGGCTATACTGCTGTGAGACTTGAATTCACCTTAGCACTTGATGTCTTTTGAATCACTGAGTTCATTTTGAAGAGCCTTTTATTTTATCTCACTTCTGATACTTAACATGCATTACAATAATGTCTCCTTCATTGATCATTTTTGAATACTGAACATTTTCCTTCAGTTTTATATGAAGTCCACTTTCAACAGTTGCTATACAGTTAACAATCTGAAGAAAAATACAAGCATGTAATTAATTTTTAAATTACTGTTCATAGGTACAAGCTTGCAATAGCTAGATGAAAATTTTAGGAATGGTTTGATAGCTGAACAAACTAAAGGGTTTTTTTTTTTAAGTGTTATTAAATAATCAAGGAAGTCCTCCATCAATATTCTACGTAAACAAGGATTGTATTAATCTAATTCTGTACCTCCTAGAGCTTCTAATAAGCTCTTGTTTTTATTTATGTTCAAGGAGACTGAAAGGGTAGTTAAATTACTTTGAGAGACACAATGTGAAATTTGCCCAACCCTTTTTCTCTTACTCTACAAGGTTTTAGATGGATACATAAGAATGCGTCATATACCCTCCCACAGATGGCAGAACTCATCAAAAAGGATACTGATTAATGTCATGCCGAATCCTGATGCAAGCTGACAGAAACAGATGAGTCCTCTCAACCAACCATGAAAGTGCATTTGCTCATACCGTATATATTAGTCACAGTGTATAAATTTATGAATATTTATCCATACGGACCAAACTTGGGAATGGTCTACGTATTATTGAAAATCCACTGTCATGGACTTCAAGTGCTCAATGTACTGCTTTGGGGAAACATATGTAAGTGATAAACAGGAAAAAAATGCACAAATCATGGGCTCTCACCCTGTTCCCTCTCATCTAACTGCTTAGCAATGTGTCTACTGTCATCTTTCACTCTCTTCTGTACCCGCTAGACCTTTTCTTGCTCCTCCTCCAAGTTTTTTTGAAGGATCAACTTGCTTCATGAGGCATAAGGTAGAGGATTAAAACAAAACTCAGGGCAAGTCTGTTTACTTGGAGCCTGTTTCTCCTTGGTTTTCCCATGGTTTTGCACTTGATTTCAAGCACTGTAGAATGGAAAATGTTCTGCTTCTTAGTTTCAACAGCACCCTTGACAACTATAAACCAGTAAATTTAATGAACTTGCCATAAAACACATACATGGAGATGGAGAGAAAACCATGGAAACTGAATGTACTCTGCATTATATATTATATATGGTAGGTTCAGCACGTCACTGAAGTCTGCTATAATATTTCTTACTAGCTGGATGTAGGTCTTCACACTTAGCAGGAAACAGTGAAATTAAGCAGGTGAAAACAGTCAATCTAGACACAGCCTTCACTATTGTAAAAACAGTGACTTTGGAACAGACAAGTTCCATGGATATAGTTCTGTGGGGTTTAAACAGGATTAATTGCTTATTTTAGCATAAAGAAATTGAAAAGTATTGTTAATTCTAAATGATAGCTTTTCAGCACTGCTTTGATGAGAAGGGGCACTTCTGGGGAGCAGAGGAAGGATGAAAGGATAATTCATTGGTAAAAAGTGCAGAAAAGGGCAAATACAAATAAAAATAAGAAGATTAATAGCATCATGTAGTGAATCTGACCTTTGAAAAGCACACTGAACTGAGCAGAAGCCGACAAATCACCTCAGTGGAGCAGAAGAATTTGCAAGTGTTCATGAAATCAGTTCTTAAATACTGAGTTTTGGTGTATTTTTGTGTCACAAAGCATTTTATGGGGTCCATAATGAGTTCAGGAATTATTGCTCTGCACAATATATGTTGTGATATATGGAATATTCTAATTTAATCCAGTAAAAAATACCTACTTTATGATCAGTCTAATGAACAATAAAAACAGATATTTGAGGCAGCTTTATCTCATTAATATAGTTAAGCTTTCATCTCATTCTCTTCATGCTGTCTATCTTTGACATCAGGACTAAGCTGGCAAGCATGGTTACTTCGGCTTTCCATCAGTTGAGGTTTAATCTCCTGCCAATGTGTATAATCAAGATCCCAGACATCTACATTACCTCCTTTTTCCTATTAACAATAATGTGAAAACAATTCAGTCTGAAGAGCTGCTTTAGGAAATGGAGGTTTAATTGACACCATCACCAAAAGCCCTTTACAGGAGCGTTCAGAAAGAGAGTGCACGTTTGCTACCACACGGGAATCACAAGGTTGACCAAGGAATTCTAAATATTCCCTTCTTTGTTGTTTTTAATGCAATCTCCCTCTCTTACTGCCCATCCTCCCCGTAAAAGGCTGAAAATAATGTATGTTGGTCTCCAGCAAAAGCTAACAAATATTCCAGCACTGCCGGTTAGCTCAACTACACTCAATCTTTCCTCCTCCTTACTGTAATTTACTGTTGAGGAGCAATTCTTTTGCCTCCCACGTACCCCAGCCAAGACCACAGTATTTAACAAAACTAATATATAGTGTGATAAATTAAACTGTACCAACCTACAACTGACATGAGAGGCTTAAAGTAGAAAATATAGTTCAGACATCATTCCAGTGTAAGAACTTTGTCAGAAAAAAAATCCAACCATTATTTGCCAGAAAGGTAATGGAAGAAGATACAGTTTTAATTTTTTAAATGATCCTCTTATAACAGCTACCAGTTTCAATGAGATACATTATAAATTAATCATTTGAGGCATATATCTCACCAGAATTGTCACAGCGATAAAATTCTGCTTTAAAGAATATGCCCTGAGAAAACATGGGATAGGGCCCTGTCAGTCTTCCTGAGTAATAACTTTTCCATCAGCAGTCAATTATTAGGTTATTATTTGTGACAAGAATTGGTGATTGGCCACAGACTAGAGAGCTGAGTGACTTTGCCCAGGAGAAATTGCAGTCTCAGAGGTCAGCAAATTACGTTCATTTTTCCCTGCCCTGGGCTATCAGCCTTCATATTTTCCCATCTTTCCCTGGGGAGTCAGGAGCAATGTTGATTGCAGGTACCAATTCCTTGCACTTCCCATGGAAATAAATCATCCCTTCCAACATGGATGGTGGAGGCCTAATTATCTGCTACTCAGTTAAAGACACTCGCTCAAAGAAAGCCAGGGTGTCACCACAAGAAAAGCAACTGCACTGTGTTGTATTTATATCTGCCTTAGTCTTCCCAGTTGTATACTCAACTTTTTTGCAACTTCTTACTGCAAATACTGTTATGCATTTTAGTCGAAGGCTTTTATCCTTTTTTCTTCTGACAACACCCATTTTTGTACAGCCACAAGTCACACAACACAGGTATGAAACACAAAAGACTTAATTAAAATTTTTTTCAGTCTCTCCAGTGAACCCAACTGTCCACTTCTAAGATACTTCTTACCCTGTTTACATTTCAGCCTTAATGAGTTAAGTATAAAAAGTTCCTAAACATTGTATTGCATACATTTATTATGGCAGGAATGAACTTATCAGTCCTGGACATAGACATTACATTGACTCACTGATACACCAGTGATCATAGAGTTTTGTCACACCAGGAAAGGATCTGCAAGTTCTCTCCAATTGTATTAAATACACTTAATGAATAAAAAAGTTACAGGTCAGCATGAACTCACATATATATCTCTTTTCAAAAGGGAGTAACTGTGATATAAACTTTATACCCCCTCTGGGCCATGGAAGGTTATTGTATCATTTTCAATGGAATACAAATTTCACTTGTTTAAACCTTTACGAAAAAGAATTACTTGTCTGAGATATAATGTCAATGTCTGTGAGTAACCTTCTGACAATGCCAAATTCCAGGACAAATCTATCTTTTTTGCTACCTGAATCACTGGTGGTGGCAAGCCACATTTTAAACAAACCTTGCATGAGGGCTTTAAGAATAAGAACCACAAGCAATAAATTAAACAAATGCAGAGAGATGATCCCCAGGGTAATCCTGGCATACCACAGGCTTTCAGTGCTTTGGAAGGGGTAGAAGGTTATCAAAAGAAAGGCAAGTCCAGCTTACTATCATATTAGAATATAATGCTAAGAGCTTTCTTTTAGAATAAATTATATATATGTACAAAGTCTATAGGAAATAAAGAGGTGAGAGAAAAACTTAAAGAGATAACAGCATGCAAATGCGTTGGGTTGTGTGATTTTTCTTTTACTTCATACAGATGTTTATGAGGACTGCCAACTATATGTTGAACACTTTGAGCTCCCTGGAAAAGTAGCATTCATGTGTTGAAAAGAAAGATTTAAACTACTAGTGGCAAACATCCTATTAAATTCAGTGAGGCTACGACTGCATCTCAGTATTACAGCAAAATCAAACACACTGAAGCTAAGGGAAAGCACCTTTTTCTTCAGTTTACATGTAGAGCTGATTCTGACAGTCACTCAGTTTTACCAATCAGGAATTATCAATCAAGTAAAGTCAAATTTAAATTAAAAAAAAAAAAATCCCAAACAACGAAAAACCGTCAAATGTACAAATCTAGGCTTATACATACAAAACTGAAGATTTTGATATGCAGAATAAGTCAAAGTCACAGTGCTTGTTGTAAACACATTTCTTTATATAAAAGGCAAGCAAATAATACCTATTAATTCTCAGTTAATTGAATTAAAGGCATGAATGAAGACTAAAACACTAGATCCTTTATTAGTAAGAAATGACAGGAAAAAAAAAAAAGGCTTTGGCTTTTTTCTTCTTTGAATAAAAACAATTTTGATAAACCAAAGCAGAAAGATAGATTTTTCCTTGTGGAAACAAAGTGATAGTTGCAGGCTGTACTAGAAAGAAAGCTTTGCTGATTTACTTTTGTTTTAGTTATACAGACCCCAGTACTGGCTGACTTCCACAGTACTCTACGACTACAGATTGTGCAAGCTACACATACTATACTGTACATACAGTATTCTGTATTCAAGGACTATGCTTAATTTATAAACTTACATTAAAAAAACTGTCAGCTTCAGTAAGTACTATCTTCTCTCAAATAGGTTCCAATACTTTTAAAGTGAAGTTACTATAGAAATATCCAATTATTCATGGCATTCAGGCTGACAGACCATAAGCTTAAGCCTTTATATTGAATTCATATTCTACATAGCTAATAGTGTTATTCATATATAGTCCCATCAGAGATTTCGGTAATGCATCAGTAAACTTAATTTCTAACTGTGGATTGGGATTGCTTTTATTAATTTTTCTCCTCCAAGTATGAAATGCAAATCACGAAAAGTAGAATTTGCATCTTGACTTACATATTATCTCTGCTTTGCACCTTAGGAAACTGCCAGATATTAAGTTACAGTTAAAGCTTTACCAATACCATCACAGTTTCCTGGAATCAGAGTAATTTTATTTTACTTCCTGACTCAATCATGTTTTGAACTATAAGAAGCATCCTTTGTCACACTTCAAAAATGTGCAAATTGCAACCCACAGGTTAACTGCTATCTGCTTTAAGTAACATCTGTCTGCCTAAAGAAGCATTTCTTTTCATTGGGTAGTTCAGATTTGAAAAACAACCTGCTAGAGAGCTGGAAAAACCCAAATATTGGCAGTTCATTGACCAACTAATTATTCTGAATTTCTGCTTTACCTAAAGGACATCTTTATCTCAGCAAATAATTAAACAGTTCATTCAGCAAACCCTGTTTCACAAATCCTAGTTCAGTTCTTTCCTGAGAACTAAGCTAAATATTATCCAGGGCATGCTTCCAGGTGTCATTAAAAATGAAAAATTAGCGCTTGCATAAATTGTCACAGTAATAGTAGTTGTCTATATAGATAAATGCAAATCAATTCCTTCTCCTAACACTGCATTCACACACAAAGCATGAGAAAGCCAGTACTACTTTTGCTCTAATTTCTATGTTAAACAGATTTTTATTTGCATTCTTCTCAGTGTTCTTGGGCACATCTAATATATTTTCATTCCAAAGGAGTAGATTATTTCTACACAACTAGCCTCAACATCCATAAACCTAAAGTATTCATGGAAATGGAATCCTTTGTTTTTTCATGACTCAGTATCTACTTTAGATGGTTTTAACTCTAAGCATAAGCAGTACTTTCTTACCACACTCCAAAATCTTGGGAGAAATACATAAAGATTAAGAAATATTTCCTATTATGTGATAACAAAGACTGTGTTGAAAACCACTGTATTTTCAAAAAAAAAGATCTGAAAGACAAAAAGAAAATAAAAACTTAGATGCTCTCCTTCAGTAAAGAGGCTTTTTTTTTTTTTTTTCTGATTTAGGATCTTGTATCAATTGACTTAAGATGCAGCAATATAAAGGCAGCATTAGGCTCTTAATGTTTGGTTTGTAATTGCTCTTTCACTGCCTGGCAAACATGAAAGAAGCACTAATGTTGTCAGCAAAACTAACAAATGAAAAATAATTCTAAATAAGCTTTAATTTGTCAAAGCAAGAACAGTGGGATATAATTTTATGTGATAGCATAGTCTTTATGAGCAAAGAACCAAATCTTTCTGCAGGTCTGCGCAGGAAAGCTCAGAAATAAGTATTCATTAGTGCACTTGCAAATGTGATCACAATCTGTCATTTGATCCTCCTGTCAAACAGAAAGCATGACATGCATTCAAGGGCTGTACATCTCCCATATTTGTGGTGGAGCATATCCATAGGTGAAGGCATTTAGAGGTTAACTTCCTGCCCAACTCCCCGCTGCCCTAGCAGGCTGGGTGGTTTGCTTGAATTAGTAATTTTTTGCTAAGAAGTAACATAATACTGTAAAACTTTAGCAAAATGGTAATTATTACAGTTTGGTTTTTTTTAATGCTACAGATATCCAGGGAGATCTAATATCTTTTATTAAGTACTATAAGTTCTGCTCTCCTTGTGTTTAATAGTGAATTCTTTTTTCTCCCCAGTGATCTTATTTTCAAAAGAAATCTATTCTGGTCTACTAAAAATTGCATTGTGAATTAATTTCCACTGAAATTACAAAGACAGAATCACAGGATAGTGAGGTTGGAAGGGAAGTCTGGAGATTGCCCAGCCCAACCTCTCTCCTCAACCAGAGCAGGATGGGTTTTGAATGTTGCCAAAGATGGAGAGTCCACAACCTCTCTAGACAAAGTGTTCCTGTGTTTGACCCACCATGATAAAAGACACTCATAATAACACTACTTTCAGTGACACAACTTAGCTGAAGCTGTCCATCTTAGTTTGACACTAGCTATAAATACGTCCTTCTCTGCCTGCAGTGTTATATGGTAGCCTAAAGAGCATTCGTTCAGTAGGCTTCAGTCGATTTGCTTAAAGTTATCCAAGACAATTAAAGAAAATAATTTTACTGTTGTCACTTTAGAAGTGCATTAAAATCAGTCAGTCATTTGGCTTGACAATTTAATCATTCACATCTATTCAAAGTTGGGTAAAATGACTGTAAATGACTATGCAGAACACAACACAACCGTACTTGGTCTTGAAACTTGAAACTGCATGAGAAAACACTCAAAAAACCAAAACCACAAACCCTCTGATATCTGCATATGTATATATATATATATATATGTATAATATATTTGAAAACTGCTTACTTTTCCTTGGCTGACAGTTCTGTCTGGTGAGAAGCCATCTTAGATCCTGTCCTATCAGGCTTAGCTGTCCTTTGTCTTTGCTTTCTTCTTGGAGCAGTATCAATGACATCTGGGCTACCCAGAAGGGAATCCCTTCGTTCTGGCACTACCAAAACGAAAGAGATGAAAGTTGATAAGAACTTAAATATGAAGTATAACAACATATTCTTAAAACATTTTCTGTTCATTTTTATTAAAATCTCTATACTGCTAAGATGAACTTTGATTTGACAGCAGTTGGTGTCAAACCCAACAGATGTCATAAAGGGAAATTCAAAAAGACAAAATTTAAACTAGAAAGGTAAGTTCCCCTCAACACCTCTTTGTAGTCTGTGGAGAGAATGATGGGCAGTTATAAACCAGAAATATACTGGTGGTTTCAGGACAACCAGATCCTTCCCTAAGCTAAACCCCTCCCTTCCCTTGCTATTAATGCACTCAGGAGATATGTAGACATTTTTATTCCCGCTATCAATATCCTCTAGCATGTTTCTATCTGGTATGCCTGCTTTAAAAAAAAAAATAAAAAAATTAATTACATTAAATTTTAAAGATAATGATAAAGAAAAGCACTCATTTCAACTGAAAAATATTAAATAATAATGTAGTGACTGAGGCTGATGCTATTATGGTAACTTCCTATTATTACTTTCTGTGTGTCTTAGGAAGGTTTAATCTTCACATGGATGAAAGACACCATAATTTGAGATTCAATATTAAAGGTTTTCACAGAAAGCAAATAATGGGTCTTATTTCATCATTCCTTTCACAGTTATCTATGCTACTGAAAATAAAACAGGAAGAAAATATGCAACCCACAAGTCACATTTTCACTGTTTCTCAAAAAGACCCCACATTTCTGACCAAGAACACTCTTAAATTAAACAGAGGCTATAAAATTAAATAAATAGGCTATAAATATTAAATATGTAAATAGAGGGTCCCTAGAGCAAGTGCAACTACTGCTTACAGTGAAGCATGTGCTTAATATAAAAGTCTCTTAGCTTTTACCAGTGTGCACTACACCATTGCAGATATACAGATCTGTGTAGGGTGACTTTGCCAGGTATTAGCTGACATATTTCCATGGCACAAGCTAATTAACAGATTTCAAAGCACAGTATAGACAAGATACATTGCCTGTAGTAAATGCTGAGAACAGTTAAATCACAGCCCAAGTCGCCACACCAAACTTTAACTAGCTATGCATACTCTTCCAGTGCTAAATCTTGAAAATGTGTTCATGATTGTTAGTTTCTATTTACTGGTAGCATGTTATATATCTAACATTTACACTAATATTATTTTATATATTCCAGCATCACTACCTAACGTCGGCCCTCTTGATATGCATTAATCAATACATATAAAATAGTTCACTGTCAAACCTTTAATAATTTTACTACCATAGTTTTAATCTTTCTTGTTGCTGTTCTCCTCCCACACTCTGCTTTTGCCAAAAAGCAGAACCAGAAGCTGCTGTATACATAAACCCTACAACATGCTGCTGTTAAATAATGTCTCTGTGCTTCTGCTTGTGTAATATGCAACAGTGCTCATGGCCCTTGCTCTCAGCCTTGCTTACTGTTTAGATGCACATCCCGTTTGCCATCTACAACAGTCTCACTGGTGGCAGACGGAGACTGGTGGTAGAGGAAGAAAAATGGAAACGTTCATCTTTCCATTACACTGCAGTTGTGCTAACTTCAGGCTGGGAAAGGGTGTCAGTTTTCTATTAAACATCTCAATCTAATCTTTCCCATGAAAACAAATGTTGCTCTTATGACTTATTAAAACTGAGTAGAATAAAAAATATTGACCTAAATGATTAAATAAACCTGTGCAATAAGGTTGTGAGAATGTTTCTTTTAATAATACCAAGAAGAAGGCTTCTTATTTGGACAGCCTAGGATACACTGTCTTGAATAGTAGTTGACTAGCTCGTAAATAATGATTGATCACCACAGGCTTGGGGTTTTTTCATTTTGTTTCATATAATCATAGAATCGCAGACTGATTTGGGTCAGAAGGGACCTTAAAGTTCATCCAGTTCCAACCACCGGCCATGGGCAGGGACACCTTCCACTAGACCAGGTTACTCAAAGCTCCATCCAACCTGTTTCTTTCTTTTAAGCCAAACTACCTCTTAGGTTAGAACTACTAATGAAAAGATGGCATACACTAGTAGGTCAAGTATCATGCATCACTGTTAAGACTTTAAACTACCACCCACTAATGCTGCCCAAAAATAACTCCTATTAACGAATTCATTTACAGTACTTGACAAAAAGCCAAAGAAAGCGTCAGCAAAATAGTATTCATTGCTTGACATAAAATCATTTGGAAAAAACAAAGACAGTCTTGAACATACACCTAGTTTTTAATTTTGTCTGAGTTTCATCACCATTTTAAAGATGCAAAGTTCCGTGACTTCCCATGAAATTGAATTTCTTACTTTCGTATTATGCAATACAATATGAATTCTTGTTATACCTTTGTGAAGAATAGTACCAATTTAAATTGAGACAAGAGTACAGTTTGATGAAAGTCAATTGATTATACCACCTATGCCAACAATGTTGATCAAGAAATGGAAATGTTCTAAATATATAATGTATCATCTGCAGATGAATAACTGCAAGAAACAAGATTGATAAGGGCAAGACAGAGATTCACAATTCAAGTACTTAAAGAGTATTTGTGCTAAGATCAAAGACTAATGCTACTAATGAAACATCATGATCTCTGAAAACTACAGACATTTAAAGATCAAGTTCTGTATCTTGGCTAAAGATAGGCAGTCCAGTTATATTTTAAAATAGACTTCTTCATTATTTCATTTTTATATAAAGACAGCAATTAATATAAAAGAAATACCTCACAATCTATCATGTTCACTTTTCAGTCTGACAAAAACACCACCTTCGTTCTCTGTAGATCATCACCTGTAATGAAAATTCTTTGACTTTTCTAATTATTAATGACAGTGCTGTACTCACTGATGAAACAGAACCCAGCTTCTCTCTGTTCTCAGAAAGGACTAAACCCACTACTAAAAGTTCATCCTTGCCCTAAAAAAAAGTATGCAAGGAGCAAAGCAAGCAGAAAATGAATGGAAGCATTCAACATGTCAGCAATCTGTTTGCCTACAATGACCAAACTTCACAATGTCTGAATTTGTGAAGGGTGTACTGCAAGCAGGAAAAAAAGTAGTAGTTTATGAGAAACACAGTCACAAACATAACTTCACTTCTGTTCACCTTATTAGTATATATTTAAGATGCAACAAAGGATCCCCAAACTTGAACATTTGTATTTAATTCATTCCTATCGTCCAAAATACCTGGTAGACCTGCTACTCTTGCTTAACTACACTGTCCTGTGTAAGTCCATATGAAAACCATGTACTGTAATAGCATTTTGCAAATGATTTATTGCTGACTTTTAACGCAACACAGGTGAAAACAGAAGGTGAATCTTGCTATTTCTAGTTAAAAGACTACATCAGTGTTCCTATTTCCTTATATTTCTATCTTCAAGTGTATCACATGGGTTTTGTTATCTTAAATACTGATCATTTTTTTCCCTTGATGAAGTTTTTTTTTTCTCTCTCAATGTTTGTATTCCTCAGGATGCTAAATTACATTAGAATGGCAAATGTCCTTTGCAAATACAGTCTTACAGCCACAGATCCTATGGGATCAGTCCCTGTTTGTGTTATAGCACAGGACTGATTCTAGGTTAACCAGTCACTTCAGAAAAGGAAACGTTGCAAAAGGTAAATGTTTGAACACTGTGTTCAGTGTTTTATCAGTTTTCTCAGGACTTAAGAGGATAATTTTAAAACCATTCATCAATGTTAAATGGATTCAAGAAATGTTCACATCTCTGGCAGGTACCACCAAATCAAACATTTAGCACTGCAAACTTGGTTTGCTCAAAATAAAGACTTTGCAGTTTTATATAAGTTTTTTTTTTTTTTTAATTGGAATGGAACAGGAAATATTCATAAAGGACACAGGTATTTTATCCTCAAGAAAGGGACTGGCCTTTAATTAAAGTTATGTCCTACCCCAGAGATTTTATCAACAGCAGCACACAAATCTGTCAATTTTAATTTCTGTTCTGCATGGAAATTTACCTGATTCCTTTTTCTACACAGTAGTAAGGACTTACGAAAATTTGTCCAGATTTTCAGATATTAATGCTATCATAGGTCCCCTAAATTTGTGTCAGAGCTGTGCAGTTAATGGAACAGAATTTCCTAGTTGAATTCTGCCTAACTCCATGCAGCATGTGTGGCTCCACAGTTACTCAACTGAACTTCCAAGTTCTGCTGTCTCTCTTTGATGAAGCAGATGACTTAACTTAAAATCGGTCCCCTGCTTAAGGATCCTGCAATTTTTTCTAGGGTGGTTTCCTTAAGAAAAAAACAGGCTGCATACACAATTACTGTCTCTCCTGCTTCTGCCCTTGCACGACAGTGGTAGCAGATAAACCTAGAATGAAAGATGACAAAGCGGTCACAAAACCATCCCCTACAGAACACCAGGGCTGCCTGTGACAGCTGCTCCCCAAGCCATGAAAGAAAAAAGAATAAAATAAGAAAGAAAGCAGAACTCATCACTTTAATCCTTGACTACAGTGTAACTTTAGTAATTAAAAGGTTTCTCAATCTCAGCGTAATTCCTAAGGGATCACCATAGCTGATAATAATTAGCATCTCTTTGACATTCTCAGCAGAGAGTCTCCTAAATGAATAGGTATGGAAATGAATGTGTCTCACTAATGTAGGCAATCCTGCAAAGTAGGATTAAGTCATTCTTGACAGGCAATTTAGGAAACAACACTTCTATCTATGCTGAAGTTACCCTGCACATACACACATTCCGGCCATAATCAGGTAATTTTTCGTAAGAAATAGATCTATCTAGTTCACTCAGAGATCCAAATTAAATATCAGTATTTGCACTCCATGCATGTCCTTTAGTGAAAGTAACAGGAATATGCCACTATTTTAATTTTAGGAAAACAGTAAGAACCATTCTCCATTTCCTCTGTTCTGCTCTATTTATTTCACTCTTTGTATAAATTTGGGTTTACTGGACCATAATCCTTGGGGGCCCTAAGGCAGTTGAGACGGCAGTTCTCCAAATTCTCTGTCAATTAGTTATGAGGTTTATTTTTATAAAGAATATCTCCATGGAAAGTGTTTATGAAGACAAATTTTAAAACAACTTCACAAAAAAGTCCATACAAATCCATTTAGATACATACAAAACCTGTAAGTTGTATCCAGTTCACATTTCACTCTGTTAAGACTGTCTTATCACTGACAGAGCAATCTAAGTCTTAACATGAAGACTTTTCTATTTGCAAAGCCTATTCTTTTCCCAATGACACCCTTTTTCAAAGGCTTTTTAAATAAAATTCTCTTTTTTTTTTTTTTTCCTTAATTAAAAAAGCTTGTTTCAAGTGTTCCTCCCCATGGCAAGGGGCTGAAACTAGATTATCTTTAAGGTCCCTTCCAACACAGAACATGCTGTGGTGCTAAGAATCGATGAAGTTATTATAAAAATGCAGTTGACATACAATTTCCTTCTCAGTGCTTATTTATTAGAGACAGCCCAGGTGCTCATCTGTTACCAGTTCATATTGTCCTGAAACTGAATGGCAAAGAAATAAAAATCAGGGTAAATTTGACAAGCAAATAATAAGTTTGGTCAGGAAGCATGAAAAAATAGCCTCTTCTCATACATCAAAATATCAGAGGGGAGAAAAAAGAATGCATTTTCACAAATATCTGCAGGGGCTTTGAAGGTGCTCATTCATTTTAGTCATCGAACCCACTACCTTTAACAAAAATCCCTCTTTTCAAAATAGCTTGATATGGAGTATTTCAATGAACAATATGTACTTCATTAGATGAGATACTAATTTTCAATAACCCATAATAATGTGTGCTCCTAAAGGTACTTTAGTAACTTCAGAATTCGAAGGAAGTCTCTGGTTATAAATGTAGTCAAAGGTTATGATTTATCAGTAACCCAGCGATCTTGAAAATCCTCATAGTATACAACCGTATACTACGTATTTGCAGTGTCCCCAGCCCCTAAATATTAGTATCTGCCTTACAGTTCAAGCTTTCAGATATGTTCAAGCTTTTCTTGATGCAGGTCAGGTAGAGGATCCTATGAGGCTGAGAAAGCTAAGAGATTGAAATTTTTGTATCTGAAACATTCTGACAATTAAAGCTGCTTTCCCTGCTTTATTTTCTATGGGTGCTTGACAGAAGCAATGGCAATGTTGGCAACTCAGATGCTTTGGTGGTTGTCTAGTGATGCTGCTCAGCAACAGCATGTACCAGATTTCCAGTGATCCACTGAGGGTCTAGATTTATTACATGCAGTTAGAGAAATCCTTTTCGATCTCTGACTCTAAAATCTTTTCTGAAACCCCAATGAGGCTAGGTTTTGTGTACCACGGCTGGATGCTCCACTGTCTAGCATACCAGCACATCTTTCAGGCACGAACATTTAAAAAGTCATCCTCTGAAAAGGTTTAGATGAGCTCATGGTCCCGGGTGTGACTGTTTGCTGGAGTCATCCTCTAGATTCCCTGGATGTCCTATTTGGATCATCTGTACCACCCAGGGTGGAGATAGGAGGCTTCTGAAAAGCAACCCCTGGAGACATTAAACAGCATCCAGGTTAAGTAAACTAAACAAGACAGACAGACAGACAGAAGAATTGAAAACATGAGGCCAAGGAAAGCTTTGGAAAATATTTTTTGGCTGTCATCTTTCAATTCAATGTGAGGTAGTGGGCCCAAAGTAATTTATCAACAGGCATGTAAAATATATACCTCATGCCTGGAATTCCAACTGGCATCTTTTTTGCTCTAGTAGATTTTCCTGGTGTCTACAACTTAATTGCTAAGCCCATCCAGCTGATCTAGGCCCTGGCACTGACAGTAGTGGGCCTTCAAGAATATCACCTCTGAGGTGATCCTATGCATCAGACAGTATTTATTATCAGTGTTCTTATTATATGATCTTGTATTATTATATTATCTTATTCGGTGCTTAAGGCCAGGTTGGACAGGACTTGAAGAAATCTAGCCTAGTGGACGGCATCCCTGCCTGTGTCAGGGGGTTGGAATGGGTGAGCTTTAAGGTCCCTTCCAATCCAAACCAGTCTGTGATGCTATGATTATGTCTAACCTCTGGCCATAGATGTGGAGCCTGGTGTTTGAAAGCCAGTCCTAAAGAAAGGTTTAAGTGATGGTAATTATATAACTCACTGATTTAAAATCAGAAACAGATTATTTTGTTAACCTTTATGTAAAATCGTCACCTATAATGCTATTTAGAACATGAAGATAAAGTAGCATAGCTATTTATGAGCACTTTGAAACAGGGCTTACTTTAGTAACTTCAGTTACTTCTCAAACTTCTTGGGCTTGCACTTGTAAGAAGTATAGCTACTTCTGTGTTAACTTCTTCACTTAAAATCTCTTGGATGGTGAAATACAGAAAAGTGACTGAAAAGATCTTTGAACATGAAAACCTTTCATTATTTTTTTAATTTATTTTTTATTTCTTTGGATAAAGAGCTGGGTTACCCTTGTGCTCGGATAGTCTTTAGATTATGATCTTTAGAGATTTGTCTCTTTGTGCCGAAGGTAGTATTAAAAAACAAATATGAGCTGCACTCAGGCCATAACCTACACAGCGCCCTTAAGTCACACCATAGTGTGTGCAGCTATTTGAAATAGCTGCAGCTGTGACTCCTATGCCACAAGAATGAATTTTTTCCCCATTAAACAATTGTTGATGAAATCAATACAACTTTCACGAGAAGCCACAGGCTGCAATAACTCTCAAAAATGTATGTTTTCTTAATGATGGCATTTTATGGTGGATAAATTACTAACCTCTAACAACAACTTTATTGTGTGGTATCTTTTAAACTGTCTTAAGATATAGCTGTCTTAAGATATATAAATTCAGTTTTTTGGTGTATACGTATTTCTACTTTAGGTTGAACAAACATTTCAGGTAGAAAAACCTAAAATAAAAATCTATTTACAGGAACTTTGCCTGCCTGTATTTCACCATATATTAGTAAGCAACTACAATAATGTATAAACAAATACAACATGCAGATCAGAAGCTATTTTGCTACTTCTTTATATAGGAACATGAACTTGTGATCCTATCTGTTCTGTTTGAAAGACAAGAAGACAGATTTCAAGATTTAAAATCATTTACTCAAACAACTAGTGACACAAGCACTGTGGTCCTTCACAAAGATACACAATTTTAACCTTGGAACACAAAACAGCTACATTTAAACTGTCCTTATATATGAACATTCATGATTAATGATTGGATAGACCCTAAGCACTCAAAATCTCATCATCAAGGGAAAAATACAGAGAAAGCATTAAGAGAATAAAGCATCTCCTGAAGTTCATAGTGGTTCTACATCACTAACAGTAGCACTGGAAGCAGTCAAAGGTTGCTTACTCAGAAAGTCACTAACATGCATTTCCCACTAGTTCCACAATTCTGTATGTGGTTGTGGTAATTAAATGTCACTGTTATTGGTGGCTGCTTTGCAATTAGTGTGAAATGACTTAATTTCATCGTGCTCCCAGGGAATACTTGTTACCTTCTATTCAAGTAAGACTTGGGTATGTAAGCATGGATCTTCTGGAATCTATAAGCAAAAGTTTAACTTCTTCCCTGCACAAGGACTGCTAACCCCTGTGATATCCCCAAATGCTGGAAACTCAACTGCATATTTTGTGGTAGTGCAGGATTGTGTTTACAAGGGTCCAGAGAAGGATCAGAAATGCTCCAATACCTGAGCAGCCATTTGAGAAAAGGCTGAGAAAGCTGGGTTTGCTCAGGCTTGAGCAAAGAAGGCTCAGGGGAAAACCTGTCACCATGTTCCAATATTTAAAGGGGCTACAAAGAAGGTGAAGACTCCCTTTTTACTAGGAATTATATGGAAAAGACCAGGAGTGATGGGCACAAGTTATTCCCCAGGATGATTCCAGTTGGACATGGGAGGAAAATTTTACACTGTGAGAACAATCAGCCATTGGAATAATCTCCCCAGGGAAGTGGTGGGTTCCCCAATATTGGACACAAGATTCAGCTGGATGGGGTGCTCGGACATCTAGTATAGGTGATGTTTTGCCAGCAAAGGTTGGACCACATGTTCTTTGAGATCACTTCCAACCTGGGATTCCATGATTCTGATGGCTGATGCCAACCTTATGAAGTTTAACCATGACAAGTGCAAGGTCCTACACCTGGGTTGGAGCAATCTCAAGCACAGCTACAGGTTGGGCAGAGAAGAGATTCAGAGCAGCCCTGTGGAGAAGGACTTGGGGGTGTTGGTTGATGAGAAAATGAACATGAGCCAGCAGTGTGTGCTCACAGCCCAGAAAGCCAACCATATCCTGGGCTGCATCAAAAGGAGCATGACCAGCAGGTCGAAGGAGGTGATCCTGCCCCTCTACTCTGCTCTTGTGAGACCTCACCTGGAGTATTGTGTACAGTTCTGGTGTCCTCAACATAAAAAGGACATGGAACTCTTGGAACAAGTCCAGAGGAGGCCACGAGGATGATCAGGGCACTGGAGCACCTCCCATATGAAGACAGGCTGAGAAAGCTGGGGCTGTTCAGCCTGGAGAAGAGAAGGCTGCATGGAGACCTCATAGCAGCCTTTCAGTATCTGAAGGGGGCCTATAGGGATGCTGGGGAGGGACTCTTCATTAGAGACTGTAGTGATAGGATAAGGGGTAATGGGTTAAAACTTAAACAGGGGAAGTTTAGACTGGATATAAGGAGGAAATTCTTTCCTGTTAGGGTGGTGAGGCATTGGAATAGGTTGCCCAGGGAAGCTGTGAATGCTCCATCCCTGGCGGTGTTCAAGGCTGGGTTGGACAGAGCCTTGGGTGAGATGGTTTAGTGTGAGGTGTCCCTGCCCAAGGCAGGGGGGTTGGAACTAGATGATCTTAAGGTCCTTTCCAACCCTAACTGTTCTATGATACTATGATTCTATAATAATTTTTTCCCAACCCCACAACCTTTCAGCATTCCGTACTACAAATAATTTTCTAAGGATCAAAGTTATTCAACCTGCAGTGTCCTGCACTGCATTCAGGGGAACATGGGATCTGTTCCTGATCCTAACACTGACCATGGTGAATATCCATGCTTTGGTTCCTTGTGTGCAAACCATGAGTGATGTTTACTTGACTTTATAAAATATCTGGATAATGAAAAGGATCACACAAGCCAGGTCCAAAAGACAGAGGCACCTCTGTAAAACTAAAGGCAGTAAAGAGGTCTTATTATTCCTGTAGACACTAATCATGTGCATGTGTGTGGGGACTCTGGATGGAAAGGGCAGGGAGGCTAATCCTCTGCGGAGGAAACAGTGAGTCTTGGGGTGGGTCAGCATGAAGAAAAGGCCAGTTTTGTGAAGCAAGGCTCAGTCACAAATAAGCTTGGGATCTAAGAGCCTACTAATGAGTCACCGGGATGGCCAGTATGATCCTTCGGCATGTGAATGATTATGAAATGTTATTATAATCTTCCAATCAATGTTGATAGAAAACAGTTGAGAGAATAAAGCCTAATTAACACAAACAATACTACTGACAGAATTAAAGGTCATGTCAATATTGTAAACTGTGAAATTAAGAAAATAAATTTAGACACTCATGGATCAAAACTGTGACCTTTTTTTCCCTTTTTAAAAATTTTTATTTAAAGTTAACCTTTTAAATAATAAAACATTGCCCAAATGTCTTGAATACTGAAGCGAAAATTTGGGATGCTACATGTGACTCCAGGAGACACCCTCAGAAAAGCCAATGCTGCTCCAGCATTTTCTGAACTCCAGTAATGATTACCAAAAATCTTGGGTGAAGCCTGAAAGCTTTAGCACTGCCCTATTTTCCACCTATTCCCCTTTCCTCTTTCTGCCTTTTTCAAACTTTGAGTGCATTGTGGTGAGTGGTAAAAGGAGGTCATTTCCCAAAAAGTGACTATATACAGCCATGACAGAATTATAACAAAGTCTGAATCCTTGCATAGAATCATCAACCAGGTTGCTCCAAGCCCTGTCCAACCTGGCCCTTAGGGTGCCTTCTCTTCTCCAGGCTGAACCAGCCCAGCTCTCTCAGCCTGTCTCCAGAGCAGAGCTGCTCCAGCCCTAGCAACGTCTCCGTGGCCTCCTCTGCTTGATGAGAAGCTTGTGCCCTTTCTTAATAACATAAATCTTGTTACAAAGAGATTTTCAGAATATCCATATTGTGCTTTTGCATGTATATACACTTTTTCCAAATTTAATATGCTTTAAATCCTACTGTGTATTTTAATTTTGTAGAAGTATCTGGTACACCTCCAAACTCTGGCTGTGCATTTTCCTACATTTGCTGTGAAACAAACAACCTGACCTTAGGACTCAAATGTCACTCTGTCCTGGGTTCAGCAGTAGCAGTCATGTTTTTCCTTTGTGTTAGCTGGTGCAGTGCTGTGTTTTGACTTCCAGCCTTAGAACAGTGCTGGTGATACCGATGTTTTCGGTTGTTGCTAAGTGATGTTTACCCTGACCAAGGACTCTGTGAGGCTCATGCTCTGCCAGGGAGGAGGGGAAGCTGTGAGGAAGCAGAGATGGGGCGCCTGACCCGGGCTAGCCAGGGAGGTATTCCATACCACAGCACGTCATGCCCAGGGTGGGGGGTAACTGGGAGTTACCTGGAAGGACACGGGCTTCCGGGTGGAACTCATTTTCTTGGCCGGTGGTATCGTATTCTCTTCCCTTGTTATTTTCCCTTATCATTGTTGTAGTTGGTAGTAGCGGTGGTGATTTGTGTTGTACATTGGTTGCTGGACTGTTCTTGTCTCAACCCGTAGGAGTTGCACTCTTTCGATCCTCCTCCCCGCTCCTCCGGGAGCGGGGAAGCGGAGAGCCCCGTGGGGGGGGACACGGACCTCGATTGTTGTCAGCTCGGCACCACTCACTGGGAGTGAGTGAACAAGTTACCTGACTGGGTTTAAACCACGACAGTTCTTTTTGGCTCCCAACATGGGGCTCGAGGGGTTGAGATAAGAACAGATCTGACTGGATTGATAGTCACTCTTCACAATGCTGATTTACTGGCTCTCAAGGTTGTTCCTCTTGATCTCACAGTTTCAGTATATCGTATCTTACTTAAAAGAACTGTCGTGGTTTAAACCCAGTCAGGTAACTTGTTCACTCATTCCCAGTGAGTGGTGCCGAGCTGACAACAATCAAGGTCCGTGTCCCCCCCCACGGGGCTCTCCGCTTCCCTGCTCCCGGAGGAACGAGGAGGAGGATCGAAAGGGTGCAACTCCTACGGGTTGAGACAAGAACAGTCCAGCAACCAATGTACAACACAAATCACCACCGCTACTATCAACTACAACAATGATAAGGGAAAATAACAAGGGAAGAGAATACGATACCACCGGCCAAGAAAACGAGTTCCACCCGGAAGCCCGTGTCCTTCTGGGTAACTCCCAGTTACCCCCCACCCCGGCCATGACGTGCTGTGGTATGGAATACCTCCCTGGCTAGCCCGGGTCAGGCGCCCCGTCTCTGCTTCCTCCCGGCTTCCCCTCCTCCCTGGCAGAGCATGAGCCTCACAAAGTCCTTGGTCAGGGTAAACATCACTTAGCAACAACCGAAAACATCGGTATCACCAGCACTGTTCTAAGGCTGGAAGTCAAAACACAGCACTGCACCAGCTAACACAGAGGAAAAACATGACTGCTACTGCTGAACCCGGGACACACTCACTAGGAACAAAGTTCTATTTAGCTTTCCGGACCCATTTATTTCTATTGAAATCAATATAAAACCTTCACTAAATAAAAGACATGCCATAAATATTATCCACAAATTGCTGTTAGCTACCTGATTTTTTCATACAGTGTTTCTAAAAGGCTTTTCATGCTGTGAAGTTAAAGACAGCATTTAAGATGTCATTATGGCATGTCTTTGTATACAGCTGCCATAAAAGTCTTTGTAATGGATTCAGAAATGATGAACATAGAAGGCGCATGTGTCTCAGCCAGACATGACATTAACATTTTTAAGGCAGATGCACTGGCACAATTTCAATCAACATTACAGGATAATTTTCCTGTGGAAAATGTTACAGGTAATTTTGGTTACTCTAAGAGGTTCTGAGAATATATTTAAAGAACTTTAGAGATCTCAAGTACTTTGAGAGCAGCAATACATTAATATTTATTACAACATTTACTGAACAATGAACATGAAATCTGATCAGAACAAGACATTAATATGCAATGAACAAAAAATCATCAATCAGCATGTCTCAATCAGAATCAAGAGGCTATTTCAATCTATAACAAGTTCTATTTACATGCTATTAAACACTTACAATGCAGTCCCTAACACACATACATAGCACAATTTTAACTTTTATTCACAGAATCATAGAATCCCAGACTGGTTTGTTTTGGAAGGGACCTTAAAGCCCATGCAGTTCCAACCCCTGCCACAGGCAGGGACACCTTCGACTAGACCAGGCTGCTCCAAGCCCCGTCCACCCTGACCTTGAACACTGCCAGGGATGGGGCAGCCACAGTTTCTCTGGGCAGCCTGTGTCAGGGCCTCACCACCTTCACAGGGAAGAACTTCTGCCTAAGGGCTCATCTCATTCTCCCTTCTGTCAGGTTAAAGCCATTCTCCCTTGCCCTGTCAAAAGCCCCTTCCAGCTTTCTTGTCAGCTCCTTTAGGCACTGGATTCATCATTTATTTTCAATGGATCATAAAACTCATGACAGGACTCAAGACCTGTGTTTGCATTCTGAGCTGGGCTGTTTTCCCTCATCAGGTCCCTGGACATCTGCAGAGCATCTCGTGATATGGCTGGACTGCACACATGTGCAAAGTTCACCACTAACAGACCACAGCTGAAGATGTAGTTTAGGAAGGAGCCCAACTTCAGAAGCTTCAGAAGCTTTAACCTACATCTTGGAATCATCTATTAAACACACTGTTATTGACAAGCTGGAAAATATTCAGGGGAATTTTAAAGAGTAATGGTGAAGATGAATGGCAAATGACTATGACGAATCGCCTGGGCCCAAGTTAATCAGACAATAGAGATGCACAGTCAGGATACAAGATGAAGTAACTGTGTGGTATGATGGTAAGAGTCACTGCCAGACTCATACAGAACTGGCTTTATTCCCCTGGGATCCACTAACTCTGGGATAGACTTTCCATACGGCAAAAACTCCACTACTCAGTAAGAAAAAAACAGAATCACGCCCTGAGCTGTGCTAATGTTCCATGTATCCTTCCACAGCCAATGTCCCTACGAGTCAACAGGGCCAAAACGCAACACACAATTTTTTATTAAAATGGGAATGACAGGTTTTTGATTACCTAAACCACCAAACTTACCTGATAACACAAAACAGCATGTGTTCAAGCCTAGGAGACATACTATTTTCTTCTGGTAAAGAATCTTAGTCTTATCTTTCTGATACTCAGACTAGCTTTCTGCAGTGTGCAGAATCCAAAGAAATTACTTATTTACAGCTTGGATTGGGACTGGCAAAGCTTCCTGCAATTCCTCTCCTGTTCCAACAACATACAGTGATTAAAAAAAAATAAATTAAAGGATACTGGGATGTCTATATATAGGGATAATTAATAGTTGTTTAATACTTTGTGCAAGGTCAAAATATCTACATGGAAGAAGAAAATGCTTTTCTATATTTAATGCACTTTGCAATTTCATTACACTGGGAAACTCTCATATATCCTTACCACCAAAAATTCACTGAAATTATTAAGGAACTGTGGAGATTTAAATACTTCCTGATAATTCTACAAAACAACAGTCACTGTAATGGCAACATGGTTTCATTATAAAAATTATAATAGTCTCCCTGTAACTAAAGAAAGCTTAGAGAAAATGGTGTTTAAATATATATGGTGTAAAGACACACTGCTTGCCCCACCACAACACAGCTCAGCTAATATACAAGAAACCGAGCTTATCAGAACAGTATTCCAACAGATCAGTGAAGGACAAGGGTCATGAAAACCTCCTTTACATGGCGGAAAAAGTACACAAAGATGTGTGCAGATCATTCAGTGTAATGTCAAAGAGATTAATTATTTCATTTATTCTATCTGCAACATAAACATAAATTTAATCATCTATGAAACAAAAGAGGAAGGGAAAAGGCAGCATGGCAATACTGATCTTATGAGAGAACTGTGAAGGCATCCAAAAATGAATTCAGAAAATGGCAATGGCAGATTTAAAAACTTTTGCTTAACAAATGGTCCCAAAAAACTACTCCCACACTTTTAGGAAACAGGAATAAATGGCATATGTACTGCTTGAAATGAAGAAAAACAAATCACTATGCTAAAACCAGCAGACAACTTAACAGACTCATTTAGGCTGAAATGAATTCTTCCTTGTTGCAGAGACGATCACTACAATATAAAACACATACTAAATTCTAGTGATGAAACACTATAAAAGCATGATGTGTTAAAGGAATGTTAGTGGGTTATTTCCAGCAAAACTTACTGAAGATGTTAGAAAGCATGCATGATTTTATGACATCTTCTGAAGAAGGAAGAGAAAAAAAAGGGCATTTCAGGCTATGAAGACTTGCAGAATTAAGTTCACTAACAGTAAGATTAGAATAAGCTCACTAGATTAAGTGACTGATGTGTGGGATGACAAAAAGCCAAGCAAGATTACGTAAGCAGAAAATATGGTATCATCTGATTTTTGACTGCTTACAGGAAGTAAACGTACAACGGAGAATCTTGGTACTGAATTCTCTCACATTACAGACTGCATATTAGAAGTACTCCAGCTACCCGTAATAGCACTGTATAAGACAACTTGATCCTTAGAAATAATAATGATGACATTACTTAATGCTAGAATTTTTGCTTTAACTAATGTTGTTCCTAACCATCATAATACTTATCTACAGAGATGTTTGAGAACCTGTAATTTTCTCTTATTGGAATGGATTAATCATTATTATACTAGTATAGCTGACTTTAATAATAATAATAATAATAATAAAAATAAAAAAAATAAAATCACATAGAGCTACAAATCAGACATTAATTTCCTTGTCTGCTGAATACTTAAGCAGAGAAGTCTTCACAGTACTGCTCTCAGTCCCATGGTTGCTGGTACTGACTGTTATTTTGGCAACATGCCTTCCAGGAAGACCCGCTCTGATTACACCACTAGTGGAGGAGAATACTATGCAGAAGAGTAAAAAATGTCAAAGTAAAGTTCAAAGGCAGAGAAAGATACATCTAATCTTTGCCCATGCGTGCCCAGTTATACACAATACCCTCTTTGTTGATCGACAAAAACCACATTAAAACATCCAGGACTAGGCACAAAATACTAATGTGAATAACGGCTGTTAAGATGACTAACACTTTTATATTACATTTTCAGAACTGAATACTTCGGCCAGAAACAGAGCCAGAATAAACCAGAATAGCCTCTCTGGAAGTCAATGGAACGATAATGAATTACACCAATTGAGAATTCAGAGTATTATTCTGGGATAGCTTGCTAGCAAAATACACAAACAAAGCAAAAAACTAATTGCATGCTATGTGTGAACAGAGTCATTTTAAATTGTACTTCCTGGAAAAGGCAGCTGAGTAATATCATTACCTGAGAAACACCTGGAATCCTTCTTGACCATTTTTCCTCTAGTAAAAGCTGCACATAGTAATTTTGTGCTATTAAATATATATATATATATATATATATATACAGAAAAGGGCTACAGTTGTTTCCTCTTTACTTTCCCCACAAAGTCTGAATTAGCAAGGAAAAAAGCACCACCATGACTATTCTGTAAAACATCCAGTTTTAACTCATTAACACCCCATACCTATCCCAGAATATGAAATTCCACTTGAAGCAATAAATTCTTCCCAATCTTGGAAAAGTCAGAGTTGTGTGGACACACCAGCTTAAGGAGGACGTTCCAGAATGCTACAGTGGTCTCCCATCCCAATGCAGCTAGCTGGTCCTTGGATTGCTGATAGCCTGCATGGTAGCGTATCAAGGCTGCCATTCCAGAGCTTCTTGTTCTGTGGGTACATAAAGGCAAGTGCTAGATACCTTCATGGTTTGCTCTCAGCAGTCTATACTGCAAAAATACCTGTTATTTTCTTTTAAAACTATTTTTGCTAAGAATATCTAAGGAAAATAAAGCCACCTTCTTTTTAACAGAAACTACTTTCAGATCATTTCCTACCATAAATCACTGGACAAGGTCAGCGGTTTGAAGTGCTGCTTTCTCCCAGGCAGGGATTTAAAGTTCCTCAGATCCATGTGCAACAAGGGGATGGTTTATTCTGAGATGTAGCCGTGAACTAAAAGTGTCAGCGTATTTCTGAATTGCAACAGCAGCAGCATGGGACCCGCCTGGGTAATCAGGAGGCACAGGCAGTTCATCCAGACTGCTGGAAGAAAGGGTTTGTTTTCTGTCTTGCCTTCTAGTTTCCTACCCCAGACACAGGATATAGATATACAGCAGAGGTCAGGGTTAATACACTGCCACCAAGATAAGGGTCAAGACTGACTGCACCAGTGGCTACTGTTAACAAATGGGATTTCATTTCTCTCCTGTACTATAGTATTCTAGGAAGCCACAGTAAATCGAAGAGGATGAAGTGGGAAATAGCTTACACTCACCAAAAAGAGATGCCACATCTTCCTGTCTTCCCATTTTATAAGAGAAATAGTGAAAATACAGCTCAATCTTAGTTGTGTTACTCCTAACACTCCCTGCTGCAGAAAGATGGAGTGTCACAGGGTGGAACAGGCACAGTTCCTTCCTTCAAGGTTGTAAAAATGCTGCAAAATCCCACAAATTTACTACCTTGTCTCCCAGGAGTCTTCTGACAGAAGACTTCTTTCCCCCCCTTGCCTTGCTAAGCCATATCTCCCTCAGACAATGCGGTCTCCCTGTGCCCACTCCTTCCCTTCCAGCTGAACAGAGACTTGCCGACAGTCTCCTGCCTAGGGGGAATTTAACACTGAGTTATTTTAAGGCAACTTTGCATTGTTCATGAAGAGAAAATTCTCCTCAGTAGGCCAGAGACACAATCCTACTTGGGTTTTAGCTTTAGGAAACTATTCAGAATTATGTATTTTTAGCTATAAAATAATCTCCTGAAAGTGCCTGCTCATCAGGATGCTCAGTACAGCTCTTCAACATCTATGCCTCTTCAAAGAACAGAGGAACATCCACAGAGTTGGCCTTTCTCTGCACATAAAAGCAATCCCCCAGATATTGGCCAAACCTCACAAGCAAGGGATACACTGAGGGGTGATATGCTACCTACAATGGGATGACTGTGTTTCTTCTATCCTTAGTTATCCTGTCTTTGGGGAGCAGCAGGGAAGCAATAAATCAGTTCCTCTCCTAAGGTCTCCAAAGCTTATTGACTACCTCCTCAAAAGTCCAGCATGAGGTGGACAAGACTCTCTTCCCTCAGGACACAGTGGGAATGATGCCTCTTCCCAAAGTAATGTATGATTTATATTATCTTCCTAGATTATCAAAATTTAATTATGCTACAAAGCTCGTCAGGAAATTCCCATTTAAACAGCTTTTCATATTCATATACCTAGGAAAAAAACTCTTTTTCACTAGGCAGTTCCATGACAAGTGTTGTAACTGAGTAAAGAACAAACCATTGGCAAGCAGTTCAGCAGCCTTGAAAGCAATACAACTCACCCACACAAGTGCACAAACGTAAGGCCAGTCACAGTTTTGACCTTGCTGATGCTTTGTGAAAACAACTGACATCCATCTCGAGGCTCAGATATCTTAAAGATAGATTAAAAGCACACATAGCCTTTAAAAATTCCCCAGTGAGAATCTTCTAGTCCCTGCCCTGTTTCACAGGCAAGAGACTCCTGATGTGACAGGTCTCATGACAGAGATCTGATTTCCCCTTGGTCTGATGCAGTCAGTGTCATCAGCATGCAGTAATTGAGGTCAGCTGCTCACTGTAATGGTTAGCTGTGTGACACCTTTCATTTCTTTCTCAGAAAAATCAGTTTAGATGCAGGCAGGTGGGAAATTGAAGATCACATTTTTTCCATCATTTATAGTCCAGCTCCATCTCTGATCATAGGGGGAAAAAAAAAAAAAAAAAGATGCATTCATGTCAAAAGTGACAAAAATCTTTATCAAGCCCTTGATGGCCAGACTCACTTTCTATATCTGGCCAAAAAGCTACAAGCCTCAACTGTGTCTTGGAAATACAGACTAGAAATTCCAGAAAGAAAACAGCTCTCTCTTCCCCACACTGATGCGAAGATAAAACACGCTCACGTGAGAAGCTTCATTTGCAAAAGATGAGTGCATGATAGGAACTTATTCCTCCTGGGCACCTGAGGAAGATGTGTATTTAACTTTCATCTGTACCTTGATGGCAACTTGTGCTTGGTTAGTGATTTGTCAATATTCTCAGAGTTTACAAACACTTGGCAAAACACATTCCTAAATTTCACTGGTTAATGATATGGTTTTAAACATGGAGCAGACATAAAGATCATATGAAAATGAATGGCAGCACAGTATAGTGATTGAAAATTCATCTAATCTAAAGGTCCATCTACATCTTACATCTATCTAAAAATTGCCAAGTTTCAAATTTGCCTATAATTCAATGTCAGAAGCGGAGCTGCTCTGTCACTAAGAGTCAGTTCAGCTTTCCACACAGGCTCAGTCTTACCTATCAAACAGTCCAATATAAAAGCAACTGTAGCTGTATCTGTCCAAAGCAACTGTATTTCAACAGCCATAACCACCAAAAAACTAAGCAGACTATTGCCTTATTTACCGTCACCCTTACCCTGTGATCAAATCAAGAGCCAAAGACATTCAGTATGATCAGCAGTAAAGCCAATTCTGTTCCTGTGCCATTTTCCTTCAAAATTGACTATTCTTACTTTTTGCTCTCCTTTCTATTTGTCCCCAAATCTTCTGACTTTCTCACATGGTGGATACTTTTAGTGCTTTCGTCCTCTGCTTGTGAGGCATGTGTTTTATTTCCTCTGACCCCATGGCTGCATACTTGCATTGTTTTGCAGCAAGTTAGCTGGCTACTTCAGTAATATTCCTGAAAATCCACCACCTAGCTCCTATGGGCTACCGTGATGCAAGACAAGAGGCTTTACAGGTATAAGTCACTAATAAATCATCACCTTGTTACCTGACCATAAAATCATAAAATCAATGAATGGCTAGGGCTGGAAAGGACCTTAAGATAATCCACTTCTAGTCCCCTGCCACAGGTAGGGACACCTTTCATGAGACCAGGTTGCTCCAAGCCTCGTCCAACCTGGCCTAAGCTTCTGGCTCTAATAATTCAACCAGATGGTAGATGGTGAAGTTGGGTGCTGCAGTCCCATAACTCACTTGTTAACACTATAAATTTCTTTAGAAGAACAGGGCTAAGCTATGCCAGTGAGAACCTTTTTTTTAAAATCAAGGTAGGTGACAACATTTGAGTTGACTTTTTCGCTGAGCATCAACGTGTTATTAATCTGCTGCATAAAGGCTCATTTTTCATGGAGCAGCCACACACAAACAAGCATCAGTGTTTTGTAGGGAGATTTATTAAGCACACCTTGCTACACAGTTTAAAATAAGGAAGCGCTGGGAACTGTGACTCAGATTTGCTGTTGTTAAGTGAGGAAATCAGGGAACTGAGTCTTCAGGCAGCCTGTAATCCTTCTCAGTTAAAGCAAACAGTGAGTGATAGACCTGTGCCAAGGAACAAGTAATGAACTGAATCCTTTTAATGCTAATATGAATGAGCAGTGTTTGAATGTGCTGTGGATAAGGATTCATCTTTTGATATAGATGAAAGCTGATGCCAAGCAATTAAGATGAGTGGAATTTCACCGTGAATGGAGAGGCAGGTGATTTTCATCACAGCCCTTGTTTTAAACCTTGTTTTAGCACTAGGACTAAACATAAAATGAGCTGTTACATGCTGTGTTGCAATTAGATGCTGAGAAAAACAGCCAGGTAAAAAACATAGGCATCGGAGATCTACAAACAACCCTGTTTTTAGGATTCGGAAGGATTTTTTTTTTGTAAACCAACTGGCCAAGAAAATTATTTACTACCAAGTATCCTGTTCATATTGTACATCCAGTTTTTACTTTCCCATATGTTTCTGGAAATCTCAACAGAAAATGTAGCTGGCTTTTCACATTTAGAAAACAGAAGTCATTGGAAGTCAAGAAAAAAGTATATTGATTAACAAAGGGAATGCAGTGTTTCACAAAATGCAAATGCTTTGGAAAACATAATTTCCATGAGATTTTCCCAAGGTTTCCTGTGGGGTTCTCTGCATCAGACACTACTCCTTACTGCAAATAATCTAGCAGTTAGATTCTATGTTATATAATGGTATGTATGCTGTTTCAAATATGAAAGCATACACTTTGCTATCTGCTTCATTTACATGCTCTTTAGCATACACTGATCAATGATGCAAGAAGCCAGCATCTCAGTTCTCAGAGATGTACCCCAATTCTCCCTTTTGCTGAGAAAAATATTCCTTCCACATCTCTTGGGCCACTGGGCAACTTCAGGGCAGTTACTGAGTGTTTTTATAATGTGCTTTCTATCCTCATCTTTTAAACAAAAATGGAACAGCAAGGAAGATTTCACCTTCATCAACATTCCGAAAGTCTTGCCTGAATTAAAGGATTGCATAACAAAATGTTTTCTGCAGGAGTGATGAGCTACCAGTGAGCCATGTAATTAATAATACCATTCCTAAAACAGAGCGAGTTTTATGTGTAACTAAAGAAGCTAATATTTGTTAAGGTGTAATGAAGTAAACTCTTGAGTAGGGATTAGACAACAGCTTTATTTTATATTTAAATTCTTGCATATTTTCTTTTAAATTATGTGAAATTACACGAAAGTCTTCAGCAAATGAAGTGCATTCACATAATGTGGAGATGGTGGAACAAAATTAAAATAACCTTAAGCCACAGAGAGAGACAGAATGCCATCACCCCTATGGAAGAACTCCTGGAGGTTACAAAGCAGTTAACCACTATATTTTTCACATAGTGCTTCTCAACTCCTACTCTAAAGACTTCTGACTGCCTGCCTCATGTTTCCCAGGAAAGGTCTTAATGAAATTGCTGGCAATCAGATACTCATGACCTGACCCTTCTCTCCCAGGAACCTAAGTAATGAGTATCCTTGTGAGAATTCAGCTCATGGTTATAGATTAAAGAGCTATTTTTTCCTGACTGAGACAACAGCTCGCAGTATGGCTGGTCCCAAATAAGCACTGCTTTTGCCCTATTAATTTGAAGACAGTTGCAGTTTGCAGGATCAGCAGACAGAAATCCAGGGACAGCAGTGTATAAGCAGAAACAGTTTAGCCAGATAAACAGACCTGGAAGATCCAAAATCTCAGCTGCTGGAGCAGAGCTGAGCTTGGCAGCCAAAGTACTGCTGGAAGATCTTCTCCTACAAGTTCAGTTTATTTCTCTATTTCAAGCAAAAAGGATCCTTACAGAGATAAAATTAATTTACTCCAATGAATGGGTTAATTAATGACAAGGCTGTATATAAGAGAAGGTGAATGGTGAGAGGAAGATGAGGAAAAACAAATCTGATGGCAGGCATAAGGACTACACTGAGCTGCAAAAAACATGGTGATGAAAACAAACCAGCAGTTTAATGTCAAAAGCATCTGTAACAGGGATTTGTGCAGTTTTCTCTACAGACCTCATATGCAAGTAAGAAAAGTTACACCAACATAAAATTCTGGTATTAAATGTAGCTTTATGTTAAGTTTAGGTTCTACCTGTTTTCCTGCATTCTACATTTTTTGAATTCGTTGCCAGGAGTAACTTTCCAAGCTATTGACTGATTAATTAATGAAACCATGGAAGTTATTTTGGGTCATTCTTGACATTTGAGATTCTTAGCTATCAGCACAGTTTCCAATGAAGTGCTTGTTCACTTTTCTGCTAAGAAAGTTCAATATTTTTACTAAATGAAAAACAACCTCTGAAACTAAACAAAGGAATGCCCTGGCAGTGAAGTGGGAGAGATTTGAAACTGGCATAGTAAAATGGTTTTCTACCATGGACATCAATACTGCATACTAATTTCTTTTGGTTGTGTTTTTCAAATTACTGAAAAGGTTATTTGGTTGAGACTAAGAAATGCTATGATAGAATAACTGGCAATTTTTTATTTTATTATATCCTTCATATATGCAAAAGTACCGGTACACACAAACATATGCTATTATACCTTTTTTTATTTTAATTATGCTGATTTTGGATACAATTAGCATCTATAAAAAAGGCTAAGTTCTGTGTTGCACATTCCTTAAAAAAATGACAGTTAAAACTGGGTACCCATTTTCATTTATATTTAGATTTCAAATGTAGGCACAAATTTCCAGAATATTAAATACCAAGCAGCGTACTGAGCATCCAAATTTTGTTTGCATGAAAGGAGTGATAACATGTCTTTTTACACACTGACAGATCTGGTAGTTGAGTTATAAATGAGCTATTAATGACATTTTTATAAGCTACAATGGAAGAAAAGGTTAATAGCTTGACTACAGGGATACCTTCTTGGTAAAGGTTTCAATTTGTAAAGAATACAAAAGAAAGCCCAGTGATTTCAGTGTGACTATTAATCCCAGGTGATCAAAACCACACCTACTAACTGCTGTCTCACAGGAAGATGAGAAAAGCTGTCACTAGGGAAAGAGTTGTGAACAGGGGGTGAAAGGTGCAGAAAGCCCACTGCATCTCTGATTACGCTTTTATTTAAGTCTACCTTTTTAAAAGAAAAGTTACATCTCTAGCTTCTGAGACAGGGGAGTCATTTCAGGGTGCACAGACCCATATCACCATTTCATCTACACATGTGACTTTCAGAGATTTGATGCGACTACAGTAAAAATGACTCTGTTTTAGAATATAGACTTTAAGACTACAGAATGGGTTTTGCACCTGTCTTCCTACACATATGTAAAGTTCTGAGCCTCATGAATTGCCATTTTGCTCTTGCAATTGTCACATTATGTGTGTCATACCAGAGTAAAACAAATTAAACACACGAACAACTACGTAAATAACATGAGGCATTTGTAAGCATGAGGAAATACATGGTCTCCCTGTTTAAGATTCTAGTCTCAATTAAAAAAAAATAAAAGCAGAAGACAGAGTTGATGATACTTTTGATATGGCATTATATCTTTTTTCTCCCTTTATACAGTACGTAAAAACACTAATAAGATGTTGCTGACAGCTCCAGTTTTGAAAAAGTCTCTCCTCCATCAGGTACATGTGAAATTTGATGTTTGATCTCCTTGAATACAGGTTTTGTAGCCAATAGTCGCTTTATGAGATCATTTGGCTTCTTGTATGTAGAGAAGCATAAACCAACAAGCTCAGGTTAATCTTTAAAAACAATCAGAATACAGCAAAACATACAAAACAGGAAAAGTAATTACAGATGTAATTTGCCTATTACCTCTGAATTACTTTAAAGCCATTTTCCACCCCCCTTTTCCATTTTACAAACGCCTCATGTTCTACATGAAACTTGTGTATGTGAGGTATGTAGCACTATGTAGATTTGGGTAAGAAAGTCCTGGAGGAGAGCCTTTAAATCCTAAAGATGAAAAGGAACTTCTCAGCTTTCCAGTGTAATGCTCAACAAAGAAATAATTAAAGCAACTTTTTTTAAATACAATTTTACCACTTCACTGTCAATATCTTTTAGATTGATACAGGTGCTATTTTAAGAATGAAAGCTAAAGGATAGATAGGAAAGTGATTTTATGACAGCACCTATTAATTGAGGTGGACATAAATAACAAAAATATCTAGTGAAATAAGCAGGACAGAAGAACGAAGAATGAGAGAAGAAGTAAAACAACTAACCAAACAAAACCCCAAACCCAAACACAAAAATTTTAGGTATTACATTTGTCACTTTGTCGTGGTTTAAACCCAGTCAGGTAATTCATTCACTCACCCCCCCCCCCCCCCCCATTCTTGCCCTCCCCCTACTCCCGGAGGGACGGAGAGGAGAATCGAAAAGAATGCAACTCCCACGGGTTGAGATAAGAACAGTTTAGTAACTAAGGTATAACACAAATCACTACTGCTACCACCAATGATAATAATGATAAAGGAAATAACAAGGGAAGAGAATACAACACCTCAGCACCAGCTGACCGATAACTCACCCCCCAAGCCCGATCAAGCTCTGACCGATACCTCCTCCAACCCTGCAGTCTCCCAGCCCTTCCAGCTAACTCCCAGTTACATCCTGGGCATGACGTGCTGTGGTATGGAATACCTCTTTGGTCAGTTTGGGTCAGGTGTCCTGTCTCTGCTTCCTCCTGGCCTCCCCTCCTCCCTGGCAGAGCATGAGGCTCACAAAGTCCTTGGCCAAACCAAAACATCATTGTTACCAGCTCTGTTCCCAGGCCGAAAATCAAAACACTGCACTGCACCAGCTACCAAGAAGGGGAAAAATGACTGCTATTGCTGAACCCATGACACACTTTTAGCCCATACAGCAAAGGTACTTCCTTCTTAATAAAAGGCTTTTACAGGATCAAAAGAAAATAAGGCCTTATTCTATTCTTATTTTATATAGTATGAAGTTTTCACCATTTCTTTAGGAGACAAACTATATTTCCAACCAAGTGTCCACAGGGTTTTAAGAAATAAAAAAGAGCTACAGAAAACAAACCCAAACAGGGAGACCAACTCTTAAATCTATCAAAGACCTACCAGACACACAGTGTGAAGTTTAGTCAAGAAAATTTCAAGTTAAAAACAAGGATGGAAAAAATAATAAGAAACCAAACCAAACCAAAAAAAGAAAAAAAAAAAACCCACAAGGAAAACTTGGAAAAGTAATAAATCAAGGAAACAACCATGGGCCATAGTGCAATCTTCAGCAATCAAGATAGGCTGTATTGTAATACAGTTGGGAAGTAATTAAGATAATTATTACAGTGAATATTACACAGGTGTCCAGAGTAAATGCCCCTCCAACATTTTGTCAGATAGAAACAACATTCACAGTTCAGAAGTGGACACTTGTTACTGTGCAAAGTAACACGTGAGACACAAAGTTTAGGACAACCTACCAAAAAAATCATCTTAAAGTTCTCAAAGCTGTTGTTAAATGTGCAACAGCTACAGGTTTCAAGTCATGTCAGCAAACTCAGCTTGAACATGCTACTCACTGAAAACACAACTCTCTGGTCTGCAAGAATCTGCGGTATATGGGCTTTGCTGGTTGAGCCTGATATGCAGCCTATTCAATAGCTGAAGATAAGGGCTTTTATTCTAATGTTCAGGGTTATAGAAACTTCCTATCAGTACCCCTGCAGGAAACATTTTTCTCAAGAACCAATACTCCTCTCTGATGAAAGGACACTTCTCTAAGAGCTCATACTGCTAAACCCAAGATAAATCCTTCTAAAGTACATCCACATTTCCAAGACAGAAGGGAATACTAATGCATTGTGCTATATGCATGTGAACGGCTTTATTTCTTTTCAGTATACCATGAAGTATACTTAAATATTTTCGATGCCTTTTCTTCCTCTCTGAATTATATCTCTATATAAAATCATTCAGACACCAGAAGCAAACACCTAGCTTAGTAACACGCACAAGAAAACTATCACAATAACTGGTGTGAACACAAAATTAAAAATTCCCATTAACTTAGACCTGATTATTATTTATTATTTTATGTTAAACCATAACAGTCATGACAGAGTGAAACATCCTTCACCAAAAAAAAACCAAACCACCGGCCAAAAAAACAACAAAATCAAACTAACAAAAAAAAAAAAACAAACCAAACCAAACCAAAAAAACCAAAACAAAACAAAAAAAAAAAAACAAAACCACAAAAAAAACTAAAAAACCCCCACAAGTCCTCGTTCCAAAACAATCCCAAGCAAAAGTCACCTTTTGAGTGCATCTTCTGGTGAACAATTTATGACCTGCAACTCTTAGAATTGCTTAGCATGGGCATGTGGCATGAAGTCCATAATAAAATTGTGTGATGCAGTAGCTTCATTGGCAGGTTTACACAGATGAAAATAAAGCACTATTGTCACTATACACTACATTCGCTAATTTCTGTAGTTCATAACTCATGTTGAAGCACATTTTCGCACAAGAAGAATAATTGTTGCTAGTTCTTTCAATTATGACAGATCTAGAAGGACCATTATGCTCGATACTAAACAAATAAATGCAGAGTTTGTGACTTAAAAGCACAAGAACAAACAAAAAGTGTTAGAAGGGGGATTACCCTAGACAGGTTATTGATGACTGTCAGAAGTTTCCTATTTACCTGATAAGCAGTTGTTCTTTAACTGTTTATCGAAGGAGGATGAAACAGAGCAGGGTTGTTTGTGGCACCACTCCAGCACCACTAATGCTATAGTTTCACAACTGATGAATCACATTCTCAACCAGCGTGTGTTCAAATAAGTCTTCTGTAGTTCATGAAGAAGAGAAAACAAAGAAAGGACCCCACTGAATTAGTGCTGTCATGTCAAGTTACAGGGTTTTTGCACAGGAAACAAGTATCAGAATGTGCATGCTCAGTGCAAAAGTGCCTTGATTCAAGGAATTTATGCCCAGCTCTGCTCTAATTACAGCCTATTGGGAACATGCCAAATTGGTGTGAAATACGGGCAAGAACAGAAGGAGGCTCTATACTTCCTTTATGTGTCCCATAGGAACATGTTGGTGCTCCACATAAACACAGTGAGGATGTGTTATCTCTGCCTAACATTGCTAATACTTTCAGGCCCTCAAGCCTGAAAGTACAACACATTTTGAAGAGAAGTAGAGGTCACATTAGAACCCCAGCAAGCCATACAAATATATAGATAGGTCACTTCCTTCGGGAAAAACCTATTCCATGCTTATTCATGGAAGAAGATAAAATTTATAACAGTACTGCTTCATTGGTGGATTTTATTTGTATTTTTTTAAATGACTGGAACTTTATGTTAATTGCTCCTCTTTTCATGGATACATAAAACTCAAAGAAAAATACTAAATAATTCTACCTCTGTTCACATTGTACATTGCTGAAATGTTTAAACTAGTTTTGAGGTGGAAGGAAAACAAACACAAACATGGGTTTTTCCATGACTATTGCCCAACAGCAGTCATGGAAGTGCATTAAGTTTGGAATTTTCAGCTTGAACTGGAAATTATCCTAAAATTGGAGTCTTACAATTCAGCTTAACTCTGATAAAGACAGTTAATTTGATGAATTGAGAGATCTTAAATTATACTGAAAAAAAAGTACAGTAAGGAAATAAAATCATGTGTAACAGTGTGATGTGCTTAATACACAAAAAAACTTTTTTTTTTTTTATTTATTTTGTATTAGTCAATTCTATTGCACTTAACCTGCTGTGTGATCATTAGGTACTCTACTTTTTTGGTCAATCACCAAATTTAGTAATTTGCAACAGCCTTACTAAAGCATAAATCTATTACAATTATATTTTATCTCTTAACTGAATAAACAATGACTTATTTAGAGGCAGTCACATTCAGCTGCATCACTATATACTGAAGCATGTGCAATAAGAAGGTGTATGCAGAGCTATAAAGTTTTAATAATTTTAATAGTATTTTTTTTAAGTAATACCTTCCTAATCCCTCTTAGTTCAATATTTATAATAGGATTTTTAAAAGTACATGAAACATTGATATTCACACTGTAAATGCATTTTGACCACAGGACCTAGTATAACACAGAAGGAAAGCAGACTGACAACAGCAAATGTTTTTGAGGCATAAAACCATCAGGTTTCAGGTTAAACATAAAAACGGAGTTCAATACCAAGTTTCAGAAAAAAGATATCTACAGCTTTAAGGGAAAGGGAAATGAGATTATTCCTTGGGATGAACCATTCCCAATTATAGCTTGACAAAAAAACAGAATAATCATAGTATAAGGCTAGAGTCAATTGAAATAGCCAAGTGCTAAAACTCCTTAAAACAGTCTTTAAAAGAGAAGCCTTCATTGACGGAGGTTGAAGTGCACAGCACAATCAGGTGCTCTAACAGGCTTGTTTGTTTTTTTTTCAATAATGTTGAAAAAGCTTATAAACCACCAGCATCAACCCACCAGTGGTTTGGTCTGCGCAAGAGAGCTAATTAAATTTAAAGGGTCATAGCCTCCTGAAGGCACAATATATGATCCCCAAGGCAGGAACCTGAATGAAGGGGATGAGAACATTTACATAGTAAAACAGTGGAAAATGGTAAGGTGTTTGCTCTTATTTATTTTGGCCATCATAGCCAGTTTATTAGAAACAATTTTGAACCTGTTCTCATCATCAAACACATAGAAAAGGATGAGCATTGGAAGTCTGAGGATTCACTTAATATGGAATATTAAGTGTTGATTTAGTTTCTAAATTTAGATTTTAGTTAATAATATTAGGTTTCTCTCCATACGTGTGGTGAGAAACACAGAACATAAAATTTCATTTAATCCAACAGGCCAGATCACAAGACCCTTCCTCATTCCAAGGAGCAGCAAATTCCACTCATTTCAATGTGAAATACGACTACGGAATTCATGGGAAAGAGAAAATAAACTAGAAAGGAAGCAAGCTGACTGTAAATTGGTGGCCAGTAGCCTTGTTTTGTCTACAAGCACCCACTTACAGTAGCATTATAACTAAAAATAACATAATAAATTGTAAAATCATTTCTTTCATTGGTTTTCTCTTATCTGCTTTATTACCCTTCATACCTATGACAGATTTCAGTATTTTATATCTTTTCCTGCAGTTCTGTCATATACCTGGGAAGAGGAATAACCTTGTCTTCTTTGGTCATCTTCCAAACACTGTGAAGAGGGAAACTATTACCTTTCATCTACCTTTGAAGCTTCTAAGAAGGCACCAGAAAAGGTGAATGTTTATCCAATCCTTACTCCTATCCTAAATGCTTCCTCACTCATGGACCACCAATGTATTTTTCAGTTAATAAAAGGTTTCCATTTGTATGGCAAGGACATTATTGCTAATTATGACATCAAATCATATTTTCTTTGATAATCTTACTGGCATTTTGCGTCCCCCAGGAGAAATAGGTAGAGTAAATAATAACAGTAAAATTCATCACTGAGCAGAAGAATGAGGAAGCAGTAACCATTGTGTTGCATTCTGGATTGTCTTTAATCAGAATAACGGTTTCTACACTCTAAAATGACAGAAACTTACTCCATCAATATGGTGGTATTATGTTTAGTTCCAAGTCACTCTTGTGGGCTAACAGAAATACAGACTGGCAAATTCCAGCCTTTTTAAAATAATTAAAAAAACAACTAAACCCAACAAGCAGGTCCTGCTTGTTGAGAGAACATGATCTTAAGGTCCTTTCCAACCCTAACTATTCTATGATTCTATGAAAAAAATTACACCTCTCAACATCTCTTCTGCAATCTTTCCAAGCCCGTTCCATGTGCTTCTCATCTCTGCGTGTATCGTTCTACTATCACATGACGTAGTGGTCCCAACCAAAAATGAGGATCCTAAAAATGACAGACAACAGTCAAGCTAAAGAAAATATCAGATATTTGATTAAAGAGTTGAAGTGCAAGACCAGGTGCAACTAGATGCAGGAGGAATGAAATAACGAGACAACACAGAAACAGTCTCAAGTATGAGCTGCCTTAAAAGTACCTGGAACTTTGTTGAAGTACAAGTAGTGAAGGAAACAACTATATCTTGTTTTGGTGGCTTACACAGAATTATACCAACCCTGAAGTAAAATAAATGACAAAACAAACCAAAAGCAACCTCCTCCCTGCTCCTAAGAAACCCATTCATGAACTGCTTAATAGTAGGATTTCCTCTCTGTCCTTCAGAAACTCAAGAGATTACAGGCATTTACAATGACCTGGCACATCATATATATAGCTGCTCCTTAGGAATATTTTAAACTGCAGTGAAAGGGGAAGTTGTGTGCCTTTATAAATCTTACATTCATAAGTCTAAATAAATTTCCACATCCTTATGGCGTGATGCGCAAAGCTGTTGTATAGAAAGACACAAAGTATTGCTTATAAAACTTGCACTGTTTCTAAATGTTGTACTTTTCTTACACATCAGTTGTTTTACTGAGTGCTCTACACTAAAATACCTAATTCCATTTTAATTTGTTCCCTTGCAATACAAAGTATTAACTACATCAGTGTGTAGATTAGAGACAAAACCTACTGTCGTGGTTTAAACCCAGTCAGGTAACTTGTTCACTCACTCCCAGTGAGTGGTGCTGAGCTGACAACAATCGAGGTCCGTGTCCGTCTCCCCCCCCCCCTTCCCCCCACCGGAGCTCTCCCCTTCCCCGCTCCCGGAGGAACGGGGAGGAGGATCGAGAGAGTGCAACTCCTACGGGTTGAGACAAGAACAGTCCAGCAACAAATCACCACCGCTACTATCAGCTAAAACAATGATAAGGGAAAATAACAAGGGAAGAGAATACGATACCACCGGCCAAGAAAACGAGTTCCACCCGGAAGCCCGTGTCCTTCTGGGTAACTCCCAGTTACCCCCCACCCCGGGCATGACGTGCTGTGGTATGGAATACCTCCCTGGCTAGCCCGGGTCAGGCGCCCCGTCTCTGCTTCCTCACAGCTTCCCCTCCTCCCTGGCAGAGCATGAGCCTCACAAAGTCCTTGGTCAGGGTAAACATCACTTAGCAACAACCGAAAACATCGGCTTCACCAACACTGTTCTCAAGCTAGAAGTCAAAACACAGCACTGCACCAGTTAACACAAAGGAAAAACATGACTGCTACTGCTGAACCCAGGACACCTACCATGTTTCATTTGATTTTGGCTTTAAGCTCTGAAGTAGAAACTGCTGTCAAAAAGCAAACCATAAATCATATCTACAAATGGTACTGTCAGTGCCAAACCTGTCAATTTTTAGGTAAGCTTTTAGATTACAGTTTAACAGCCATTGTAGGGAAATAACTTCTGTGCAAAAGTTATCTGAAGTTAAATACTCAGCCTTGCTGAGTATTTGTTATGAGTAAATTCAGTTTTGTAGAAGACACAAGAATTGGTCTCATTCGGGAGTTCATATGATGTTATAGAGGAAAAGCTGTCATAGAAACAGCCATCTGCAACCCTCAACATGACATTAGTTGTGACCCTCTTTTAAGTTCATGCTTATATGAACAAGTTTTTGTCTTTTTATTAAAAGCATGCCATTGTGATTTCCATGCTGGCAATGATGCAAACTATCATAACCCACTCCAAACTGTTCCAACAGTCAGGAGTAATCATAGAATCATGGAATAATTTGAGTTGGAAGGGACCGTAAAGCTGATCCAGTTCCAGGGACACCTTCCACTAGATCAGGTTGCCCCAAGGCCCATCCAACCTGTCCCACTTTTGTCTTTGCCTAATGTTAAGCTCCAGTTATTCAAGGTCCTTAAACACCTACCTCAGCATGACAGAAACACCATCATCTAAACTGACATAATTTTGCAACGTAGTTTTTTCTAGACCCTGAAAGCCATGATTAAGATCCTTCTCATAATTTCATTTAAATCATTTGCTAATCCCTCCACTGTTATCACATTATTCTCCCTAACTTGCTAACATTTACATTTTTTCTTCAAAACCGTATGTCCAAATTTGACATAGCACTGCATCAAGGAGCCAAATCATATCTTGACTTAAGAATCACACAGTCCCTTTTGCCACAGCTTTGTAAATTTGCTTATTTTCACACCCTTAATGTTTTAATGTATTTTTTGGTTTTGGTGTTTTCTTTTTTCTTTCAGTGGGGTTTTTTTGTTTGTTTGTTTGGTTTTTGTTTTTTTTTTTACAATCATTTCTTCTTTAGAAAACAGTCTGTATGTTTTTTAATTTCCAAAGTAGCTTTACACTAGACCAGTGGTTCCCTATCAGGTGAGGCAGGCAGCACTGGGAAGTCACAAACTGGTAAGAAGTCAGGCACAGACCACTTACAGTAATGTGGCTAAGCCTAAACTGATTCCTACAAGGCCAAGCAGAGCAGTGCCACCTGCCCAGAATGGATGCAGCATGGAGCAGAATGAAAATGTCAAAGTAGCTCTTGGCTTTGCAAGATAGGTCTACCTAGAGAAGATGATAGCAATCCTTGGAAGCATCAAGCTTTATATGGCAGGAGGAGCTAGACAAAGCAAAGCTTGAGACTTTCTTGTTTTTCTCAAGTCAAAGCTGTCAAAGGACTGGAAATCATGGCATTGCACTGTCTTACAATTTGTTATAGCTGGTGTATCCCAAAATGCAAATTGGTTTGTATAAATTATCTCAAATTTCACACTTTACAGATACAAGGACTGTTAACTTTCTATTTATATTTTAAGATAGACATATTACCTCATTTGAGAATATATTGGCCATGTCTTATGTTAATTTTCATGTTCTAGTTTCTCGGATAAAATGTGGTGCAGCATGGTATCTTATGGAAATCAGTCAATTACTTCACTAATTTTACCTTCACCGGCCAGCTGGTAATCTCATCACTGAAGACATGAGTACCTAGTTTTGAACCTCTACTTTCTGCACCTTTACAAAGATTGTAATTAACCATTTTTACTCTTTTTCTTTGTATTTTTCTTTAATGGAGTCTTGTTCCAATACTTGCATCAAATCAACACCAACTAATACACTCATAACTGAATGTGTAATTTTTATTTTTATTTTTTGCATTTTTTTTCTAAATATTAGCAGTTTTTATTAAGTCCCTTGGAATGTCCTCAGTGTCCCAAAAATTCTTGAAGACAAACAATTATTGGTGGTTAAGAAAAATCCTCAGCCATCTTTTTAATCTCTGCAGTTTAACATATCCTAACTGGCTGAATTCAAAGTGTCTAGATTTTACAGGTTTCTGGCCATCTCCTGCAGTTCCTACTTTGCATTTATGACCACCAGCATTAGCTTCCTGCTTTTTCAATTTTGGACATGCACATATACAAATGCACACTTTTCATGTGTGTATGTATGCATATATGCACTTGCTTTCACTTTCCCTCACAGTAGTTCCTTAATTATGATCTTCTCTCTTGATTGTGGCTTTCACCAATAACTACTAGAACATTCTCAAAGATCTTCTGACTCTCATTGACACGTGCAACCCACAATGACATCCTAAATCCAATAGGAAAAGAATTGTAATGTTGGAGTAAGAGACTGGAAAATTAAGATAAACAGAAAAAAAAAACAAACATTATCTGCATTATGTTTTAAGCTTCACAAACCCTAATGCTTGATGTAGCCATGAGCATTATCCACTCAGGCGACTCACCCCTGAGCTACTATCTTCTTCATCAAGACACAGTTTGCCTAAGACCTCCTTATGCATGGGAAAATTCTACTGAAGATACTCAGCTCCCATCTGTGCTTATTGTTCATGCAAAGACAAAGCTGTGTACACACGAAGAGTGTACACAGCTGACCCAATCAACTGATCCAAGTGATACTCATTGTGCAGGTTCAAGAATGCCTTTACCTTGAAACACTGGAGTGTGTTACCCAAAGGATTAAGTTTATAGTCTTCACATTACTTGCAAATTTTGCAGCTGAAAGAACTCTCTACTCATGATCAAAATCTTCAAAGGGAATTCTGTATCCCTCAAAGGGAACAGAAAGCACATTTTTGTTTACAACTCAAATAAAAATACAGCTGCTATTTTTTCTTCTATAATATTCATCAGTCCAGATTGCCTGGGAAGAGCAGTGGGCATTTGTTTTTATTTTAAAATGAAAACATGTCTTACCTCAAAACTCTCACTGACCTAGCTAAGTCCCACTGAATGTAGCAAAGGAATGAACACTATCCGCTTTTCCCTGCCTTTTCACTAAATGTCAAGAATTTCTCCCCAGACTATCTGAACTGACCAAACACACTTGAAAACAAAGATTTCTGAACAAAAAAGCATAATACAATATAAAATTATTTCTTTCCATGACTGACACTTTCCCTGTTTTCTGACAATGACTACTTTATATCTGAATACTGAATACTATTATAGCAGAAAGCTGAATGACACTGGTATCAGGGTGTTGAACACTTCTGGTCCCCAGTATGCACAGGAAAATGCTGTGACAAGTTGTCTTGATAACCTTTACCTACAGTGAAAATAAAAGGCTCCAGTGAGAGAACCTATAGCAAACTTTGTAGACTTAAAGGGAAATTAATATATATGCATATATATATACAACTCTACAGTAATGCAATTTTAAAACTTTGATAGCATTTGTCCTGCATGGTCATACTAGTTTGACAAAATTACAACTTACAGTTAAATATCTGGTACTGTATAATGGGCAACTGCTGTACCCCATACACTTTACAAGTCTCCAGTCACGGAAAAATCAGTCAAATTAAGTTTCATAAGCATCTTCATGAGGGCAAAAATTCACTGACAAAATTAATTTTGCTTTAAATACATTTTTATTCCATTTCGGCACACAGCTATTTTTATAGCTGTTAAACCTCCTATCTTTCCCCTTTTTAAGCACCATTGAAACTGTCAGGAAGTACATTTTAGCAATCACTGCACACACATCATGATTCCTAGAATTCAAAATGTAATTCTTGATGGTTCAGATACTGTTAAGACTGTCATTAGTTCTGCAAAGTATGTAATTTGTCATTTTGGAAGAAATGACAGTGCCTTCACTTGTACAACATGCTTTTAGTCTTCCTCTCTCAAATTTGAAAATGCCAGCACATTATACTCTATGCTAGAAGAGATATTTTTAGGACTTGCAGGTCAGCTTGTCACAGAGCAATTTGTCAATTTGTCAGGTAGTATTTTGTCTTCATTAGGGCTTATTCGCACAAAGTGATTGGGTTGTCTGTGATATTCCTGAAAGACAGTACATTCTGTCCTACCTGGTGGTAATGAGGGCTGTGTTAAATTTTCACTTTCCTCGTCAGTGCTGCCATCATATTCATTTTCTCCCCCTGTAACCATCTGAGTAGTAGCTGTAGTACCCCTAGGAAAAAAAACAAAACACAACCAAGCACATCTTGTCTATTATTCTTGAGAAGAATTTATAATTATTAGGCAATGTAAGCTGATATACGTCAACATAGAGTCCCCAAACTGAATAGCTTATAACACTCATATACAATGACAGACAATAAAAGTTGTTAAAAAGTTAAAAAGCAAGATAAAAACAGCAAACAAATTAAGGCATGTAGTAGCATTAGAATAATTCCTCTTCTCTGGATATTTTTGAAATAAAAAGTACATAAAATTCTCTAAATTTAGGTTTGGGATTTTTTTCACCAAAGGACGAAAGGAGTCCAAATATTCAGGGAGAATAATGCCACCTACAGAAATGGCAGGGACATGCTCTGATTGTAAAATCACTTGCATCCTACCAGAAACAAGGAGAGATTAATTGAATATTTAGCTTGTGGCTACAGCATCCAAATTAATATATTGCTATTTGCAGTGATAAAGAATCCTCTGCTTTCATGACCAACTACTGTTTTGGATAACTAAGCACTTAGCCAGAAAGAGCAGTCAGTCACTGCTAGAGTCAAAGGAATGGAAACTAAGCTAAAGTAATTTATGCATTAGGTATGATACCAAGTAACTTGGGAACATTAAGAAATACCTTGTATATTTGGCAGCTGCTGCAGATTCTTTAGCTTCATTCAACAACTTCTGTAAGTTTCTTATCTTTTCCTTCTTTTCATTCAGCACCAAAATAAAACGGTTATAAAGATCTGCCTCTAGTTCTTCTTTAGCCACCACACATTTTTCTAGCCTACAATATAAAATTAATTGTTACATTATTTCTTTTTAAAATTCTGTGTTTTCTAGAAGAAAATTCTGTAATGAGACCAGCATTCCTATTACAGGAAACCCCATACCAATCCATGCAGGACTTGTCCAACATCTTGCGTCTGAGTTTCAATGCTGAATTCACCAAAGTGGCTACACTTTAGCAGGACACACACAAGGACACACAGGACAGGGGGGAATGGCTTTAACCTGACAGAGGGGAGACTGAGATGAGCTCTTAGGCAGAAGTTCTTCCCTGTGAGGGTGGTGAGGCCCTGGCACAGGTTGCCCAGAGAAGCTGTGGCTGCCCCATCCCTGGCAGTGCTCAAGGCCAGGTTGGACGGGGCTTGGAGCAACCTGGTCTAGTGGAAGGCGTCCCTGCCTACTGCAGGGGGTGGGAACTGGATGAGCTTTAAGATCTCTTCTAACCCAAATCAGTCTGTGATTCTATGACAGATTTGGAACTCTTTCTTTGCCAGGACTCCCCAGGCAGACTTGGGTGCTACAGATCTTTGCCTGGCTGCTTTCCACCTGTGTGTTGTTCTGGTGAGCTGGCAAGGCACAGGAATCAGCTCCTGGCAAAGCTCAGCAGACACTGCAGCAACACTTGATGGAAACTGTAATCTTTACTTGCATTCAGACAAATTCAGTGCTAATAACAGTGCTGCAAACTTCATTTTGAACTGCACAGATACGGGGCTGAGATCTTGGTATACATGCAGCCCCCACTGAACCAATCACAATTACCTGCAAGAGGACTCAACACTTACAATATATAGAAAAATGACTAAAAAGCCCTTAGTACCTTCAGAGTATAATATTCTTCAGGTTTTAAAGGGTTAACATGCAGGTGCATGTCCATCAGTATCAATAAAAAAAATATAATGGAAATACAAAATAAAAAATATGGATGTATGCAGTCTCATAAGTAAAGGAACACTGGATTATAAACAAACATAAGCACAATAAAAGAAGTGACTGGTTGCAACTGAGATCCTATATTTACATCTTGTATTTCATAACTTTTTTAGTCCTTGGGTTGAACCACAAACATTTTAACACCTGTGTTCATAACAAGCAAAGAAACATCTTGAAGAATATCAATATATTGATCATGGTAACTACAGCATTACAGCAAACAGTCGTAACAGGAAAAACATTCTTTTCACCAGTCTGTGAAAAACACTTCAGAATGTTCCCTTTGTTATTAAATCTAAACACAAAACAGATTTTAAAAATATTAATTTATAAGGTTAGAAATTTCAACAGACTTCCTATATTAATTAATATTAATTAAAAGAAAATATTGTTTTGTTCATAGATCAAAACCATGATGTAAGAAGAAAGACAATAGAAAATAATTGCACAAAGTATTAAGTCTACTGTGTAATGCTTTAGGGATACACTTGATAAATAATTCATCTAATTTAAATGCAAATAGCAGAACATCATTACCATATAGATCAGTTCAATAATTTATAAATGAAAGATAATATGTACTAATCAAATACTAGGAGACATTCCACCTACAACAGTTAACTGTTTAGTGGGGAATAAGTAGACAGTCCTCAAAGAATTGTAAACCCTAATACAGTTTCTAGAAGTGCCCAAATATGCTTGAAACTAAGTATGTTTATATATATATCAAAATGGTAAACAAGGATTTTGTGTAAAATGGGGAATGATATCTGTCTGTAGCAAAATCCTGTCTGTACCAAATCCTGTAGAATTACCTGAATCTCACTACCACAAAGCAAAAATGGCTGGGTTTCATTCCAATACCTCATTAGTTACAAATACAAACTCAAATGCAATTTGCCACATGCTTGTGCCTGTACGTGATTTGTCTCACTAAAGAACCACCTCCCCAGGCCAAATGAAGAAGCTGCTCATCTCAAAGACAAATTTCAAGTACAACAAAAATAAACAGAAGTTAATGGTTAGAGTGGTGCAAGTCTTATTTGCACATGCCTTCCAACTTCTATACTCTTAGATCTGTTACCTCAGTGCAATGCTTTCAACATGCTAGATGTGCCCAAATTTATAGCTATCAGAAAGCTTGCACTACTTACTGAAAGCAGCTAGTAACAGTAATGGTTATGGCTTTTGAGAAAATAAGGTAATTTAGAAAATAAGGTAACTACCAGGTTTCTAAGTCCTGCCTAAACGTAGAGCAATCACATTTGCTTCACAAAGGATAACTTGAACTGTGTAACTTGAGGCATTTATACATTTTCCACATCCAATACTGGAAAGAAAAAATTCAACATCTCTGCTATTTATCCTTGTCCTCAGTCCTCTAAAACAATTACTGGTCTTATGGCAAAGTTCTATTATACTTTGGATTCACCCTTCCCCCAGCACTGGCAATGGCACTGAATTTTGATGAGCTAATGCTGAAGAGTCAATTTCAAGCACCATAACTACGTAGCCTGGATTTTTATAAGCTGTTTGTGGTTTAAATATTCTGTCACTAAGTTGACCACAACATAAATTAGTAGCTGTTTTGATTTTGGCTTGTCTATGCTAATTTTAGATATTTGATACAAAATACATACCACACCCAAATCAGAAATTTAATTTGTGTCTTATTGGCCAAGGACTTATTTTGCTACAGATTATTATTACTTAATTACCTATACTAAATAAAAACAATACCTATTCTGCTCTGGTATTTTAACTCATCCATCCCAGAGGTGTGCACACACACACTTGTCCCAGGCAACCATGGGCAGCATTTTCAGAATAATCATTCTGAAAATTTCCATAACCTCTTTACCTATCTATCATCCAGTTCCAACCCCCTGCCACAGGCAGGAAAACCTTCTGCTGGACCAGGCTGCTCCAAGCCCCGTTCAGCATGGCCTTGAACACTCCTAGGGATGGTGCATCTTGCCAGATAGTGCCTTGGTAATTTTTATCTTATGTCTTTTGATCAAGTGCTGAACAGCCTCGCTAGTCAATAACTCTCATGCTGATGTCAGCTATGTATGGGTCATTCAATGGAGGCAGGGAAAAGTTTAGCCAGGTAAAATCCTATACTTAAGTCATCACAATAAGCAAGATGATAAAAAATAAGGGAGTTACAAGAGATTTATCTTCACAGGGATTTTTGGCGTGCTCTTGCCTTTCATCTTCACAGAAACTAGAATTGCAGAGGGAAGCAGTAGAACCCATTTCTGTGTCTGGCACAGGGTTGCCAGCAGCAAACTATTTGAATCCGAGCAGATTATCTCAGGTACATTTGAGGCAAACGCCAGCAGCATATCAGGGCTGGTATTCATCCTACAGACTTCGCACTAGGCAGATTTAGCCTCCTGAATGGGGCTTGGCATTTTACACACAGAATGGAAAGCAGGACAGGTTTGCACCTCAAAAGACCCCAGAGAGCTACAGGAAAAATCTCACAAAACCTCCATGATGGTCAACAAAATTAAGAGTAGGGAAACTGAAATGTGATGATTCAGAGCAGCATTGTGGAGAAGGACTTGGGGATGCTGGTCAATGAGAAAATGAACATGAGCCGGCTTCAGTGTGCGCTCACAGCCCCGAAAGCCAACCGTATCCTGGGCTGCATCAAAAGGAGCATGACCAGCAGGTCGAGGGAGGTGATCCTGCCCCTCTACTCTGCTCTTGTGAGACCTCACTTGGAGTATTGTGTGCAGTTCTGGTGTCCTCAACATAAAAAGGACATGGAACTGTTGGAACAAGTCCAGAGGAGGGCCACGAGGATGATCAGGGCACTGGAGCACCTCCCGTATGAAGAGAGGCTGAGAAAGTTGGGGCTGTTCAGCCTGGAGAAGAGAAGGCTGCGTGGAGACCTCATAGCAGCCTTCCAGGGTCTGAAGGGGGCCTATAGGGATGCTGGAGAGAGACTCTTCATTAGGGACTGTAGTGATAGGACAAAGGATAATGGGTTCAAACTTGAACAAGGAAGGTTTAGATTGGATATAAGGAGGAAATTCTTTCCTGTTAGGGTGGTGAGGCACTGGAATGGGTTGCCCATGGAAGCTGTGAATGCTCCATCCCTGGCGGTGTTCAAGGCTGGGTTGGACAGAGCCTTGGGTGACATGGTTTAGTGTGAGGTGTCCCTGCCCAAGGCAGGGGGGTTGGAACTAGATGATCTTAAGGTCCTTTCCAACCCTAAGTATTCTATGATTTATGATTGAATTATTCCATCCAGTGTCCTATGCACAACCTGAACTAAATCAGACCTTGGAAGTCTGCACTTAATTCTAATAAGGTCCTGAAGAAAGAGATTTTAAGCAAAGTAAACTGTAGCGGCTGAAACTCTGGAGCTGATGTGCTTACCCTCTGGGTGAAGAGGGGACACAATTCTTCACATCACATACTATATATCTGATGTCTTATCATCCAACACCATGAGTGATACTAAACATGAAGCCTGAAATCATGCCTACTGAACAAAGACAGGCAAAGCTTTTGTTCAGCTCCGAGAAACTCACAACACCTGGTCCAGCGTTTGGAGCCAAAAGAGCAAAGACAGCAGGCAAAAAGAATTTTTAAAAACAAAATTAAAAAAAAATAACTAAACAAAAAAAACAACAAAGCAACAACAACAACAAAAAAAGCCCCATGAAACCAAAAAAGCTAACAATATCTGGATAAAAAGTATTTCTATTCCTCATTTAGCAAACATGGACAAAGCTTGGTGAACTTACAACTTTCAGCATTTATTTTGAAAAATCATGTTTTAGCTATTCAAAGCAAAGATGCTAAAGAAAACCACCACCTTTAGCAGACTGAATACACTGCTTCTGAGAGCAAAGGCTGTCAGGCAACTCTGATTGATTTTTATTTTTTTTTTATGTCTTTGAAAATGCCACACCACCATGGAAACTGATACAAGCACTAATGCCTATTACGCATTAGCCTGTAAAGCAGTATAGCATGCTGGTTATACAATACGCTATTGTTCAGTAAACTGTTAAGCAGTAAAACACCATTTAGGAAAGCCTTATGCTTGTCAGGGGAAACTCATTTTAATAACAGGGATACAAAACTAACTCCTCCCAAAAGCTAGCTCTCTTTATCAAGGTAAATTAATGCCAATTAGCTACATTCTTTCACCAATGTTCCTAAATGTAATTTTTCATATAAAGCTATTGAAAACTGAGATAAATCTCTGACTTGCATATGCTAAGTGTTTTATGCTAACTGAAATAAGCAAAAATTACTTCACTACAGAGTGCAGTGGCAGACAATTCAGATCATAAATGAAAGGACAATTACAAAAGTCTCTCACAAAATAATGGTACTTTTTCCTATAACAACACACTGGCTTTACAATTCTGGCTACTTTGACAAGGCAAACAGACTAAAGCAATGGCAACTTATTTCCCACTCAAAAATGTAAATATTTTAAACTGCTAGTCCCAAGTATTGCAAGAAATAATGGAAAACAGAAGGCTTTATGAAGAAAGTGGAGAGGATTCTACAGAAAAGAGGTAATTACCTTTTTTTCTATTTTATAAGGGTAAAACCAGCTTCAGTTGCAAATTGTAATACCAGTTGTATCTTTGATATAGGAAGGAGATAGACAACTATATGGACAGTAGATAGATGGGCTCAAAAGTCTTGTCAAAGAAGAAAAACTTGCGTGCTCCTTTCTATGTATGACTTCAGAAGTGCCCATCAGCAAAGTCCACACTGACAATGTAAGTATTTGTGGGTTTCTCAAGGATCCCTTGTGACTGCACTTTTAAACTTACCGCTTCTCTGCATCACTCCAGCAGCTGAGAAGCCTTTCATTCTCCTTTTGCAGATGCTCATTTTTTGCCTGCAGTCTTCCCAGGCAGTCCAGACAGCAGCCAATGAGCTCCTTAACCACCTCTGCTGGACTCAAAACTTTCTGTAGCTTCAGAGATCCAAGTCTGAACTAGGACACAAGGGAATAATGAGTTACTTCACCTGTACTAGAAAGAACACAAAACCTTACTCCAATAAACTTGAACACACACCCAACAAGCAAAAGAAATACCTTTACAGACCTCCAGTTCAAAGCAATATAATAAAACTGACACAAGAAGAACTGTCAAATACATGAAATAATCTAGACACCAATTATTTATATAACTAATACATCTTAATGGTCAACTGTGATTCAATAGGCACAGGGCGTAAGCACTGATATACTTTCTAACGTGCAGGAAAAGAGATGTCATGCAGCGAGTTTAACATGATACAGCAATAACCTGCTCTTATCAGTAGCATAAAGGTGCAATCACAGGTTTTATATAAAAGGCATTTTGGATGTAATGCAGAACGGCAGGAACTGAAAACCTAACAGCATTGATAACATGTTCTTGTCATCTACCCTATTCTGGTACCCACAGCAGCAACACAACAACATAAACATTACTGACAAAACAAATGAACATTAACTATCTTTTATTTAATGCAGAACTTCAAATGCCTCTCTATAATGCTTCTATGTGCCAGAAAGATGAAAACTAGTCCACAGATTTTCCCCTACAGGGATCAGCAAGTTCTTAATAATAAAAAGAGTCCTTCAATTAAATAAGTTGCCTCAATGATTCAACGAGATTAAAGGACAGGATCTATAATGAACAGCTGTATCTCTTTCTCAAATGGGGATGTTTTATAGGATATTCAAGAGGTCTGAACAATTTGTTCTACCACGTCTAGCAGAAACAAGAGAAAATGAATGTTTCTATTGTGTTAGAGGAAAAATAGCTCAGCCACACATACAAAACAGTATCAACTAAAGCATAATCGTGCAAAGTTAGATCAAGATAAAAAATCGTCAACATAACAGCTTGAGGCAAGTGAAGGAAGACATTAAGGCTGCTTCAAAAGGGTTGTATGTGTTATCTTAAGAGAAGCAAAGCAGAATCATAAAATCCCAGACTGGTTTGGGTTAGAAGGGACCTTAAAGCTCATCCAGTTCCAACCCTCTGCCACAGGCAGGGACACCTTCCACTAGACCAGGTTGCTCCAAGCCCCAACCAGCCTGAGCACTGCCAGGGATGGGGCAGCCACAGCTTCTCTGGGCAACCTCTACCAGGGCCTCACCACCGTCACAGGGAAGAACTTCTGGCCTGAGAGCTCATCTCAGTCTCCCCTCTGTCAGGTTAAAGCCATTCCTCCTTGTCCTGTCCCTGCAGCCCCTTGTCAAAAGCCCTCTCCAGGTTTCTTGTAGCCCCTTCAGGCAGTGGGAGCTGCTCTAAGGTCTCCCCTTTAAGGATCCTTCTCCAGGCTGAACCAGCCCAGCTCTCTCAGCCTGTCTCCAGAGCAGAGCTGCTCCAGCCCTCGCAGCATCTCCGTGGCCTCCTCTGGACTCGCTCCAACAGCTCCACATCCCCCTTGTTTTGTTGTCCCGGAGCTGGATGGCAGGGCCTGACTTTGGTGCTCTCTAGTGGGTAGATGATGTGGAATTTGAACTATCTTCAGGTACATTTCCACAGCAATAGAGCTTACAGAAGCCATCAGAGGCCCTTAGCAACATGATTTAGTGGTGGACTTGTCGTGCTGAGGTAAAGGCTGGACTTGATGATTTTAAAGGTCATTTCCAGCCTAGTTGATTCTGTGATTCTATGATGCCTCTTCATACCTAGAAGCACCACCATTTGTCTGGTTTGACAAAAAAATATCTGAGGTACCAGATCTAGAGAAAAGCAGAGTGAGTTTGCTGACACCATCCAGACTTTGACAAACTTACAGCAGAAGCATATCTTTCAGGAAGGAGGCATCAAACTGCCTTGGCTTTGATTGGAAATTCCTGCCAAAACATCAAGCTGCTGAGGGGTATATGGAAGATGAAGGTGTCCTCTCTCATATCTCGTATTATGAAAAGGATTGACATAACTGTTGTGGCACTTCCCTAAGAACAGAACTATTACTCATCTTCTCAACTTAAATACACATTAATAACACCTAAAAAAAAAATACATATTTATATATAGTAGTAAATGCTAGGGAAGAGTTTAGTCTGTATCGTGGTACCTCGCCTATTAACATCACAAATGCCACTGCATTCCATTTTCTCCTCAATTTAGTTAAATTTACTTGTGGCAGCATGGAATATAACCAAATTAAAGAAATTCATGAAAACAAAGTGTAGCATTTGTTAACACTTCATAAAAAGTGATGTTTACTAGCACTATACATAGGGTTTGCTGAAAAAGGCCTCATAAAAATTGCTCAGAATATTTTAAAGGCACTGTTTGAAACAAATAACAGCCCTTCAGCTCAAAGGGTTCAGCCCTTCTGCAGCAACATATATCATCATCAGCACCTTCAGCAATGTTAATTAATCAGAAAATGAGGCAAACTCAAAGGTTTAATCTTAAAATTAGCCATTGATCCTTCTTCCAAATTCACATGTACTGTCTCTAACATGTTGACTTTCTTTAGCTTACACACATCTGATGTCTGTAGATGAAAAGATTCATTTAATTTATTTTTGGAAATTAGATTACATTATCAGTAACCCACAGAGTGACATGTATTCCCTGGATATCACACTTGCTGTTTGACAGCATTAACAAAGATGGACATTTGTGTAAAGGAAACTGTTTTTCATCACTTGCAAGCCACCACCACACTATATGGATAAAGAATTCATGCCACACTTGAATAGTAGCCACAGAGATAGAGAAGCACAGTAGCACAGATAAACAGCAACACAATCTTCAACTTACACTGTGGAAGAAATAGCAAGAAGAGTACACCTTTTTGTCTTATGCTTTTAATATTATCGACTTATATAAGGTATGGGCAAATACGTTTAACCAGGACAAACAAGAATTGTCCAAATTACAGTTTACTCTGCATAAAAGAATAAAATATGAGCAATTCTAAACCACGTTAAAGTGAGTAACAATAGATTTCAGTTGAAAGCCTGGATCCACACACAATCAAAACCATGCCAACTACACAGCAGACATTTCAGAAGCAATTATTATGATAAACAAACGCCAGTTAAGCCTTTTATTTAAACACATTACATCAATCAATACTGCCAGCGCAACATGGAGTTTTGAAACTGCAAAAAATACATCCTCATCTGCACAGACCTCTGCTGTAAAAGGATTTCTGAAAATCCGTAAGAAAAAACATGTCTTCCTTTTTAATAAAAGCTGATGCACCGAAAGAGATGAAGCCATGCTTTGTGCATTCTACCTTTATTTATGAATTCTCGTTAACACACAGGGGGAGAGGTCACAATGCAGAGAGCAGAGCAAGAAACACATGCCAGCTTGATGAACTGCTGCCAGTATGTGAGCAAGCAGAGAGGAGCACTGGACAGATTTGCCATGCTGTCACAGGGACACAATGAATTTGGCTGGCTATCTTTTTAGGTGTTCATTTCCAAGTCTGACACAGTAACAGTAGCTAATTCAGTCTCTATACAAAGCAATTGACTGTTAATTCACTTCCTTACATTAAACTGCAATGTGTTCACTTCTGCATCTTATACACCGTGATCTGCAGACCACTTTCAGGAGGCCCACAAAAGTTAAGCAAAGCAAGCCCATGGCCAGGAGGCTTAAATTTATTAGGCAGATGTTTACATATAAACTAAAAAAAAAACCAAAACCAAATTAAAAAAAAAAGAAAAAACCCAACAACAACAAAAAATAAAACCCAACAAAACACCAAAAAATGAAAAGAAACTCTACAGCTTCTGCAAAATCAGTATTCTGTACTTTTTCCCCACCCCGTCACCTAATCTAATTTAGGACACTTGTAGGAGAGAATTATCTGGGCTACATTACAGCTATCTCAAGCACCTCAGTGCAGAAAAACATGGGACATTTAGATACAGCCCTAATTTAAGCCAAAAAACTAACGTGACACTGGATATGCAAAAACTGGTTCGCCTCTCACACAAGATGTTATGCAAAGTGTACCAAAAACCCTTCTTAGGCTGTTTCTTCAACACGAAGTTATTCATTACAACAAGCTTTTCCTCCGCCTGTTTAACAAACAGAAGTGTTAGAACTAACAATAGTAACATTGTTATCTGAGCAAATTACAACTGATTAGTATTCCCCCTCCTCAGTAGAGAGCCCAATGTGAGAGACTGATAAGCCATAAAGGCAGCCAAGGTCCATTTCACTTCCAAAGCATCATGGCAAAGCACGAGCCATTTGTAAAACAACATGAAGAAAAAGAAATCTCAGAACAGTTTTCCTTTGGAGTCCTGGTGGCATCCCAAATTGACGAGTAAAGCTGGTAAAGGAACACATGCACAAAAAGGCACAATTTTAGATCCCAGGATTCAGAATTTGGGCAGATGTAATTTACAGCACTAAGACAGAATTCTGATCACCTCCTGCTTGAACGAGTCCAGAGGAGGCCACAGAGATGCTGCAAGGGCTGAGAGAGCTGGGCTGGTTCAGCCTGGAGAAGAGAAGGATCCTTAAGGGGAGACCTTAGAGCAGCTGCCAGTGCCTGAAGGGGCTACGAGAAACCTGCAGAGGGGCTTTTGACAAGGGCCTGTAGGGACAGGACAAGGGCGAATGGCTTTAACCTGACAGAGGGGAGACTGAGATGAGCTCTTAGGCAGAAGTTCTTCCCTGTGAGGGTGGAGAGGCCCTGACATAGGTTGCCCAGAGAAGCTGTGGCTGCCCCATCCCTGGCAGTGTTCAGTGCCAGGGTGGACGGGGCTTGGAGCAACCTGGTCTAGTGGAAGGCGTCCCTGCCCATGGCAGGGACTAGAACTGGATAAGTTTTAAGATCCCTTACAACCCAAACCAGTCTGGGATTCTATGGTTCTACTACAACTGAATATTCTTTGGGGGCTGAGGGGGAGGGATGAATCATAAATAAGAATGCATTAGCTTTTCCACATAGTGCTTAACTTTTGCTTGCAAATAAATCAAGAAATTTATCCTTCATCACCAAACCCACAGCAGTGAAACTGGAAACAATTCCAGGAAGATTCAGTAGAAATTATTAAAAATCAGGATACCATGAGAAACACCTAACTGGTGTTTATTGAGATAAATAGATCTTGCTCATACTGCATGTGTGAATGCTCAACAAGTTAGTTTACATATAACACATCTATGATTTGGACTGTGTTTCCAAGGTAAGCCTCATTTTGTAGATTCCTGCTCTCTGGATCAATTTATATTTCTTCCAGCTGCTACAGCTCTCTAGCTTCATATCATCTGCAAATGTAATTAATGTGCTTTCTACTTCCTCCTTCAGATCATTCAAGAAAACATTATGTAAAAAAGGGAAGTACTAAACACTTAATTCATACAGAGAATGAGCCGATCTGCTAAAGGTCCCAGCAGACGAAAGACTGACTGTGACTGATACACTGCTCTCCTTCAACATCTGCTTTATTGTTTAATGGGATTTTTTTTAATTGTTAGTTTTTTAAAGACACATGAAGATGAACACAGAATCATTTAGAAAGCTGTGTCCCCTTAAGCAGAAATCACAGTCAGCACATGGCCATTAGACTGGTATTTTAAGCTTAGAAATATAACCAAGACATAGAAGCTTATGACAAAGCTGTCATTTTCCCATCACCTCTCATCCTGCACACTGTTTGTCTTCTACAGATGAAGAAAGAAATTATTTTAATCACAAGGCAGAAGATATTTTGGAAGTAAACCGAAAAGCTTCTCAAGTACTTTTCCTTCTAGTTTCTGATGTTTATAGGAAGCTGCTTCACACAGGGGGGAAAAAAAAGGCATTAAAGTATGAGCCAGCACATTTTTTTTCATGGAAAATTCTAAGACTACACGAAAATTACTCTATTCTATACAGATAGTGCATTTGAATTTTGCATAAAAAATATATTTGCTACATAATCTTTGCATTACTACATTACACTAGAAATGAGTTGTATCTAAGGCAGTAAGTATTAAAGGTTATGCACTGACAGGAGAAGCTATTTACACAGCAGTGCCTGCACACTCCCTCTTTCAAGGCAGAATCTGAAGCTAAATACTAACAGTGAACTACTTTCCAATAACAATTTTTCATTATGACATTATTGGTTTATAAGAAAAAAAAATGATGCTGGAAACTCATTATATTTGCATTGCTGGCCATGATTTCTCTTTGCATAACTTCAGCATTTTGACAATCCTTTCTAACAGTATTTGTAATCTAAAATATATTTAAGGGATTCCATAATCCCACAAGCTAGAAAAAACATATTTAGACATACAGATTTTGTCTTTTCTTATCCTGGCAGGCTATAGCAGCTATATACTGTGTGTCTCTCACCCAAACTCTCTCTATTTATATTACATACTTAAATCCTAACCTATAATATTTTGATTTTCCCTTCTCTATTTTGAAAATGATTTAACAATTTTTACAAAGAGTACACTTACAGACACTTAGGTCTGATTTTGAAATTAAACTATTCCTAGTGCATGAACTGATAAGAGTTTTAGTTGTACAGGCTAACCTACAGACTGTAACAGAATCATCTCTAGCTCTCCTCACTCATCTTCCACTTTTCCTCCACCTTTGGAACATGTCGCAGAAATCCTTGTGCTCTGCTTCTAATCACAGTATTTCAAAGTGTATTAGCAATCGGCAGGGTTAGCACAGGATAGAAACATCTGCATCCTTGCAGACAGATGCTCACTCCTGAAACGTATTGTCTAAGCAAATGTCCTTTCACCAGGGAAATATTAATGAAGAATTTGAGGTGGAGGGGAGGGGGAAATTCCACAGGAGCCCACCAGCATGGAGCAGCTGTGTTGTCCCTGTCTTTATAAAGACCTGTAGTTTCTAATAGCAGATGTGACCCCTGCGTTGAAACAGGAAGGCCCTGCAGACTCATGTAACAACAGATCCTTTTGTCATTGCCGTGTCCTGAGCATCTCTCAACCCCTTCCCTATGCTAGAGGAGAACTATGCTGGGAGAAGTATTTCTACAACAGAGCTTGGTCTTACTAGGACTTGGTCTTTCCATGCTGCCTATTAATGCCTGTTCAACTGGGTCTTTGGGAATTAGAAAGGATGGAAGAGCAATCAGGGTGTTTTTTATTAATAAAAAACCCCACAGTAAGAAACTATATGTTTTCAATACTCAAAAAAACATCTTATTAATCTCAAGAGCTAAACCAAAACAAATGCCTTGCTGACTTATTTTTCAACACTTGCACAAACTTACACCTAGAAAATCTTGCTAGAAGATGTTAATAGTTATGGGCTAAACTATCCTGAAGTCACCTACTGATGACCTTGCTTACGAGTGGTACTGAGAGAAAATTCTTTACCCTAGAGGAAGAGATTAGCTACAATATACAGGACAACACTGAATGCTACATTAACTAAAAAAAAAAAAAAGACATCCCTTACATGCTTGGATTACAATAGGCAGTGTAGGATACAGCAACTTACTCAGTTGAGAGTTGGAACTCTTGCAAGACAGACAGGCTATGATTTTCAGAATCAGCTACTGCTGATAGTTAAATATCAGCTACTTCTGCTGCTGCACAAACTCTAAACTCAGACAAAATACTTTGTTAAAAATAAGTATTCACTATGCAAACATCTATGAATCTAGAAGAGGAAAATCTTAATGAAAATTCATGCACAGGGTTAAAAGAATATGACCTACAAGTGAGCAATGCTGACACTTAAACAAAGAAGTACTGTTACAAGCTCGAATCTGGAAAGCATTAAACCATTTTTATTTCTTAAGTCAATCAATACGTGGTCTTGATTTTTTAAAGCTGTGCCACTATTATCTCCAGGGAAATTGTTCAACAGTAACCATGACATCCCTGGGTGTGGTAATAAAACGAGTACACTAGACTTGCACAATACAGTGATAACAATGTGAAAGCAGAAGTTGCTTTTGTAATAGCAAACTCTAGAAAGCTAAGAAAAATTAAAAAGTACCGTGTTAAGCCAAGAAATCTTGCTGGTTCCATCAATCAGTATGAAAATATGAGCACCAATTATAAAAATCAAGTTTAAGATAAAAAACCTGCCTTTCTCCATTCTTGCCTTTCCCCCCTGAAATATTATTTATGACAGAAACATTACCTCATCCTGAAAGAAAAAGTATCTTCCTTCTTGATGAAGGTGTTACTACTATTACAGAGCAAAACAGCTGACATTAGTGATTGCTATTTTTTCTCAGGTTTTTACTACATGCTGCAGAAGCTTTCCACATAAATTGCCATCATATTAGCTCCACATCAACTGATGGAATTCCATGTGGTTTCACTATTTTGTATGGCAGGGGTTCTCAAATACTTCGAAGAGTGCTTCTCTGCTCCTCACACCCTCAAACCCATACATTCATGGCACTGTGGCCCCCTTAACAATTGTAGTGCAAGAAGCCTACATCTGTACAGCAAACAAAGTGGAAATTTGGATCATCATCAGGTACTAGAATATATTCTTATTATCAATGTCTATACAATAGAGAGGTCACAGCGTGTCCATGGCCCATGCCAGCAACCACCTTGCCAAACACTCTGCAAGGCACATGGCAAGAGTTGGAACATCCCATGGACTGCTTCCAAGAGGCAGTTTGTATGCCACCACCCTCTCCTGGAGGCTGAGAAAATATAGTAGCATGGACGTAAGACTTTTTCCCATCTTTGGCCTCTGCTTCTGGGAATATTCTAAGAAATTTTAATTTACTGGTGCAGAGGCAACAACAGTAGACCCTAGAATACTGCTCTATCAGGTTTGCAGCAGAAGCTGCTTTATGCTAATAGATTAGGAAGGACCAAGGCACACTGCCCAAGGAGGCCCTAAGTTCCCCCTTTGGTGGAATATCTTGATCCTGGGGAAGGAGGTAGAAATAAATCTGAAAAAGACTCTGTCATTTACAGTTTGTTCCATCTAATCCATCCCTCATCAAGCTGTACACTGCAGTGTGGGCCAGACTGGAAGCAGATTTCTATCCTGAAAGCTTTTCGTGGAGTCATTTATTGTGAGGGACCTCCAATTCAACCTCCTGCCCAAAGCAGGGCCAGCTCAGAAGTCAGACCAGGTTGCTCTGATCCAGTTGGGTCTTAGAAACCTCTAGGCATTGAAGATCCAGGGACTTACCTTCAGAGCTGCTCCCCAGCCCGTCCCCTTCCAGGTGCTCTCCTGACCCTTTGTTTTTTCCTCATTACTTTCACACCGTTCCGGCAGCCTGGCCTCTCTATGTGGCAACCCTGGCCTTGAAAGCATTCACTGGTCACTTCAGTTTGGCGTCAACTGGAAACAAAATGGATGTGCACTCCATCACCTCCTCCAAGTTACTGTTAAATATATGTGAAACAGGACGGGTTCCAGGAGAGACCACTGTTACTCTTCACTTGTTAGCAGCCTCCAGGACCATACGACCCATTAACCACTGTCCTCTAAGTCACAGAGTCATAGAATCAACTGGGTTAGAAAAGACCATCAAGATCATCAAGTCCAAAGCCACTACTAAACTATGTCATTAAGGGTCTCATCTCTACATCTTCTAAATACCTCTGTCCTGGGTTCAGCAGTAGCAGTCATTTTTCTCCTTCTTGGTAGCTGGTGCAGTGCTGTGTTTTGACTTTAGGCCTGGGAAGAGAGCTGATAGCAATGATGTTTTGGTCTGGCCAAGGACTTTGTGAGCCTCATGCTCTGCTAGGGAGGAGGGGAAGCCGGGAGGAAGCAGAGACAGGACACCTGACCCAAACTGACCAAAGAGGTATTCCATACCACAGCACATCATGCCCAGGAGGTAACTGAGAGTTACCCAGAAGGCATAGGAGACTGGGGGCTTGGAGAAGGTATCGGTTGGTGCTTGGTCGGGCTGGGGGAGGGAGTTATTGGTTGGTTGGTGGTGAGGTGTTGTATTCTCTTCCCTTGTTATTTCCTTTATCACTGTTATTAGTGGTGGTAGCAGTAGTGATCTGTGTTATACCTTAGTTACTAAACCGTTCTCAACCCGTGGGAGTTGCATTCTTTCCGATTCTCCTCTCCGTTCCTCCAGGAGTAGGGGGAGGGCAAGAAGGGGGGAGAGTGAGTGAACGAGCTGTCTGACTGGGTTTAAACCACGACAGCCTCCAAGGATGGTGATTCCACCACTGCCCTGTCCAGCCTGTTTCAATGCCTGACCACTCTTTCGGGGAATAAATTGTTCCTAATATCCAGTCTAAACCTCCCGTGGCACACCTTGAGGCATTTCCTATCACTTGTTACCTGGGAGAAGATACCACCCAAACAGTTTTCTATCTGTCTTGTTCTCTACCCATCCAACCTAGATGTAATGTTGTAGGAAACAGTGATGAAAGCCTTGCCACAGTCCAGACAAACAACATCTTCACTCTTCCTTCAGGCACGTATCCAGCTGCTTTATCACAAGAGGCATGGTAGAGGCAGACACAGGCTGCGTGGTCTGGCATTATTTACATTTGGTAAATCCATGCCAGCATCTCCCAGCTACCACCTCCTCTTTGATGTGCCAAGAAACATGCCCTGAGAGGAGTTGCTCCATAACCTTCCCAAAAATCAAAGTCAGCATGACTTTGTAATTTTTCTGAGCACCAATGCAGTATTTTCTGAAGACTGGTGGAAGGTTTGACATTCTCCAGCTGTTTGGGATCTCTCTCCCAGTCTGTAAGATTTTGAATTCTATAGGGAGTATTTTCACAAAAGGCAGCTCTCTAGGCACCCTCAGATGCAGCACATCTGGCCCAATGGATGGGTTGTTGTGGAGGAGAAAACAGTAAAATGAAAAGCCAGCTCTGTTTGGCAGTCTGAATATCTTGTTCTTACTTGGATTTCCCTGGAAATTGGCAGCACTGCATTTTGACTGCCCATATTTGAGATCATTCCAGAAAGAAGCTCTCAACATAAAATCCCACTGCTTTGTTCAGGGGAAAGAGGAGGAGGACTTCTTTGAAGACTTTGATATTGTAACAAAATCTGAACATCGTTTTCCTGAGACTTCATTACGGCCAACTCTTTGCAATCACAGGAAACAATGTCACATAAACTCTTTCATAAAGGAATTTAAGCTCTTAAAAGAGCTTCTTAATCTCACTATTCTAGCTGGAAAGCTGTTTGGGACATTTTTTCTAATTTGTCTCCTAAGCATACACACACACACACCCATAACTTGCATCCATTTGCTTTTGGACAGACACTGTTCCTTAGCTTACAGCACTCTTCTCCCTCTTTAGTGTTCAGTCTCAATAATTAATACATAATTATTTTTCTTTGCATTTATTCTGCTGAACTGAAGCAAAATGTTGTACGGCTACACATATATTAGGTTCTATATTGCTCATAGCATACAAGCTTCCTCCAAATTTCAATTCCAGTTACTTGTCTGTGCACAAGTATAATGTCCACATTATACCTGTAATGTGTAATTTTGAATATATACCGTGTATATACGTGTAATTTTGAATATATACCATGATTAAATAGACCATGCAAATACAGAAAATAGACATAGAATTTATGTGACATTTGTAGATCAATATTCAGTCTATTTGCACATTAAATTTGTTTATTTCATCTTGTCTGAATTACCCTGCAAGAATCAAGGGGATAAAGGGATTACCTATGTTTCAGGAAGCCAAGTTGGTCAGATAGTTTTGGAATAAAAAACATTAAGTGACAACAGTAAGCACATCATATGTGTCTTAAATACCCCCTTTTTAGACAGGTAAGAGTAGTTGTATGGGTGCTGGGAAAAAACCTAATGAGCAAGAAACTGCATGAATGGCATTATATCCCTTTATTTAAAGCCTCTGGAAAACTTCCTTGATTAATCTTTACATTCCTCAGAAACAACACATTCACGTACCTCTACAATCAGCTACTTAGGTGAAGCTTAATCCCACCCATACTGAAACGGTATTTTAGCTACTGAATTTTGACAGCTGTGACATGGCCTGGTCAAGATCTATCCAGGCTATGATTCACTGCGTTAAAGTGCTCTGTAATAATTTTCCAGAGCTTACTCTAAAGACTGTTGCTCATAAGAGTACTTCCCCCTAGAACCTGAAACCCATATATCTTGAGAACCAAGTGATATCTTTGTAAAAAAATTAGATACTTTTCAAATAAGGCATGGACTGATTAACGCTACAGAACATATGCACTAAAGCAATGTTTGTCTCTCTAGGTGCTAAGCTACAGAAAGCTGCTACTAATTTCCCCTTCAATTTTAATGACCACTATGCAACTGAATCACTTAAAATTAGAAATAAACTGAATACTAAAATGCACTACAGTGGTAATTCTCAGCACCTGTAACATTAGATATTTCTTCCAATTCTTTCCCAATAGTGATCAGAAACAACATTCCACTTCACTGGAAGAATCTAGGCAATGGGAGTAAAAAGACCAAAGGCAAAGGTCAAAAAAAATCAGGGGCACTAGTTACTAGTTACAATAATAAATATGGAACGGGTAACTACACACAAGCAGTGATAACAGAGGCAAAACTATGTAAAGACAAAGAATCTGAGCACTTTAATTTGGGATTAAATCACTACTTCATCCTATAAAAACTGGCAGGTTTGCATTCTATGCACATATCTACGTGCTTTATCTTCTTTATGTGTCTTCTCTTTTATCATCCCCTTCTATACTTCAGTCAATACTGTCCATTCAGCTCTCTGCTAGCAGTTTGACTCTGAAGTGAATTCACAAAGAAAACTGAGGCAGAATATCCCTAAAAGATCTTTTCCTTTTTTTTTTTTTTTTTTCTCATCTTTTCCCTCATTAATTCAATGGCTCCAGGAATAATCAGATACTTTCCTGCATCACTGAGTAGCAAGCAGGTCTGTGAGCAATGGAACTAACTACTGAAGGCTGCTTTCCTATGGTTATGACTCTTGTGCTGGATCCCTTAATGTCTAAGAAGGTGAGAAATCCAGTCAAAGCGTTTCCCTTATTTAATGCATTCATAACTTCTCACTCCCATGAGGATTTGCTTGTGTCTAATAACACAGTTGATCTCATTCCACATTTTTTTCCAAAGCAGACATATGAATAGGGTCTCTCTTCTCCACCCAGCCACCTATTTCCATGGAGCTAGCAGAAGCCTGATATCTTTGAGACCTTTACTGCTGTCAAATCTATTTGAAATTGTCCAGGAGTTTCAAAAGTTATTGGGGAAACAGGGATGAGGTAAGAGACTGGCAGTCAGCAAAGCACACAGTGTGATCACATAAGCTTTGTTTCCTTACAAAGCAGGGTAAAACACTTGCACATTTTATTAATTTAAAACTGCCCTAAATTAATTAGAAAATGAGTTTTTACTTGGAGATCTAAAATTGTTTTCTTCTTTGGTTTTCATGTAACTTATGGTGTGGCAGTAATACAGTAGATTCTAGATACAACATCTGGATTCAGGTCTTGGAGCTTAAATACACAAACAGTTCACAACTTTGTTAATGTGGATTTCAGAGGGAAAGCCTAATACGATAGCTTAAATTAGAATGTATTTCCTACAGGCTAAAACAGAACATGGGCTATTACCATAAATCAACTGACACACAAACTTATCACATAGCAACTCACTTTTGGGTAGAGACACGAGTCTCCCAAACATATGGAAGGATGCCTGCCAAGGATTTTTAATTTAATCTGCTGGCATTTAATCTGCATTTATGTTCAAGTTTTCAACTGAACTATTCCAGAATAAAGCTCATTCAAAGGAAATCTTTGAAGGAGGGCTGTGGGGATCTTTTTCTGAATGGTTGATCACAAAGTATACATAAAATGAACAGTAACACTGAAAAAAAACCCCACACAACCCTTTTGATTAACTCCGGAAAATTTTCTACAAATGTTATGAGCGGTAGATCCAGATAAATGTGCTTCTAGAAACATCTCCAAAATAAAAGCAAGACTTGAAGGAGTGCTTCTGATATTACTGTCAGTGAAAGTTTCAAGGTAACAAAATATGAATGATTAATACTTCCAAGATTAAAAAAACACCAGCACATTATGTTAGCTGCTGCATAATGATAGCATTTTAAAACTACCTGTCAACTGATCATATTCCTACATGTGAAACCCAGACTGCAGCTTTCTTTAAAAACTTTAATAAAACATAACTGCAATGTCTGGAGTAATAACTGTCAGATATGAAGACAACTTGCCTTGGGAGCTACTTCCCTTCAAACAGTGACCTTTAGGTTTGGGAAGTAATGGAAACTATAAAGTGCTTCTTGAATACACCCTTGGAACTAACATGCCAACATTTTGCAGTAATTTAAGTCTGACTCCCCCTGAATATGCTGTACTCTGACGTTAACAGCTCAATGACTGAACATGATTTTTTTGCTTGGAAAGTAAATGTATAACCACATGAATAAGCATGAGATAATGCCTGGACCGAGGCAAAATATAAAAGTGTTCCTAACTAAGTACTACAAACAAATTTCCAGTGTGACTAATAACACAAGATTCATTTAGAACAACTGTTGGCTGTTTTCAGGATGCTTTTTTACCCTTTGTTTACAACATCCTTTTAGGACAGCTGACAGCTACTTGCTAAAGCTTTCAGATCCAAACATCTGACTACTTAATAAAAACTTCATTGAATTATTTTATCCAATTCAAGAAAACAAGAGATTGAAGATTTTCCTTCACAGTATGAAACTTACCTATCTGAGCTACACGGTGAACATCTGTGTACACTGTGCTCCACCCACAAACATGGAAATATTCAATGCATCATAAGCTATATGTAGCAAATATGACAAATCTCCAGTAAAGCCAAAATTCCACAGTGTGAAGTATATAGGAGGACATAAACACTTCTATAAACTATCAACATATAAACATAGTATTTCTTTACAGTCTAAACGAAACACATAAAAAAGCCAAACTCATATTTTCATGTTGAAAGAAAGAAGCACCAGCTCCAATTCAGGAATGCAATGCACGTGAAATAAACTTTACTGAGTTACACCTATCTACACTTGGGTCTCTTTACTGACTGTTCAGCTTCATCACCAGCAAGAAACTTCCCCCATCCCCTTAAACTACTCTACAAATATGCATGGAGTGATACCCTATACACAGAAGCCAAGTCCTTCCAATAAACACCTCTTCTGGCTTCATGAAGGAATCTGCCTTGTAACTGCCTTCATAACATCTTTATTTTACAGAAGAAAAAATAAAACAATCAAAACAGTATTTTATGTAAGAAAGGAAAAATAATCAAAGGAGAATCTTAAAAAAAAAAAAATCAAGGAGTATTCACCTGTAATTTCTTGTAAAACAGTTAGAGATGCAGAAATTTAACAACCAAAGTTGTTCTAGACTATGAGGTCTTAAAATGCTCTAGTAATAGTAGGATGTACATTTTTCGATTTAACAGAGATTCTCACTTTGATAGGGGTAAGAAGGTGCGTGGATTTTTGCTCTTATTTTGTCACAAGACTGCTCCCTCCAACAACAGCACAGTATGAACACAGTGCCAGGTTGCACTACCCTAACAAGGACCCACCAAGCAAACCCAACTCACACATGAAATTATAAGGCAAAGAAGGCCGTTCAAGCTTGAACCATTTACAGTTTCAGCAGCAGCAGCACATCTTTAACCCCAAACAGATGGGCCACCTATCATCCTTTGAGCCATCTTCCTTGAAGTGTCTACAGGAGCCATTGAGTGACTCCATTCAGAACTACAACTCCCAGCACAAAATTTGCAGCCTTTTACCCAATCTCCTTTGGATATATGCATCTAAATAGACAGTACAATGAAACAGCAGCCAAAGATGACTTGGGAATTTAAGGAACTAAGACACCATTATTAAAAGTCATTCTCTGTAACTGCCCTAGGCCAGCAGCTGCCCAACATCTAACACTTACACATAGGAGTGACTTGAGAAAATACTGTGTTTTGTGTTGTTCAGGCTATGCAGCACCTCACAACAGAGTTTTGGCCTTCAAGGAGGACCTATGGAAACTGAGGTGCTGGAGCAGGTCCAGAGAAGGGCAATAAAGCTGGTGAAGGGCCTGGAGCACAAGTGTGATGGGAACGGCTGAGGGAACTGGGGTGTTTAGTCTGGAGAAGAGAAGGCCTTATCACTCTCTACAACTGCCTGAAAGGAGGATGGAACCAGGAGATGGCTGGTCTCTTCTCCCAGGGAACAAGTGACAGGATAAGAGGAAATGGTCTCAAGGCTACACCAGGGGAGGTTTAGACTGGAGATTAGGAAAAAGGGCTGTCAAGCATTGGCACAGGCTGCCCAAGAAGTGGTGGGGTCACCATCCCTGGAGGTATTTAAAGGACATGCAGATGTGGCACTGACATGATTTAGTGGTGGACTTGGCAGTGCTGGGTTAACGGTTGGACTTGATGATTTTAAGTCTTTTCCAACTTGTGATTCTGTGATTCTATAGCATCACTATACTTCATTCCTGAATGACAGTACTCAACTCTTCTTACTACATATATGTCCCTTTTCTCCTGGGCTTCTTAAAGGAACAAATGCACAGAAAAAAAAAGACAGTTTAATCCTCGGAGGTTTCCCTACAATCAGAACAAAAGGGAATTTACTCCAGTCTTGTTTGTCTTGTTTATACGTTGTTGTTGGTTTTTTTTTTAATCCTCTGGGCATGAAACTTAGATTCCACTTCTCTGGCATGTCCTAGACTCATTATGATAAAGAGGATTTAAGACTAAGTACTGCTGCTAAAAATTCTATGCTACACATTCTACCATGTAAGAATAATTCAAATAAAACATTTTTATCCCTTTGGTAAAAGTAATTTCAGAGCTCTGACTGATCACAGGTCATTTCTGACTGATCAAATGAATCATTGTCATTGACTTACATTGAATCACTGTCATTGATTCAAGGTCATTAACTGAATTGCTATGGCAGATCTATTCATTTCTACTACAAACTGAACTCTAGTAAATAATTCTTCCACATGGATTATTATAATGACAAAAACGATCAAAAGTCTTTCACTCAAGAAATTCATATTAAATTCTAATAAAAATCAAATTTAATGCTTTTTCTGAAAATTCAAGTCTAACAAGTCTGTTTTATATAACGTACATACGTATAAAGACAAAACAGACCAAAAATCCCTCATCTCCAAACAACCTCATGCTCAAAATAGATGCAATCGTAATACACGTCTTTTCATAAATAAAGTTTTCACTGAAATCAAAAATTGGATCGGATTCAATTAGAAAATATTTTCCCTAAAATCTTGTAAATTCTCATCTGCAAAGAAATATGGTTAACAGATAAAAACGCTTGATTAAAATGGTTGCTAGCAACACAAACAAAACATTTACCTTTTTTCCACATAATGCTCCTTTCAAAAGTTGTTGTTTTAAAGTATTTAGTGAATTAATGTCTTCTGAAGCAAAGACAATCCTGAAAGAAGGAAGGCATTTCCTTCTCAGAATTTATAGAGCACACTGACTACTTCAAGGGAAGGTGTTTTACAACATGTTAATATACAGACTGTTGAAGCTGTATATTAATTCAGCATTCTAATTCAGTAGGATCTGTTCAAGCTGATGGCATGCTTTTATCTCCAGTGGCAGGATTTGTCGTAGTTGGTTAGACCATGAGCTCAGATGAAGCACCACAAAGCCCCATTGCCAGGATCCACAGGTCACAGTTACATCATAGTATTCACATAGCACAACAGAGGTAAAAATTTTCAGGGACCCAGGCGAAAGAGTGAATTCCCCTTTATATTACAGTGTAACAAGAAAGCTTGAGCTCTATGCCTTCAGAAGTCCCTCCATTTGTCAGACATTTCAGAGGCCAACAGCAATATGGTCTACTTACCACAGAAATGGCTGCATGTGGGAAAGGACCAAAGAACAAAATTCCATCTTTACCAAAATTTCAGTATAGGAAAACCACATTGTTATATTTCTGCATTTTATTTTATTTTACATTTCATTTATTTTTACATGTCAGCAAACCAATGCAAAAGGGAGAATCCACTGACTTTCTGAAATCCACGAGTAGCAATGGTAGAAGAATTAAAGCTTTCTTATGAGTCAGAAAATGGTGGTTTGGGGGGTTGTTGGGGTTTGCTTTGGTTTCGACTTTTTTTTTTTTGTGGTGGTGGTTTTGTTGTTGCTTTGTTTGAGGGTTCGGGGTTTGGTTTGTTTGTTTGCTTGTTTTTTGTTAAAGACACATATTTCCTTATTCCAGAATAGTAAAATACTAAAAGTAAATACTTTTACTAAATCGTAAAATACTAATACCTCAAAGAAACTGTAATTGACCTAGTGCTGTTTAACAGAAAAAAACAGCAAAAAAAACCCCACATACAGTGAAGTGGGGAACAAGGCAAAACTCAATAAATATATATACCTCAGGTAGCAACACACTGGAAAAGAATATACACAACAGTGAATGAAAGCAATACCAAAGATGGAGATCCAATTTTTCTCTTAAAAGTTCAAAATGTCTTTTCGTGTTACATGTTAACCACCAGTTATCAGCATTAAAAATCAGTATGCTAATATATGGGTAAAACAAGACCTATAGAGACAAGATGCATGTGAAGAACCACAGGTCTACTGAGAACTCAACCATTTTTCAAGGTAAGGTTCTGGTTCTGGTGACTTGGTGGTCTGTGTCCTGCTGAGGAAGCTGTGATGGAATGACCAACTCAAAGACCACCCTACACAGACAAGTGCTCAACCTAGAGGCCTGCACAAAGAGAGAGTAGGAAAAAGCTTATTTTGGCAATTTTTATTTAATTTTGTATTAGTATTTCACTGTCAAAGGACATTGCTCAGTCAGACAGTGGAATGTCCTGAGTTAAACAGGATCTGTTACGTTCACTAAGTTCTTTTTTGACCAGGATAAAGCGAGTACTTACACGGTCTGAACTCTCCTTGGGCAAGTAGTTCTCTCCATATTGCCAAATATAATTTCACCAAGGTTCTCAGCAGTCTGGTTCACTGTGTGGTCAGCTAGAGATCTGTAAAACCTTAATGGCCCCAGATAAAATCTAATTCTACACCTACTTGAGGAAACACCATAAAAAAGATCCACCAGTATCTCTGAAACTACCAAACTGGTTAATAAAGTTGCTTCCCAATAGAATTACTGTCGTGGTTTAAACCCTAGCCAGACAGCTTGTTCACTCAATCCCAGTGAGTGGTGCCGGGCTGAGAGCCCGGAGGAACGGGGAGGAGGATCGAAAGAGTGCAACTCCCATGGGTTGAGACAAGAACAGTCCAGCAACCAATGTACAACACAAATCACCACCGCTACTACCAACGACAACAATGATAAGAGAAAATAACAAGGGAAGAGAATACGATATCACCGGCCAAGAAACGAGTCCCACCTGGAAGCCCGTGTCCTTCTGGGTAACTCCCAGTTACCCCCCACCCCGGCCATGACATGCTGTGGTATGGAATACCTCTTTGGCTAGCCTGGGTCAGGCGCCCTGTCTCTGCTTCCTCACAGCTTCCCCTCCTCCCTGGCAGAGCATAAGCCTCACAAAGTCCTTGGTCAGGGTAAACATCACCTAGCAACAACTGAGAACATCGGTATCACCAGCACTGTTCCCAGGCTGGAAGTCAAAACACAGCACTGCACCAGCTACCACAAAGGAGAAACATGACTGCTACTGCTGAACCCAGGACAATTACATAATGGCTTTCTTTGGCATATACAAATAAAACGCATGGAACGGCTCCTCTGAGCAAATTCCATCTTGTTCTCACAAACCACATGGGTATAAATGAACAAACTTTTTAAAAGAAGCCATATCACATTCTGGGACAGCTAGTTTAAGCACAAGATTATGACTATTTATTTTGAGTTGTAAGCTTAAGGAAGTAGCGCTTTCAAGCTCTACATAGCTGAACTGGAATGACTAGTAGCATGAAATAGCCCAGACTGTGAAGGAAATAGTGTAAAGTGAATACATCATCTCACACAAACACAAAAGGGAGACAGACCACAGCAGCAGACAGAATATCAATTCACTGCCAAACCCCAAAGTATAAGAACTTAAAAAGGAGGGGGGAGGATGTCAATATCCTGCCGCTGACTTGCAAAGGGAGGAATATTATTTCATGCTTTGCAAGACTAGTGTCCTGTAGTCAGTAGCCAGTACCACTCAGACCAACCTCAGAGCTAGCTAGTTTTTTTGGCAGACCAAGATTTAAATTATCATTAAAATAAATGAAATTCAAGTAAGAATACTGAGCAGTGCTAAGTAATTTCTTTCTCCTTACTTTAAGCTAGCTAATTACAGCAAATATTTCTTGGTAAGAACATCAAGGAGCAAAAGAAAATACATAACAGCTATCCAAATTTCTGTTGTAACAGTAATTAGAAGTCAGAGCACACTGAGACTTGCAAATACAGCATGTTTACTGTTTTTATAATTTTTACCTACTGAAGTGTAATGATTCAAATATGTTGGAAATTAATCATACCATGCTAACTGAACCTGAAGACAAAATTTCCAAGGAAAAATGTCTGATAACCATGAAGAGCTATCGCATGATGAAATACACCTGCAAAGTAGTCTTCCAGAGCAAATGTAGGATGCCTTGGTGTTTAATCTTTAAAAATAAACTACAAATACTCTGTCTTCAGAATCCAGAAATATAACTTCAAAACCAAATGCAATTCTCCACGTGCCATCTGCTAGTCCTAACTTCCAGCAAGTTCAGGTTCTACAAGAGACAGTAAGCAAACTAGTCCAAAATGCCAGTCTGCATCAAGACCTACAAGGTAACTATTTGCAACACACGTGCAAACAGAGAAAAAGTGTTAAAAAGGTTACCAGAAATTGCACCATGTGTAAATGAAAGTTGCCTCTCCAAGTTATGACACTTTTATCAGCATGACTGTATAGGTAAGATCTGAGAACTTACATTTGGAAGACTTCAAAAACAGCCAAGAAAAAGGACAGTGAAACAAGGGGGCACAAAATCACAAAATGGAACATAGAAACCTTTATAATTAGATTTAAGTAATGTTAAGTTTGATGGCTTTGTAACAGTAGCAATGGAAAATTACTGAGGTGCATGATACATAGAGGAAAAAAAAGAGCACAGCTAGAGAACATACTGAGAATTCTCACAAGATAAACTATGTCACAACTATACCGATTTAAGAAAAACAGTCTAGAAGAACAGGACACAGGGATAAGGAGTATCTGGGAACTGCTGGTGTCCAGGATGGGCTACAGTTAAACTAACTGATAAGTAGGAGGATAGGAGGATTATTATGTCTCTGCTGCTAAAGAACCAATTAAACTGGTATGAGCATCTACTGCACATGCTTCAAAGGCTGCCAGAAGTGATGAAGATTGTTGCAAGAAGTAAACGACCCTCAGAGACCACCACCACAATTCTGTACGCATGTGGGGAACTTTCTGGAAAATTATGTAATCCATACGTAGCCTCATGAATATGTATACAGTGGCTATAAAAGGACGGCTTGTGTGGCAATGGAGAGACACACGTTAGGAGGAACTATCCCCCGTGTCTCCCAGTGCTGCAATAAAGAATACCTGCTTGTCAGCTTGAAAACTTTGTTGGCAAGTTTGTTCATGGAGTTTTCTCCGAATCAACAGCAAATTGCAAATTTGCTCCAGACAGCAGATGAAGCTATTGCCAGCATTTCTCTAAGGGATAGTGAAACAATTGTAAACTTGCAAAAGCATCCAAAATTGTGCTGTATGAGTTAGAACTTTTCTGAACCTTTTAAACTATTTAAATATGAAATATTTCAATTATAACTCTGTAACAGAAAATGGTCTTCTACTCATGGTAGCAGTACTGTCCATCTCTGACATTTTTTAATCACTTAAGTATGCACTGCTTATATCTTTAGTAAGTATTTAATACCTAGACCCATGTTCAACTTTCAATGATACCATCCACAATAGATTAACTGCTATTGAGATAAATCTGAGCAGAATCTTAGAGTACCTTCTCTCTCCAGAACCAACACCTGTGCATACAGAATCTTCTACTATGCACAGAATTAAGTAGTTACAACTCACAGAATCCACTATTTTTATTTCTGAAACCTAAAGTTAGAGGTAGTTACACCAGAGGATCAAAATCATGAGCAACTATGCTACGTCTGCACAAAAATCACGCAGCCACTTCCAAGAAAGAAGTCAACACTACCAACTGAATAAAGCCTCTGTAGTTGTAAAGTTGGCAGAGTACTAAGGAGTATCTCCAAGACAGGAATTAAAGCTGCCTTTTTCATCTAATAAAGATATCAGTGAATTCCTTAAACTTATGTGAAAGTAAGCTTCAAAACTAATACTTCAAGGTAGTAGTCTATGAAAATCATAGAATTGCACCTAGAATTGTACAATTGCAAAACTGGTTTTGGGGATATTATTCTCTTCCCTCTTCAGTATGAGGCAGCTTTCATCAACAGAGAACAAAACATTTTTGTCATATACCTCCCAAGAGAAATAACAGTTCTTTGCAGAAGAGCTGTTAAGATAATTCATGTCAAAACTGGAAGAAATCATAGCTACTATGAAAACAAATACTGTATTTCGAAACCCAGGAGGATCTTGTTGTGCAAGCGGCCAGAATAGTTAGTACTTTTCTACTTAAGTTCATTAATTGTAGTTAAGGATAGATTTATTTATAAAATAAGTTCTCTGTCATACCATAACTATCATACCATAACTATTTCTATTCTTTTCTAAACCAGAAAATACGTCTTATATACATGTTCCTTTTTCTTTTCCACAGGTTCCCAAGTTAAAAAATAATAATTGAAAAGTAAAATCTGAAAAGGACAACTCCTCTCAATTTTCTCCTTGATAAATTAGGAGCAATATTTAAATATAGCATCATATTTAAATAAGCCATAAGTAAACCAAACAGCAACTCAAATCAAATGCTTGACTGTAATGGTTGACTTTCCCAGAAAGCAGTCACTGTCTGACACCTAAGTTAGGAAACTGCAGTGTTACAGAAGATGAAACAATTCCCCTCGGCCCAGAAAAAGCCTTGTCTCAAGTGAAAAAAAAAAAAGCCAGACTTTCTTTTCCTGTGATTCCTGTGAGACCTTTGATTCAAGCATCACTGTGAGCCCACACTGTTGGCAGGGATTTCTGAGAGAAGACATAGGAGCAGTCTGGTATGCAGATAGCAAATGACTTCCCTAAACACAATTTCCTAGCACTAAACAAGCTCAGTCTACACCCTCTGCTTTGATATCTGAGAATATCCTGAGTTATAAAACATGCTCTGGATTAATAAGTATTATTATGGTTAGTATTAGGCACTGGATAAGTGCTGGATAAGATCTTACTGGACAAGATCTGCTTTTGGTCAGGCCAACTGCAGAAGACTCCAAAGCAAGAAGGTTTTGCATCAATCATGAGAATTCCTTGCTACCATTAAAATTTCTGTACATAATATAGAAAGCATAATAAGTCCATTCTTACTTGATGTAATTTCATCCACCTAAGATAATTGAGGAAAACACGAGTGCAACATAAAAAATGCACTCAAAGAGAAAATGAAATTAAATTTTTCCTCCATTTAAACGCTTAAATCTGAATACGCCTTAAAGAAAAACAAACCAATGAACTGCCCAATCAGGAATACAAATCCAGAAACTTATGTCTTCAGAAGAAAATAATGACATACAACTTAAATGTCAATTAAATAGGGAAAAGTGATGATATACAGTACTAGGGGCAATTTCATCCCTTGCAGTGAAGAAATATAACCTATGTTTCTGTACAACTTAATTCAACCCTGTTCTGAACTTGTTCCTTCTCCTTGAAGCTTCTGTACACTTGGTAATAGATTACTTCAACTTTATTGATCTTATTATAAGAAGGCTTTTAGATTAAGTTAAAAATTAGAAACTATATAAATAAATAATACACAACTTTCTGTAAGCCTTGATCCAGACTTTGATATTGTGCCTTAAGCTACATTTGTGGCTGCTAATGTTTCTAAGTGACATGCAAAGAAACTGCAGCCATTTAAAAAAAAAACAAAATCGTATCAGAAGCTACTATTTCAGTAGATAAAACTGAGAAATAATTTTGACTGTTGTAGAACAACAGAGATGGCAGGGACCTGTGGAGTTCATCTTGTCCAAAGCCTGATGACTATTTATATCTTATCACCAATATCATTTTGTGGTGAACATACAAGTTCCCTAGATATTTTCTGTCCAAATACTAAGCCTACAAATGCTATCTGTTGCTACTTGGCTTGTAAGAATGTAAGAGGATTACAATTTTGTAGCATTAATATTGTTAAGTCATGGCATCACTGTGATTTCCGGAAGGTATCACATAGCCCTGTGAAATGCCTACATCATTACAACAAGCTTCCCTACCACTCTGTCACATCTTGTAGAATACTAAATCCACAGGCAACAACCCCTTCCTCCAACCAACAAAAAAAATCAACAAACCCACTAAAAGACTAATGAAAGTTTGCTTAATATTAATCATATTGCAGAGGATAGGGGTTTAAAGTTCCATTTTCCATAACATCAACCAGTTTGTATTTGTAATAGAATCAGCTCTATTTCAGAACAAACGTATGTTTACAATGACTTACAATAACATGCCAGTCATAGAATAGTTTTTGATGTCAAGGGCTCCATTATATGTTTGGGTGCAAGTTCAACAACAACAGCTGCTCCAGATTTAATGAATGTAGTACTCAAGGGACAGACATTTCCTGGATTTATTTATGGGGGCTTACAGAAAATGTTCAATATGCACCAAAATATACATTTTTCAGAGATTTCCACGCTTGAGAGTGAAACTCTCAGTGTTTGATTCATAATGGCTATTTCACAAGGGCTTACAGGAAGTAGAACTGTTTGTTTTAATTGCATACAGCAAAATGTTAGGAAAGAAAGATTTATGTTCTCTAGCAACAGTGAATGTTTTGGGCTAATTTGTTATGGTTACCATGGGCAGAAAATAAAAGAATATTATTCAAGCACTACTCTAATTCACAGACATCTTAAAGTCTAGTATCAGCAAATATGCATAGTGAGTTCTTTTTCATCTTTCATATACTCTAAGAGCACCTTTTAAATATAGGATTTCTACCTGCATAATTTTATCATTTAATCTTTATTATTGTTTTCTATTAACAGGAAATGTGAAGAAACAGCCAAGATTTCTGCTTCTACACTGGACTCAAAGTAAGCCAATAAAATGCAAGGTGATACTTGAGCAGGCTATTTTTAATATGTTTACAGGGACATTATTTTTAATGTAATCAAAATAAAATGCATCCACTTTACTTACAAAGGTATTTCCTATTTCTGCCTATCGCTTGTCCCCTTACTGTGTGCATCAGCATATGCACACAAATTACTTACAAAGTTCTGTGGTTTAGTTTGAGACCTTTAAGTTAATCAGAGTTATAACAGCAGTTATACAGTACTTCAGAGGCTACATACCAGTGATCTCCAATTGTTCTCAGTGCAGTTTTCCACTCATGCTTGGGCTTTTTATTCTCGGGAGACCATTAAACAACACATTCCTGTCTTCTCTTTTCACTTGCATATTACCAAACAAAAGAATTAGATAAAAATTAGTAATATTGGGTTTTTTTGTTTGTTTTGGGGTTTTTTTTTTTTTGAGAAAGATGGACACTGGAAATTTGATTTCAGCTCATCCTATGCCAACAGAAGTCAAGATGGAAATTTAAAAAATATTGTACCATTTAACTTTCGTGTTAACATTCCAATACCTTTCAAGATCTGTATTGGCCAATGCTCTGAAAATTACTACCACTGCCTATGATTTCCTACCTGGCTGTGGAAACTTTAGCCTTTGACTATTTTAGATGATCTTTTTTGAGTTTATCTGATCAGACATTTCTTGCTATTATTGTGTTTTGTTGCATGCTGTTTCAACTATAGAATGATAGAATAGTTAGGGTTGGAAAGGACCTTAAGATCATCTAGTTCCAACCCCCCTGCCATGGGCAGGGACACCTCACACTAAACCATGCTACCCAAGGCTTCATCCAACCTGGCCTTGAATGCTGCCAGGGATGGAGCATTCACAACTATCAGGGTGTTAACTAGAAAGATGACTGAGCAGAAATAAATGTCAAAGTATTACAAATGCATTTTGTGTGGCTGTTGAAATACTTCAGTTTCAGCATCATAGTGCCTATTCCAAAACTTTTCCTTCCATATTTTAAGCTGCCAAGTCTGTCGCCAGGAAAAAAAAAAAAAAAAAACAACCAAAAAAACCCAGAAAATACCCATACTCATGCTATCATCACAGCAAAGGATGAATTCCAGTACAATCCCAATGAGCATACTAATCTTCTGCCAGTTAAAACTCCAAGAACTCTGTAATCTTTCAACTCTTTCTTAGACCTTACAAAGCATTAGAAATTATACTTAAATCTACGGATAGGTATGAGAGTATAATGTCAAGGAAATTAAGCCCTATGATTATTATTTCTTTTACACATATCCTTCTTCTCTGTAGCATTTTAAGCTTTAAGTTCCCTTCCAACCCAAACCATTCCATGATTCTATGACATTGAACTTTGGCTTCCTGGGAAGCCTCACAAAAACGCAGCAGACAGAAGCTTTAATACAATCTGTAAACAACATCAGTAAAAAAAGGTTGTGTTTTTTTTTTCTTCAATATTACTGCTCAACTGGCATTATTCTTTGCATTTAGTAGGGTTGAACAAAAATAAAAAGCTACTAGTGGCTTTCTCTTCAGCAGCCATGGACTAATTTTAACTAATTTAGTAGCCATTAACTAATTTATGCCCTTTTATGGAGATAGCTCATACTGCTGGATGCTAAACTGCCCAGCTCAGTGACTCAGGGCATCAGGCAGCACCAGTGAATCACTGGATTTTTAGTGCAACTTTTATGATGCAGCTGAGACTTTTTCCTCAGGTTTTTCTGCCACTCCCAGTAGGTCACTCCTCCCTCACATGGCAGAAACACTTATTTTCGCAAAAATTATCTTCTGCCTGTAAGATTGTGACAGAAATCTCAGCCTATTTAAATCCAGAGTCTTAGTCAGCAGGCATCTGCAATTTCATTCTGCAATGCTCATCTTCCTGTTTGTTTACAGCTACTGATACTGCTCTCCTTGCAAGGCTGGGTTATAAAACAACTGCTGACCTAAAGTTCTAGGTATGTGTTGAAAAACATGCTCAACACAAATTCATCAGACTTCCTTTTCAAGTTGGGTTGTCTTTCTTGTCAAAGGGTATATGTCAAAGGATGAATAAGAATAGATCCTACACTAATAAGACCATTTTCCACAACAAGGTTATCAGATCACTCCACTCAAGCACCTCTAATCCATGAAAGCTTTCTCTCCATCCCATCTGTTGTGGTTTAAAACCAGGCAGACAGCTCGTTCACTCCCCCCCATTCTTGCCCTCCCCCTACTCCCGGAGGCACGGAGAGGAAAATTGAAATGAATGCAACTCCCATGGGTTGAGATAAGAACAGTTTAGTAACTAAGGTATAACACAGATCACTACTGCTACCACCAATAATAACAGTGATAAAAGAAACAAAGAGGGAAGAGAATACAACACCTCACCACCAGCCGACTGATAACTTGACCCCCCAGCCCAACCAAGCACCAACCGATACCTCCTCCAGCCCTGCAGACTCCCTGCCGTGCCGGGTACCTCCCAGTTACATCCTGGGCATGACGTGCTGTGGTAGGGAATACCTCTTTGGCTAGCTTGGGTCAGGTGTCCTGTCTCTGCTTCCTCCCGGCTTCCCCTCCTCCCTGGCAGAGCATGAGGCTCACAAAGTCCTTGGCCAAACCAAAACATCATTGTTATCAGCTCTGTTCCCGAGCCAAAAGTCAAAACACAGCACTGCACCAGCTACCAAGGAGAAAAATGACTGCTACTGCTGAACCCAGGACACCATCACATGCCTAAAGGAGAAAGAAGATTTCTCCAAGATTCACTGGAAGGTAATTCATATTGTTCCCAGTATTGCAGCTGACAGCAAAAAGAAACAAGTTTGTGCCTCAACTACACAGTGATTCACAGAAATAAACAGCTGAAGTGTCCTGCACACACCCCAGTCACCTTCACTGAGCTGAATTACCATCTGAGTAGCTCAAGTGTAGACAAATCTTCAAGGAGCATTACTCCAAAACTGCTACAATTGAATTCTTCCCTGTGAGGGTGGTGAGGCCCTGGCACAGGTTGCCCAGAGAAGCTGTGGCTGCCCTGGCCCTGGCAGTGCTCAGAGCCAGATTGGATGGGGCTTGGAGCTAACCTGGTCTAGTGGAACGTGTCCCTGCCCATGGCAGGGGGTTGGGACTGGATGAGCTTTTAGGTCCCTTCCAGCCTAAACCATTCTATCATTTAATTTAATTTTGTTTCATTTCGTGATTCTGTGAAAGGCACAAACTGTGAATTTGCATAACTGAAACAAGCTCAGACAATGTGTATTTCTCATGCCAAACTATAAATGGTCACCTTGATGTTCTCCTTTCAAAAATCGTGCCATTAATATGGTGGCTTGTTTCTAAATTAATGTAAATACACGATACTTCCATTATGCATCCAGAACCAGCAACCGTTTTATACTGGATCTTTTATTTACAGCAGTCAGATTTGAGAAGGAGTTACACTGCATTTCAGCTCCACTGAGGCTCAGAGCACAGTAGTGTCCCTGGTTCTTCAGTCAAGCCAAGAAAGAAAGAAAATGTAAGCTTATATGAGCCTTAGCGATGAAGCTGAAAAAAAACTGTCAAAGAAAGACTGAAACTCTTATTCAATAGGACTGCTAGCCCGCAACAGAGGTAAAGACCTTAAAGCAGCTCCAACCTCAGTCAGCATTTAAAAGCTATGTTAAAAATACAGATTCCTAGCTAGCACTAAAACCAGATGTTTGCTGCATGACAAAAGATAGTGCACCTTCTCCCATCTTACAAGTCAGGAGGCTGAAAAAAGTATGGGAGTCAAGATTACTTTATAATTACTCTGTGCCCAGATAGTCCTAAATTAACTACAAATTTACAGTAAGGAACTCAAGAGGTAACAAGGCACACTCCATATCTGGCTACTACTTTGAGAAACATTAGCATCTGACCACCTAGAGTATATGGCTGCCATAGGTGCTGCCACATTTTTCTTTATAAATAATATAGGGCTTAAGATATGACCCAAGGAACAGACAAGATTTTTTCTCCTCATTACCCAGACCAGCTGGAACTAGGAACCATTCAGGTTAATGGATATGTCCTGGAAACAGCCATGACAAGATGGAAGAATGCAGCACGTGGACTGTGTAAAGATTTGCTATGAAAATTTTAAATAACGGAGATTAGCATAGAGTACTTCCAAAGTAGTCCACATTAGAACATCATAATGACTTCAACCTACCAATGCAAGTTTTGAAAGGCATTTCAAAAAACAAGCTAAATGATTTGTATTGTACAAAGATGGAAAGAGCAGTTGATAGTGTGTAACCAGAGCTAAACAGAAGTTCTTCGTAACTCATGAACTTGGTGAAGAGAGCACTGCAGCAAGCTTTTCCACTGCTACTGTCCAGGGGCTGAGTAACCAACAGGAACCAACCCTGTCTTGGAGCAGGCACTCACCTCCCCACCTGCCAGCTCAGGCTGTGTCAGCTGCAACAAGCATTTTTAAGGTACATACATATAGGATAACAGCCTAGCTTAACTTCTTCTGCTTTATTTATGAACTTGATATCCGGGGGGTGGGGGGGTGGGGGGTGTGAAAACACACCCAAACAACAAAAAACTAAGCAAGACAATATTTTTCTGTTCATTTTCGAAGATCATAAGAGCTACCCTCGTGCTTTTTTTTAATTATGCAACCAATCATCTTAAATCTTCACACAACCTCTTATGTTTATTGAAATATAAACTTGTATGAATAGAAGACAGATTGAGAAACATCAGACTTCTTATACAAATATTCACTGCTGCCACAAAACAGTGATCATACTCTGCAGAAGATAATCTTGTTAAATGAACTAACTCCTGCCATATTGTGAATGTAAGAGAGGTTGTCTTTTTTTGTTTGTTGTCTGGTTGCCACAGCAATACACTGCCTGTTTGTTTTGAACATTACATGGAGAGTACATTTGTTAAAGGAACTTTTTTCCCCAGCTTTATACTGTACATGAAGTGATTATTTCAGGCCAAAGAGGATACAGGACTCTGAATGCACAAAACCTGAATCCAAAATGAACTTTAGCCAATCCCAGTTTTAAAGCACCAAAATGTCAAACTACAGCTGTTGTGCCTTCTTGAAAAGATGTACTGCCCAGATTAACCCAGTCCCTCTGTCTTCCCCAGACAGGAGCTGGTGACCTAATGTCAGTTTATCTCACTAATGTATGTATCTCAACAAGAAGGATCCTGCTTTATGTTCCTCTCTTCTCACTTGCATCACTGACTTGCACAAATACAATCCATTTCAAAAAAAGTGTTTTAAGCAACTTTTAAAGACTTTTAAAAAATCTTAACCATTTCAGTATGTAAATCAGGTATCCTAGGTATGAAGCAAATTATAATTTCTTACATGGATGTAGTATAGTCTAACTATTTTTTTTTTTTTTAAAGAAAGATCTTACTGGACAATAAAAACACTCCATAAATTTAAAATATAATTGTGAAATAAAATCAGTCAAAACATCACCCATTCTTGTTCTGTTAATTAAATAAATGCAGAACACAATTTGCTATGCAAAATACTTTAAAGCCTAGCAAACTGCAGCAGACACTGGGTACTGAAATTTTCCACAAATCTTAGATTCATTCCAATGGAGCTGCCTGTGAGGCAGAGAACATGAGAGTTGTTCATTTGAAAGTTTTGTTACACTGATGTATAAGTTACGTAAATCTTGCCTTCTTATATTTAATGTTAGTACACCCGTATGTTCCCACTTTATTTCTGAAGCATGGCAGTCTCCATTCACCGTACTCAACGAATCTCAAAGGTTTCCCAGCTGCATTACCACTGCAATCCCATTTCATCATGGGATTGCCCAGACTTCATAACTAAATGATTTTCTTTCTTTTTTAGTAAAATATACCATTTTGATCCCAGAACTTTTGTGAAAAAATAATACACAACTACTTTATTCATTAATAGTACTGCCATCACAAAAAGTTTTTTGAGTGAAAACAACCATTTGCTTTTCCATGTGTCAAAAACATCCATAAAATACAAGTACCAAGACGGAAAACATATCAACTCTAATTCCAATTTTTAAGGTTTGTCCATTGCTCAAATTGCTTTAAGATGTTCTCAAGCACAGGAAGATTGCTTAGCAATGATGACAAGCCCAAACTCCCCATGGCCCCTTTCAACAGGGATCTTCTAAGGAAACCTTAAAAGATGTCTCCTATATTGAACATCTTTAAAGTCACTCAGACATTTCATTTTTTCCTTAAAGAGATCACATAATTCGACTTGCTTGCATTACAACATCAAGAAACTGCCTAGTCTTCTCATGATAACCTACTGCCATCCATGGAATGCACTTACACACTCCTATTTGTTCTCCACCACAGTCTCAGTGATACTACATTTCTTCACTATGTAGACAATAAGCCTTAAAACAGATACACTAATGAAGAGCCATATCACTTCCCAGCACATTTTAAAATGTTTTGTTTCTGATACAGTTTTCATTTTGTGATTTTATTCTGCCTTATCTAATTCACCAAAAGGCTGCAGTTATATGTGGCTATGTGTGGTTAAGAAAAAAAGAGAAAGAACAATCCATGAGATTTTTATAGAATGTTGCTGGGGATGGAGAGGAACCCTGCTCTCCCCCAGTTCCCCAGACCCGCAGCCTAAACTACTTTAAATGGTTTAAGCTAAAAAGAAATAGACAATAAAAAGGGGGATTGAAATGCTGAGCATGCATGCCAGTCAGATCCTCCAAAGTTGCAGAGCAAGTTACGATAAAGACAAAGAATAATGCAAGATCTGGTAATTTGCAAGTCATGGTAATTTGCTGATGTTTTATTCCCTGAACACATTAAAACACAACAGTGACACATCATGAATACAACCTGTAGGTATATCTTCAGATTTCAAGGGAAAACAAAATTTCCAGGGAGCAACAAATGATCCTGCAGCTGACCAGCCAATAAAGCATTATCCATTCACAGCCTAGAAACTCATTTTGAGTAGAAGTATTTTGTGGAAGAAGTCTGTCTTTAAAAAAGGGCTATGACAAGTCTCACTAGGGACTTAATACTTGTTCCCCTATTACTAGCTGTGGGTAAACTTACCTAGATTCAGCTTCCAGCCACAGTTCTTTCCTGTGACTTATCACACTTGACAGAAAAGTCTGTTGTGGCTTTTTGCCATACATACAATGTTTCTAGAATTATGCTGAAAACAGCCCATAAAATAAAATACAATATGCTAACATAAGATGTAGGTGCTCCATAAAATAAAACATTGAACTACCTACTCTTATACAATCTTGAAAAAAGCAGATCTTTTTATTACAGGATCAGACTGTGAGGTCTTTTTAAGCTGCTTGCCTTCAGATCCCAAAATCTTTTTCAGAGGATAGCCTCCCATTCCTCTTTGTCAGATCCTTTGTTTTACTAATGCTTTTACAATGCTCATACCCAGAGACTTCCTATCTACAGTAGTCTCTTTAGAAATTAAATACATACAATACTTATTTCAGACTTGATGAATGGTACAAAAGTAAGAACAATCACTTACTTCATTGAGTCTTACATCCTCATATATTTCGTGGGATATAATTAAAAACAGCTTTCAGGTAAAAGATGAAAAACTGATATATTACTCCAAAATCTCTGCTGCAATATCCCTCATCCATAGATTTCCTTAACAATCCTTTCTTCACTTTTGGGTCAGTCTAAGTGATCCTGACTTTCTTTTCTTTGTAAATGACTAACTATAGGAATGTAAAACTTGATCCTGTCATAAGACATTCTCAGATCCAGGTTTGTTATTTTTTTTAATAAATGAAATTTACCAGGAACAATTACATTTTCATTCTCTAACTCCTTAGTATTTTAGCAGATTCGTCTAATACTTTACTTCCAGACTGACTAAAGCATAGGAAGCTTCAGATTTCAACATGGACAAGTGGGATAGGATACCCACTGTACGCTGACAGAACAGTAGCACATTTTCAAGTCTTCCAAAACTTCCCAAGGATTCAGTATTAAAACCTTACCTGAGTAAGCCAGAAATCAGTTCAGCCCATTCTTTTTGCTCTCTTGGACACAAATTATTTGTGGATGATAATTTTGATGTGCTCATCTATGTAATACCTTCCTTAGTAACTAATGGATTGTCTTTGCGACACACAAATATTTTTGCTTTTCAGATTCAGAAGAGAAACACTAATGGAACATCTTGGTCTGTTCTGAGGAGATGGTAACTTTTTTTCACCATTATTCAGTAACAGAAGTACAATAAGCCTAATATGAATATAAGCCCAGTACAATTCACAGAAAATTAAAAAAGAAAACACAAAAAGTTTCCACTCATAATTCTACCAGTTTCAGATCTTTCCCTTGTATTACTCGTTTTTCTTTTTTTTTGTAAATTAACTTTTTCCCCATCTATTCTTTCATATTTTTAAACTCCCACTTAAGCAGAAGCCTCATTTAAATGTGCTTTCTTAAGTAATAAAACAATGAGACTTCTGACCATCTAAATGTTCTAAAACTTGTTAGTATAGATCTATGTAGTAAATTCAACCATCTGTATGGTCATTACTACCTTTTCTGAAAGCAATGCAGCATGAATCAAGTGAGTAAACCAAGGATCAATCACCTTTTATCTGTGTATAATAGATTTATATTTAAAATATGTATTTGTGGAAATCCACCATAATCTACACATACAAAACACACAGCTGAAGAACTCAAAAGTATTTGTTTTGTTAGAAAAACCCCCACCTTCATTCCCATGATGCAGTATTATTAACTGCATCTCCTTGCTTCTGCAGCATATAATAGCTCACTTCATGGCAGCCATGTGAAGAAGCACAGGACCTCCATAATTTTTAGAGTGATGGGAAGACAGATATGAATTTAGGTCTAAACTCAAAAAACTCCCATGCAGCAGCCAAGCATGCTGTCAAAAGACCTCAGATGTATACCATATGAGCAGCTTAAGCTGCGATATGGAAGGAAAGCTATGGAAGCTCTTTGTTTATAATGGACTCGCGTAATTCTAAGGTGTAGCATGTGCCACCACAGTATTTTAGCTGTTTTGGTTTTCAGTTTGATAATTTTATAGCTATATTAAAAAATAGATGTCAGGAAAGAAGCTCAAAATATAACAGAAAATTAGAAGGTTGAAACAAAGCAGAATTAACATTATAAACAGACAGAAACAATCAATTTTGAGCTAAATTTTTCCTTTGTGCTGATTTTTGCGCTAAGTGAATTTAGTGCAAAAAATGTAATTATAATTTTCTTTTTTAAATCCAGACACTAATTTTATCACAGTAACTTTTTTTAAAGGAAAGAAACAGACAGGCTTTCTATTATGTTCAGAATTAAGTCCCTAGGTTACAAGCTGTACATGAATGAAGTCCTTTCGTCTTTTCATAATTGAAACTATCAGCAGATAGAGCTAACAGCTCTCTAATATTGCTAAATTGCATATGACTAATCCAGGGGAGTGGGGTGAAAAAGGGGATGGAAAACTGCCTCGGCTGAGTCACTGTGAAGACATAGTAAAGAATGACTGAAACATAAATTGGCTGATCTAGCAGACAGTTTTTAAGGCTTAGCACAAATATGAGAATACCAGCCCTCCCTTGATGTCTTGGACTTCCCCTTTTAACAAACAGAACTTTTGAGTTGCATCAATTATGAACTGAGACATAATTTTCAACTGATGAGGATGTCACACAGCAGAACGGATCAAAATTTAGAAGCTTCAAGCTGACGAGCTGCTACTTCAGCTGAGTTTGATTGTTTCAACGGAATCCAACTAATGGACTGAACAATAAATAGGACTTCCGAAACCCAAACTCAGATGTAATTGTGTTTGACAAATAATTTAAAAGTCCCAGGTTCTTTTTCTTGGCTATCTGTTCTACTCCTGACTTAACTACCTCATACTATTCTCTCTCACTTATTTGAACTCTCTCATGTGAAGCTTGGAATAAGACTTCAACTGACGAAGCTCAGACTGAGATTTTTTTTAGAGATCTGTCAGAGAGAATATGCTCACAAAGTGTCATTGAAGATGAGAAGAACAGCAGCAGCTATATCAGTTTTAAAAGTTGCCATGGAGGGGATTAAGAGACACTGATTCCAGTAAAAAGACCAAGCAAACAAACAAAACAAACAAACAAACAATTAACCGACCAAACCAAACAAAAAAGAAAAGCCCCACAAACATACACACCAAAAAAAAAAACCACAAAGAAAAAACAAACAAAAAAACCCCAGCATTCTTTAAGTGTTATTCCTAGTGTAACTTTCAGCAAAACAGGTGTTTTATTTGCAGATAAACACGTCCAAGCTGAACTGCCTACAAGTAATAGAACTAGTAGTAAAACTATCTAGTTCTTAGTACGCCATGGCAACTGTTGCCATCTCTATCATCTCAACATGAGAATACTGGCATGTGACCTAAAATGCTCTGAGATAATCACTTCAACTGTTTATCTTATCAAGTGTTCTAAAATTAGTTTCCATGCCCATGAGAAAGAGCTGATGGAAATTCAAGATCTTGCCTATCTGCCATAGGTGTCAAATTGATAATGAATGGAAAATTTAGGACCTGTGAAACAGCTGTGCATCCACTCTGACCAAGAGATAATCCTTGAAAACAAACACTGAAGGAAACCAGATCCTATCTCTTAAACAACCCTCCTTAGGCCATGACTATGAATACTTACTTTTCTTCCCTGAAGAGAGCAGCTGGCATCTGTAACAGAATGATCTTCCAACTTAAATGCCCATCTTCAGGGGAAACCAAGAGTTCATTTATTACAGACAGCACTTGGGAAATTCCCAATTATTGAAATTAATTATCACACTATAGGCTTGACTATGTCTCAGTTACAACTTCAGGTTTTATTGGTAACTTTATTTTCTGTATCTTAAAATAAGGTTTATAAGGAAGGGGGGGAAGAGAAGGAAGGCCATGACACACATAAAAAGAATTGTAGTAAAATGGAAAAGGATAGCTGGACAACAATCCTCTCTTCTCCTCTCCCTACCTGAAGGACTGTGCTGAAGGGAAGATTGCGTTTAGAATCATTCTCACCCTAATTGTCCCCCTGTACTGGGCACTGGTGAGGCTATACCTCGAATCCTGTGTTCAGTTCTGGGCCCCTCACTACAAGAGAGACATTGAGGTGCTGGAGCCGGTCCAGAGAAGGGCAACAAAGCTGGCGAGGCTTGTGCTGGAGCACAAGTCTGATGGGAATGGCTGAGGGAACTGGGGGTGTTTAGTCTGGAGAAGGGCATGGGGGGGGGACCTTCTCGCTCTCTACAACTGCCTGACAGGAGGATGGAGCCCGGAGGTGGCTGATCTCTTCTCCCAAGTAACAAGTGACAGGATGATAGGAAATGGCATCAAGCTGTGCCAGAGGAGGGTTAGGATATATTCCTGGATATTAGGGAATCTTTCTTCCCTGAAAGCATGGTCAGGCTGCCCAGGGTAGTTGTGGAATCACAATCCCGGGAAGTTTCACAAACCGTGTAGTATATCAGACCCTTAGTACCATGGTTTAGTGGCGGCCTTGGCAGTGCTGTGGGAATAGTAGAACTTGATGATCTTGAAGGTCTTTTCCTATTTAAATGATTCTATCAGACCACTGCATTACCCAAGCTGTGTTAATGTAACAGACGAGATTAGCTCCTAAAGTTGCTTCTCTTAAACAAGAAAGAAGATTTTATGCAATTTCATAGTGATACTACTGAAATTTTACAGTTTAAAGCAATAATGAAAGGATAGGTATTTAGATAAGTATCAGTAAAACAGAAAACTTAAAACTCAAAAGCCTTAGCTTTTGAGAGTACTACTCATCCATTCAATAGAACTACTTCCCACAATGTATTTCAACTCTTAAAATTTAATTTAAAAATCTTACACATTTCTTATACTCTGCTTTTACCTTAACCTTAGAGAGAAACATATATTTACTTCTCAAAAATCAACACATATCCTGAATTAATTCTCAAAGAGCTCATTATAGCTCAGTATCTCTGGGTTTTCCATCATATACTAGCAAATTGTATCATTCTAGCTCTCAAAAAGAAACAGTGCATGTGATAAAACCAACCTTCTCTTACTAACCATTTTCCCTCCAAAGTTATTGAAAACATTAAGGCACAGAGATGTATGTCACCCATTAGACTACTGAAGCGTTAACAGTTTTATGCCCTAGTTATGGAGAAACCCACATGATTTTTTTAACAAATTTAATGAATATTTTACCATACAGGAAGGTATTTCTTTCCAATGTCATGGTCCAGATTAAGTTTAAAGTTCTATCTGAAAGGAAAATACTCATATGTTCTGACCTGACATCTAAGGATTGTTTTGTTTCGTTTTTCTTTTGTGTTTTTTTTTTTTAAAGTAGCTGCTGTTTGTTGAATTACATCATTTCCCATGCTCAAGTATACAAACTACCCATTTCACAATTTGTTATAACTTCTTATGTATTCTTCCCTGCTTGGTTATAGCACCACATTCAGAATCATAGAATCACAGACTGGTTGGGGTTGGAGGAGAAGCCAGGACCAAGACTGGCTATGTACAATGTTGAATTGTCACTCAGCCTTACATGCACAAGCTGCCATGTTGAACCATTCATACACCATGAAATAAAAGCATTTATTTATGTAAAAGTAACACAGAACTAAAAAATGAATTGATTAAAATCTTCAACTGTCTGCTAACTAATAAAAATTTGATTATATCAAATCATGTTTTCATGAGCCATTACATTGGTTCATTACATGAACCAATATGAGTATGTCAGCTGGGGTAAATTTAACAGAAAGCATGTAACACAAATGTCTCTTATCAACCTCTGAATTAGCTGCGCAATCACACAGAGAACCTCCACCCACTTAAACACTGTGGTATTACAAAATCATATGTCTACCCATGAAGGTCTAGAAGCTCCCTGATAGGCAGGCAGACAGACCAGTCACTAAGTCAGTTTCAAGCTTCTCTGTCAACAAGGAAACTCTAAGACTCTTGAAAGAGGAATACGATAAACCGTGTCTGGATCAATTCACAGTTAGCTCGATTTTTACCAGTCTAAAGCCTTAAAATTGCAATTAGAAAAAAACCTAAAAATTAGCTTCCAAAAAAATTTGCTTTTAAGAAGGGAGAAAGATCCAGGGCAGTTCTCACAAACAGCTCTAGGAATACTGCAATTGAGAAGTGCAGCTTTATCAAGCACAACAGCACTACCAGAAACCCTGAAGAGAGAAGTTTCCCCTCTGCTCCCACTACTGACTTTCATAGAAAAACAATAAAAAAAGAACAAAGGCAAACAATTACACAACGAAAGATCAAACTGTCAATATAAGAAGTACTGCTAAAACAAAATGTCTGTCATTTGGCATAAAAAATATTACTAGAAATTAACAGAAAAAGACTAAGCATTATAAATGCAAATGATAAACTTGAGTTATGCCATTCTCTCATTCAACAAACATCACATCAGTTTTACATGTGTGACTGAATATATTATAATCCTGCTTCTTGAATATCATCTGTGAATGCACACGTTTTCAAAATGTTACCAGGCACACTTGAACTCCTGGCTCTTAATAGAATTAACATCTCAAATGTACTTGCATTCTCTACACGTTCTTTTAGTAAAACACTAGTGGAGTTTTAATACAATCAAAAAATTGTTCTAAAAATGTATGAAATGAAAAGCTCATGCTTTTGTAATATGAAGAAAAGAGTACAACAGATGTGAAATCATTTTGTGGATGTTTCTGTTTAGACAGACCTGGAAAATGGAGTTTCTAACAAATAAAAGATAGCAAGCAAATCCTATAGGCTTACAATTCTCTATGATGACTCTTGATTTGTTATTATTACCCTGAAGCTCTTTAAACAATTTGGATTCTGAGTAATATACACAGAAGTAAGAGAGATTGTGGATAAAGGTAGTAGCTTCAGAGACATGGTACTCTCTGGAAGCTTGCTACCCTGCTTGCAATGTGGTAGGGTTAGGGAAAATGTATGTGTAATTCTAATTTTGGCATCCTACTGATTATGTATACTACTCTTTCTAGCCTTTCCATAATAGTGGTCTTGATTAAAGACCATTGTTCAGGAAGGGAAGCACATGCATTTCCAGATGGCATAAATATGCTGCAATGACTAAACAACATCTGATGAACACATGCAGCTCTGGCAGCACACCAGAAAGAAACCACTGCATTCATGCTATATATATGTACTGTCTGACAAACTTGAGATAAACCACACAGCCAGGTTATGATGGGTAAAATCTGGGAATACACCAACTCCCAAGACTTAAAAACTGTTAGTAACAAAGCTAAAAAAGGAAAATTATTATAGTGTCAATTTTAGGTATCAGCTTGTCCAACAGAAGTTAAAACCAAAATACCTTAAGCATTTTTTTTCCTCCTGTTTCTAATAAAGCAATTATCACGACAGCTTTAAAATGTTTGCTTCCTGTTTAGCCTGCTCTCTTTGTTTTCTTGTACATTAAATCCTGATGATATCTATACTCGGATTCATCCCTCCTTTCCAAGTTGATGACCCTCAGTCCCATTTCCATCCCCTCAGCCCATTGCCTGAATAACTCATTGCCTGCCCAGGGTCAGCATGGCTACAGAACAGAGATGCTGCCTCATCCCAGTGTTGCCATTTATTCTAATACACATTATAATATATATTATAATATATAATATAATGCATACTACACTGTTTTAACTCCTTTGTGAGCCCAGGGAAATAAAAAATGCTAGTAAATTCTTCTGTTTTCAGCTGTTAGGGAAAAAAGCAACAACAAACTAACAAACAAACAAAAAAAAAAGCCCAACAAACCAGAACCCAAAAAACCTTGAAATTAAAAAATTATCAAGTTCTGTGATGAAGCCATAAAAATGCACCTTCTACTGCTTTACAAATTGTATAGCAACCAACTAGCTGTGCACAGAACTAGCATAAAATGTAACCAGCAGCTGAAAATAACTGAAAAGTTATTTTAGCTAAGTTAGAATTTTATCCCAAGATAAACTGCTAATATATTACGCATCATCCAAGAGTTCATCCATTCATGCACTATTTTCTAGTGAGAAAAAAGACAATTCAAAAACTGTTTAGACTAAAGACACTAATAACCCACACTGATCAGTTTACAGCTTGTACCCAATTAAGCAAATCATTAACAAACAACTTCTCAAGAAAATACAGGAATGTAGAAATGCCAAAAAAAAATCTGTTTATTAATAGGAACTGAAAAGCATCACTTTGCAAACCAGAGGATCTTCTCACCAAAGAAGCTCCCTTTGAAGTCCCACATAGCAGGTAGAAGACAATCTGATGAGATTTACACATCTGACTTCAATGCAATTGAAAATATTTGCTAATACAAGCCACAACAGCGATTCCTGGATTGGCGAATGCAGTTTATTACTGGAGAGAATGAGGACACATGGGCGTCATTTTTCTTTTCCTACTGATTTCTCAGTGTTGGAGAGGTTTTTCCACTCCCTGCTCTCCCTTCCCCCCACTGGAGTCTTGTGAAATGACTGAGAATAATGTAATATTGCAATAATCCAGATTGAATAAGCAGTAAAAAACCCGGACTGCTTCCAAATTCTACTTTTTTGGTACCTCTGCAACCCCTAAGAGCACTGGCAAGGTTCTGTTACCACAAAATAGCGTATGCTTACACATTTGTGTTATACTAATAACCTACAGGTATTAATCATGCACTGAGAAGACAATGTTAAGACAAGGGGCGCTAAGAGAATGTGCTTATATGAACCAAGCAAAATTCTCTATCTCGAAGTCTTAAAAAAAAAAAAAAAAAATCCCCAAAACTTAGATTTGCCACAGAACACATACAGAAAGACAAGGATTTGCATTCTGAAAACCCTAAAATCCCAAACCAGTACGAGTTAGATTTTATATTCAACAAAGCAATTAAAACTAAATTTTAAATGAATTGGCAGATGATATTTACAGGAGCATCTGAGATGAAAACAAATAAACAAACAAAACCTCCAAACCCCTGACAAATAATTTTATGTGGAAGAGCTTTTCCACAGAATGACACTACCTAGAAACTTACTCTTCAAACTGCACACTGTATCTTCCTCTCTGGGAAATGTAGTATTTCTGTAAGAGAAGCATGTTCATGGTTTGAAAAATGGAGAACTTAAGTTGCAAAGAATTTTCCAGTGATACTAATACATTTTAGAACAATTCTAAAATAATATTTCCTCCCCCCAAAAATCAAGTATATACGCAATTTGGCTTCAAATTCTAAATCTCAAATCAAAGAGACCTAGGCTTTGTCTTTTGTGATAAAACCCAAACCTACAGCACGTTGTCTGACATGTTAAGAGGCCACAACAAACATCCTGTGAAATCCTAAGGTGACACATACAAGTTTACAGTGTTTATAGTGAGGCAGCAAAATTAGAATAGCACTGCTTCACAGAAACAGCTGACCTTCCTCTGCTTATTGTACAATCAAACCAGGAACTTGTTTTCATTGTTCAGAGAAAACTTTGTCAGAAATACTAATATACAGTGACTTCATAAGATAAGTGAACAAGCAAAGATATATGTATTTCATGTCACTGCAATTTAAAGGAAGAAAGGAGCAGGAGGCATAACATCTTTGTCACTGCACAGCTACCTTATTTCTGCATCACATTACACAAAGGTATTTCTGTATTTATCAGTTCTTTAAAAAAAATGAACATTTCAAATTTGCTCTTTCTTAGATTTCAAGATAATTTAGTATGGTTAAGTGTAGCAAAACTAGTGTGTGTGTCAAAATTAGCTGGAAGCATTTAGTTTAAGGGTTAAAACATACCCATTCAGTATTTTATACTGGTAAAAATGCTATCTTAAGTGAATGCAAAATCTAACAGAACATTAACCCTATGCTTAAGGATTTTCCTGTGCCTTTGCAGGTAGAAATATGAATGCTTCCTGTGGAGCTGTAAAAGCATTTCTGAGGTGAAACACAGGTGAAATTCCTGTTGCTCTTCAGGCTCTGACTGTTGTTCATCCTCACAGAGAATATGGCGCTAGAGTCCTGTAGTGAAGTCTCAAGAGCCACATACACACTAATCTCTTTTCTACAGCATCTACTGTCCTCTGTATTTTTCTTGGGAAACTAAGACTTGTCAATATTCCATGAGTTGTATCTTTTCCTTCTAAAATTAAAGCATTTTGTACTCAGCTGTACAAGTAAAAGTAAGACTTGTTGTGTACAGATATTTGAAATGCACAGTAGGTGTGCCAATAGGAAGGAACTGAGAGGGTGGAAGGGGAAACAACACAGGAACAACAGAAGGCACAACTTAATTTTCTTCTTGTATACACCAAATGAATCTCTGTTATTTTAGGAAGATTTTACAGGCTTTTTAAAATATAATTAGACGGTCCTTGCACTCATGAAATAAGAAAATGCCTTTTACAGCATCGTTTACAATAAGCCTTAAAACAGTTAAACTATGATTTTTATTTAGTTGGACAGTTGTGAAATCCACAAATACTAACAGGTAATGTTTCAGTGCAGTGTTTGAGCCTTCCTTTTTCAATAATCCTTCATTTTTAAAGGTATATACTATCAGTATTTTAAATGCACTTCCCAACAGTTCTCAAACCATTGCTTACCAGAAGCAGCAATCAAATAGCTTACTAAAAATAAACAAGAAAAACCAGAATAACTTCGTTCTCCAGGACTTTTGTCAAATATTGAACACATATTAATATTTGGAAAAAAAACAAAACACCACCCAAACAACTTTTCTTACCTCAAGGCTACAGAAGTGATCCACTGCATTTAAAGTGAACACACAAGACCTGAAGAGTTCCTAAAAGTACATGCCAGGCAAAATGGGGAAAATCATGTAGCACTTAGAACTCTGAGATAATACAAAAAATAACACCCAATGCTTTTATTATATAAGGCACATAGTGAGCTATGTCTAAACCAGGCTTACAAGAAACTCATTCAAAGGCACACTCTTAAATCCATATACATGGATATAAATGATAAAGAAACACTGCTTTTACACTGACACAGAAATTAATCATTTCATCCTCCCGGCTTTTCAGTTAAGCAGTTAGTCAAATTGCCTGGGAAACAATCTGAACTCTCAGTGACCTTTGCTATCCAAACAACATATCCTCGGTGGTTTGGAGCAAAGTAGCTATTCAAACCTTGAACCAAAACAACTTGGACAGCATAAAGCCCTCTACCGATTTCACCTCACTCATTCAGTAAAATGCTGTGAAAAGTTTCAATTATGAACTTCTCCAACTATTTTAACCTGTTGTAAACTCATACTGAACTCACAACCGACCAAGGAAAAGCAGACACAGGAAATGGCAGAGACAAATAACAGTATCTCTTCCATCAGCCTAATCAGCATCAGTACTGTATCTAAGGTGGAACTACTTGAGCTCATACCCTCCCCCTGTTTACAAATTTACACAAAGAGCAAGGAAAAAAAAAAAAAAAGAGAGACTGCCACGTTACTGAAAAAAAGAATACTGTTAGCCTGCTAGCACTCAAATAATTGTCTATCCAAGACTGTTTAATCAATGAAATTGCCAGAGGAAAAAAAAACAAACAAAACAAAACAAACAAAAAAAAACACCCTCTTGCCGGATTTCCACTATTTATTATATGTGGAGAGACTCGCTAAAGTACTTAGAAAGATTTACTTCCAAGTGGTCACCTACTTAGATCAAGCGCTAAATCACTGACTCTGTGATGATGTTTGTTTAGGTGGCAGCAGTTTAGTTGGCGAAGGCTCAATGGCCCCTCACTGAGATCTCTGTGTGTGTGGCCCATTTTGTACTGCAGCTGGCCTGACACACAAGTCCCACTGTATACCAAGCCCATTGTCATTTTAATGTGACTCTTAACAGACTACTTTGCCCTCACCTCCCTAAAAACAGCTCCTGAGGGCAGACTGCTGAACGCCCCATGGCAGAGCCACCTGTCATAAGGAAGATAAATCACAAAATACATCAGGATTTTTAAAAGTATAATTTTTTAGGCTCAGTTACATCAGGCTGAGATGCAGCTAGAACAAGCATTTATAAAACTCACATAGCATTTTATCTTTTTTTGATCACCTTTTCACATAGGTGAGAAAGTCCTAAATCCGTATGGATTTAAATTAGATTATGATTATAATTCTGACACTTTCAAAATCCCATGCCACTATGACACTGCAAAAGAAATATGTCACATATATATCTCTTCTAAACCAGATATTAATTATTTGTGACTTGGGGAAGTTTTCCATTTATTAAAAAAAATAAAAAATAATCAGTACCCTAAGTAGACTCATTCATTACATAAAAAATAGTATAAAGAGTATAAAGAATATGAGGAATACTCCTGGAGTAGTTGCAAGCATTTACCTTTAAGCATCTAGCTGTGGTAGTAGACATCAGTTCAGGGAAGGAACCTATTTCTTTATCAGCTAAACAGCTGAATTAGGTTGTAAATTGTAGTCTTCTGAATGACTGACAGATGCTGCAAATGACTCCCCTGATCTCTACTTACACTGAAGGTAAAAATTACATAAAAATATCCAAAGGGATTTCACATCTGGATGCATCCTGTCTTCCTACTCTCCCCTAAGCTGTTGTAGGGTCTCTCTCCTTTGCCTTCAAAATAGGGCTTTCAATAACAGGTATAAATTCAGCCTTAGTTAGCAGCACAAAAGAGGGGGAAGTAATTTTAAGGAGCCACAGACAAGTTTTTAATCTCTAAATTTATAATCTTCCATAAGCAAATAGGGGATAATTATTCTTCCCTACCAGCTAAAAAAGGAAAACCAATCTGATCTTCAACAGCTTGTTTGTAAGTTTACCTCAATGAGGAGGTGTTTACAATGTCAGGTTTTACTGCTATTGTGGAGAATCATCTTTCAGACTAACCGCCCTCAAATCCTCCACCCAGACTACAAAAGTCACAACAAACTTTGAACAACCAACTTGTGGCAGCCAATAAGGGATGACAGACCTGTTCTCATGAGGCAAGATCTACATCCTCCAGCCTACTACTCTTCAACATGTGTGTGTCTGTATCTGTAAATACAAGTTCCTTAGTGAAGACACTATGTGTGAGCACAGTCTGGGCAGGCTAGCAGAGATTCACAGGTTTTGCGGATGAAGAATACCTATTAAGTCATCTAGTGTACTGTACTGCCAATTCAGGATAGTTACCTACAGTGTATTTTCCATTTCTTTGTCCAATCCATACCAATTGCCCTATATAATTTTGGCACATAATTTTAGGTTAAGCAGCTCTTTAGCAAGCTGCTCCAAAGAATGTAAAAATTATTTCAAATACCACAGGAATCAACTGATACCCAAGGTGGTATACACAGATGTAGCAGTATACTTGTCCAACATGGATGTGATATATATATAAAAAAAAAAAAGAAGAAAAAAAAGAATTATAGCTTAACATTCTTTCTCTGCTTTATCAAATACATTCTCTTTGCGTATTAAAGTAACAAAAATTGGTAAACTCCATGCTATTGCAGACAAGTGCGAAATGCAAATGCACCAAGAATGTTATTTAAGAGTATTCATTTAAACTATGGTATCTACAAATAAATGTGAATTTTCTTAGCAAGGAGACAGAACATGAAGCAGCTTGTCCCACAGGCTGCAAAAATTCACCACTGCAAATTCCTTAAGATGCTTTAACAACCACATTCCAGCTTGGGTATACCCATCATGTACCTAAACCTCACAGACTTTTCAGCCAGTAATTATTTATAGACTGCATAGATAAAATTTTTAAGTAAGGGTGCAGGACATAACTCAACTGAATCTATGATGTATTCAGAAGAAAAATGTCAAATTGTTTTGTAGACATTGTACTCTTCATCTTTTATAGGAATTAGTGTTATACCCAGGCTGGACGGAAAACAGTGGCAAAGCACTGCACTGGAAATTATTGGCTGAGATGGACATAAATGACTGTTGGCGATCAACATCATCCTGTAGGTATGTTTCACTAAAATTGATGAAATATAATTAAGTTTCTGTATACAAGCATGCATATACCTCTAAAAAAAGGCATACAGATTTTCCAAGAGTATTAAATTTCTTCTTAGGAAACTGTGTACTCATTGGATTAAAAAAAATCCAATAATAGACAGCTGCATGAACTGATAAGCATTTTACATCTCACAAAAGATAACAATGCATTTCAGGAGTTTTGGTTGGGGTTTTTTTAACTAAAAAGAGTTAACTGCATTATTTAAGACTAAGCTAAAGATTCAGCATTCAAACACAGCCAAGCACATTTTATGCATAGCTTTCTGTACCCTCTCCTTTTGTTATGTATCAGATGATAAAAACATTGGTTTAAGAATAGTAATCTTCTACTTATTCCCAACAATTTAATGGACTCTTTTCACAATGGTTATTAATAATAGAATGGGGTAGGAGAGAAGTAGGGAACTTTAAAGTAGTATTAAGTGTCCTACCGTCAAAATTGGAAATAACTGTTGCTTTTCCTTTATGCCCACATTTTTAAACAAAAACATGAAGATTAACTACCTCTCTCAGTTTGACTGCAGGTAGCACATCTAACAAAAGAAATGCGACACAGTTTAACCAAAAGCTCCCCTTCCTCCACTCACACATCTCCATCACCATCCTGCTACCCCCTACCCAGCCCATGTGGCAATTTATACACATATACATTGATTGATTGATGGCTTGGCTTTGCGAGTGAAGATTTGGGAAAGGCTTTACCCATGCTTACTACAAGCATGATGACTAAGAGCAATGTGGGATAGGCAAATCTGGTTGGAAAAGGCTGCCTGAGCATTCAGGATGTTTCTGAACAGGACCGTCATCTCCTGGGACAATCTCGAGCGAACGATGTCCTGAACGACCCACATGCAAGGCTGGATCTGCAGCTTCCAGTGCACCTTGTCACCTGCCGTTTCATCCCTCACCTGTTGCTACAGGGCTTTGCAAGTGTGAGTAAACCCCTCCAGCCTGCGCAGTGGATTTTGTAGGTGAGGCACAGTGTGCGTGGAACTGGCCCCACCCTTTACACCTGAGGTTTAACTGCCATGGCCTAGCTAGCTAGGATGGTGACAGCAAAGTCCTCAGGTTGTAGGTTTTGTAAGAGTGTCCTTCTCTTAGATAAAGGACCATACAAGGCTAGACGAGCTCCATCAGCCGGGTTTGAAGATAGGAGTTTTCCTTCTCCTGTGAGGATGACTTGCCTTCGCTAATGAAGATTTGGAAAGGGCTTTACCCAAGAATTCTGAACAAGACTGTCATCTCCTGGGTCAATCTCTAGCAACCGACGACACAACAGCACATCATCAAATGTCTAGGCGGGATTCTGACTTAGAGGTGTTCAGTCATAAGCCCGCAGATGGTAGCCTCACGCCAGTGGCTCTTCAGCCAAGCACACACACCAGGGGTCTGAACCTGCGGTTCCTCTCATACCAAGCAGCATTACTACTGCAACAACACATCATCAGTAGGGTAAACTAACCTGTCTCACGACGGTACACACACACACACAGAGTTCCTGAAATATGAAAAGATAACATTTTCATACTGATTAAGCCAAAGACATAAAGACAAAATACAAATACCGAGTAAGAAAAATAAGTATTGGTAACAGATAAAACACTGAATTTAAGTCACATTTAAGTTACAGGGTAGTTTCTCTAGGCTTCCTCTGCAGTAAATGTACATTTAGCTGAATCTCAGCCCACTGGATGTACAGAGCCCAGGAAAATGAATTTCCTAATTTAATACTGAACGATACACATAATAAGTGCTTTCACAGAGAAGCTGCAAGATGTTTGAAACATATGCTATTATATACCTGAAAGCTATTTGTAATTCTCGCAAAGGCTTTGGCAGTTTTATTTGTAGGCACTAGTTGGGGAGAAGGGGGGGGATGGGGGTGGGGAAGGGAGGTATATTTTCACCCAAGAAATTACATCTTTTCTAAGAACACTCTTTAGACATCTAAAAATAAAAGCATGCATAGCAATCAGAACACTGAAGGCTGAGCATTGATTTTTAAGGAGGGAGAAGGAAATCAAAACCAAGAGTACAAACAAGGAAGATTACCTTAAATTACTTTCTTCACCAGAAAAGCTTTAACACCAAATCACAACACAAAATAACCAAAAGTATCTACAAATACAGATTGTACTGGTTTCTTTCTTGCTTTAAAAGGACCATTTTCTTGGCAGCCAAGAAACCAAAATGGAATCGCATACGCAGCTGTAATTTAATGCAATTTCAAGAAGGAAACAATTTTCGCTTTAGCTTCCAAAAGATTTGAGGTAAATAAAAAAGCTCATTTCAAAAGTATGTTTTTGCATTTGAAAATAATCTTACTTAAATTTTAATATTTTTCCTTATTTATGTGCATATAGAGAGACGAAAGAAGAAACAAGCACAGCAGAAATGCTTTGGGCATTTGTAATTTTAAAAGGAAAGCATACTTCCTAAATTAGGAATTAAGAATAAAGCTATACTACATGGAATATACCATCTTCATACTGAACTGCATCTTCAATGTGCAGGTATACCCAAAATATAAAATTATAAAGTGGTTTGAGTTTGAAGGGACATCAAAGCTTATTCAGTTCCACCCCCTTGCCACAGGCAGGGACACCTTCCAGTAGACCAGGCTGCTCCGAGCCCCGTCCAACCTGGCCTTGAACATTGCCAGGGATGGGGCAGCCACAGCTTCTCTGGGCAACCTGTGCGAGCACCTCACCACCCTCACAGGGAAGAGCTTCTGCCTAACAGCTCATCCCAATCTCCCCTCTTTCAGGTTAAAGCCATTCCCCCTCAGCCTATTACTACACTAATCCAAAACTTACATAGACAAATAATATTCTTATGCAGTAGCATTTAAGAAAGTAACACAGAAATAGTTATATTGGTACCAGCTTCTACTGGTACCAGAAAAACTCAAACTTGTTTCTAGTTTGGCCCATGGCAGAGCACACAATATGCAGTTAGAAATATGTATTGCAGGTCTGTCAATTTCAAATAATCTAATAAAATACAGAAATGTACCAAAAAGGTCCTTCCCATAGTTTAACATTCAAATTGAAACATTTAACTATACTTACAGAGCCATCCTTCAGATTTCTTTCATAGGAGAAGTGACACTCCGTATTTTCATCATCCCTTGAAACAGCAAAGTTGTATCTGCCAACTGATTCTTCTCCAGCTATCAATGCTTTCTTCAGTTCTTCAACATACTTTTCTCTGTTCATTTCCATGTCCGCAGCCTCCCTAGAAATTTCAGCTTCGGACACTATCAGAAAGAGACATGTGAGAAATACCTTTATGGGTATTTGTGAATACGTGTATATGTGAGCATGTATATATACTTATATGAACATACAGGCAGACACATACTGTAAGGAATAGGCAAAATTAATATCTTAATGGAGACTATTCTTTCCTTGACATACTATGTGCCAGATGCTAATAGAAAGGTAGCAGGAATACTGCTTTTTCCTAAGAATTTAGTTTTGTTCGTTTCCTGTCTAAAAATGGTTTATTGCTACTAGTGCACAATTCTACTTGCCTAAACTTATTCTGAATAACACTAACCTGATAACAGAAAGTAGAACGTTTGAACTATGATTTATTGTGCCCTCTGAGGTCTCTTTGAAAGCATGTAATCTGAACCCTGTAAAACAACAGATGATATTGCCTCCTCACACATTCTTAACCTAGTTTTCCTAGTTTATAACTTAAAATCTGAAGAAAAAACAAGCTGTCAATTTACAAATGAAACTACACCAAGAGACTCAAGAATCCTTGTTTTACCCTTCACACTCAAACACCACGAAATGAGGGATGTGTTTCCAGTTTGCACTACATAAGGTCTATGAAGAAAATTTTATTCCATTCCTTTGAAGATGAAGAATGACTGAATACAGTACAGAATAGGCCAATAAAGATGTACTGTTGTTAAAAGCTATGATAACCTTTACCATCTGCTTCTGATCATTTATTTCTTCCTAAGTCTTGGTAAAACCTCAAAATGAAATGGCAGGTTACCAAAACCCACCATCTTTCGCTACAAGTAGCAAGAAACAGTTCTTGATTTTACCTCCTGGGCCCCTGCTTATCTTACTTCCTTTTTAGTTTATTCTACATAGTGTTTCCTTAGAACTTTTAAAGATCAAATGTTAATCAGAATAACGATCTCAATGAGTGCAGAGTTTTCTTGCAGAGACAGATGTAAGCAAAGACTCTAAATTAAAGATAGGACATCTATAACATACTGCAGGCTTTCATGTGTAGCTTACCAATACAGTATTTTAGATTGTTTACTTAATTAACAGAAGTGTTTCCTTTTCTTCTGGCCAATCTTCTGAGCAAGACTGCTCTGGATTGTCACTTGCCCCTACCTGCTCTTAAACCTGTCTAGAATTTGAGAGAGCAAGTTATACAAAAAGACATTAATTTGGAACATCTTGGGAATAAAAAAAAAAAAAAGGAAAGAAAAAAAAAAGAAAAAGACACACACACACATCAAAAGCCAACTCAGAAACCCAGTAAAAAAGAGGTACCCCACTTAAAAACCTACTAATTAGGTTTTATTAATTAATACCTGTATTTCTTCTCTATACAAATGCCTTTGTTCATAAGTATTAGCTTTTGTAGTCCTCCTCTCTACACAACTCAAAGTATGGAAAACATGTAAGCTTTACCAATCTTACACTTAACCGAGAGGGGTTTGTTGCGTTTTTTTGTTGGGGTTTTGTGCCCTTTATTTTATTTTTTTTAATAACTGGTCGCAGTAATCAGTTTAGCCATCTATTCACAAATACATTCACTGTGCACACAAAGAAATACTACCTTTCTAAACACTTTAAGTGATTACATTACCATACGCCTGCAAAATCTGCTAAGGCAGATCAGTCATGAACACCCCATTCTACTACTCTGTTTATAAGACAAGGGAGAACAGTTACGTGAAAAAGATGCAGGTGGCAGGAGAGAGCATGCTAATGTCACCACTTCAAAGAAACAAAAGGTTGACACAAAGAGAAGCTACCCTTTTCTGTGAAAAATCTCAGCCTGCAGATACGCTCATTTAAAAGGATAAATTAGTGGGTCAGAATCACACTAGTTATCCCCTAGCACAAGGGTTTTTTTTTCCTAGCAGATTCAAATGTGTTAGGTCCTTCGAAAGCCAGAAAGCAAAGGGATGCAAAGGAACTGAACTGCTTTGAAGTTATAAGGTAAAAAATCAAGGAAAAAGAATGGAATTAGTCTCATAAATATCAGCAATTCAGTCTCTGTCATGCAAAGATGAAAAATGTCAGGTGTATGGCAGTCTGAAATCTGTCACAAAGTTCCCTATATTGTTCTTAAGAAAACACTTAAAAATGAGTATTCTCTGCTCTCCTTTCAAAGATACAAGAGGAAACCTGTCACACTTACAGTAACCTAACATAAAGTAAAAGGACAAGGTATGACACACAGTATTTTACAAAATCAGCAACACCACAAACATTCAGCAGATGGCAGAAACTGCAGAAATGTCATTATATGTCAAAAAGAATAGAGGAATGCTATGGAACATGCATTACAATAAACCAGAAACAAAACAACTTCATAATCAGTATTCCCACATTGGAGAAGGTGCTTCTATCCTCACCTTTTAAGTTGCATTACCTATATTGCAGAGAAAGAAAAATAAAAAGGAGATGGGTGGAATAATGAGGCAAGGAAGAAGTGTGGCATATTAAACTGTATGTTCCGACAGATTTGTAAGCTGAAGATGTGTGTTCTTAGTAAAAGCACATCTCACAAATGTGTGTTCCTAGTAAAAGCACATCTCACAAAACGGAAACTATTCTGCTGTCCATTTCAGCAGATGCAATAGGTAATTGTACGTAAATGTTTTTTTGTATGCAGCCTAAGACTGATGAGCTTTAGGGCACTGAAATACTCTGAGACACCTAATAAACTAATGATTCAAAACATTTATATCTTGGTATCGTCGTTTGAAGAACGTTATACTTTTCAAACTTATTTGTACAACCCAAAAGGAAAATTCAAGGAGAGCTAAAGTAAGGGCAACAGCAGCCCTCTTCACTAAGCTAAGGTTTGAAAAATGTTTATGAAAAGGAACATGGAACAAGGACACAGAGAAATCGATAAAGGCACAGCAGAATCCTTTCTTCTCTGGACGGACATCACAACCATCTCTTTTCCTAAGATGTAAACCCCCTACCTAATAGAGGAAGAGAAAGAGGCTAAGACAGAGTACAATGTATGTAGCCAGTTAGTACTACTCGTTCAAACAGCACTTTGAGTGCAAAGCCACAATTTAGCTCCAATGCTGAGTCACTGCCTCGATCCCTGTGCACCACACCTATCCAACTGGCATATGGGGCATGAACAAGAGCAAAGCCAGCATGCAGCACTGAAAACATGAGCAGACCTACAAGCAAGCAACTACTAAGTCAACATCGGCTCTGCATTAATCCTCACACATTAAGACTGACAGGTATTTCAGAACAGGACTTCATATCATCACAAAGGTCAATGCAAAGCAGGAGGCTTTAAACTTACACTGGCCATTGCACGTGTTACCAGTTCTTCCCCACCTCACTGTAAACCAAGTAGTTCAACTCTCAGCCTCAACATAACTGAATGCATCTAAAGGCTGGATAGGGCTTTGAGCAATCTGATCTAGTGGAAGGTGTCCCTGCCTAAGGCAGGGGATTGAAACTGGATGAGTTTTAAGGTCATTTCCAACCCAAACCAGCCTGGGATTCTGTGATCTTAGATGAAATAGCAGAAGTATTTTCAAAGATACTTAAAAAGTATTTTAAGCATGAAACGGATGTTAGCAGAAAGGCTTAAGACTTTGACAATTGCCACCTGCATCTTTTTTTTTTAAACTCAAAGCAGTACTTTTAACGTTCACGTAAAGAGTAGAACTTTTGTCAGGGGAAAAAGCTAAGCCTACATGTCAGTGAAAAATTGGGGGTACAGTGCTGCTGAACAGTTATTTTGCAGAGCTAACAATCCACCAAATATAGCAAGAATTGAGTGAGAAAAGCACACAAGAAATTTACCATCAAAACATTTCTATCTTCTTTATAAATCACAACCACCAATTTCCTGATTACCTAGCTTATTTCTTGTACAGGATGCAAGACAGGTTGAAAGAAAAGAAGCCACTAGTACATCAGCAATCCACTCAAGTCCCTCAAAACAGTAGAGACAGAAATACGGAATCGCCTGCAGAATGAGTCAAAGAGGGGAAGAAAAAAGTAAGTTGGAAATAACTGCTGAAATAAGTGTTTGTCTAGAACAACAACACTGAGATAAATCTTTAATGAAAAGAAAAAAGCTAAAAAACCAAAGTTACTAACATATGCTGTAATAGAGCACTTGGGTTTTTCTCCAGTGGTGCCTGTACCTGCTGCATGTTCCTCTACCTTATAGAACTAGCAAAACTGATCATTAGCAAAACATGGAATGTATAAATCCACATACCTGTAATTCTTTAACCCAATACCAACTTAATACATTAGATCATATTGCGTATTTGTGTGCTTCTCCTCCCTCCCAAGATTTACTTTTTTTTTTTTCTCCATCCTTAAATAAGACTCCTAACACTTTTCATCATCACATTCAATATATAAAACCCATAAAAGAACTCCATCAGCAACCCCCATTCACTTCCTGGTAGGTTTTGCCAAACAAAATAATCCACAGCACGAGAAACTCAAAAGGGATTTCCCATAGCAAGAATTTTCTGATTAGAGCTTTCCCTCATCCCAGATTTTGAATTTAGAGTCTAAGCACTCTCAAACATGATGTAATAACTTAGAAAAAGCATATAAGAACTTGAACTCCTAAAGAAATTATTGAAAGGACTGCAAATTCAATAGGGTTTCCTTAGAAATGGATCGCATAAGAAATAGAAGTATTCTCCTTTGGATGAATCCCTTGTGCTCATGCTAAATGGCTGTGGGTTTCTTTCTTTTCTTTCAATAGAGTGAGATCATCTTGCTTTCACTGGTTCTCTGTTTCGGAAAATTATAAGCCGTTCTGCCAGATGCAGGAAGTTAACAAAACGAGAACTGTGTTTATGTATTTTTTCTATACTCTTCCAGTTAGAGTAACACAGCTTTTACTTAGAAAAATAAGAGATTCAAAGAATCAGCTTGTCATGAATTTTAAACTGGGAATTTTTAAGTTATGTAAGAACAACCAGAAAAGCCTTTAAACAGAAAAACTAGTATGCTCAATTAGTTAGGCATTTATCAATGTTAACATCCCTTTTGTTATTTTGAAAATATATAGTTTGACTATCCTATTGTCAAATCAAGAAAGAAAAACCTTTCATGCCAGACCATAGTGAACCAGCAGGGGAATATATGCATATGTCTTGTGCAGGAACTCTTAATCAATAGTGTGTTTGAAATGTCAAAAGGAATATGGAAGAGCTGTTTTAATGCATAGGTAGACATATTTTAAATTAGTCTTATTTCCTAGGTTTGAAAGAAAAAAAAAGTAAACATTGTATTCAAAATAAGGTTAATGAATGATTAAGCTTCTTTTTATACATAGGAGCTAGATATATACACACATAGTTTGTATACACACAAACACAAAGCCCTGTTAGATAGACACATAGGTAGGTAGGTAGGTAAACAGATAGATAGATAGATAGATAGATAGATAGATAGATAGATAGATAGATAGATAAGGCCTATTTGAAAGCTCGGTTTACACAGGAACTGAGCAGGGGGGAAACAATGTCAGCTGGGCAGGGAGAAAGAAGGAAGGAAGGAACTACATGGTCATATATTCTTATAGAAAATGAAGAGTCAGAAATAGAAAAAAAAGAGTCAGGAAATGTTTTCACCTACAATATGCTGTGAAATATATTATTCTTTCCTCCCTCTGAAATATTTTTGCCACTGAGAGAAGGGCTTCTGATCAAGCATTTGACACATACCTAAATGAACACACAAATCTTTCTTCTTTTCGTTAAGCATGAATGAAAGAAGTACGCACCTATTAAAAGACCCATTTTCTTATTCAGGTTTTCTTCCAACTTGTGCCAAGAAAAAAAAAAAAATCTAGTCCCTTCTCCTTCTCTAAAATTCACCTGAGTACCAAACAGAGCTACCTTTAATTATTAAGATTTTATAAAACTGCTTAAAAACCATCTGCAATTAAAAGCTTCTTGAACTACAGTTTGCAAATGCAACTTGCATAACTGTTCAAGAATCTGGAGAAGACATGTAAGTGGTACTCCTCCAATATCACTGCACTCCATTAAATTCTTAAGAAAGAACAAAATATTGCATATCCATATGCTAAATGAATTAGTATTAGGTTTGACACAGAGTCTTTCCAAATTTGAAAGACCTCTGAACACTTCCCAGAAGATCATGAACTACACCTCCTCTTTCACCAGGAAGAAGTGATGTTCATAAAAAGTTTTTGATGCAAGCTGCAGGTCACAGTCTAGAAAATTATTCATATAACAAAAAATAATCTAGAACAGTAATAATAATAAAGAACAGTAATAACTTAATACAGGCTTGGGTTTTTTTGCTTTACATTATTACCTGCCCCAGTCCATGCACATTGACCATCAGTTAGTGTTATACCAAAGCCAGCACCTAAATCTTTTTCCCATGACACCTGTAGGAAATACGTTGCTTCTGGATCAGAAACTGGATGAATTCTGTTCAAAGTCTTCTCCATTTTCCAGATACCTGTTTGGGAAGTAAGATAATCCTTTTATAACCAATGGCTTATTTTCCAGAGGTCCTTAGCAGTTTTATATAACCAGCTTAGGAAAAAAAAACAACACAAAAACACACAAATATAAGTGTACTTAAAATGTCATCTTACTTTCCTCCACAAATTCAGATTTTCAGAGAATTAAGGTTTCCAAACAGAAAACTGGATTACAATAAGTAAGGTTTAAAAGAACAGTGACAACAAACAAATGTACTTGAATAGTCCCAAATTAGTAAACTAAGAGTCAGGAAGATGAGGAAGAGAAAATTACAATAGACATACAATTCCCCATGCCTGTGTTTTTCATTTACAGCTCGCTATCACACAACATACAGCACATGGAATAGAATGGAAAAATCAATTTAATCTGGGAAACTGACAGGTGAAAGCATGCTACTAAGGTTCACTGCAAAGCAGAGGCTGTAGTGGATGCCAGTTACCATAGAATTTCTAATTTTTAAATAATATACTTTAAAAACTAAATGCTGCAGAAACCAAAATTTATGACATTACAGCGATTTTTTTGCTCAGTATCAAAGCGACTTGGCAGCCTGTACTTAAGACCTTCTAAATAATCTTATCCATTTATACATATTCTGATCTGACAACAATGAATCCTCAGGGTACTCAAGAACTTTGAAACTGCATTTGGCTATTTGCTCATAATAATGGAGAAACAGAAATGAAAACTTCATTAGTGAATGAAGAAGGGCTACATGTTCACTCACACACTAAATATAGCATGTATTGATAAAAATAGGAAAACGCAAGTGAGGCATTTAAACTACATGCACTGAGTACAACGATGCCTGGACAGGCTAGGTATTAAAAGCTCTATCAGGTTTTCCATCTGAAGCATAGCAACAAGTGATAATGATCAGACTCAGTTTAGGCCTTGAGAGGACTCTGTTCTTCAAGTGGTGGTAGAAGGAAGCTCCTTCTTTATTCATGGACATTGAGAGCCAAGCCTAGAGACAGATTTAATGACCGCTGGTCTTCCAAAAAGTTGGAGTCTTAGGAAGAACAGTTTTAAGTGCAGCTGACTGCACTGTGTCTGACCTTTGCTCAGCTCTGTGCTCAGCGACATTTTGAATGCCTTTCCCTCGCCCAGACAAATGCACAGACAAACGCACAAAAATACATGAATATAAGACTTGTTTTTCGAGCTTAAAGCTGCATTAACAGCTGGACAACACCTACATTGTCAGTAATAAACATTCATTACAGATATCAATAAGGTTAATGAAATATCACATTATCTGCTTCTGATGGCTAATTAGACCACAATATACATCACCTTGCACTAACGAATAAAATTTCTAAACAGTAAGAACATCACATAAAGTGTCTGCTGCAAATTTCAGGCTAAGATTTAGTGAAAACATGTTACTAGGCACTTCCAGCATTCCTGACTACCCATTAAATTTTCATCACCAAATACTTAAAACACTAACTTTATTTTTCCACCTTACTGCTTAAGTTCACATAAGCACCGTAACATTTTCCTCTTTATTCTTCTGACAAGTTTAGGATTCAAAAGCTATGGTAGTAGTAGTAAATAAATCATGTACATACAGCTAACCATCGTAAATTCTCACCAACAACAGTAAAGAGGGACAACTTGACTACTTGCATCCATAAACCACCATTGCTTATACTATTACAGATGTCATAGTAATAGTAGTAGGTACAGGAAATGTACCAAAAACGAAAAGCTTACTTAAAAGAAATATTGAAAAATTAATCTGAGTCTAAAAATGTCTTCTAATTCCATCACCAAGCACATGGCCATTTCTGAAAATCTAGAGTGTATCTGTGCACCTGAAAGCCAGAACAAGTGGGGCACTGAGGCCTGGAATAGTGCCTTTGCAACTAGTGATTACAGAACTAACGCAATTTTAAAGATTTGTAGTGCATTAACTGCCTGGACATGAGTTAATAAACAGCACAAGACAGGAAGCACAAGTAATGAGTGTAGTATGTTCAAGCACACAGGCGTGTATTCTCCTTTGCTTGCCAGATTTCCTTTTCCTTGTTCTAGAAAAATACAGAGTCTCTTATGAAATATTTCCACACAAGTCCTTCTTTGAAAGACAGTATTTTTAAAAATACTTTAATTATTCATTTTTATTTAGATTGTGAAAACTTGCACACAACCCAGTCAGACAGCATGCAAGGTACTGATGCATATGTAGCTTAACAGGGAGGTTTTGCTTGTTGCTCAGAGAAGCTCTGGCTGCCCCTTCCATGGCAGTGTTCAAGGCCAGGCTGGACAGGGTTTGAAGCAACCTGGTCTAGTGGAGGATGTCCCTGACTGTGCAGGGCATTGGAACTGGATGAGCTTTAAGGTCCCTTCCAACCTAAATGAGCCTGTGATTCTATGATATACACAAATTGCAGAGTCACCATAGCATCAAGGCTGCAATAAGTTACTGCCGACATGAGTATCCCCCAAACACTAAATTCTAAAAGTGAAAATAATTTCAATCTGATATGTAAATAACACTTTAAAAGGCCAATCATTCAACAGGATAATTAATTGTCATAACCACCGCACATGCAAAATTCCAGCCAACAGTCCTGCATGTGCTTGTCCCACCACAAATATTGGTTTAAAAATTAGCGAATTTTTAAACCAGTGTCAAACCATTTCTCTGTTGTGACTATTGTCTCAATCCATTATCACTACACCTACAACTGAAGCATAAAGAGTCACAGCTGCTTAAAGTACTCTGGGCCAGACAGTTGGTCAGAACAAAATAACTGCAGATGTACTGACAAAGGGGTTTGTAAAAAAACATGTTGACTTGGGACCTGAGCTTCCACAGAACTGGGCTCACAAGCCTGTAGAAGCTGGCACTGCTTTTTTAAGGTTTTACTAAAATACACATCCCCACCGAGTCAGAATTTCATTATGAAAAGCAGCCAGAAACATAAAGGATGTAGGAGAACTGAAACTTTAAGTTAGCTTCCCATTCACATCTTTGGGTGGAAAGATAAGGATCCAGCTAAGAACTGTATTAATGCTGAAAATAGTTAAATCAGCCACCCAAATTTTGGCACTCTCATTATTTAACATTCCAGACACTGCTGAAGCTTATTAAAAAAATAATTTTAAAAAATTTAATAATGATTACATAAACCCACACTATTCTTACAGCTATCCAACAAACTGCATTACTGAAATCAGACCCTTACTACTGCAGTTTAAAAAAGCAGCTCTGAGACTATTAGACCGTAGGAGTACCTTTCAGTGCCATTCAATAGTCTCAAACACTATTTTGGTAGCTCTTTCCATTCACTGCCTCAACAAAATCCAAGCAGTCAAACCTCCTCCCTTAATTACAATAAAGAAAAGTTGCAGAGAAACCTACTGATTAGGGCCATAAGAAAACCAGTGTTTTTCTCCTGCAGGGCACAAGAGGTCACAACACATACCAGCACCTCACTGTGCTAGAGCCAAGGATGCCAGACAAAGCTTGCAGGTGGGAACAGTCGAGTCCCACCCCAAATTTGTAAATCAGAGACTTTATTGAGGCCTTCGAACAGTTGGGGATTGAGCTGTTTATCTTTAGCACTTTGTCCCTTTGGTCTTTGTCTTCTATGATCTGTATTAGGCAATGTTTCTTTCTAAGGAGGAATCAGATGTTGGCTGGCATACAATTGACTGGAGTCTGCTCTCTGAACAAACAGTGTACACAGTTGCTTCTGAATAAACAAGACACTTTTAAAACTAGTTTACAAAGAATTTTATATGTTGTTTTGGACAGCACTAGGCACAGACCAAAAGCCAAACCTTTTAGGCTGCTCCAACACTGCATCATTGATAACAATTTTAACTTCAGTGTTTTTAATTCCATGCAGACTAATGGCTTTTTTAGAAACTGCTTCGGCTGCAGGTGTTGTAAACTTCAGCAGCTATGCATGGAAGGCTACTTACTGCTCAGAAAGAGCTACTATGTCTTTCGAATGGAGCAATTAACTTAAGTGCTTTCTTGTTGAGAAAAATAGGGAGCTATCTATAGTGAGCTCAGAAGACCAGCACATAAAGCACACTGCTATTAAAGTCTATAATTTCATCCCCTTCTGTCATTGGCTTGACCACAACATGCACTACAAATCAGAATCTAATGACCAGAAAAAAGTGCACAGTTAACCTATAGTCAAAGAACAGGTACTATTCAGTAAATGCCATACGTACTTATATAACTGGATAACTGGAGATTTAAACTAGTTCAGAAAAACTCAGCTTGCTTTTAAAGATTAAACCTAGCTATTACCACATTTTTCTAACATAAGAAAATATGATAATGTCTGTATTTATTACTATTTCTAGATACATATTTCATGCAAATTTATATTCTCTAATGATAATTTAAAATTCCATTAGCTCCAAGACTTCCAGAGGATGAAAACTAGAATATCTGACAGAAACCTATGACAGAAACAGTCAGCTATGACTCTGTTCGTCTGAGAACTACTACTGACCTAATAAGGACTTCCTCTTTTCTTTTAGAAAGAATACGATCAGGCCAACAAACATGAAGGAAATGATACAGCAGCTTTCCTATAAAATCTCTGATGCCTGACATTCCCTTGGACACAATATTTGTTTGACACCGAAGGAATAGTCAGTAATAACTCTCAGTTGCAACTTAAAGATATACCTGAAGACCAAAAAATATAAAATTTTGAAAGAGCTCTATTTCCTAGTGAAATTTAGGGGGCCAACACATTTTTATAGTACGTGCAACCTAAATTGTATCTAGCTGTTCTTTTGTTTAACTTTGTTCTATATTAAAAGCACAAGGATCACAAATTTGTCAATAACATAACTTTGTCTTGCACATAAAGGAAACAAATAAAAAATTGGCACTGGATATGAAGAAGTGACTGAATTACTTTATAACTTTCTGCAGACAGGTGAACAGCCCATTTTAAAAACACAGTTCTACATGACAGCATTTAATCAAGAGACTGACTTCAAGGCAGCTGCAATCAGTATTTGGTCCTCACGGACCCAAGTGCAAAAGCAAGAATCACATGGCTAACATTTGCACTGCTTCCTTCCCACTGTTCTGTGGCAGCCACAAAAGGATTGGAAACATGTATATGCTTTTTGTGCAGTTGTGCTCCCCCCCTTCCCCCAAATAAATTAAAAAATTAAAAAAAAACAGTCTTGAGCTTGTCAGACCACTAGGATATGGAAGATTTGCCACAAAATATCTGGAATCTACGATAAAGAACAACCCTTATCAGACTTATTTACTACAGTCACCAGCTGAAAAATTCGGAGAAACAGAAAGAAGCAGACAGTCAACAACCTTTATAGTAGGAATCTTACTAACAAGCTTTGACCGTAATTGCAGCCCAGAGGCAAAGCCCACCCTGGTGTCTTTCATGCTCTTGAAATCTCAGACCTAACCCACTACCAACTCCTGGCATCCAGACTTGCCAGGCTTACTTACAAGCATCTATACTAGGAGATAGTTTAAGCTATAACAAAGTTTATTAAAATAAACACCCAAGTGGGCAATTCTACTAGTATATAGTAGCAAGTAAGGAAGTATCTGGATAGAAGAGAGATAAAACCCTTCTCCCCCCCTCCTTTTTTTACAGACTCTTGCCAGATAACAGTTCAGTTGTGTGCACACTGTCAAATCCTCACTTTCCACAATCACTATCAGAAAAATCCTAAGGTTTCCCTAGATAAAGCCAGTTTGTAACTGGATGTTACAAACTTGTAGAAAATAAAATTGAGTCATACAACTGATATATTTCCTGATGAAAAAGTTAATTTTAGTAACAAAGTTACTACAAAGTGGGTATAGAACCCAGCAAGGATCAAAGATGATCACCAGGCCAGCTTCAAGTGGGCAGGTATTGGACGCGAACCTAGTAGGCATGCCTGAGAGACCCATGGTCTCTGCCTTTGTTGCCTCCGAGATTCGCAAGCCCCAAGACGTATTTACGTATTTCGTAACTCTACTTTAGCAGTAGGTCAGTACCTGTTTTGCGTTCCCCTGATAAGTGCAACTTTTGTCTATTTATCAAGAAAGATAGAAAGGTGATCACCTTAAAAAAAAAAAAAGGAAAAATTTTAAAATCATTATATGTTTTGCAGATAAAAGCAGAAAGAGGAAACAAATCCGTACAATTATGCCAGCCGCAACTTTTGAGCCTGCCACATAAAATCAGTAAGAACCAAGACTCAAGAATTCATAGTATCTTCATCACACTTCCAAAACTCTTTGCAGTTTTCAGCAACTTAGTATGGGAAAGTTGTAGAATTCAGTAAAAAAAAGGCAGAATGCTTTAACCCCCTTTCACCATCCAAAAATACTCAGATACATATGTATTTTTGATTTATATGGATAACAAAGTAGTCTAGTTGAGGTATCGTCTGTTTTCCAAAACACTGTCTTTAGGATTAAGTATTATCAGGCTATTCAACACAAAACAAATCTGTCCTACAGACTTCGTTTTCTATTATTTAGTCCCCATATAAACCTACTATAATCCCACGCAGTTTGACATGTTTCTGTAAATGTTTGATTTAACATCACTAAGCAATGGATTCCACTAAACAGTCTGCCTTTTTCTTTATTTGAAATAAAGTCAAATAAATTCAGTACTATTGAATCCACAATGGCTCCACAGCGCAGAGTAACAAATCTGCAATGAGGATAAATGAAACAATCGGTGTCAGGTAGATATGGATGGATGTAAATAATTCTGTATATGTAATATTTCTGCAGAGCTTTGAAAAACTGAGCCCATTAACCTGGAAAAACAAGTTTCACCAAATGTAGCCACTTCAGTGGGGTAAGAGCGGGTATAAATATAAAGGGTTAAAGCTCCTCCTCTCCTCCCACCTCTAAGCCCTAGACTTTTCGAAGAGATGGATTATTTTCATTTCAGGTCCCTGTCAAATTAATAATAAAAAATAGGCCTAGACTCCAGATTGCTTTATCTTGCTCATCAGTTTCCTAAGGCATTTTCTTTGATGGAAATTCCTGCATTACCCCGTCTTAACAAAAGTTTTATTATATTTTTCTTTCCATTTGCTATTTATCTACTCGAAAAAGCAACATTGATCTCTCTGAAAACAAAGAGCTCACACTAATTTAATTTATTAATTTAAATGTTATAATTCACATTCTGTTTCATCTGGCCCCTACAGAAAAAGAATTCACAAGACATTTTCATTGGACTGAGATATTCACTTTCCATTCACATAAATTTAAATTTTGCAGCTCTTTATTCATCCATGTTTATCTCTTTGCCGTGAAAATTGATTACTTTTTGGTGGATTAAGCTGAGCAATCAGTTTGAATGCAAGACAAAGGGACATCCAGCCATATCCATCCATGCTAGCTTGCGCAGGAGTGAAAAGAAATCTGCAGACTAGTATGAGGACACAGCAGGGGCATACCAGCAAAAAAAAAAAAAAAAAAAAAATCACAAGCCATTGGGACTCAAACTGAGGGGGCAGTTTAGTACTCATTAGGAAAATATAGCACAAAAATGCTTTGGTACTGCATCAGTTAGGTACTGTTTGAGATCTTACTGTAAATTCTTACAAGGCAAATACATGAGGCATAGGTCTCAAAAATGCTGGTTTAAGACTCTAAGTGACTGCTTTTCCAGGTAAGTTAAATCAGTCCTTATGGAATGATGGCATAAAGAAAACCAAACTATGACAGGTTGGGCAGAAACTGAAACATAACAAGAAGAAAAAGTAAGCTAAAAAGTAACTCTCAGTTAACCTTCGGCTTCACTGCCTTCTTCATGTTGCTGGGATTTCCGGTTCCCAATTGCAGAACCTAAACAGAATCCCTGCTGCACATCACTATCTGAAATGAAGCGGTGAACAAATACAATGTCTCTGAACTAATGCATGTGCATGCATAGTTACAAGAACCCCAGACCTTTGTGCAGAAGAGTCAGCCCTCCATAGCTCCACCAAACTGTTTCAAGACAGTTTTAGACATAGTACACCCATAATGCTTTCTCTCCTTTCAATGTCACGCTTTTGCATTATCACATACCAAAATCACAACACAAACCTCAAATAAGAGTGCATACTTAGAAATTTCTCCTGTACCTCGTTATTTAAAGAAGAGAAAAAAAACAACCTACTTTTAGGACAGCCAAAGTTAATAAAACAAATCTCTGGAACAGACATGATTAATTAAGGATATGAAATATACAGTGCAATTTCCATTTATGTATTTTCGTGTCAAATGCAGACAAAAAAAAAAAAAAAAAAAAAGCCCAAACATAACACACACAAAAAAAAACCCAACAAAAAATATAAAAAAAAACCCCACACACAAACCCAAAAAACACCACACAAAAAGCCCCAAATCAAAACAAAACAAAACAAAACAAATCTTCTCTCAGATATTCCCCTCAGGAGATTATGAAATTAAGTCAAGTAGGTCTATTATCAAGACACACACAGGACTGCTTCATCTAGTTCCTTGCCTCTTATCTCCAAAAATAATTATCCTCTATGACAACAATGCCTAGCTTTCACTGAAATTAACATTTCTGCCCAATCTTCATTATGCCTATGGCCGCTGTGTGCTGTACTCTGTAAACTAATGTTAAGTTTCACAGCTGGACAAATTTAATATAAGCCCATACCATCCAGTTTGATGCCTCCAACTACTCTCTGAGTTTCTCTCTTTGGCCCAGTCAGCACAAATCTCTCCACAGGTTTTTGTGAAGTTTCTCCCACAAGCTTGCACAGCTGACAGCATTTGGAAAGAACCATGTGCTTTTCCTGTCCAGCTACTGTGCTGAAAAGTGTGGCCTCTGAGATCCTTTTGTAAACCTATAAACAAACAATCCCTTTCATTATAATTTGCATCATTTTTTCAAAAAACAAATGCAGCCTGTGATAGGATATATAGCCTCAGTCTTCCTCTAATACCATTAATTTTTCCATCCCAAGACAGCAAGCAATTTGGCTGATGTCTAGATCAAGAACACAAAAGTTCTCAGTCTCTGCACTCTTAAAATTACTTAAGTCTCCCTTTTTTATTGTTTAATTTACAACCCCTGTTCTATCTGTCTGCTCTGTTGGAGGACAGCCCTTCCGACAAAACTCACCTAGCAGTTCACAAAGCAGATGCAGAAGTAGTCCAGTAATTTTCCAAACTTTGGAAATTTGGACTATATAATCAAGTAGTTTTTGTGAAATTATTTGCAAGCCTCAGAAGACAGCAACACTACAGATCCTCACTTAGGCACATGCATAACGAAATTTTTTTCAACTTAGAACTTCCCTGTGAGACATGATTGCTATGTTGATCAGATTTGACTGTGTTAGATTAGCAAACAAGTAATTCTATTATAATTTTCACTTTAGCTTGTGTCAGCATGCTACCATAAATAATCCAGCAAGTCTTTTACATCTTAGAATCATATAACAGTTTGGGTTGGAAGGTATCTTCAAAGGTCATCTAGTCCAATTCCCCTGCAATGAGCAGGGATATCTTCAACTAGACGTACCTTGGACAGTAGTCCTTATTTTTACGTTATCTGTTACTAAATTCCACTAATAATCTTCAAATTCACAGTAGTCTTTTGCCATATTTCCTCTTTTTTCATCTCATATATAGAGACAAAGGAGGTGGGGAAGACTAAAATCCACAAAGACATCCTGATTACCATCATCAGGAGATGAAGGACACTCTTTAACCCAGGAAAGAGACACAGTTCCAGTCAGCAGAGGGACCAGGGATGAAAATAGAGCAAATTCTGTTTTTGGTGTAAAAAAATTTCATTTCATGAACCATTTAATGGCATCTCTGAGCAGCTTTCTAAATTGGATTCTTTGTTATTTAGTGAAGTTAGTCCAGATTATAACTTAAATTTGTATGCACGTATTTTACATAGTGCTCAATAAAAGCAAGCACTACACGCTTTTTGCCAAATTTAACAGTGAAGAAATCAGAGCTCCATCCTATTCACCTTGAAAACATAAATAATTGCTTGAGACTCTGAAAATCTCAGCTCCTGGTGATTCCACCTACTCTTAAAGATGTGTGGTGCTTTTTCCTTAGGGGATCCTGAGCTTTAACATAACCCCTTAAAAACATTCTCCCCTACTGCTAAGCCCTAGATGACAAGAGGTAAGGATTAAAACTTCTCATCTTCAAGTGGCACTGAAAGATAACAAAGACATCAGAAACAGGCTTTGAGACAAAACAGCAAGTGACCCTATAGGGATCCCTGCACATATGTAAGAAGGCAACATGTACTATACTGAAGCCAACATGCAGTAGAGTACTTTTAATTATCTCACCTATACAGAAATGAAGTGTAACTACTAACTCACTAGGTTTAGTTCTTAAGAACTTAACCATCAGATGCTTTAGGATCATCTTGCAGATCCAAGATGCTGCTATTCTGCTCATTTCACCATCAGTTTCAAAATAACTCCTGTAGTGCCATAGCTTCATATAGCGAATCATTCTAAACGCTCTAACTGCTGTCAAAAATGTTGAGCATATAAAGTAATAGGCAAATGCTTTATCTCTACAGTCTGAACAATGCAGTCATCACTTAATGCAACAAATAAAGCACCCCAGACTATAAGATCATTTTTTTGCATATGCCACATCACGTATAGCACGATATCTAGCTCATTTTCTTCAAGACTATAGTCAACTCCTATAAAACAGTCTATGCTATTCAAAGAGTTTTGTCATACTGATAGAGGAGAGCAATTCACATGAAACCTGCCACAAAAAGCAGAAATTTTAGGGTACAGGAATTTCCATCATTGTATGAATATTCCTTATCACCTGACACAGTAAGTTCCTATAAAATGTATAGTTACAATACTAGGTTGAAGCACTCCTCCCAGGCATCACTGATGTGAGAACTGAGGATTCATCCTTGCTCACAATAGCTGCCACCTCCAAGCTATTGTAGTTTATCCTACTACAGTGAATATAGTGTGCACTCTTGCTAGCTAACAGAAGGAGGAAGGAAATGGAAATAGAGAGGAGCCGTATCTAAATGTAGACAACTTTTTTGCAAAACAGTATCAGCAAACAAAATGTCATGTTCTAATACCACTGCCAGTGTACAGAACACTACCTACTCCCTACATTATTTGCCTGAATAATGCATATGCCTCATGTTCTGCCACCTCCTTATTCCAGTGGGAGACCTAAATGAATCTGTAGCTGTAGGAGCTACATAAATACCTTTTTATGCATTCACACTTGAAGATACTAGGAACAACAGAAGTGGGTATCACGTAAAAGCCAAAAAAGAGCATTATCAGCTTTTGCCAATCATTCAAATCAGCCTATCTCAAGGAAGCAAGCGCATTCGTATCTTATTTGCAAATGTTTTTTTCACTTCATACATGCACAAACACATTCGTTATGCACAAAAAACTTGTCTATATAGATGTAACTGTCATGCTGAAGTCACTCATCTGCGATGTTTTTAAAGTATCTCCTCCAATCCTCCTACTTCTATGACAGATGAGAAGCTAAATACCAAGCCTCCCACATGCAATTAACATTGCTTTGTTATAATTCTTCCAGGATTTAATAATAACCTAGAAGCTTAATCTTTGCAGCCACCTTTTTTACCTTTCACTACACACAAAAATCCCTTTATGCTCTGCTGCTTAAACACTCAACTGAGCAGTGTGCAATCTCTTCACTGGTAAATCACACCACTAAAATATTTCTTAATATGCATGTACTACAAAGCAGAGCTAATACAATTAACCGTCCTTTAAAAAAAAAATAGCAAAAACCAAAAAGCAATACAGAGAACAAGTATTCACCAGATGGTTTTATTTACCTATTTGAATATTGGTATACAGATAACATTATTGTTTAAATTTCTGATCTGAGATTTCAACAGACACGAATGGATATCCAGCCAATTCCTTATAGCTATCTTAGCCTTGTATTTGGTTTTCCGTGACAAAATATTAATTAGAGGAACGAATGCCACAGAAACTGGAATGCCACCATCTTATATTTCAATCAACATCCTCTGTGTATCACAGCTGCATCCCAAGACATTGTCATGTTAGGTTTACTACCTTTTAAATGATGCCACCAAGCTCCCCACAAGATTATTAATGATCAAATGGTATTTTTCCCACAAAACCGAAATATGCAGCTGAAAGCATTTTAATACAGCATGTAATCAATGAAAATTTTCATTAAATAGTTGAGACTGTAGGAAACTTCATATGAAAATTAAATTGTTAGGGTAAAAACATTTTTGTAAAAACCTGCATGTGAGCTCACTCAAAACTATCAAAGTAGGTAGCAGTATATAAAAACTATCACGTAAAGCATGTTTGCAGATATACTTTATACTGAGCTAGATAAAGATGGCTGACCACATGGAAGCAGGCTTGCCTACCATGTGACTAAGAACTGCCAGCTGCAGTCTCCTCTGCAGCTACTGAAATAATTTCTCAATTTCCGTAACTAATCCACATCAAGAAGCCAAAAGTGAAACCAAAAAGAAAAACCAACCAGGTTTAGTTTTCCATTTCAGAGACACATGAACAAGTTCAAAAGTAGTACGGCCTCTAAAATCTAGGGTCAAAGTAGCCATTAGAGGTTGAACTGTTGGCTGGTTATAGTTTTAACTTCTTTCACTTTAGAAATCTACTTTAAATTGACATCAATTAAACACTTTAACACCAAGTTATACTTAGGCAAGGAGGCTGGTTATAGAACTGCCTTTCTCTACTTTAATTGAATCCCATTCTTCATCCAAAATCTCGACATCTGAATAAAATAAATTGATCAGATGAATGCCATTAACTAACAAAATAGGAATAAGAGGTATGAACATGCTATGACAAAATGACCATGCAACTTGCTGATTACTTATGAGTGAGTAAATCTGAAAATTAATGAACCGCCATAGTTACTAGACTAATGTAATCCCGAGACAAATAAGAAGAAATCTAAAATCAGTATGTATGAAATGTACAGGACGGAAAAAAACAGTTATATAAGAAAATACACCTTAAACTCTACATCTGCTTATGTTGAAAAATATTCAATTCATTTTGGTGATGATTAACCTGAAACTACTGTTTTACAGAGAACTCAAAACTGCAGTTACCAAAGTTACCACTGCAAATGAAGTTGCACTTTAGAAGACAGTAACAGCACTGTAAGTGTATGTTTTTTTCAGTTGCCTTAATATATTTTGCTTTTTGTTTCTTTTTCATACACATACTTCCACTACGCTGCAGCCTGTTACAGCACCTTATGAAAGTATGTCAAATATAACCTCAGCTTCTTCTGGTATGATGAGAAATTTGTTTCTGCTTAACAAAGGGGAAAAAGCAAAACCAATTTGTCCCCAGTATTGAAAGATACAGAATGACAAAGACCTCAAGAGAAAGCAATCATCTTTGTAAAGTTTAATGTCATTCAATTTCTATAAGATAAAATGTACTTATAAAAGGAGAACAAGATTGTTCATAGAACTTCAGAACAGAGGTTTGCCATGACAGCAACACCTCAGCACCGTACACTAAATACGAAATAATCATAACATTCTGACACAGAACTGGTCAGAATGTATCTAGCCTTTTCTAAAGACCCTCACAGGATCAAAACTAATTCAATAAAAAGAATAATAGTCTCCTGATTTTTTATTTTTTAAAGAAAGCATGCTACAGCTTTCTCATGTTAAGCCAAAATGAAGGCCTCTTTCATATTGCTCAATGGAAGCACAGCATCGTCAAAACCAACTGCAAGTGCAAGTCACAGCAGGTTTTAGTTGTACCAGGTTTCTCTGACACACAAGTTTAATAGGCCTGCCATGCAGAATCCTAGACTCACAGACTGGTTTGGGTTGGAAGAGACCTTAAAGCCATGGGCAGCGACACCTTCTACTGTGCCAAGCTGCTTCAAGCCCCGTCCAGTCTGGCCTTCAGCACTGCCAGGGATACGGCATCATAACCACCTAGATGTAGATGTGGATCTAGATGTAGACGAGTAACACCTAGCTGTTGTAATAATTTTGTGTCATCAATCACACAAGAAACACTGTGGTCATGACAAGGAAACATACCACCATTACCCAAAGCAATTTAAATTTTACTTGATGTGTTAAGTGCAATTGCAAGAAAGGGAAGCATGTGAAAAACCTCTACCAGCAATGAATACAGGACAAGAGCAAACTGGACCGGAGAGGACAGACCAGGAGGTTCTGCTTGCTCGAGGACACCCCCCCCCCCGCTAAACTCGCTCGTAAAAGGAAGCCAGTCTGTATTTTACATGAGAGAGAACAGAGCCTGAACTTTACAGTAAAAACTAACTCATTAAGGCGATATCTGTGTTCTTCGCGCTCGGGCCGGGTCTCCCCCCGCAGGGCCGGAGAGCACAGCGCTTCCCACACACCCCGCGGGCACACGGACAACCAGCCGGCCCCTGCGCAGCCGGTAAACTGCCCCACCACCCGGCCGAACCGGTTTGGCTGAGGGCTCGATACCCTGAGGGCACCAGCAGTAGCTGTCCGCGTAGGGGCCGCTCTCCCCAGCCCCGGTAGCCAGCACCTCCTCACGGCGATGGGGCGGGGCGCCAGGCCAGCCTCACCTACCTCCTGCCGCGCCGCCGCAGCCGCTTCCGCCTGCGCCGAAAAGCCGCGCTCCCTCTGCGGCACGGCAGCCAACGAGAAACCGAGCTCGCCCTTCCGTCTAGCCTCTCTCCAGCCGCATCTGCCAATCGCAGTCCTTTCCCGTACCATCCCCCAATCCCGCTACTGGCCCACCTCGTGCCCCTGAAGGGGCGCTTCCGCCCGGCCCGGCCTAGCCTGCCGGAAGTGTGATGTGGCCGAGAGCGGGTCGCCATGGTAAGTGCGGGGCGCGGGCGGGCTGGCGGTGGCTCCGCCGCTCTGAGGCACTGCGGGACCGGGCCGCTTCCCGGCCCCTTCCTGACGACCCTGCCAGCCGAGCGATAGCCCGTGGGCGTGCTGCCGCCCCGCAGGCCCCGCACATCTTGTTTTGGCTGGGCGTGGCCTGGCTGGGTCGGGTCTTTGAGCCTTTTCAAGGCCGAGGCCTCACCCCGCCCTGGGGCAGCGAGCCGGCGGGATCGCAGCTGTCCCAGTTACACCGTAAAGCCTGGCTTAGCAATTGGCCTAGCAGTATGTCAACCCGGGCACGTCTGCGACCCTTTGCTTTCCTGCCTGGCCTGGGTGCTCGGTGGCGCAGCAGTCCCCACTCCGACCTGCAGCGCGCCTCCCAGGGTGGTGTTTCTGTTCTTCCATTCTGATTTAATGCATATGTCGATGGGCATCTTGCTTCCAGAGCAGTAAGCTGAATCTTGGCACTGACTGCTGTTCTTCTTTTGCAGGAGTAGTGCCAGGGGCCTAGGTCCGTCTTCTAATGGAAAGTGTTACGTCGTGCATAGAAATGATGTAGAGGTTTATTAGCATTGCCATTAATGTTTTCTGTGATTTCTAGTTTTTGGGGGTTGGGTTTTGGATTGTTTGTTTTTTGGGTTGTTTACATTCTGTGTATAAAGAGTGTAAACAACTTATCTATATTCTTTATATGACAGGAAAAGGTGGAACGGCTTTAATCTGACAGAGGGGAGATTAAGATGAGCTCTTAGGCAGAAGTTCTTCCCTTTGAGGCTGGTGAGGCCCTGGCACAGGTTGCCCAGAGAAGCTGTGGCTGCCCCATCCCTGGCAGTGCTCAAGGCCAGATTGGATGAGGCTTGGAGCAACCTGGTTTAGTGGAAGGTGTCCCTGCCTGTGGCAGGGAATTGAAACTGGATGAGCTTTTAAGGTTCCTTCCCAAACCAGGCTGTGAGTTTGTGATTCTGTTTGCATTTGGGTTAGAGTTAAAGCTGTGCTGTGAAATAATCTTTGGCAGCTGAGACAAAGATCTGTATATAAAGCAGTGCAGATACATGATTTTAAAATTAGAAGGAAAAACGAACAGGTAAAAGGAAAAAATGAAAACCGTTTTCCCTGTACAAGTAAAGGTACATAACCTTCACTTCAACACAGAATTGTTTTGAGTATTTTCATAATTTTTCTTAGAATCACAGACTAGTGTGGATTGGAAGGGACTCTTCAATATCTCCTAGTCTGATACCATCTGCTACAGGCAGGGACACCTTCCAGTAGACAAGGTTCATCAAGCCCCTGTCCAACCTGGCCTTGACAGGTTGTCCATCACCAGTGATTTACACTTTGCAGCTTCCACAGTGTTTTTGTACTTCCCATGTATTTATTAAAAGATCGGTATCTCTTGGATTTTCTGATGGTTTAGTTCAAAAAAAAGTTCTTAGGCTCCAGATCTTGTCACCAGCAGGAAATTGCTGGAAGTTGCTCACCTGAGCATTCCTTGGCATATCTTTTAGATAAACCTGTTCTAATCTGTGGCTTCAAGCAGTGAACAAAGGGTTTTTATGCTAAGAGGCATAAATTATCTCAGGAGATCTAAATATACAGAGAGCAAGTGAGGTAGAAGGGAAGTGAATACCTCACCTCTAATCAGTGCCTTGAAAAGGTAGATTGCACAGAAGTAGAGCATCACCTTGCTATTTTCTGTAGTACTTAAAATGATTTGAGATTGTAAAAAAAAGGCAAGATAACCTTGATGATCAGCAGACGAGACAATTGCGTTGCTAGTTTAGAACTTAAATATAATATTTATACCTAACAAAAAGATTGCATGTGTACAAGATCTTCCAGGAATTTTTTTAGCTGTCCATCTTGCTTGTTGGAGGCTACTCAGTATGCTTAGAGGAACCAGAGATAAGATAGAATCTTTCAGTGAGATTTTTCCTGTGATTTTATGTCAGCATAGGTTAGAGTAAGATTCCTCAGTCTTGTGTTTGAATTTCCTCAGGGAAAACAATAGTCACCACAGAATATTCAGGACTTTGGATTTTCCAGGAATCTACCTTGGTGCCGTGGCTGTTTCTAAAAAAAAATGTTTCGTAAGATTATCAGTCATGAGCTGTAATTAATGACACTTTTCTTTTGAGCTCACACTTGGCTGTGAGATAGGAAGCAGCTGCTGTCTGTGTATCAGCAGATGGGAGAGAGCAGAGATACAACTCCAGTTCATTCTCTTTCTCCAAAGAAAATGAGCTGCAAACTGTGGCCATTAGCACTGTGAACAGAGTAATTTTTGAAGCAGAATTTCCAAAGGACTTTATCCCTTGGAACTTTCTATCCCATTGTCTCCCAGGCTTCCTTATTATGTTCTTACTAAGCAAGTCCTGATTTGTCCTGGGTGAACGGCCAGCTGCTGCTGAACAGAAAGCACAACTTGTGTTTGTTTTTCTCCTGTTTGCTGCGAGTGAGTAGGAAAAAAAATACACTATTTTAACTTATACCAACTTTGAAAGCACTTAGAAGCTGCTCAATGGATAAAAAAGTTACTGGAAAAAGAAGGGATTCAGTATAATGACACAGCTGCTTAATTTATTTAGAAGTGTATGTATTGTTTACTGACCTTCAGAAATAATGTGTCAACTTCTGCAGTTTTGTATCTGGAAACGAAACTTTCCCTGGTGGGGTTGAGAAAATTGCCACATGCCCGTGGTGGGTAGGAAAAAGGGAGGAAGCCTAAAGTAATATTAAAATTGATAATGAGCCTCTCACATGCCAAAGTGTCACTTTCCCTCGTAGCAAAAAGGTACAGTTTCAGCTAAACATGAGTACACATGCAAAAAGTGGCTTAGTGGATACATTTTGTGTCTGCAATTGCAATTTGGTGATGGAGAATCAAGAATTGCAGAGGACTTCACAAAGATGTCTGCTTTCCGTTCACCCTCTGGTTAGGTCTGACCTCAAGCCCCGCATTACTGCTGAAAAAATAATTTGGGCACTTTCCATGAGGGCAAACATTTCTGCTACAATCTTTGTTGCTGTCTTAGAATGGTGTTTATAGAAGGAAGGGGAATTGCTCATATAACCAATTGTAAAAACATTCATTAGTAAATATTGATCCAAACCAAGCCCTTGGATATAAACATACCAGAATCTGAGACACTGTTGTGCAAAAATGCTCTCAGGAATCAAGTACGAAGTTTTATGTTTGGCGTATTCAGTGTTACAAAGAGGAATCGATCCTGATTCAAATTTGCCAATACCTTTGCTTTTATCGTGGCCTAAAGGTAGATAGGGTTGAAAACATCTCCTAGTTTGTCTTACAGTCTTAAGGTGTCTTGGTGTTGTGAATATGTTTTGGAATAACAATGGACAACTTTTTACATGTTAGTGTTATAACACCATGAGGCGTTGTATTTTTTTAAATAAGAAGCAGTAAGAATTTCAGGCAGTTACAGCTGAAGTAACACATTTTTCATCTGATAAATCCTTTTCTACCCAACTAATTTGATTTTGCTGGAGATCTGAGAGTTTTACACCAAATCTGTAATGTAAGAAGATGCTAGGACCTCCTTTGCCGCCAGGTGTGCAACAACTGACTCGCATCCCTGCAGTCAGTACTTGCAGCTCTGGCATGCCCCTAGCAGTAGGAACAAACACTGCTAATTGAGGAAGAAGCAAGAAGGCTTGCTTTCCATGTACCTTTCCTCACATCAGAATGACAAGTTTCTCAGAGAACTGAAAAGGAGAGAGGAGAGGAGAAATGCAAGATGCAGTGTGGCTAGGCAGGGACAATGACACTAATAAAGTGCATAGTAAATCTTACACCATCTATAACTACACCTGTAAATAGTAATGCTACTGTGGAGTGGGCATGTTGTGAGTTACTACCTGAAGTGTTCAGTATAGATATTTCTGTGTCAGTTTACAAGAAGATATGAGAATATGGCATCAATATTTCGCTTCTGCCATTATAGAAAAGGAAACTATTTCTTCTGCTGTTGTAAGATGCATCTCTTGATCTAATTTGGGAAGAGTAGGATGCAGTGAGTCTGCTTTTACAAATTTTACCACGTACCTGAACAGGCCAGGAATGACACTGCTGTGAGAAACCATTTCTTTGCTGAGTGCTGAACAGTTGTTGCTAAACATCTTTGACATTCTGTCTACTATTAAGCATCTTCATTTTATTCAGTAATAACATGAGACGTGTGGATCATTTTTTTTCTGTAAGCCATTTAAAATTAAGATTATACACTGCAGATTTTCCACTCATGATCCAAACTCTTTAAGTTGAACAAAAAAAAAGGAAGTTACCATAAAGTCATCAATGTCACAATATTTCGGTTGGCTACAGCATTAGACACCATGCACATCCATGGTAATAGAAGAATCACAGCCTGGTTTGGGTTGGAAGGGACCTTAAAGCTCATCCAGTTCCAACCCCCTGCCACAAGCTAACAGCTATAGTGTTGAAATGTTTTTCTGCTGGTGCACAGAACTTGGTGTTAAGACTCACCAAAAGTTTTCATTTTCAATTTAATGACCACAGAAAGAAGGTGGAAACAGCTGGCATCTAAAAATGGTACCTGTTTTAGAGATGCTAAGGATCGAAATGATGCACCTGAACTCTTCCAAACAAGGGACCTACAGCGGTGCCTGCCCACTGCCATGGGACATCAGAGACTTAGCAGAGCTTTTCAGTGTTTCTTGGCTAACAAAATATGTTTTTTCCTTACAAAGTAGTATTTATTTTTCATGTTTTAAAGACGTGGTTCTATTACTGAAAAAGAACAAAAATGTATAGAAATGCTATATATAAGTTGTGTTTTGTTTTTTTAAATTCTTAAATACTAGCTTTTTGTGTAGCCTTTAGAACAGAAAGATCATACTATCCCTCTAGTGCATGGAGCAACTTCTTAGGCTTTCTGTAAAGATGTTTAGGAACGCAGTTCAGCTTTGAGTTGCACAGGCCTTCTGTGGAAGTAAGAGATTCAGTATTATTTTTCTTCTTGTGCTATGGAGCCAATCTCTGGCTAGTTTTTGAGTTTTGCTTGTGACTTTGGTATGACAGTAAAACTTTCACCATAACATTATTTTCCTAAATTCATCAAGCACTGGCAGATAAAATGTTAGCTGTATTGCAGGTGTCAAAAGTATGCAACACAACAAAGCAGAAATATTACAGTGTCTTCATTTTTGAGATCTTTGACTTTCTTCGAAGTCTGTTTTACAAACATAAGCTTTTTGCATGCTGCTTTTGTTAGAGTAAGGATGTTGTGCAGTTCAAAATGTGCTGGTGTTGCAGAAGGGAGAGTTAGCTGATACAACAGAAACAATACTGCTCAGTTACCAAAAACACAGGAATGGTAAGAGTTTATAATTAGGCTTACTTCGGTGAGCAGAAAGAGAAGCCAGAACTTGCTTACTTGTGGGAATGTCTTTTTCTTTACATGGATATTTTTTATCATTCTGTTTGACTACACTCTAGAAATCTCTAGTGTCAAGATTTTTAGAGCAGGAGAGTCAAAAGAGCTACAAATCAAGATCTTAAGTAATTGTAGAGAGTTCTGTAGCAATGGCTGAGTATCACCTGCTCTATTTATACCTGCAGAACCTTGTTAGGTTCCCTGTTACTCTGGAGAAGCTTCAGCATCTTAAAAAGAGGCTTATAGAGTTTATTCCTGTTATCTAATGGTAGAAGGGAACAGAGGAAAAAAATCTCAGTAAAACTGTAAACTATAGAGTCTGCAGAGAATGTGTGGAGCAAACAATATGTTAAGCTTTTACTGCCATTTCTAACATAAATCTGTGTTGAGTAATTATACAGACATACACCTCTGTATACATAACCCTGTTTAAAAAAAAAAAAGCTTAATATTGTAACTTTCACTTTGTTTTTTCATATAAGATTTTTTGCTGAAATACTGCATCTGCCAGCTGCTTACACCAAAAATTCCATTTTGAATCTGTTGCTTAACTACTGGGGGGGGCAAAAAAGAAGGAATTCAAGTAAGCATGGAATTTCAACATCATCACTTGAGGTGTCATTTCAGTGTTGGTCTGTGGACTTGAGTTGCAGTGAAAAAACGAAGCTTTTGTAGGAAGGGACAACTGTTTCCATCTGTTAATTTATTTTCTACTTGTTTAAATAGATTTGTTCTGTTTTAAACAGATGTATTGGACTTCAGTTGACTGAAAAGCATAGGTGTTAGTTCCTATGTGCTGTACTTGCCATTTAAATTGATAACATACTTCTTCAATAAATGTCTAGGGAAAGATTCCCTATTACTGTAATCAAGCCTTAGCCTGTATTTTATGAATTCAAAAATACATATTTTAGAACTTTGAATATTTTAGGCAGAAGTGTGAATTTGTGTTAATTGCACTTAAATACCTTATGAACTAAATGCTAGGGTAAGTGTTCAGTAAATGTAAAGTAAAAAATGCTGTTAGTGTTGGAGCAGTTAGTAACTACTAACTCACATTTGGATACTTACTAAGAACAAACCATTTTTTCTGAAGACCTCTTGCTTAGTTCTTCAGTATAGTTTTGGAGTAATCACTTTAAACTTAACTGATTTTTAAGTTTTGTATTTTTCTTACAGTTCTAATTAGCATCCCTCTTTTACAAATGCTTATTTTCATTCATTTTTATCAGATTACATTTGGCAGCAGTAGGAAAACAAATTATTTCAGAATAGGTTGGAAAATAATATGATTATATGCATGTTTTAATTACTTTTTAGCAGTTGCTTTGACCTGCAGGTTAGGAATAGTCCTGCATGGTTTATTTCCTGTTACTGTTTTCATTATTATACTAAACATTAGTTTTAAACTGGGGAAATATGAATTGCAGTACCAAATAGAAACCTTAGATAATGAGCATTTTTTTTTCACATTTGTAAGGATTTTGTTAAAATGTCATAGATTGATTTCACTTCTCTGTGCTAGGATTTGAAGCTGACGTTACTGTGTTAATGTAGGCTTTTACATTTTTATCAGCACTTGCGTAACCACAGTGTAACTACAGTGTAAGCTCTTGGTAATGATTTAATGTTAGAAAGGCAGCTAAGTGATTGAATATCAGCATTTGTCTCATTGGTTCCAGAGAACACAATCATCAATTTTATAACATTGAGGAGGAAAGAGAAAACCAACAAAAAAAACCTGTTCTAGAAAGACTGTACGTTCTTGCAGCATCTTACACAAATGCGATTATTTCTTTAGAATATTCCAGTAGTTTAACTGTGTTTGCCCACATAAATTGATTATTTTAATAGTAACCTAGAGCAAAGTTTAACAACTTGCTGGCACTGCAATAGCCTCTCTTTTCATAGCACACACAGATGAAATCATGGTCACACCACAATTAGATAATCATTTTGTAAATACTGAAAGTCTAGGGAAGATTAAGCTTTGGCTTCAGTGTTAGGTTTGTTGAGATAAATTGGGAGAGCTTTTGTTTTAGGCTTTCTACCAACCCAGGGGGACTCAGCACAGGGTTTATGTTCTGCATGGGGTGATTGGTTTTGTTTTTTTTTTTTCCCTTTAGAACTGTGGTATCATGTGGCTTATTTTAAAGGAACATGTGTGAGGCAAGGGGATATTCAGCCTTACCTTGCCTGAGGCATAGAGTTGCATCAGAAGTTACGTTGTAACTTATTACAGTGCTATCCAAGGGTTGCAGCAACAAGTGGTTAAGAATTCTGTGCTGCTGTCTGCAGAAACATGGGGAAAAGCCATACCTGAATCTGAGAATGTAAGAGTGATGAAATGAATAGAGTACAGAGTTGCTATGCGTGATATTTTCACTGTAGAAAAGTTTAGGATTATTTTATCTATTATGGCTATGTCTGCTGAGAAGTGTGATCTACCAGTGATCACTGAAAATTTAGGTGATCATATGAGCATGACTTTCCTTTAAGCACATTGAATTCAGTACTGCTAAAGTACAAGAGTTGTGGATAGCCAGAACTCTGAGCAGTGTCTTTTGTTTTTTTTCTTCTCCCCAAATTTAATCCAAACTAAATTGCAGAAGACAACATTGTATGTAATCAGGTTGACAGCGCTCTGCAAATGTTACGGCTCATCAGGATTTCCTTTCTAAGCCACACAGGAATTTTTTTGCTCTAAATCAACACTTTATTGAAGTGTACTGAAATTTAGTTCATGCTTTTATATATTAAACTTTTGTTACCATGTACTATTCCATAGATTTATTCTTACTCATCCACAAGCTCCTTCTTCCCTCTCTCCTCACTCCAGAAAAAGGAGCTGGTTGTATCTTCCAGAGGCAACTGGAGACAGTTTCTTTCCTTGTAACTCTCTGGTTTGCCCCAGCATCCTCTGTGATGTCAGCTACGCTGTTCAGATGTGGGCTCAGATGGAAATACATTCAAATGTCTCTAATTGTGACATTTTGTCTTCTACCTGCCATATATTCACATGAGTATTTCTAATACATGCCACCACTGATAATCTGAACAAAAGAAAACTTTCAGGAGTATTCATCCTTTGTTTCTGCAATGTATTATATGGAATTATTAAGATACAGTATGATCAGGGAAATTTTGAGGTGTTTTTTTAGCGTCTAATTTGGGAAATTATTTTAAAGAGCCTTTGGGCATGTAGGTCTGAAAGCTAAAATCTGTGGTTTAAAATTTCTAAAGACTTACGAAAAAGCTTGCTCTTGCAAGTTCTGCTGAATACAATACGTCATTAGTGCTGCAGGTGATGTATAGCACTCAAAAAGTACCTGGAGATAGCACACAGGAGATGGGGGGATGACAACAGTGTAATTACTTAAGTAACACAGAGTGTAACTACTGCTGTGTTTCCACGATGTCAGAAATGTGCCAAATGCAGATGTAGAAAATGTCTGTATACATAATTAATGCCACAGCTTGCACTGTAAAACAAGATTAAAGTACCAGCACTGATTCTTTTCTGGATTTGGAGTCTGAGCCTTGGGAAGTTGGTTGGCTTTTCAGCAGCCTTTGGATGCAGTCTAAAAGGTAGCATCAGTTGTTCCATGTGCAGAAGAGGTTCACAAGACCTACATTAAGCCAGTCAAAATGTTTGAAAAATTACAGTTAATTACTTTTGGATAAGAAGAATCCATTTTAACCAAATGAAGTGCAACCCACCCATATTATATTTTCCAAACAGCTTGGTATGTGAATGCAGTATTTTTTTAAAGGATTCCGAGTCATGTATGACTCTTACAGCAGCTCTTAATTGCATCGGTTAAAGCAGCTGGATATAAATCGCCCTTTTGTATAAATTCAGCTGGGCCGTAAGATTTACTTCAAATGTGAAATGTGAAGCCATTTTCTGCAGAAATAAGTTTTCTTTTTCAGTTTAAAATTGTAGTGAAATTTTAAAATATGCATGTCTGTCCTTTTAAAGTGGCTAAGTAGGTAAATGTGTAATTCATAGCATGTTTCAGTGGAATGGCTTTTGTAATTACAGAGATGCCCTACGCTGCATATCTGGAGAAACACATGAAGAGCCCAACAAAGAGCAATTATGTACTGCCCGTATTGGTTGACTAATAGCACATTTCATGAATATACATTTACAGTCCCTGCTTAAGGGGAAGCAAGCGTGTCCTGCCATTTTCGTGTGTTGAAGTACCCAATACCAGCAGCCTCCTTGGGAAGCAGCTGCAGGAGAAAGCTTGCAGGAATTCATGGGAACCAAGCTCTGGCAGGCGCTGCACTGTGATGAGATGTTGAGAGCAGCTGTCTCTCCCAGAGGACTGATCAAATTAATCAGTTGATAGGGGGTATCTGGCTTTGCTGAGAGGCAGCCACTCCTGGATCCAGCCAGCCCCATCAAGTTCCTAGACCCACAGGAGCCAGGACACGCAGCCACTTGTAGGTTGTAAGGGTTGTCTCTGCGCGGGAATTGAGAGTTCCCTAGCTTCTGAAGTTGGCAAAAGTTTGTGCCTAGTATAAAGGCAAGATTATACTGATAATGTTGGGAGTGTGTTGTCCTTTAAGAATGATATGCCCACTATTTACAACATGGTAGAACATAAATGATGACATTGCTATCTAAGCTGAAAAACTAAAGCTAAAAAGCTAAACTGAACATGGTTTAGCAAGGGCTGTGGCTTGGGAGGAAAGCAGGTAGCCTTCCTCTGAGGACGTGAGGGCTGGCTTTGAGTGTTGGATCACCACCTCACTTCTGTAATACCCCCTCTCCATGTTCTCACTCATCACAGACACCTTGCTGGGTGTCAGCTGCATGTAGTTCCCATTTACTCTTCAACTTTTTCCCCTGCCTACCTTCTCACTGCATCCTTACAATCACATTTTCATTCTGTGCCTTTGTCTCTCAGGCTATGGTCATACCAAGGGCATGAGAAATGAGGGGATGGGCTTGGGAATTTTGCTTGTTGACCTAGACATTTAAATTAATTTGTGTATCTAGCCCTGCCTAATGCGTGTGTTCACGTTGGCAGTTCTATGTGTGTACTGGTATTGCTTCATGTGATTCATGGAGACTTCTGTGTAAGCTAAGATTTTGTGGTTTGGGGTTTGTTTGTTTGTTTTGGTTTTGTTGTGTTTTTTTTTTTTGTTACAAGGCTTTATATCTCATATTCAGAAAGCTCATGGATGTTTCAATGGCTTTGTTTCTACTAGAGCTTCTAGGTTTTATCTTTTAATTTCCTGTTAATGCAAGCGTGAACTGAAATGTGATTTTCCTCTTAACTATTTAGAAAAAATTGTGTATCAAAACATTAGCATTTAGTGATAGAGGAAGAAAGTGCACATATATCATCAGAGATGTGCCTTAGGCTCTGGAAATGGGAGCTATGGTATGCTCTTAAATCCCACTGAGATCTGCTTGAAGAAGGAAACTCTAATGCCCCTTCATGAGTGCTAAATATTCACACTTAATTAAGTACTACTATTTGGCCTTCTGGGTTTAGCATTACAAAAAAATGAGACATTTAGACACATCGTCAGAACTCCGGAATAAAGAGTGAATTTAAGGTATTTGCTTTGCCGTTTCTTTTGGAGTTTAGACTAAATAGGATTTGCAAATCAGGGTAGATGAGCAAAGAGAAGATAAGGCTCTTTGAAGTAAGCAATTGCCTCATATACTACCTGGTGCTGTTAAGTTGACCAAAATGTCATTTGAGACATGCTAAGTTTAAAAAAGAAAAATCCACAAAAAAAAAAAAAAACCCACAAAAAAAACCCCCGCAACAATAAAACTGCAGCTTCGTGTAGCTGGATTATTTTCACATTGTAAGAAGAATCTAGGTCTCAGATTTGGGAGTAATTAGTAGAATCATGTGGACTAGTAGGTAAATATTTCTACTAAAAGTTTTGGTTAACCTTACGGAAGAAAAAACTGTTGCTAGTGCATATTTTATTGGAATGGTGACGTGGCAATCATGTTGATGGAAATCAGCATCAGCCATCTTTCTTCCAGATTTTGTACTTGGTTGTGAAACTTCAGCAGTCCTTATATGAGTATCTTCTTTCACCCCCATAATGTTTATACTTCTGGAAAACATTGCTTCACATCAGCAATGATAGTTGCTTATAAGTTAATATTAAATAATGGGTTGGCCACACAAGACTTAGACTTCAGATAAAAAAAACAAAACAAAGCAACAAATAAATGTTTGTGGGATGTACTTACTGCAGATTACTGATACTTTAAATTTTACCAAATAGCCAGATATAGTAACAGTCCTTTCTAAAGAATTGTGTCTTTTTACTGGCAGATTAGTTTTGCTATCAGACAACAGAACTTCCTAAGGCAATTCGTCCATTTGTCCATCATTTTCCATATCATTAGCACTTCTAAAAATGTATTTACAGTAAAAATGTTAAAAGATGATTTAAAAATAAGATTTATGTTATCTTTTTGTAGTTCAGTTGAGCTTAATGGTACATATTTCTACAAATCTGATGAATTTTTGGTGGAGTTTTCATAAAGCAGTTTATTAACAATCCTTTTGTATATTTATTGTTACTTTCTGTCTGGGCTGTCACTTGTTTAGCTGCCAGTTACTCTTCACCTCCACTTTCACCACCACCACCATGTTACATTCATGCAAACTGCAGTTACTTGTGTTCCTGTCCAAGTGGGAACGTATGTTTTCAGTTACTCTTAGCCTGCTGCTAATGGGTTTCCACAAACTGGCTTTGGAACAGGTGCCTAGGAGCCAAACTGTAAGGTTTTTTTACCTTTACATTTGCCTAATGTTTCTTTACCCTTCTTGGGATGGATTGAGAAGGAGAAGCTACCATTTGTGGAAAGGAAACTGCCATTGTGTGCAGCTTGCTGCTAATGGAATTTCTGGCTCACTGGCACTGTAGGTTTCACTTTTGGTTTTGATGAGCATTGTCTAAGGGATCACCTGTTTTCTCCATCTTATGCAGCAACAGAAGTTTTGTACTGCAAGGATGTAATTTTTCTTTTTTCTAATTTTCTTCTGTAGTCTGCCATCTTCAACTTTCAGAGTCTACTGACAGTCATCTTGCTGCTTATATGCACATGTGCCTATATCAGATCCTTGGCTCCCAGCTTACTGGACAAAAATAAAACCGGGTATGTAATCTCTTCGTTTTACGAATAGACAAGCTGGTTTTAACTGCAGTGTTTTAGTATCCTCTTAATGGTGTGCGATAATACAAATCTTATTTTGAAAAATGTCTCGTTTTTAACAATAATGATCTTCATTTTGTAACTTACAATAGAATGCAACAAAGTATTTGCAAGCACTTAGTTGCAATTTTATGGTAAGAATTTATTAACTATTAAAAAAGCCAGCTAATACTGCTTTATTAGTTATTTTTTGGATTTCCAACTTTCTCATTAGATGCTTATTGAAAATACAGAAAAGAGTGGCATAAAGGAAACATTTTCTTACATGTGGCTATTGCTGTAATGATTTATTTTTTATTCTTAGGGTGGGTAAAAAAATACTAAAAGCAGAAGCTGGATTTTTGTTTGCTTTCAAGATAGTTATTTTGGAGGTACAAGTTTGAAACACATCTTTAGCAATAATCTGTAACTAAAAAATTAAGTATTTTTTAAAGGAAGTGACACTATGCTTGTGTGGTCTTTTTAAGTCATTGGTTTGTATTCACCAAGGTGAAGGAATTTCTAGAAGAGTTTTTGCAAGCTAACATTTTTTTTTTTTTTTTTTTTTTTTGTCCTTTGGTCACACTAACTTCAGGTCTTGCTTTTACTCCTAAACGCGTGTTCCTAAGTGACCAGTGTTTTTCTTATTTGTGTTCCCATTCTCCCAGAATATGCTTCTTGTTGCAGAGCCAACACTGCTGCAAAACAGTTCTCTACCCTGTTCAACAGCACATTTTGTAGGGCGGTGGGAAATGGGGACAGCCACAGAGCCAGATCTGTGCCTCACTTAATGCTGTTAATACCCTTAATTCTGGTTTACCAATTTTCTTTGTGCTAAAAATGAATATGACTGTATGTTGGGTGCAATGAGCAATATGCAGAGCTGTCAATTAAATCGTGTGAGTTGAAAGTAACAATTGGGCAATTTTGACCTTGAAACCACTATGGCCATGCTTAGCATTTCAGTAATACTGTCACCCAAGGATAACACAAAGGAGATAGTATTTACAGAAATAGGAATAATTCTAGCTGGTGATGTTCTAGGTGGAAAAAATCAGGCAGGCTTTTGGGCACTGGGTGTTTTACTTGTCTACTTTTTCCATTAGATAATTTGCTGTAAAAGAAAATGTGTTGGTCTGGTTTTGGTTTGTTTTTTTTTCCCCTTTTTCTGCCACTTCTGCATCTAATTTTCAGAAAAAGTGTCAAGTCTTAAGTAGACTCCTCGCCAAAAAACCTTCACTGTTTGTCTCCTGAAAACCTTTGTTGTAATTAGCCTCTGGAGTTGCTGTTTTATCATATGGATTTTCTTTCAACAGTGTAAGATACTTAAAGTGTGCTAAGGTTTTTTTTTCAGTTTCGAGTTCTAACGTGAAAATGCTTGTGTCCTTTCATATGAGGCTGTGATGTTGTCACTGACATGAGAGATTTCTTTTGATAAAAGATGGAAAGAAAGGATGACTTCATGAAGGACTGTGTGGGGTGGAGGGAGACAAGGGGAATTTGAATGTCTGCTAGTGGAAGATAACACAGTAGTCAATGAGGTATACACAGTAAAGAAGTAAGAATATTTATTTTACCGATTAAAATTTTAGGGCTGTTCTTGGCAAGGAGTGTTTCCTTTAATCTGGAGCTACTCTGTTTATTCTCGAGGCAAATCTGTCTGGAATACAATAGAACTCTCTTCATAGTATGTTTTCAAAGGGTGCTGACACAGTGGAGGAGTTGGGCATTTGATCTGTAGGTTTGTATTTGTAGAGATGTTGGACATACTATTTTGGTTTTTATATATAGCTTGTAGAGTACTTTGTACTGGAGAATAGAACGTTGGCCTGGAAGCAATGAAATTTGTTTCCTGGATGGTAAGATGTTTACATGGAGCTCATAATAAGTTCTTAAACCCTGTCCCTCTTCACTAACATATTCCATGCTCAAATTGAAATGTCTAGACATACTGGATAAAACACATTCTAGTAATATGTCATTTTACCCCAGAGATGATCTTACCTCATTATTCCTATTCCAAATTATAAAAAAGTAGTGATAAAATATTCAAGTGACAAAAGAGATGTTGATTTCTGACTGAGTGGTAACTTTGGTGAAGATTTAAATCTGTTGATAGTAAGTAAAGAAACATGTTTCTGTTGGTTGGGAAAACTGTGTTGCAAAGTGATGTCACCCATCCGCATAATACAGTATTTCATCCTGTTGACTTCTACCAAAATGTGTCTTTTCCTGTCTTTTCTGTTTCCAAGGCAACAGAATTTTAGACCTTCATTTTCCCTGACACATCTGAGTGTTTCTGTGTGCTTTGTCCTGAGCAATATCATTTAAGGTTGGGAAAACAAGTTGAGATTGGCTGTTTCATGCTAACTAGAGGGAAATGTGTACCACAACATAGTTTCTTGTCTCCATGCTAAGCAGAAAGATGTGTTAGCTTAAATGCAGCAGAGATTTCCTTTGACTTCCCATGAGCATTGCAGTGGGGTGCCTCTCACGTACCCTACTGTAGTGGCAATGGGGTTGTCCTGGTGAACACATGGCAGCTGCGTTTTTCAGCATTCCCAGTCTAGCAGCTAAAGTCTAAAGCCCCACTAAACCTTTCTCGTCTTACTGGGTTTCATTCCTTTGTATTTTTTGTTCTCCAAAAACCAACACCACTCTCACCATCAGTACTTTAGAAAGTGAAAGCCAGGAATATGCAGCAGCTCATACACATTTGACTTATGGCTCCCAGAAAACAGCAGGTATTCAAGCCAGATTGACATGTTTAACCTGCATAATACCGAGGATGAAGATGAACATGATGATGAAGAGAATAAGGAAGAGTGTAATTACTTTGAGTAGGTGCTTCAAGAGAAATTATTTTGGAGCAGATTCATTCAAGTCAGCATCATTTCTGTAATAAATGATTAAACAAAACAGGTTTTGACTTGAAAGATGCATGTGTTGGACCTGAGATTAGCAGTAATATGAAAGTCCAGGGGAGCAAAAGGCCTGTACAGGCTCTTCTTCCAATGCAAGTTCCCCTGATCATCCAGAGGCTGTGATTATAGCTGTTTAGGAGGCCCAGATTTCAATTTACTTTTGCTCAGCAGCAAACTATGTAGATAAACAGATGTACTGAGCTGTTCCAATAGCAGCACAAGCTTCTTAAAAAGGTGCTGTTGTCATCTGTTGGAAGGCTTGTCAGTCCTCAAACCAGTAATGACTTTAAGACCATAAATTGTTAACTGCAATGAGGATAGATGATGAAAGCCATATTCTGTTTTGCACATCAGAAAGGAAAATCCATATTTTTGCCAACAAGCAGTTTTTCCAGGGCTATGAATTGCTGAGGTGAGTAGCTCGAGAGAGGGCGCCTTCAACACCGGAGCGGGGGGCAGATCAGTGTCCAGGAGCCTCAACTCAGAGCGACAAGAGCCACCAAGGGAGCCTCAAGTCCTCGACAGGACCTGCCCAGGAGCCGGCAGCTCAGCTGACGAGAGCGAGCAGCTGACTCACACGGGGTGCAGCCGGAAGCAGCGGCACCAGCCCTGACTGGTTAAAAACCTGCCCCAGGGAGTGAGGCGAACAGAGCGGGTCGAGGACAGTTTGCGCGGGCAGGCGAGCGGGATGGTGAGCACTCGTCGTATGATCAGGGCCCAGTCCGGGAGCTCTGCTCTGGCTGCCCCGGCGGTGGCCAGCATAGGCACCCAGACAGAGCTGATGAGAGGGGAGGCTGCAGGGCAGAGCTCGGGGTGTAGAGAGTGTCTGTACTGGCCTTGTGAGGGAATGGTGCACAATGGGCAGGGCTGCACTCGGTGCTCCCTGGTGGAGGTCCTCCTGCAGCAGGTGACTGAGCTGCGGGATGCTCTTAATAGACTGCGAGATGTCAGGGAAGCTGAGAGGAAGCAGGGATGCTTACTCCACGCCCAAACTGTGCAGGGGCCTCAAGCTTCACCTCTACCTCATGAAGGAAAGAAGGAGGCCGTTAACCTGGGAAGCTGGGAATTAGTGACAAAAAAAAAAAAAAAAAGAAGGAAAAGGACAACCAAAAGCAAGGGGCTTCCCCCTAAGTCCCCTGTCCCCACGCAGAACCGCTTTGCTATCCTGCAGGGGGCTAATGAGGAAACGCACTCGAGCCGGAAACAGCCGGCTGATGTACTGCTAAAGAAGATCTCTACTGGTGCTGCTAGGAAAAAGTGGCGGGTCGTAGTAGTAGGGGACTCTACACTGAAAGAGACAGAAGCACTCGTCTGCCGGCCAGACCCAGTCCCAAGGGAGGTGTGTTGCCTACCAGGAGCACGGATCAGGGATGTGGCAGAGAGGCTGCCTGCTCTAGTAAGTCCCACGGACTATTACCCACTCCTGGTGATACATGTGGGTGCTACAGATATAGATAGTAGTAGTCTGGGGAACATAAAGAAGGACTACAGAGCCCTGGGGGAGGTGGTTAGGGGCTCTGGAGCTCAGGTGGTCTTTTCATCAATTCTCCAGGGTACAGGGGAGGACCTAAAAAAAGCTAGGAGGATTAGCCAGGTTAATAAATGGTTAAAAGGGTGGTGTCATAGTCAGGGGTTTGGGTGTCTTGAACACGGGGCCCAAGTTTGTAGGCCAGGTCTAGTGGGGGCTGGTGGAGCTGCTCTGATAAAGAAGGGAAAGAGCAGTTTTGGTAGGAGGCTTGCCAGACTGGTCAAGGAGGCTTTAAACTAGATGTGCTGGGGGAGTGGGGCATCATTCCATCCCAACACTCCCAGTCAGTTGCCAGAACCTATAATAAATGCCTGGAGCAATGTAGAGATATCCCAGCCGCTCCAGCCAATGAGCCAGCTTCATGTGGAGCTCGGCTCAGATGCCTCTATACAAATGCCCGGATCATGGGGAACAAACAAGAGGAATTAGAGATGTGTGCACGTCTACGGGGTATGATATAATGGGAATCACAGAAACATGGTGGGATGGCTCTTATGACTGGAGTGTTGGAATGGAAGGTTACAGGCTCTTTAGAAAAGACAGGTCTGGCAGGCGGGGAGGGGAAGTTGCCCTTTATGTTAAAGATAGGCTGGAGAGTATGGAACTTTTTCTGGGGACAGGTGAGCAGTCAACAGAGAGTTTGTGGGTCAGGGTTAAAGGGAACATAGCTATGGGAGACATTACTGTGGGGATCTGTTACAGGCTGCCTGATCAAGGAGAATATGCAGATGAAGCACTCCATAGACAGATAGGAAAAGCCTCACGCTTGCAGGCTCTTGTTCTCATGGGTGACTTCAACCACTCTGACATCTGTTGGAAGGATGGTACGGCCCAGCACAAGCAATCCAGGAGGTTTCTCTATTGTGTAGAAGACAACTTCCTTCTGCAAGTAATAGAGGAGCCGACAAGGAGAGGTGCCATGCTTGACCTTGTGCCCACCAACAGGGAAGGGCTCGTTGGAAATGTGACGCTCCAGGGCAGCCTTGGATGCAGCGATCACGAGATGCTCGAATTTGAGATCCTCAGGACAGTGAGAAGAGTGTGCAGCAAGCTCACTGCCCTGGACTTCAAAAGAGCAGACTTTGGCCTCTTCAGGAACCTGCTTAGGAAGGTTCCATGGGATACAGCCCTAGAGGGCAGAGGGGCCCAAGAATGTTGGTTGGTATTCAAGGATTACCTGCTACAAGCTCCGGAGTGTTGCATCCCAACCAGAAGGAAGTGCAGCAGGAGGGCCAGCAGACCTCCTTGGATGGATAAGGAGCTCCTGAGGAAAATTCAAATGAAAAAAGAGGCTTATAATAAGTGGAGGCAAGGACAGGTGGCATGGGAAGAGTAGAGGGATGCTCTTCTTCTACCGAGAAGCTAGGGACCAGGTTAGGAAAGCTAAGGCCCGGTTAGAATTAAACTTAGCTAGAGGTGTTAAAGATAACAGGAAGGGATTCTACAGGTACGTAGCAAATAAAAAACAGACTAGGGAGAATGTAGGCCCCCTCAGGAAGGTCTCGAGAGAGCTGGCTACACAGAATTTGGAGAAGGCTGAGGTTCTGAATGACTTCTTTGCCTCTGTCTTCACTGGCAAAGGCTCTGACCACATCACCCAAGTCCTGGAAGGCAGACGCAGGGACTGTGAGAATGAAGACCCTGCGCCCACTGTAGGAGAGGAACTGGTTCGAGACCATCTTAAGAACCTGAACATGCACAAGTCCATGGGTCCTGATGAGATCCATCCACGGGTCCTGAAGGAGCTGGCGAATGAAGTTGCGAAGCCGCTGGACATCGTATTTGAGAAATCATGGCAGTCGGGTGAAGTTCCCGATGACTGGAAAAAGGGAAATATAACCCCCATTTTCAAGAAGGGGAAAATGGATGACCCGGGGAATTACAGACCAGTCAGTCTCACCTCTGTGCCTGGCAAAATCTTGGAGCACATTCTCCTGGAAGGCATGCTAAGGCACATGAAAAACAACAAGGTGCTTGGTGACAGCCAGAATGGCTTCACTAAGGGGAAATCCTGCCTGACCAATTTGGTGGCCTTCTATGATGGGGCTATGGAACTGATGGACAGGGGTAGAGCAGCTGATGTCATCTACCTGGACTTGTGTAAAGCGTTCGACACTGTCCCACAGGACATCCTTGTCTCTAAATTGGAGAGACATCAATTTGATGGATGGACCCACTCAATGGATAAAGAGCTGGCCGGACGGCTGCACACAAAGAGTTGTGGTCAATGGCTCAGTGTCCAGCTGGAGACCAGTAACGAGTGGTGTCCCTCAGGGATCGGTGTTGGGACCGGTCTTGTTCAACATCTTAGTTGGTGATATGGACAGTGGGATTGAGTGTGCCCTCAGCAAGTTTGCTGATAACACCAAGCTGTGTGGTTTGGTTGATACCCTGGAGGGAAGGAATGCCATCCAGAGGGACGTCGACACGCTTGTGAGGTGGGCTGATGCCAGCCTCATGAAGTTTAACCATGCCAAGTGCAAGGTCCTACACCTGGGTCGGAGCAATCCCAGGCACAGCTACAGGTTGGGCAGAGAAGAGATTCAGAGCAGCCCTGCGGAGAAGGACTTGGGGGTGTTGGTTGATGAGAAAATGAACATGAGCAGGCAGTGTGTGCACTTGCAGCCCAGAAAGCCAACCATATCCTGGACTGCATTAAAAGGATTGTGACCGGCAGGTTGAAGGAGGTGATCCTGCCCCTCTGCTCTGCTCTTGTGAGACCTCACTTGGTGTATTGTGTGCAGTTCTGGTGTCCTCAACATAAAAAGGACATGGAACTGTTGGAACAAGTCCAGAGGAGGGCCACGAGGATGGTCAGGGGACTGGAGCACCTCCCATATGAAGACAGACTGAGAAAGTTGGGGCTGTTCAGCCTGAAGAAGAGAAGGCTGCGTGGAGACCTCATAGCAGCCTTCCAGTATCTGAAGGGGGCCTATAGGGATGCTGGAGAGCGACTCTTCATTAGAGACTGTGGTGACAGGACAAGGGGTAACAGGTCAAAACTTAAACAGGGGAAGTTTAGGTTGGATATAAGAAGGAAATTCTTTCCTGTTAGGGTGGTGAGGCACTGGAATAGGTTGCCCAGGGAGGTTGTGAATGCTCCATCCCTGGCAGGGTTCAAGGCCAGGCTGGATGAGGCCTTGGGTGATATGATTTAGCGTAAGGTGTCCCTGCCCATGGCAGGGGTTTGGAATTAGGTGATCTTAAGGTCCTTTCCAACCCTAACGATTCTATGATTCTAAGAACAATGTACATTACTTCAGCTATAACCTCACATCATTACACACGATCAAGAAAACCTTGAGAAGGCAAAAAATACCCTTGCTGAGATTGTTAGGCAAAATTAGCATGTTTATAGCCTGCCTGAAGGAGTTAATATGCTTTTTCCCAGATAAGATTCTACAAATATGTGTAAGAAAAGGATAGTGATGTTTTATTTCTTTGAGCTCCTGGGCAGGTTTTTGAGAGATGGCAACATGAGATGCTGGACTGTGGCAGTTTTTGTGTTGACTTTGCAGCAGTAATCTGCAAATGTTAATTTTACAGAGAGTAACAACAGTTTCAAGAGTTTTATGTGCCATCCATACAGTATTAACAGGGCTGTGTGTTTTGCTCTGTAAGATTAAAACATTTACAGGTGAATGCCTTTTTACTTGCATGCATCTTCAGAAAGTGCATATATATCTTCAGGTTACTTTACTGTATGACCTCTTAGACAGGAACAGTATAATCGCCTACATGTAGGGGTTATTACTTCTACTTGTGGAGCTATATAAAAGCAGAAAAAAAATAGCTTTGACTATACAGAAATACTTTTGTCTTGAGCAAAACAATCTAAAGCACAAATGAAAGGGCCTGCGTTCTAAAAACCGAAAATGCTGGAATGCTGTTCACAGTGCATTTCACTTTGACTTCAAAAACCTGAATCACTTGCTGTCTCTTGGAACACTTGGTTCTCACCTGCCAACACCAGACTTTTGTTTCAGAAATAAAGGGGAGGCTGTTAAATGGAAAGACAAAGGGATGCTGAAGTAAACAAAGATCATAAAAGGGGCCCTAAAATATGAAGTAGTACAGAAATTATTAAACCCCAACAAAACAGCACAGGATACATTGACTGCTGAAGTACTATGAGCAATTGGCTCAAAACTACCTGTCTGCATTTATGGAGATAAAAAAATAGGCAATTTTCAGAGACCAAGAAATGGAGAAGACAGAGAATGAAAGCATTGTGGATGGGTTCAGAGCACTGTGGGAAGGCACTTGGAGAACTGCCATCACAGCAGGTAGTAGATAGAACCCCACAAATAACATAGACTGAAGTTACTGCCGATACACGTATCAGGAGAAGGAGGAAAAATAATTAGGTTTTTTTTTTAGTCCATAAATCTACAAATAGACACTATAGTTGAATCCAGATGTTTTTACTGCATTCCATACTATGCAGTCATACTATGAAGGAAACCTTCCTGTAGACACGCTTTCAACAGAGTTTTGACCATCATTTGTAAGGATAAAAGCTGGCTTCTAGTTGGGGATGCTTCAATATTCTTCCCCTCTTCCTCATATCATAAAGCAGTCTTCAGTCATGTTCCTCTTGAACTGTCAATATGAAATTATTTTAGTTCACAGAGAAATTATAAATCTGGGACATAAGTGCACCCTCAGCAAGTTTGCTGATGATACCAAGCTGTGCGGTTCAGTTGATACACTGGAGGGACGGAATGCCATCCAGAGGGACTTTGACACACTTGTGAGGTGGGCTGATAGCAGCCTTCCAGTATCTGAAGGGGGCCTATAGGGATGCTGGAGAGAGACTCTTCATTAGGGACTGTAGTGATAGGACAAGGGGTAACGGGTTCAAACTTAAACAGAGGAAATTTAGATTTGATATAAGGAAGAAGTTCTTTACTGTGAGGGTGGTGAGGCAGTGGAATGGGTTGCCCAAGGAAGTTGTGAATGCTCCATCCCTGGTGGTGTTCACGGCCAGATTGGACAGAGCCTTGGGTGACATGGTTTAGTGTGAGGTGTCCCTGCCAATGGCAGGGGGGTTGGAACTAGATAATTTTAAGGCCTTTTCCAATCCTAACTATTCTATGATTCTATGTTTGTACATCCTTTTGGATGCGTTCTGAATAGTTGAATCCTGTTTTTGTCGTGTGTTACTTCACTTGTGAGAATTAATGTTCTGTGCAATTAGCATTAGAGACATGACAAGATAAACCTTCATAGGAGAATAAAACCGAATCTGAGTAATTGTTTTGCTATTTATTTCAACACAAGTGTTTTACATCAGATTACACCTATGAGTATACTCTGCTATAAAAGGCATTTTTATCTACTATTGCTGAGGAAAATACAAAAGAGGCACTACAAAGCATTAAAAATACTCAGGTTTATCATCTCTTACACCTGCAAGAAAACTTGCTTCAGAGTCTTAACATAAAAAGTTTCCCATCTGCAATATTTCCTACGGCAGTATTTTTTTTATTCTGTGTTTTTTCTTTGTATAAATTTCTGTCTGGGTTACTTTAATGTAGTATATAAAATTTTGATTAAATCTTTAGATTTGGAACACACACTGACTAAGAGCATCTTTGTTTTCTTGCATGCAAAATGCCTTACTAGGCTTAGCAAGAGCTTTCTCACTTTTTTGGTTCCTAGCCTGTACACCTCTGTGCAGTTGTCTGGTGTTTTCTGATGTCAAGAAGAGTGTCAAGTTGATAAACTACTGTTAATTTGGATTGGTTTAGCGTAGAAGAAGGAAAACCAGTTGACTTAAGTTATTTTATTAAACCAAGAGACTAATTAATTTATTTTATCTTCACAGACTATTGGGAATATTCTGGAAATGCGCCAGGATTGGTAATTCTTTTTCTTTGAAATCTTTAATTCTTTTTCTAGAGTATGCGTTATTCATTAGGGTAGTGTTTCCTTGTAGCAAGGAAAGCCATATCATATATCACCTTAAAAAATGAAGGTTTTTCCTCCATGAAATATGGTGAAGGTGGGGGGAGGCAGGGTATGACTGTCTTACGTAGCATCATGGAAGCCCACATTTTCAAATATCAATTCATAGATGTGGTGTTATTGCAAAAATCTTTTGCATGTTTTACTACACAAAATAACCATTGACATACTTCTTATTAACAAACAAAGGAATCAATGATTCCTTATAAACTGTTGCCTGTTTGAAATTCTAAAGGATTGCTGGCAAAAGCCAGCTACTTACCTTGTAGTAATAAACAAACATGAAATTCATGATGCAGTAAGGTTCTGTTTAATCACAAATATCTTTTTTCCCTCCTTTCTTTAGTTTCCTTCTGTGCACTTTTGAATTACACAAAGCTGTTGGTGTCAAGTAGCATCTATGGGCAGGCTGATCAACTCTGATTTTAGACACTTTCCCATAATACTCATTTATGTTTAATCATTCTGAATTTATTTTGAGAAGGAAATGGGAATATGCAACAGAAGTTTGTTCTTAGCATTAAGGTAGATCCAAGATTTTTTTAAAATTGACATATCCATCATCAAAACTATATTCTTCAAATAGTGTTGTTAGTGCAGAGCAGGAACATTGAACTTGTAATTGTAGATCTTCCTGCTTGTCACTGAACCTAAAGAAAAAATGTATCGTTCCCTCTTGTGCATTATCAGGCTTTGAAGGAGACATGACATACATTTTTCAGTATGTCAGAAAGCACTAACACAAGAACCAGGGTTTTGTGAAGACCTGTTGTTAAAATGATTGCAAATATTGTGCTATTTAGATAATAGACATAGCAGAACCAATTTTGGTATTGTAATTAAAAGATACTGGCAAGTTGGCAGCTGTCAGAAATGAATTTTGAGCTATAGCAGGAAAAAAGAAAAAGGTAAAAATTCATCTGCATTCAGGTTTGTCTGAGATTGAACGTCTTAGCTTACCTTTTTTAGTTAGTTAATATGGAAGCATATTTTTTTCCCATTAGCTATGCACAGCAAACTGTTTTAAAAACTATTTAAAGGAGTGCAAAAGAGGTTTAATGAGGCCCCTGTCAACTTGATAAAGTTAAGAACTGCAGTTCTTATGGAACAGTCTTGTTTTCCCATCATGTAGTAACATTAACAAGTTTACATTTGCTGCACCCAAGGTAATGCATGCATTCTTGTTCCCCATACTGAACTGCATCCTTTTTTCTTCATGTAAAATACTAATTTCTTTTCAACTTATATCAGAGTGGTCCAATTTAACTAGAGGAGAATGTAGTATCTTAATGTTTGTTCTGTATATTTCCATTCTTAGCAGTACCATATTCTCAGCATGGGAAATGGGCTTTGAAGGTGATTCCCATCATTTTATTTGTGTTAATCACAAATGCATGGAGAAAGTGCATGCTTTAAGAAATGAAAATGCTTACTGACTTTCTTTAACTTGCCCAGTATGTTTAAACAACCTTTTCACATGTGCATAAGATTTGAATAACCAACAAGCGGTTACGTATATACAGAGTTGTGCAAAATGATGTTTAATCCTGCCACATGGTGGTTTCTCTTTTAAGAAAATTAAGAGCAGAAAAGTATAACCCGTATGAAAATTGTAATACTCTAAACTATAGGAGGTGGACTTCCTCAAAAATTTATTTTAAACAGATGTGAAACTGTAGACATTAATTCATTCAGTTATTTGAAGTTTAATTAAATATATGCTAGATCATGACAGTATCTTGTTGCTGCAGCAGGCACTTCTGCGTATGGAAGGTGTCTCTACAGGTATTTTCTTTTGCTGTGGAAAGTTAGTTCCTCCTGTATTTGAAGGTCCTGCTGGTAATCCTTGGCAGGTTTTTTTTCTTCAATTTTTCTCTGAAAACTGTATCTCAGAAAAGCTGTTTTGTAGTAGGACAAAAGACCTTGCACAGCAAAAGGAAATGGAAATTTGTTTTTTTTTTAATAAACAGGTCCAGCTGTCTTGATGCTTCTGAACACATAAACCCAGGAATCTTCTTCATTTAAAGAGTCATTGCTGTATTGACACCTCCTAACAGTTTTCATAGAATGATAGAACAGTTTGGGTTGGAAAGGACCTTAAAATCAGCTAGTTCAAACCCCTTGCCGCAGGCAGGGACACCTTACAATAGACCGTGTCACCCAAGGTCCCATCCAACCTGGTATTGAACACTGCCAGATGTGGTACATTTACCACTTCCTTGGGTAACCCATTCCACTGCCACACCACCCTCACAGGGAAGAATTTCTTATATCTAACCTGAACTTCCCCGGTTTAAACCCATTACCCCTTGTCCTGTCACTACAGTCCCTAATGAAGAGTCACTCCCCAGCATCCTTGTAGGCCCCCTTCAGATACTGGAAGACTGCTATGAGATCTCCACGCAGCCTTCTCCAGGCTGAACAGCCCCAACTTTCTCAGCCTGTCTTCATACGGGCTGTTCCAGCCCCCTCATCATCCTCATGGCCTCCTCTGGCCTTGTTCCAACAGCTCCATGTCCTTCTTATGTTGAGGACATTCTTGTTTTGTAGACTGGAAGTACCAGTGCAGGGGATTTTGCTCTCCAGAGAGAAGTCAGTGGTTTAAAGAAGAGTAATGCTTAAGTATCATAGAATCCCAGCCTGGTTTGGGTTGAAGGGACCTTAAAGCTCCTCCAGTTGCAACCCCCTGCCACAGGCAGGACACCTTCCACTAGACACTAGATCAGAGTGCTTCAAGCCCTGCCCAGCCTGGCCTTGAACACTTCTAGGGATATATAAAAGCATAAAGTAGGAGAGTAAAAACACCTGGATAATTAAATAAAGGAACTGCCGATGTAAATAGGCAGCAGTCTGATTAACAATACTAATATTCCCCTTAATTGTGTTTGAGTTGCCTACCTAAGATTTTTTTTGTTTTTCGTAGTTTATTTGCAGAACAAGAGAACTTTGTAGCCTTTTTGTTCTGGACCAAATGGGTTGGAATATACATTTCCTGAGTGCCTTTGCCACCAAATACAAGTCTATTAATGGAGTAAATTTAACTTTCATCCATTCTGCCCCTGGAAACTGTGACACTCATTTGAAAGAGTCAGAAAATAGAGGTGTCTGCGCAACTTATGGAATCTGTTGACCGTTTTTATCATTAATCTGAAAATCTCTGGACCACATGCTGGCAATGTTATGTCTCTCTAGCAGAGAAATAAGACAGGCATCTGGCCATGTCTGTGCAGCTGTGAGCTCCCCAGACAGTTAGCTGGCTCCTGTATGATACCATGCATAGGGGATTGTCGTGGTTTAAACCCAGTCAGGCAACTTGTTCACTCACTCTCAGTGAGTGGTGCCCGGCTGACAGCAATCAAGCCCCCCACCCCCCCGGGGCTCTCCCCTTCCCTGCTCCTGGAGGAACGGGGAGGAGGATCGAAAGGGTGCAACTCCTACAGGTTGAGACAAGAACAGTCCAGCAACCAATGTACAACACAAAGCACCACCGCTACTACCAACGACAACAATGATAAGAGAAAATAACAAGGGAAGAGAATACAATACCACCGGCCAAGAAACGAGTCCCACCCAGAAGCCTGTGTCCTTTCGGGTAACTCCCAGTTACCCCCCACTCTGGGCATGACGTGCTGTGGTATGGAATACCTCCCTGCCTAGCCCGGGTCAGGCGCCCCATCTCTGCTTCCTCACAGCTTCCCCTCCTCCCTGGCAGAGCATGAGCCTCACAAAGTCCTTGGTCAGGGTAAACATCACTTAGCAACAACTGAAAACATCGGCTTCACCAACACTGTTCCCAGGCTGGAAGTCAAAACACAGCACTGCACCAGCTATCCCAAAGGAGAAACATGACTGCTACTGCTGAACCCAGGACAGGGATGCACACTGCATATAGCAGCTGTTGTGGCCAGAGAGCATTGAGGTACACCTCAGCTAAGACACAACAGCTTTTGAGCAGCTATAGCCTTTAGCCAGAATTGAGAAGAGAGCCAGTGAAAGGTTTGATGTCTTGATCAGGTTTCCAGTGCCTGCCTTCTTACTCTGTCACTAAGAAACAGCAGCAATATATTGTTTTTTTTCTTTTTAATATATTCTGGAAATGGCATCTCAGAAAAAATGGTTTGTAGTAAGATAGAAGTCCTAGTGTCAACCTTTGCTTACAGCAAACACCTCCCAGTCTGTCTTTAAAATGAAATATATCCTGTCCTACATCTTAGTTTTTCCACCCCCATGCATGTTCTACAGTTACACATCTGTAGTTGTAATAGCATTTCTTCCAGCTCGAAATGTTGAATATTAATTTGCAGTTGCAATGGGATTAATTAGTGTGTTGGGCTAGGAGCTGCCTAGATACGCTTGGTCATGCCCAAGTTTTGGTTTGGTTTGGTATTTTTTCTTTCAGGTGAACGGAAGAGCCCATACGTGGCTGTCAGCTGTGTCGTGATGGCTTTCACCATTCTGTTTGTGTAGTAGCAACTGGAGAGTGTGCTCTATGCCCTTCTGGCAAACATCAGAGCATGGAAGAAGTTCTGACAGGGAAAGACAGGAAAGCGTCATCAAGTCTCCTCTCACGCTGGATAGCGCTATTGGATAGCTTGCCTCGTAATGGATGCTCCCCCTCCTGCTAACACACCATCATGTACAGTAGTAGTGATCATAATGCAGCTAACTCCAGATGACACATGCTCATTAATGTCAAGACAGTACTGGCACTCCTGATGCAATTCTTGAAAGGGTGTCTGATGTATATCTGAGCTTTATGGAAATTGTAATTTTTTTTTTTTTTGGTTGGCTGGTTGTGGGCTTTTTGTTTGTATTTTTTTTTTGTTTGTTTGGTTTGTTTTGTTTTGTCTTTTTTAATAGACCTATTTAATGAAACTTCAAAATGATAAATGTAGCAATAGCAATAAGACCACTCATACAAGAATAAGGATCATTGTGAGTTTAAGATATTTTTCATGACTGTATTTTAGTTTTTACTGTCTGAATAGTTCCTGACATTTTGTGATAACTGTACTCACATATTAAAAATGGGATCTGTGGCCTAAGCTTTCATTTCAGCTTTCGTTTTTTAAACTTGTAATTCCTCAAATTATCTATAAATATTTTTACTTTAAGACAAGATATGAATAAAGGTGGGGACCAGGACTGTAGTCATGTCTGACTAGCTGCCGAGAAGGCACAGACATGGGATTTGACGTTTTGGACTGCTCTGTGTAAAATATCGTATGTATTCAGTTTTAGAGATCTAGGTCTCGGGTAAATCTCGAGTAGATTGGTTTGAGTTGGAAGGGATCTTAAAGCTCATCCAGTTCCACCTTCCACTAGACCATATTGCTCAAAGCCAGGCCTTGAAGATTCTCCAGCTTTCTTGAGTATTATTAGAAGAGGCTTCTAAACGCTCTACTGCTGCTGTTGCATGTTGTGTAGGGTTGCGAAATCAGCTAGGTGAACAGTTAGCTTCTTAGAGGGTCCACGGATAAGGAAATCGTGTGTCCCAGTAGTCGAAAGGTGGAAGAAAACAACTAAATGAGATTACATTCATTGTTAATTAAGATTAAATTACCTTTAGTAATACTTTCCATTACCATTCATTCTATAATTTGGCAAACTTTAGTAGTCTAGTAACTTATTTTAATAATGCCTGACAGTGTGTTTACTCCAGGCAACAATATGACTTCTTACTGTCTGCGTTTGAGAGAGTTGTTTGTCAGTGTTGTGGTTTAAACCCAGTCAGGCAACTTGTTCACTCACTCCCAGTGAGTGGTGCCAGGCTGACAACAATCGAGGGCTGCCCCCACCCCCCCCCCCCACCCCCCCCGGGCTCTCCCCTTCCCTGCTCCCGGAGGAACTGGGAGGAGGATCGAAAGGGTGCAACTCCTACGGGTTGAGACAAGAACAGTCCAGCAACCAATGTACAACAGAAATCACCACCGCTACCACCAACGACAACACTGATAAGAGAAAATAACAAGGGAAGAGAATACGATACCACCGGCCAAGAAACAAGTCCCACCCGGAAGCCCGTGTCCTTCCAGGTAACTCCCAGTTACCCCCCACCCTGAGCATGACATGCTGTGGTATGGAATACCTCCCTGGCTAGCCTGGGTCAGGTGCCCCATCTCTGCTTTCTTACGGCTTCCCCTCCTCCCTGGCAGAGCATGAGCCTCACAAAGTCCTTGGTCAGGGTAAACATCACTTAGCAACAACCGAAAACATCGGTATCACCAGCACTGTTCCCAGGCTGGAAGTCAAAACACAGCACTGCACCAGCTACCACGAAGGAGAAACATGACTGCTACTGCTGAACCCAGGACATTATCCACCCCTTATTCCATACCATTCACGTCATGCTCAGATCCCACATTTTCAATACACCATCACTCTCCCACATATATACATTCATATACATACAGACCAAGAGGAAAAGATCATTTTCTTACTGCATGGACCAATCCATATAATGCTGCCGAGTCCATTCGGTCCATGATGTCAGGTTCCATCTCTTGTAACAATCTTTCAGGGCAGGAAAGGCTGTCTGCAGTATTGGATCGTTGCCTGCTGCTGCTGGTCGTTCCTTTACTGTGGAACTCATCTGGTTCTATCAAAGTTCATTCTCTGTTGGCATGATGGTTGGAGGGAAGTCAGGGCCACTCGCTGGTGACCTGAAGACATCTAGTTGATGAGCTATAAAAGCATTACACAGCAGGCAACCGCATACAATTGAGTGCACTGGCTGTTTTCCCCTAAAATCAAACACCCTTGAGGTATACATTGGACTTCCCCATCTTCCGGCATTACCCACCAAGTATATCCAGGTCCCTGAGCAAAAGCAATCCCACGAGTGGGTTTGCCTTTACCTGAAGCAGGAATAACCCAGACTGTCTTCCCCAGCAAATTCTTCATATGCACCATGGGAACTTTGTCCCCCTCTACAATATGTAAAAGTTCTGACTGGGCTGGGCCAGCCCTGTTGGCAGATCCTCTGGTGTTGACCAACCAGGTGGCCTTTGGTAAGTGTGTATCCCAATGCTTGAAAGTTCCCCCACCCATTGCTCTCAGTGTAGTTTTTAACAGCCCATTGTACTGTTCGATTTTCCCAGAGGCTGGTGCATGGTAGGGGATGTGATATACCCACTCAATGCCATACTCTTTGGCCCAAATATCTATAAGGTTATTCCGGAAATGAGTCCCATTGTCTGACTCAATTCTCTCTGGGGTGCCGTGTCGCCACAAAAATCTGTTTCTCAAGGCCCAGGATAGTGTTCCGGGCAGTGGCATGGGGCACAGCGTATGTTTCCAGCCACCAGCTGCCTTCTATCTCTGATGCTTTCCCACAATACGGCACGACCCATCAGTGAACAAGGCATACTGCTTTTCACTTTCTGACAGTTTATTATATGGTGGGGCCACTTCAGCACGCATCACCTCCTCCTCTGGTGACATTCCTAAATCTTTGCCCTCTGGCCAGTCCATGATGACTTCTAGAATGCCTGGACGACTGAGATTTCCTATTCAAGTTCGTTGTGTAATTAGTGCAGCCCATTTACTCCATGTAGCATCAGTTGCATGATGTGTAGAGGAGACCCTGCCTTTGAACGTCCAGCCCAGCACGGGCAACCGGGGTGCCAGGAGGAGCTGTGCTTCAGTGCCAATCACTTCCGAAGCAGCTCAAACCCCTTCATAGGCTGCCAGTATCTCTTTCTCAGTTGGGGTATAGCTGGCCTCAGATCCATCGTATCCCCGACTCCAAAAGCTGAGGGGTCGACCTCGAGTCTCTCCTGGAACTTTCTGCCAGAGGCTCCAGGTAGGACCGTTCTCCCCAGCTGCAGTGTACAGCACATTTTTTACATCTGGCCAGGTCCGGACTGGTCCAAGGGCTACTGCGTGAACTATCTCGCGTTTAATTTGCTCAAAGGCTTGTTGCTGCTCAGGGCCCCATTTAAAATCATTCTTCTTCCGGGTCACATGATAGAGAGGGCTTACAATCGAACTGTAATTTGGGATGTGCATTCTCCAGAACCCCACTGCACCCAAGAAAGCTTGCGTTTCTTTCTTATTAGTTGGTGGAGACGTTGTTATCTTGTTGATCACATCTGTGGGGATCTGTCTACATCCATCTTGCCATTTTATTCCCAAAAATTGAATCTCCTGTGCAGGTCCCTTGACCTTACTCCGTTTTATGGCAAAACCGGCTTTCAGCAGGATTTGGATTATTTTCCTCCCTTTCTGAAAGACTTCTTCCGCTGTATCGCCCCACACAATAATGTCATCAATGTATTGCAGGTGTTCTGGAGCTTGCCCCTGTTCCAGTGCAGTCTGGATCAGACCATGGCAAATGGTAGGGCTGTGTTTCCACCCCTGGGGCAGTCGGTTCCAAGTGAACTGGACACCCCTCCAAGTAAAAGCAAACTGTGGCCTGCACTCTGCTGCCAAAGGAATGGAGAAAAATGCATTGGCAATATCAATCGTGGCATACCACTTGGCTGCCTTTGACTCTAGTTCATACTGAAGTTCTAGCATGTCCGGTACGGCAGCACTCAATGGTGGTGTGACTTCATTCAGGCCACGATAGTCTACTGTTAGTCTCCATTCTCCATTAGACTTTCACACTGGCCATATGGGGCTATTAAAGGGTGAGCGGGTCCTGCTGATCACCCCGACTCTCCAGTCTACGGATCAACTGATGGATGGGAATCAGGGAGTCTCGGTTGGTGCGATATTGCCGCCGGCGCACTGTTGTGGTCACAATTGGCACTTGTTGTTCCTCAACTTTCAGCAACCCCACAGCAGAGGGATCTTCTGAGAGACCAGGCAAGGTGGACAGCTGCTCAATTTCCTCAGTCTCCAAAGCAGCAATACCAAAAGCCCATTGGTACCCTTTTGGGTCTTTGAAGTACCCTCTCTTGAGGTAGTCTATGCCGAGGATGCATGGAGCCTCTGGACCAGTCACAATAGGGTGCTTTTGCCACTCCCTCCCAGTCAGGCTGATTTCAGCCTCCAGCACAGTCAACTCTTGGCATCCTCCTGTCACTCCAGAAATACAGATGGGTTCCACCCCTTGATAGCTTGATGGCATCAGGGTACACTGTGCACCGGTATCTACTAGGGCCTTATACTTCTGTGGGACTGATGTGCCAGGCCATCTGATCCACACAGTCCAGTAAATCCGATTGTCCCCTACCTCCACCTGGCTGGAGGCAGGGCCCCTCTAATGGTCATCACAGTGTTGGACACTTAAGTCGTGGTGAAAGGGATTATTCTTTGTTATCACAGGAGCTGGAGTAAAATCAGCTCTTCTACTCCATCTGGGAAACTGCTTACCAGAGACTGAAGCCGTAGCTCTCAGGGGACGATCAGTCTTCGCCCTTGCTCCCCTCTTCAGTTCACTCACCCGTTCCTCCAAAGCTGAAGTAGGTTTTCCATCCCACTTTGTCATGTCTTCTCTGTGATCCAGCAGGTAAAACCGTAGGGTACCCCGTGGCATATACCTCCTGTATCTCCTCTCTGGAACAATAGGACGCCTTTTGTTAATAGCTGAGACCTGTGTTGGTACACGTGAGGAGCTGGATAAATCAGATAGATCGTCCCTCAATTGTTTGAGGTCCTGGGACAGTTTTTCCACAGCTGAGATGATGGAAGGGGTGAGATTGTCTTCGAACTCTCGGAGTTTATGAACCATTTCATCCACTGTTAGTGGTACTATGTCATTCCAGGTCACTGTTGCCAATGAATGGGCATATGATAACGCATTCCGTGTAAGTTTTCGCCACATGGGTCGTGTACATTCAACTTCATCTGGATCTATAGGTGTATCCCCGTTATTCGGCTTGATGTGACAGATCATCTCTACGATGGCCGATTCCCTCAGAGACTGGATGCCTTTGTCTATAGTAGTCCACTTGGCCGAACGACTCATAACATCGTCCTTGTATGGAAACCTTTCTTTCACAGCTGCCAAGAGCCGCCTCCAAAGGCTGAGGGGCTTTTTCTCTCTTGCAATTGCTTTGTCAATTCCTCCTTCTCTAGCAAGTGATCCCAGCTGCTTGGCTTCTGTCCCTTCTAGTTCGTGACCCTCGGCCCCATTGTCCCAGCATAGGAGTAACCAGGTGATGATGTGCTCCCCTGGTTGACGGGTAAAATCTTTTCGCACTTTTGATCTCACACTTTTGAGATCAGACAAAATGGTTGTGGGTAGAACACAGCCTGTGTGTGTGCCAACATGCTGATCCCCATCGGAATCAGCAGGCAGGTCCCAAGGATACCCAAAGGCCATTCAAAACCTTCAGAACTCTCAGTTGATGCTGCTGTACTTGTCACTGGGGCTGGTGTAGCTGCTGTGCTTGCCGGCTCTCCCACCGCCAGCTTCTCTTTTCCTGAGTCCAGCTCTTCCTCCTCTGCCTTGCTGGGAAATGCTGCGTGGTCTCCTGCATCCTCCTGGGGCTCGGCGGGCGGCTCCCGGGAAACGCTCTCGGCCGTCGCAGGGCTGGGCTCTGCCGCGGGGCTCGGCTCCTCCGCGGGGCTCGGCTCCTCCGCGGGGCTCGGCTCCTCCGCCGCCTTCTCCCGCTGCTCTACAGCCGCCTCCTTCCCCTCCTCGACCGCCCCGACCTCCTCCACCGGCAGCCGTCCCCTCGCGGCCTCCGGCCCCGCTCCCTCCGCCGCTTGGTGCCCAGGGCCGCTCTTCCGGGCCGCTTCAGCAGCCGCCGGCTCCCGGAGCCGCTCCCCCTCGGCTCCTCGCGGCCTCACGAAGACGGAGGCGAGGACGAGGGCCAGGCCGGTGAAGAGCAGCCGGACGGCCAGGTACAAGTCCACGGCCACGTCCGTCCCGCCCTGCTGCTGGAGCCCGCCCGTGTTACAAGTCATTGCCATAAAGCACAGTGAGACAAGAACCTTAGCCCAAGCCCCACATTTGAGAAACACTAACACAGCAAATACCGGCTCTAAGTAAGGTACTGCATTCTGAAACTGTGAGATCAAGAGGAACAACTCTGAGAGCCAATAAATCAGCATTGTGACGAGTGACTATTAATCCGGTCAGATCTGTCGTTATCTCAACCCCTCGTGCCCCATGTTGGGCACCAAAAAGAACTGTCGTGGTTTAAACCCAGTCAGGTAATTCGTTCGCTCACTCTCAGTGAGTGGTGCCGGGCTGACAACAATCGAGGCCCCCCCCTCCACCGGGGCTCTCCCCTTCCCCGCTCCCGGAGGAACGGGGAGGAGGATCGAAAGAGTGCAACTCCTACAGGTTGAGACAAGAACAGTCCAGCAACCAATGTACAACACAAATCACCACCGCTACTACCAACGACAACAATGATAAGAGAAAATAACAAGGGAAGAGAATACGATACCACCGGCCAAGAAACAAGTTCCACCCAGAAGCCCGTGTCCTTCCGGGTAACTCCCAGTTACCCCCCACCTCGGCCATGACGTGCTGTGGTATGGAATACCTCCCTGGCTAGCCCGGGTCTCTGCTTCCTCCTGGCTTCCCCTCCTCCCTGGCAGAGCATGAGCCTCACAAAGTCCTTGGTCAGGGTAAACATCACTTAGCAACAACCGAAAACATCGGCTTCACCAACACTGTTCTCAGGCTGGAAATCAAAACACAGCACTACACCAGCTACCACAAAGGAGAAACATGACTGCTACTGCTGAACCCAGGACAGTCAGCAGTAGCTTTTTGTTGCTCTAAAAACTTGTATGATCAGAATGAGCTAAGATGACAATAAAACACACTGAAAGGCATGTAACTCTTGTCATTTTTGTTTGAAAAAACTTGTTTCATGAACCCAGATTAACCTGCATTTAGAAAAAAAATTTATTAGGTATTAACTTTGTATGATTTCACATATACCTGCGTATCTAAATCAGCACTAGAAGTAATCATCCAAAACTGGTCTCTAATTTGGAGCCAGGAAAATAGATTTCTGCAATTTAGGCCAAATAAATACTCCTGGCTGTAAACCAGGCAGCTTCAAAGCTGTACAGAGCTGTATGATGGTGACCATACTGCACACGCATAGAAGGCTTAAACTGCAGGGGACCTGGGGAGAGACAGAATCTCTTTCTGTGACTTTAAATATGGATACTGCTCCAAACATAGTATCAAAGCAACTCATTTCTGGATTTCAAAGGTGCCATTCCGAGATGAGGGAAATTTCTAAGGAGTCTTTGGGTTTGACTCTGGGGTGTATACATGTTCAAAATATGCAAAGAATCATCTGTTAACTAACTGTATTAAGCGATTATATTCTAGTTGTTAATATTTATGGGGCTTTGTTATAAAAATGTTTATATGGTATTTCACACATTTCTAATTCATCCAAGGATGTTCTAGTTACCAGATTAATTCTTAATAATCTGATATGTTTAGCTGTAACTAGGAACACCAGTGAAACAACCCAAGGAAATTTTTAGTTCTAAGAATTATGCAAACTAGTGAAATTGTATTGCAAAAGCCTTTCCTGTTCAGAGCATTTTATCACTGAAGTTCATGCAAACAGGCCTCTTCCTATTTGTTGCTTGCTGTTCATACTTGAAAGTTATTTCTTATACAGGTCTTCATTTTGTCCTAGATGCAGGTTATTGACGGATACTTTCTAGTTTGGGATGGTTTTTATTTTCCTCGTTATATGACATTTATGGGATGTTCATGATGTGCTAGCTGCATGGTTGCTCAACAGTGCTACTTTAGCAGCAAAGTAAATAACACAATTCTCAGTAGCTGCTGGCAATACAAGTTCAGCAGCCCTAAATTGTACCTAAGAGTTAAAAAGTGAGTGTAGGCAGATGTGTTATCTATGATGGAGCTGCTCAACACTTGCCTTTAGTCAGAGTAGCTGCAAACAGGATCTTTAAACTGTGACAAACTTCTGTTGTTTCAGAATGACTGCTTTAGGCAGGTGTTCACCTCAGGATGAGTTCTTTATTTTTCAAAATACTGTCTTTGAGGAGACTGATACCTCAGCTTACACTAAGAGATGAGGAAAATACTGTTTTCCCATGTTAGAAGCCATTTTGCTTTCATTTCTTTCCGTTTCTCAAGCAAAAGAGACATAAGAAACCAAGAAAACTGTGACATTTGACCATGGTATAAATGCTGTGAGAAAGAAGGGGAAAGTATAGCTTCAGGCAAACATACTTAGTAAAGCTTCCTCCTTAAGGAAGTCATCCTGCTTAAACAGGCTGAACTGTGTCATTTTCAAAGAGTAATGAATAAGTTCAGGTATGGCTCTGTCAGAAGAGGTGTGTCCTGGGTTCAGCAGTAGCAGTCATTTTTCTCCTTAGTAGCTGGTACAGTGCTGCTGTTTAAATCATGACAAGGTGTTAGGGAAAATAACCTTTTCTTGCACTCTGTCTTTGCTCTGAGACCTAGACTGAGAATTTAAATGTTTACTGGCAGATGATTTAGGTGCTAAAGTAGCCTGAAATAGCAGATGCACAGTTGCAGGATTTGACATAAATTGACAGAGTAGATTACAGCCATCAAGTGTGGCTGAGGAGATTCTAGCTGAAGTACAGGAGCTTACAAGTCTGTACACCTCATCCTGTGTAGAGGATGGAAGTTGCATGGGGAGTGAATGGAATAGTGATTAAATAAAATATAATGTCTGCTATAGTTGTGTCTACTACTATAGAAAAATACTTCCATGTTGGCACTTCATCCTTTTATCTAAACATCATGGATGGTGGCTCTAGCATTTGGCAGACTGCCCGTCTGTAGATATTGCACACCTTGCATGAAAGGTGAGGGTGGTACAGGCTGTGGCTTTAAAGTGTAGGTAAGAGGAGGCATCCTGTCTGTTTTTCTTTGCTAATAAGAGAACAGTGATAATACAGGATTATAGAAGAGCATTTTTCAGTAGGACAGTGTACCCTGGATCAAGATTATGCAACTTGAAAAATGTCAAGTGTTCTCCTTTCTAAGTTGCACATGCAGAAAGAAGAGGTACAGACTTGTCTTTGGCACATGATGGGTGCAGTCTGCAGAATTTTACGCTTGTGATTGCAACTCATAGAGACCTGAGCCATCTTCTGAATTGACAGAATGGCTGGCAAGGAGTTCATCTGCAAACCCTTCCTGTCAGCTGTCAGCTGACCTGAGCTGTTGCGCTCAGCTCTATTGCTGTTGCTTCATTAAAGCTGTACCATGCTAAAATTTACCAAAATGGCACAGATTTGCAATCTTGGAAAAAATGTGTCACAGAATCCTACAATGGTTGGGGGTTAGAAGAGACCTTAAAGCTCATCCAGTTCCAACACCCTGCTGTGGGCAGGGCTGCCTTCCACCAGACCAGGTTGATCCAAGCCCCATCTAGCCTGGCGTGTCGATCTGTTTACTGTATGCAAATAGAAATTTGCTGCTTAACAATGCAACTAATAGTAAATTAACGCAGTAAGGCTTGAAACATGATTTGTTGTTCTTGGAATACACAGGATATTTTATACCTTTGCATGTACTTGCTGTCAATTAATGTTATATTAACTTTCATCCATATCTGCACTCTTACTGACCTCAAATTCAAAGCAGGAATTTAGGAAGACTAAACTGAAAAGCAGTAATAGCCATGTTGGGAAATGAGTAAAGCATGAATAAGAGATGGGATCACCGTGGAGGTCTGATGTGCTGGAGAGACTGGTAAGCAAACGGGCAGACGCAGTTAGTGGAAGAGGAAAGAAAAAGTGGAGTCCAAGGATGACTTCTGTGTTCTTGGAACAATGTTGCTGTTCTATGAATGCCCTTTCTGCCTCTTTAGCGACAGCCAGCGAGCAGTGGAAATACACTGTCACCAAGAGGTGAAGTTGGAGAGGGGTAGAGGAAATAATTACTCTTAGTGCTCTAAGGCTTTTATTCTTTCAGTTCATTCACCATCTGAAACAATTCATGTTGCCTGTGAAAACAACACATTATTCACAGATAAAATAACCTGCAGTCATTCTCTGCAGCCCCTAGAAGCAAAGCATACCATTTTGCAATGGACAGTTAGAAATACAGTGAGGATTGCTTTTAATCCCAGTATTATGACTGGTGTTTGCCTACTGCTAAACCCTCCAAAACATGCCTGGGTCTCTCATTATGTATTGCAGTAAAGCCACCCTTTTCATCCTTCCCAGTGTTTCCTCAACACATCTGTAAGGATGAGGGAGTCCTGTTCTATCCTGTTGACATCAGTGGGGGGAGCCCACCACTGGGGGCCTTTAGAAAGGCTCACTGTGATCTAGTGATTGCTTCCACTCCTCTCTTTCATGCCACAGCTACTCTCTAAGAAAATAAAACCAACATCTTCCTAATACATTGCAATGCTAACCTTGACATCAGTGGGGGAGCCCACCACTGGCGGCCTTTAGAAAGGCTCACTGTGATCTAGTGGTTGCTTCCACTCCTCTCTTTCATGCCACAGCTACTCTCTAAGAAAATAAAACCAACATCTTCCTAATGCATTGCAAAAACCACCAGAAGCCAGGAAAATGTGATCTAAGTCTGCTCCTCATACTGATGTGATATCTTTATCTAGTCAAAACATTCACAATTAGGGAAGGTTTTCCAGTCTGCTTTTTTCCTGCCTTTTCTCGTTTTGCTTGAACATTGTTAGGCAGCCCAGGCACGTCTGAAGAGTGCTTTGAACATACATTATGAGGCTTGTATAGTTTCCATATGTATTTGATGGGACTTGGCTAGCTAGAAAACTAGCTTCCTTTAGCTCATGTGTGCAGTGTAATCAGCATGCTGGGTGTGGATGGTACATGTACACACTGAAAACAAGGTCTTGGCTATGTGGCCTGAATTGTTTGTTGACTACAGTTCTTACAGTCTTATAAATTTCACCCTTTCTCATTATGCACTGAGTTCATAACCAAGGCAAAATGCATGAAGAAAACAGTTATTCTGCAAGACTTGATGACAGTTGGAAAAAAAAAAAACAAGTGCTTTTGATCAGGGAGGATGTTCTTCAGGTCCAAAATGACAAATGTCACATGAAGAACTAATGTAGAATCAGCTTTCAATTTCTCAACTCTGTTTCTAACCTGAAGGGCTTGTGTGCCCAAAGGCACATCTATTTTTTTCAGTCAATAACTGACAAGATATGATGTGTCTCTGGACAATTCTTGCCTAAATTTCATGACTGGTTCATTGGCTAATAGACCACAGGTAGTCCTCAAGAAGTAGCTTCTCCCTTCATGGTGCACCCTTCTGTTTGGCTATGGGGTAGCTGGAGCCCAGGCTCCTCTGATGAAATGTCAGGCCGAGTCTTCACTCAGGCTTCAGAAACTTCAGAAATAAACTAGCCCTTAGCTCTGCAGCTCACCCATTACCTCTTGTGTCATCACATCATTTTCATTACTTGAAAGACCTTTTTGGAAGCTGTACCATGAGAAAAGAGATTTTCCCTTTAGCTCAACTGAGTGGGAAGCAGTCAGTGCCCATCTCCAGCAAAACAAAGCGTATTCAGCAGCAACATCATTTCAGTAAATGGCCATGTTTGTGTAGACCACAAACAAATGTTGCCTGTGAAACACAGACCAAATCACCAATTTGTTTTAGGCCTAATTAAGTGCTGTGTCATGACACTGATCCCTTTTTCATGATGCAAGCACATATAATCTAAACACACTGCACCAGGCTCCTCAACATCCTCTGCATCATGCATTTGCGTCATACATAAACTACTCAGAGGAGCCTATCACGTCACTCATACCCCATGACAGCACTTACTTTTCCAAAGCTCAGTGATTAAAATACTCTTATTTTCTCTTCAAGAAAAGGAGGTTTTAAAAGGGTAAAATTGTATATGGTTTCATTTATTCTGAAAAAAAAAAAAAAAAGACTTGTTTTAAGACACAAAAGACTTCTTGTTTTAAAGCAAAGTCAAGTCAGGTCAGCATATAAAATTACCTTTTTCCATTCTAAAGTCTTCACATCTGGTCATTCCCATATGCAAAAAACTTAAATAACCTTTCAGGGCTGCAGTAGGGCTAACGAAAAGTCCAACAAAACGATAGGTGTATTTGGACATTTGTGTCACACCCAGTGGGATTAAAAGGAAATAAATAGTAAATTAACAGCATTGGCAAGCTGCTTTTTTGACTATGTAGCACCACCAGCATATTTTACATGTGTATCACAGTCATGAATAAATCAGACTAGACACACATTCACAAACCAGTTTTGATTTCCTATTAAGCTGTATGCTTATTTTCCTTCCCCCACCGTTTTCAGCTATTAAAGGATGCTAAGGGAATGCACTGATCTTTGTCTCTTTAGAACAAATATTAACTCTAAATTCTCATTATTGATTTTCACAGACTGATAAAACTCCGAGAGAGAAGAAAAAAAAAAAAAATCCCTTCCTAATTATAAACTATTCTTTATATTTGAATTGGTTTTTATTTATTACAGACATAAAATCCTGACACCAAAGATGGCAGTTAAAATTACCATCATCATTAGCAATGTGCCTGGGGCTAGAGGGCTTGAACTGGGTTCCTCATTCAAGGGAATTTCATGAGTGCACAAAAGCAAGATTTTTCTTCCCCATACCCCTTCCCTGCACTGATAGTGTATCTGCCTGCCAAGGAATAAGTTTTGACATCCTTCTGATAGTTTAATAATAACTTTTCTTAAGAGACTGAAGGCATGGAATAGATTTTAGTCTCTGGTGGCTTCCTGAAGTAATAAAAATTGTCTCCTTGTCTTCTTCTCACAAGGAAGAACAAATCCTTTGAAATTCAGCTGCTTCAGACCATAGCCTGATTTGTTGGTTTGACCGTACCACCATCTTCATATCTCTCCTGCCCAAATTTTCACTTTCACAGCCATTTAAACTCTTTCCCTGACACAGAAGGCTCTGCCTCCTTACTCTGACCTGCAACAAACCCAGTAACACCAGATTTGAAGGCAAATTTCCCCTGATCAGCTCTCTTCTCATGTGTGCCAGTCTTTGTGTGTGTAAAGTGGCTAACTTCATTTGAAATTAAGTGTCCTGTTCTTCATTTCAAATCCATCCATAGCTAATTACTTTTGAAACTCCACCTGTGAAGTGCCAGTTAACCAACTCATAATGCCTTGGAAGTACCTGGTCACAGTCTGTTTACAGATGACAGAGGAAATAGCCATGACACCACAACGTTACACGTTTGTTTGATACAGAGTGCTATGTAGCTGCACCAAATGGTGCCATAGAAGCTTTGCTAACCAGAGTTGCTGCTGAACATGGTGCAAGAACATCTATATGAAACCTAAGTCACAATTCTTCTGCGCCCTTTGGCACCAGAAGTTCCGGTGTTGCGTCTGACGCCCCAAAACCTTGGGGGAACCTAAAACCAGAGGTATTTACTCAGCAACAACTGAGCTGCTCAGTCCAGATCTGCCAGGGAAGAGTGTCTCCTTTCCAAGATCAGAAATACAGAATTTAATTAAAAAGGGACACAACTGGTTAAGCTCCCTTCATTGTTCCATCCCATTTATCATCTGTTTTGCACTCCTGGTTTTATCTGCTAGATAGCACCACACTAGTGCAGCCTCTTCCTAGCACAACACAGCTCCACCATGGAAAGCAAGGCACTTCATGCTTTTTCATGGTTTTCCCTTTTGTATGTTTGAGGTGATGGTGTTGCTGGCTTGCAAACTTAATGGAATGATTCAGTATGTGCTCACAACAACTGTAACAGTATAGGCTATTCCCTAAGCTCATTCATCTCACATTTGGAAAATATGTTTCTAAGGAAAAACAGGTCACAAACCACAAAAGTGCTCCCTATGACAAGTTTATTGTACTTAGTATGCCTTGGTGAAGGGCTCTGAACTGTGCATACACAAACAGACCTCATCACTCCTTGTCATAATAAAGTACAATATAATACACAGACAAGTGCTCTGGTGGCATGACCTGAACAGGAGTAGAAGCTTGGTCCTCTTCACTTCCATTACCAAATAATTCACTATTCTTGGGAGTCATTTATCAAATCCTTGCTGAGCCAGCAGATTGTGTTCTAAAAAGCCCAAAACCAGCACCTGCCCTTTCTCAGTCCCAGGGTTCAGACTCCAGATGGAGAAGTAGGAAAACAAAGAGCTTTTAAGACCATCGTAGTTAGCACCATCATAAGCAATATGTGACCATGCAGTGCATGTGTCTATTGTGGTCTGTGTCTTGCAAATGTTGACCTAACTATTTGTTTGGTTATGTTCCAGACCTCCCTAACTTCAGCATTTTCTCCTGCAATTCTTCTCTAAGTGAAAAGCCCATGCTCAATTAGGGACTGAACAAGCTTGTTTCAAAACCATCACATCTATTCAACATGAACAATGCAAAATGCCTAGTGAGAAGGGGCAGGGACAGAGGAAAACAAAATACACAGTTGAAAATCAACATGAGGAGAGTATGTGAGAGAAAGCAGGAAAAAAAACAAGTGGCACAGACTATGTTTTTGTGCTGCTTCAGTCATTTGAAGGATTTCATCATTTGCCTTGCACTTTACCCAGCTTCAGAGTGAGCACTGCAAGGTGCCTCCCATCTGCATGGCTAGAGAAGTGGGAGCAGTCCCCAGAGAGGAGGTGTGCACCCGAGGCTGAGGAAGATGAAGAACTCATGTCTGGATAAACATTCAAAGCAGTCAGCATGCTGACAGCATTTCTGGGTAAAAGTAATCAACACTTCTACCAGAGCTCACTACCTAGTTCTCCAAACCACAGAAGAGCCACACTGAGCAGACTTAAACACTCAGGGGATGTTATGCCCCAAACCCCAAGTCCCCAAACTTCCCAATGGCTTTCTTACGTTGAGACACATGCCTTTCACCTAGGCATTGTTGTAGGCAGGACTGTAAACTCAGGAGTACTCATGGAGAGATTTTATATCAGTAGCACGTGTTAGTTTTGAATACCCGCTTTGTATGACCTGGGAGACAATATTTCAGAATGCTTTCAACACCGTGTAACGTTTTATATGTCTAAAGCACAACTCCCATTGTCTGTGACTATACCTGAAGTTGACCAACGCTTTTGAAAAGAAAAAAAAATAATGTTGGAAAGAATATTAGTGAACACGTGAGGGAAAAGGAGATCACATAACCTAACGCCACTCAGCACAGGAAGAGAAAATGCAATTTCATGTTTTTGTTATAGCTGTGATGAGCATCAAGCTGTCTATCTTGTTAGCCCATAACACATTCGTTCTGCATCTTCCAGCCTCCTCATGAAAGCACCAAGTTCCCATCCCTATTTAACCCTAATTCATTCCTGGAATAGTTTCACCCCTAGCACTGAAAGAGGTGCAGAGCCTCTGAGAAAATACGTGTGTCAACACCATGTGCCTGAGCTTGGTCTGGCAGTACTGGAGAGGCCACCCAAGGTTCAGGAACTGGACAAAGTTAAGTGGAATCTGCTTAGACAGTATTAAAATATGTACAGAACAAGCTCCAAAGCTTAGCAGCAGTCATGTTTGGACTTTCCTTTTATCCCTCTAAATCTAGTTCTAGAAGCTGCATTGCACCATTTGATCCTGGGAAGTAACTGAACAGTTTCTATTGCGTTCTTCTTAACATGATATTTAAACAGATTCTGGATGAACATTTTTTTTTAATTTTTTTTTTCCATGAAATCTCAAGCATTCTGAAGATAAAATAATTCTGTCTAAAAATACTCCTGGTTATAGCATACCATTCTGTTGATGGGAAAACTGGCATACGCACAATTAGAGACCTCATCAAAACAAATTGGTTGAGTTTTTAACAGATGGATATGCTGTTAAGCAATTCCATAGCCCCACTAGAAATACTGAGGCATCTTCACATGAAGCTTTTAGGAGTCAGCAAAAATACTCTTCATCAAGTTATGTGTGATCTTACTTTATTTTATGTTGTCTGCAATGATCTCCTGAGTTCTTCTCCAGTGCTGAATTATAGAATGATAGAATCCCAGGCTGGTTTGGGTTAGAAGGGACCTTAAAGCTCATCCATTTCCAACCCCCTACCATGTGGAGGGACACCTTCCACTAGACCAGGTTGCTCCAAGCCCCGTCCAACCTGGCCTTGTACACTGCCAGGGATGGGGCAGCCACAGCTTCTCTGGGCATTTTTTGTTAGAGCTTCACCATGCTCATACCATTAAACACAAGACCCTTCCTGCCCCTTTGTTGCAGTTTCTCTACATGTGGTGCATTTTGTTTTCATCAATCTGATGGCACAAAGGAGGCAACACGGCACCAAAAAGAAAACAAAGTCTCCCAAGTCCACAGATCGCAAATTCTAGGTTATTAATTTCCTCCATTATCCTCCTGCTAGCGTCAAGGAGTAGCCTGAGCAGGGACAGTGACAAGGAGATGATCCAAGCACTCTGCTGTGGCTCCGGTGCTAACTGGCACCGTGGTACTTCTTTAGCCAGCAGACAGCAGCCTTTTATGCTACTTCAATTTATTGTCAACACCCCAGGGTCTCACCATGCAGCAGGGATCAAGAAACCTGGAAGGCTACTGTACTCTAAGCCCCTTCATCTGTGTACTCTCATGCCTTCAGGTACATGGAGCAATTCAGCTATCCACTAATGGCTTTAGACCTTTCTCAGAGGGCATTGACCTTTACTTATTCCACTGTGTCAGAACACCCTCTAGTTATTCAGAAGTAAGCACACAACTCAGGATGGGAAAGGAACACCTTATCCAGCTCCAGTTCTAGGAGAGCCAAGACCATTGACAGACCACTGGCTAGCACTAAGTAATGTGAAGAATGCCCATTAAATTTTATTTATATAGAGAGAAAGGTATATTTTCTGAAGGAGTGGGATCTACTCAGAAGTCTTCTAGACAAGTCCTTGCTGATTTAAACTGTAGTCCAGACTGTAGCCATTTAAACAATAATAACTCAAAGTAAGACCCTTTAAGAAGGTATTTTATTGCTTTATTACAGATTATAAATATAATTACCAGGTACTGTGTTATTCTGCTATGCTGCTGCTATAAAGATTGGACATTTCCACCTTCCGAGCTGTGATTTCTCTATTGCATAGCTACCTGGAATGAACTTGCTTGGCTAAATTAGCTAAAGTGAAGCTAAGCTAAATCATCTTTACTTCCAAAAAAGCTGAACTAAATCAGCTTTACTTCCAAAAACTTCTATTCCAACAGGCTGTTGTTATATTCTGTTAGAAAGCTTTCTTCTTTGAAATAAGACTCTTACAACATTTTTTTATCTCAGAAAAGGCATTAGTACTCCTTCTTTAAGAATGAAATATTCTTGTTTTGGAGGGAAGAGAAAACCTTTCCATTCATTGTAATCATAAAGAATGATGCTTCTCTTACAACTCATGTTTACAAAATCCACAGTTCACAAATGTGTATGATATCACCAGATGATATTCATAGGGAATGACAATAAAAGTATGCCCAACTGGATACTATTGCTCTTCCAAAAGTGCTAACTAATCTTTGCTGTCCTTGTGATTTACAACGATGCTGATGGAAGTAGTTTAGCAACATGCTCTGGCAAGCAAAAGCATGTGAACTAGTGTGAGGGAGGAAATACCCTGTACTGGAGGAAAAGTACATGTTTACTGAAGTGGAGAAGGAGCATGTAAAGGTAAAAAATACAAGTAGAATTAAAACACTCCAGTCCCTGGGTTTCCCTCCGTGTTTCTGGATATCCATTAGTCAGACTAGATTCACTTGTTCTGAGAATTAATCCAACAACCGTTGATATCTGAAATATCAAGACCCAAACAGGACCAAAGTGGTTTTAAATCAGATCTTGGGTCCTTTCTTTAACTGATACAAAATTGTTCTTACATCATGTCAAAGGTGCAAGTAAAGCCTCCTGAATCTACTTGATCTCCTTTCTGCTGTTCTGTAATGACAATGCTCTGTTTTGTGATAATGGTGCTCCATTGTGTTTATACTTGGAAGCCTCTCTTCTCTTCCTGTTTCATTTTCAGGTGCAACACTGCCTTTTCCTCAGATGTTAGATTGTTTCCAATCTATTCTTGCAGGGTAACTCATGTAATTTCTTTTCTCGCTCGCACTATTTCTGCTAAGTCTAATAGAAATAGCATCTTACCTGAAACTGTCCCACCGGCTAGGTTATTTTCCCAGTATTTCCCCCTCTTTCTGATGGAAACCCAACAGCTAGTGAAGAATACAAGAAAGATACTTAATACTTTTTTCACTATGTTTTTTTCAGCTGTAACACTGACAAAATAATACTTATTTTGTTTTCTGAGGACTTAAGTTTTTGTGGCCATTGTTTCTTGCTCTTTGGTTCCTGCTTGGTGGGCTTTCCACAAGCAGCCTGGAAGAGAAACTCAAGGAAAACTGTGAGACCACAAGGGAAATCAAACGGCATAATTACAAATGACACAAACAGCAAATGAAAGTCTTTCCTGCCTCAAGCCCGTTACATTTCTAAAGGCTAAGGGACTGAAATGCTAGGATTAATTAAGTATAGCACCAGTGAATCCTGCAGAAGTTAGTAGGTCCCTTTTTTTTACCTTTTTAGAAAATTGAAGAGACGAGAAATAGGAGATTGTTTCTCTTTTCTAGTCTATCTGGTTAAAAAAGAGTGTTTTTGTAGGCAAGTATGAAAATCGTAGAATGATAGAATGGTTTGGGTCGGAAAGGACTTTAACATAATTTACTTCCAACCCCCCTGGCATGGGCAGGGGTGCCTCACAACAGACCATGTTGCTCAAGGCTCTGTCTAGCCTGGCCTTGAACACAGCCAAGGAAGGAGCATTCACCGCATTGGGCAACCTGTTCCAGTGCCTCACCACCCTCACAGACAAAATAAGAAAAAAGGAGATGAAAGAGGAATTTTCCTCTAAAAAAGAGACTTGATTACAATTAGAGAATGAGTGGGGAATAAATCAAACCAGAAGTAGCTGCTGCCAACCTGCACAAATGTTATGGCTAATTGTCAACATTCAGCCAAGTATTCGTTCAAGAGAACAAATACATGTCTGCTTGTTTCTAATCAGTCTGCGGTAGTTAGCAGATGACAGAATAACACTCGTCTGGCTAAAAGAGCCAGCTTCTCTTTCACTGCGGGTGAACTTGTGAACCATGACCCCTTCCTCACCCGTGCACAGGACAAAAGAAAAATCCTTGGTTCTGTACAGCAGCAGTGGCCAGGTAAGACAGCAAAACTTAAGAGGAAAGGTAGCTGTCCCAGCCAAAAAATCTTGTTTCTGCAGCTCTCTGCTTTTAAGCATCATCTGGAGAAAATACATGACTCTTTCTGGTGTGCCACCCCCAGGCTCTTTGCAAATAGCAAGTTGGCTGCCACACTGTGCTTAGCTAGGACAAAAAGACAGATCTGCTCTTCATACAAGAGTCAGCTGGCTTTTGTTTACCAAATGTTCTTTTGTTACTAGAAGTTTTCATCATCTTCATTGGAATAATGAAGGACATGCAAACTACAGTGTAACCTGACCAATCTATTCTCATGAAGAGCTCAAAAGTCAAGTCCCCAGCTGTCTCTCAGAGAAATGCATGCAGAAAGTGATATGAATTATAATTTTTAAGATGCTGTAGAGATGCCTACATTCTTGCATTTTTAAATTAAAACATCTGTGAACAATGTTAACAATCTGCTAACAAAAGAATCAGATCTACAGGCTGGTTTGTAATTCTATGTGACCATGATAAGATTATTACAATGCCCAGCCTCATGGTTAGGTTTTAATTTTGTCAGGCCAGATGGTAGCAGTGCTACATCGCTTTTGCAAGGTGAAATGAGAACAATTACCTCAGGGAACATCTTCTGTAATTCTCATAGAATAATGAAATGGTTTGGATTTGAAGGGACCTGAAAGCTCATCCAGTTTCAACCCCTGCCATGGGCAGGGATACCTTCCATGAGACCAGGTTGCTCATATAATCTTTGCTTACAATAGGCACCTGTCTGGCAATCTGGGCATTAAACCAAACTATTACAGTAATAAGAGTTCATACAGATTTCCAAACTATATAGTTCTTAAAACATTAAGTCCAAGTACAGTTAAGACTATGAAACTTCATCATTGGCACTTATTTTCTAAACAGCTGTAGAGCACCCAGTTAGACATGTTATTCTTGCTACAAAAGGAATATAGTAAGCTTTCATACTCCAAGCTTCTCTTCAAGGTCCAGGGAACAAGGTCCAAAGAAAGGACTCTAAAGTATTGTTGTCCTCTTTCTCGGTGATTAGTCCATGGCATAGGGAAATACTCTCCCAAGTGTGTGTCTCCCACTGATTACCCATTAAAGGAGCTCTGTTTAACTTAAGTTGCATCAGAATTGTGTTTAGCACTAAAAATTCAGGGTTTGTTTCTCAGCACTGTGACAATTTTGTGAAGACAGTTGTTAGCATGGCAGTCACATCTTCATGTGCCACAGCATTTGTGAGAATACCAACCTTTGTTCTCACTCTGGATCAAATGACAAAAAAATCTAGTAAGTATGACTGTGGTTGGCTAGCCTTTGGCTCCAGAATTTTGGACCAATGTAACCACTTTCAAACTTTCACCTAACCACTAACATACTGTGGAACTGGTAATTGTTCACTTTTTTCTGGTTAATATGGATCACCTATAAAACAGTTACTGTGGCTTTACAAATTCAGTGACATAGGCCTACAGGAGCAACCAATTACACATGATGCCCCATATGGAATAGACTCTCACTTGTTTGCCACTTATGAAGCAAATGTTGAGTGTATTTTAAAATCGGAGTTTCTTTGGTATTTTTCATCCCTTCTGCTTGTCTCTTTGATATTCTTGTTCCCCAAAAAAATATTTTTAAAGGTTACTGTCATTTTTGCAAATTCATTTGATTCAAGATTTTGGAAAGTGCTAACTATGTAAGACCAGCTAAGAAATACAGATCAATATGATCTGCAAGTAGAGATTATGAAGGTCTTCAGCAGTAGAGCTCATGATGGGTTAAATATAAGGGGAGCAATTAATTGCCAACCAGAGATAATTAATGCCATTTTAGAAGGTATATGTGCTTGGCTGGTGGGTATAACACAGGATCTGTGCCTCTGTAGAATCATAGAATCACAGCCTGGTTTGGGTTGGAAGGGACCTTAAAGCTCATCCAGTTCCAACCCCTGCCACCTCAGGGACACCTTCCACTAGACCAGGTTGCTCCAACCCTGTGCAACCTGGCTTTGGACACTGCCAGGGATGGGGCAGCCACAGCTTCTTTGGGCAACCTGTGCCAGGGCCTCACCACCCTCACAGGGAAGAACTTCTGCCTAAGAGCTCATCTCATTCTCCCCTCTGTCAGGTTAAAGCCATTCCCCCTTGTCCTGTCCCCACAGGCCCTTGTCCAAAGCCCCTCTCCAGCTTTCTTGTAGCCCCTTCAGGCACTGGCAGCTGCTCTAAGGTCTCCCCTTAAGGAGCCTTCTCTTCTCCAGGCTGAACCAGCCCAGCTCTCTCAGCCTGTCTCCAGAGCAGAGCTGCTCCAGCCCTCACAGCATCTCCGTGGCCTCTTCTGGACTCACTCCAACAGCTCCATGTCCCTCTTGTGCTGTTGCCCCACAGCTGGACGCAGGACTGCAGGGGGTTCTCCCCAGAGCACAGCAGAGGGAGAGAATCCTCTCCCTCAACCTGCTGCTCATGATCTGTGGGATGCAGGCCACATGGTCTTCACAGAGCAACAGCAGAAGAGATAACTCAAGAGTTGCTGCGGCCAGGGCAATACATGGACATTGGGGCAAATGAAACCGCATAATGTGTCTGAAGCCATGGCAGATTCTAATGGAACACTCCTTGTATAATTAGAGGTGACAGGAGCTAGGCATCTTCCTGTTCCCCATGGAAATGTTTGTATTTTTGAAGTGGATTTTATTCCAGCGTAGAACAGCACACCAGGCTGGGGGTGGGGAAAAAAAAAAAAAATGGAAAAAAAAAAGATTAAATCTATATATAACAGAATAATCTGAAAAGATTCTGAGCAGGTGAAGAGAAAGACAAGGCCAGAGACCTAGTAACCTAGAATGGAGAGCAGATAAGCATGGAGAAGTATCACAGAGTCAAATGGTACAAGTGGGAAAGGGAGTTTTAGTGGAAAGGTCACTTACATATCAGTGAGCTAACAGTCAGGAAAATTAAGCCCACCACTGTTAAACCTTACTTTCACTTTGATGAACCAAGTCAGAGTGCTTTGATGACTAGCACATGATGAGAAACCAGGTCCACGTTCCAAGCAGAATGAAAGCAGCAGCAGGAAGGCACAGCATTGTGTGCTGTATCTTGGTATGAATACAGCCTGAAATCACTTTTAAAAATATAAAAATATGAAGAACTTACAGAAACCTGTTACATATTTGAAAGACATTTTTCATAAATGCTAGTGCCTGGAGTCTGGGGACTGCAGGAAAATCAAGGTCAGACCTTCCACCCCAGCTATAATCTACAGACCTGCATTTCAGAAGAAAAACAGCAGGAATGAAAATGACAGCTGAAATGCCAGGCTTTCTTGAGCAGCAAATCCGTATTCAAGCACAAACAAGATGCATTGATTTATGCTGCTGACTCTCTCCCATAAGTACTGCTGACATAAAAAACTCTCCAAGAGTGCCAACAGCCCCCTTCCTCCCTGCAGCAGAAAACTGCTGGGAAATTTTAGCTACGCCAGAAGCTGAACTCCTGAAATGAAAGGTACCATTCAGAGCAAGTTGTGCAAGGAAACAGCATCTAAGCAATATCTACATCATAAAATCCAGAAAGAGTTCTAAAGGAGATTTACCTGAGATTTTATTTGGACTGTCAAAAAAAACTCTTTCAAAGGACCCATCAGTGTTACTGATAACACTGGGCACAAAGTGAAAGACATAGTACAGCCCTATAAATGAAAACCCTATTAATGAATGAATTAATGAATTAAACCCTATAAATGAACAGTAGCTTTCACATGATGCACAAGAGCAAAAGAAGGTTACATTTTGGCAGCCATTTTCATGGTACATTTGGGTTACCCCAAGCAGCTATAACTTGATTCTCACCCAGCAACAGAAGGTATTTACATTATCCTTTTGTCAGCCTAGATAACTTGCTCTTTTAGGCCAGCTATTTTTCCTGTTCTTGGCTCCAGCTCTTCCCTTATTAACTAGTATAATGTTCAGCAAAAGAAATCCAGCTGGTTGAATGACGACTACAGAAATTAAATAGGAAACTCACAGCATGCCAGTTTTTCATCTAAACAACATGTGCATTTAAGTATGGGTAACAAAAGCTCCCATGACTTCAAGATTTCATTTATAGGTACTTGTGATAAAACAAAAAAAACCCAAAAGCCACACTGCAAAATGTTAACAGGTCTACAGCTATTCTATTTCTAAGTAGCCTAAGGTAATATAAGCCTAAAACTAGGGGCATCCAATAGTTAGCATCTGAGAGATCCAGAAGTCTGCTGGTCTTTTAAATGCTTTCCTCAGAAAGAAATGGAGTTAAAAGCTTGAAGAGTTCATCACCTTCTCTTCAAGCTGAGCTGAACTTGACCACACATCAGAGGTCAAAATCTCCTGTGACTAGGAAATTTCTTTCCCCCAGACAAGTCCCTTGGGTCCTCTTTGGTTCTTCAAATACTTCACTGGCATAAAAGGACCAGAAGAAAGTTGACCATTTTTCCCATTGTAACCAACGAAAGCTTTGCCCAAAATATTCATGTTATGTGAGCCAAAACATGTATGAATTATTTCAACTGGGAGGTTCTTAACATTTTGGATAGTATATAATACTTAAGTGGTAGCTTGTAAAAATCATTCTCTGAACAGAAACTTCATCTTTTCTTGCTGTGTTAGGTAATACATGACAACAGCTTGCTGAGGGTTTTTTAACTTTGTTTAGTTCCTTAGCATAATAGTTATGGACAAGAATACAGAGATAAGGCTAAAAATATGTTATTTCTGCTCTATCTTGATTGCGTACAGTGCTGGAATACAGCATATGTAGAATAAATCTCTAGAAAATATCTTCAGATTAAGTTTAAGAAAGTAAAACAAACTTTTTGTCTTCAGTGGGATTTTCAAATTATTGTAATGGAATTAGAAGACTCCCGTTGAAATTGTATAGAAAGTAATCCCAATAACACTTATGTTGTGAGTTTGGAAAATCCCTGCTTCCCTATCAGAATGTACTATGTGATTTCTTGTTACAGCAGAAGCACAAATGGGTGAGCTACAGGACTACTCTTGGTAATTTCCAAGAGACCAGCTCTGACCCTAGCTGTCTCAGAATACAGAGTGCTTTCTTTCTTGTTCTTCAGTAAATTATGCTCAAGAATCATTCCAATACCACAACCCAAACCCTGAGGTCTACTCTATAGCATCCACCATGGGAGGTGCCCTTATTTGTAGATGATCAGCATTAATCAAGGCACACAAATTAAGCTTTTCCTTTATCATCTGCAGTTCATCCTCCACAACATCCCTTTTCTTCTACCATTTTACCTAAGCCTAGCAGAAACTATTTTGAATGTTCAAACATTAATAGTCCCTATTTAGCTGGGAAGCAGTTCACATCGCCACTTGGTTTCTAAAGCGTAGACTGAGAGAAGCATAGGCATTTTCATGGAAAGAATCTGGGTTTTGCCCAAAATGTGTCATATCTGTCAATGTTTCAGGTTTTGGGAGGTATGTATTATTTGGAATTTTGACACTTCTTCCTCCCTTTTGACTGCCCACATGGATTTCCAACAGCTCACTGTCTTTGGTAGTAGATATGCCTGTTGGGAGTTAATAATAAGCAGCGAGATAATACAAAATGTATTTTGCTCTGATTTAGTCAGCAGGCAAGGCACTTTCTGGCACAAACATTATTGTGAGAGTGGCAATTTTACTCTCTGTGAATTCTCTGTTGGTGAATTTTGGACTAGGTAATCCAAGAATAAATGGGACAGTAACATGATTGGAACAAAGTCGCTAAAAGTGAGCAAAAATCTGCAACGTTTTACTGGTTCTTCTACTGCAAAGGCTAAGCTTTCTATATTTATGCATGTAACTAGGCTCAATGTGGCTATTTAGCACTCCACTGCTTCCATTAACCTTCGTGGCATAGACAGGCATTACCTCTACAGATCATCAGCCACACACTGGTTATCTACTACAAGCTTCTAGACAAATACAGTGATGTTAGCTAATTTGATGCACAGAGAATGAAATCTTTAATTTCTTACAGGTCCAAATGGCCACAAAAATGGGAGACAGTTCTTTCCAGATCTTAGTGTCTCTCTTGGACTCCACAGTACCAACGCATTTTTCTAGTTCTGGGAACACCCAACACATGTATTCGTGTGACAAGAGGCTACCTTGGCAGCTTGCCTCTTGTTTCCCAATACCATACGTCCCTTCGCACTGCAATTCTGGGAAGAGCTGTTAGTGGAAAAGGTTCACTGAGCAAGTGAGGCAGTCAAGGAAGGAGGTGGAAGAAATGGGAAAATTTGAGGTAAATGAGCTAATCACAAGGCAGAGACAGAATATCTTCCAGGACCAGTGTTAGATCCTTTATTCCAAGGAAAACAGAGTCAGAAAAAAGTGAATCTTTACCAACACCAGACAAGATCTTGGCATGAGGTAGCTCCAAACACCTAAAGGATGTCAAGTCTGAACAATAAACACAGTGCTTAGAGATTCAATATTCCTGCAGAGCAAGACTGATAATGTCTGCAAAACAAAAATGCCCCTCCCCCCTCAGCCCCCCCCCCCCAATTTCCTAGCACTCAATGTTGTGTCACTGCGTCACTTCCTTCACTAATAAACAAACAAATAAATAAATAAATAAATAAACAAATAAATAAATAAATAATGTCCACCTCTTTTTAGGGAAAACACATGAGTATTACATAGGTTTCCTATTTATCTACTTTGGAAGGTTGTAATAGAGTGAAGATGGATCTATACTTTTTTTTTCTTACAGGAAGCATTGATGCTCATGATCATCAGAGTATTTGTTCTCATTAGAGACTCTCTTACTAAGCAGAAATCAGAAAACCAGTATGTGTAGTCTTTCCCACTCTCATCTGTTGGTATGCAAAGACCCACGGCTCTGGGAAGAGAGTGAACTGGAGATATTAACTGCTACACTAACATTCATAGCCATGTAATTTCTGCAGGATATAGAAAACAATTATTTTTTTTTGCTCCAGGCTTATCACAGAAAATTGATTCTTTCCTCAGTTTATCTGGAATAAGATAAAGTCTTCAGACAAAGGCATACATTTGCTAAGAAAATTAAATAAATGAGTATACTTTGTTTTGTTCTTGGAGGAGTCAAAGCAAGGACTTCCCTATTGCTGGCAGTGGTGTCAAGTGCAATAATCTGGCCACTGTAAAGCCGTATCTGGTCCTAATTCCCAGACTAACACCAGGTGTTTTCAAGGCATGTTCCCTTGCAAGCCTGCTTTGCTGGAGAACAATAATGCAGGGATTTCAGCTTCCATGTTTCAGCACCTCATCATGGTTGTTAGAGAATGGTGAGAGGGATTTGAGAGCTGTAATGCTGCCAAAGGTGGCTGCAGTGGCCAAGGAGGGTTTTACAGTAGTGTTGAAGTTGTGGATGCTAACTCAGCCCTTGGTGGGGCTGGGGCAGCTGTGCCTGACCCAGGGTCAGCGGGTCCCTCTGCCAGAGCATCCCACTAAGGCATAGCAGGATCTGGCACCCCTCCAGCCAGCGCTCTGCAACATCCATCCACTCTCACACAGATCAGGTTGTGGGACATTCATGTCTCCAGGCAAGCTTCAGTAATTTAGAGGAGCTGGACTTAGCAATGGGTCAGAAGATGTGAGTGTTACAAGCAAGTCACTGTATTGTGGATCAACCCCTCATCCCAAAACAGCTCTTGACAGTTGGCTTCATGGCTCGTTTCCCCAGAATGTCCAAACAGGTGCCCCTGGACAGCCGGCAGCTGGGGCAAGCTGGGGCAAGCTTCCATAAGACTTCCAGTCCCTGCTTCTGGCTGAATAAACTGGGTTTCCCATTCTTCTGCCTCCCCATGGCTTACAAGAACAGCAAAGCAGGGATCACTCATCTCACTGTCAAGCATGAGTAGCAAGGAACATGCATTCAGAGTTCCTTTGAAGGTGTCACTGCCCGTGGCAGGGGGTTGGAACAGGATGAAGTTTAAGGTCCTTTCAAACCCAAAGCAGTCTGTGATTTAAAAAATAAATGGTTATCACAAGCTCCCTCTGTATCACACCAGACATGCTGGCTCTACTTTTCAGGCACAGCTCAAGTCCCTAAAGAGGTGTACAGATAAAAAGAAGACTTATTTTGCTGCGTTTGTTTCACATACACCTGTAGTGAGTATTGTGGATTAGGATTGATCTTCCTGTGCTTATTTTTGTCTATAAGGATAGTGTAGTGGTTCCCACTGAATAAATAATAGCAGTAAAATCTTCCCTCACAACAGTCTGTACAATATATTTAAGTTTGCCATACTGCTTGAGCGAGACAAATTATTGTCAGAAATTATCCATATAAAATCTTGATTTGAGAAAATTAGGTATAAAAATGAATCACTTTTCATCACATCTAACCCAGGAAGGAGCCCAACTGTTGGTGAGTTGTTTGGACTATGAAGTCTCCAGAAAAAATATAGAGTAATGCTGAAATGCATACGGCTTCTTTCTTAGAAACAATTCACCAATATACCCCAAAGTCCCAAAGGCTTCAAAGAAGATGAAGAAAGTGGCAAAAATGGACAAATATACTTGGTGTTGGCATATGCCATAGAAACCCAGACTGGTTTGCGGTGGAAGGAACCTTGAAGCTCATCCAGTTCCAACCCCTGCCACAGGCAGGGACACCTTCCACTAGACCAGGTTGCTCCAAGCCCTGTCCAACCTGGCCTTGAGCACTGCCAGGGATGGGGCAGCCACAGCTTCTCTGGGCACCCTGTGCCAGGGCTTCACCACCCTTGCAGGGAAGAACTTCTGCCTAAGAGCTCATCTCAGTCTCCCCTCTGTCAGGTTAAAGCCATTCCTCCTTGTCCTGTCCCTACAGGCCCTTCTCAAAAATCCCTCTCCAGGTTTCTTGTAGCCCCTTTAGGTACTGGAGCTGCTGTAAGGTCTCCTCAGAGTTTTTATATCATATACAGTCACAAGGGGTTTTTGTAGCAACAGAATGGACATAGCCCACTCCTACCTTGCCATAAGACGAGCCTGTATTGCTATTGCTGTTCAAAAGCATGTAATTTGGTAAATCAATGAGTGATCCCATGAAGTTTATCTGCCTCCAAACAAAGGCTTTACAGGTGCTAGAAAGAGATTGAGTGTACTAATTGTGGTTTGTCATTAAAGTTAAGTGCTCAAACTTGTCTCTTTTATTTTTACAATTGCACTGCAGTGAAAAACCCTTGAAGTCCCAGCTGAGTAAAGTTGTATTTTACTAAGTCCAGTAAATGCAGTAGGACACCATTCTCCTGAACAGAAAACATTTTAAAGGACCAGAAAAATAGCACTTTAAAGAGCTAATAATGACAGTCTAATAGCACAAGGATTTGCAAAACCCTCATGTCTGGCTCTAAATCCATCTGCTAAGTGCTACTTGTCACTCCACCACCATTTCTACTTTAATCTGATCTTCTGTCTAGTGATGGAGAGAGGTGTTTATTTCCATCCAGAATAAGCAGTAGCACCTGCAAAAGTCTCCAGAAGTCTCTGTGATGTAACACATCACCAGCTCTCTTATGCGATAACAGGTCTCTACTTCCACATTCCAGTGGTGCTTTATCCAGTGATTAGAGCCATGAATATGAGGCTCATCGAACATGAAGTGAGGCACATCACTGCAGTACTCCACTCTTTGTGTCATCTGTACCAGACTACTGCTCAGCTGCAAGCAGTGTGCTAACTCTGCCAGGCCAGCCCGGTCCTCTGCCTTTCCAGATGGGCACTGTGGTTGCATGTTGCCGCTGCTCCTCCAAAGAGCAGCAGTCACAGAAATTACTTGCATCAGGACCCTCATTAACTGACATTCGAGCAGTCCTAATTTAGATCACAGGAAATTTCATATCAGGTCCTGACTGTACTCACACAGATACAAAAGCATTTCAGTAACTCTGAATTGAACTATGCAAGCCTCCTGCAAAAGCAGAAATTCCCACCAAAGACTCTAACATATGAGATTTTTTATATAAATAATTTCACGTAAAATATAAGCTGTTATTCTGATAGCTAACAGATTAAGTTCTTCATGGGAAGATTGTTTTCCCTTTAGGATAAGTTAATGGGAAGGGAAGAAAAAGAAAAGGAACCTCAAATCAAAACAAGTTCATCATCAAGAGAAATAAAGAGTGGCATAGTGGGTCTGCAAAAGGTACATGAGCATGTCTGTAGGAATCACAGGCCTGGCCCCACCTAAGCTTATGCTAATACCTTCTTAACACCCACAAAACCCACCTTTGCTATCCTCTGTGCCTAGCTTGGGATACTGCCTTGAGGGGCAGTCTCCCCAAGGTGGGGACAAGCCTTGGGGGACTGCAAACATCCTTGCTGCTACAAACTTCTTTAAGCACATGGTTCTGGTTTCCTTGTCTTCTGCTAATCTGTCTCTCCCCCCTTTCCCCCTTTACCACTACCATGCATCAACTGCTTTGAATTGCTCCTTGCAGAATATCATGCTGGCATGCAGAAGACACCCAGGTTTCCTAGTGTGTATGGGATGAAATATATAACACAAACTTGTACATTTTAGAATAACACTGTGGGCAAACCAGCTATTTCCTAACCTTGCTGGGCACTGAAGTCCACCCTCTGCTGTTGCTTCAGCTTTCATGGCTGTTGTCTTCCTTCCCAGCTCTCATGGTTTCTTTTCCCCCTCTAATCAACACTAGAGAGTGAGCAACTCCTGCTCCGTGAGCTCCTGCACTCCTGCGCTGTGTCACGGCACTCAGGCAGCCCCTTGTCAGCAGGGTGCCAGAGAGCCTCACAGGCATTAACTTATTAGCCCTCACCTCCTCTGACGATATGGGCAGCTATTATTATCCCCATTTACTGGCTGGCAGAAGGGGGAACAGAAACTTTTCCAGATGAAGCATCCCAACCCAAGGTCATGCAGGAAGCACAGCCAAGCTGGTTTCTTACTCTCTTGTTTCTAAGGTCCTCCTGAGGAAGACAACGCCTCTTTGCAGCTGCAAAAAAGATCATCTTGTTTGATAGTCAGTATTTATCCCCATGCAGCAGCAGGCAGACCAGTGGGGATCAATGTAAGCATTAAATGTGTTTCAGAGAACAAGGAAGAGCATCCTCCAGTGTGCAGGGCACAGAAACAGGCATCTTCAGGTCAGGCAAAAAAATAAGCATCAGTTCTCAGCAGACTAGTCTTGGGCAGATTGTTTATTTTGCCTTTGTGCTACGTTTTTCATTTGTTGGGACAGACAAGCTATGCCCTCGAAACATCCTTGCCGCAGAGAGGAAGTGAGCAGCCAAGGATGTGTCTGAGGACATGGCTTCCACCTTGCATGCCGTGCACCATCAAGGGTGGGTCTAGCCTTCTCCTGCACAACTCACATCAGCTAAAACAATACCAGGTGAAAACTCCTGTCACATCACAAAAGAGACTAGCCTTGAGCAGAAAGGTGACAGAGTATCACTCTGAGGGAAGGAGAGAGGTGGTCAAACCGCGCTTATTTGTGGAAATGAAATTGTTCAATTTCTTCCCATCTGCAATTTTTCCACCTACAAAATGGTCATAATGACTGCACATGTTATGGCTGTCGCAGAGACTTGCTTTTCCACAATAGGAAGTTCAAGAAGTTTAGATTTTATCCTGCTTCAAAAAGAAAATATCGAAACCACTTTTTGTGTCTGTTGTTGCAAAATGGATTCTGTGTTTAATAGCCATGCCTAAAAATGAGTAACTGAAGTTTTCAAATGAATTGCAAATGTAAGATTAAGGCACCTTAGTACAACTGTATTTGAAAAAGCAGGCAGGCATTTAATCTTGCATGAAAGACATTTGCCCTCTCCACCCAGATAGTTTGATGCAGTTCAGATGTTTACTGTATGATGGGTGTGTACCTTCTGTCTCCAATGAATAAACCAGCCCAGATCCTTGGGTTACTTTTCTCTTGCAGCTTAGGAGGACTTAAACCTGGTTTATTCTAGTCGGTCTACTCACATTATTATGAAAGAATCGCAATAGGAAAAGGCTGGCTTAGGTTTTGTTGCCTAGCAAACTCAGCCACAACATTCATATATTCAAAGGTTTTTAGCATGCAAGTATATAATAAACTGAGACTTCTAAATTTCTGGTTTTGCAAAAAAAAAAATAAATTCAGAAAGAAGCCTTTCTTCCATATTTCCTGAGGTTTTATTCCAAAACAGAAAGCTAGAAGTATAGAGCAATGACCAAACAAACAAACAAAAAAAATTAATTAAAATCTGAATCAAGTATATGCCACTCTGAGTAACCTGATGTTTTGGTCTGAGATGTGAGATGAGTCACACTCCATTTCATGTACTCAGCTCAAGCTAGTATGTCTTTTGTGTTTGGTCAACAGCTACTTTATTTACCTTAGGAATTTGCTGTCTTCAAAAACATGCATTAATTTTATTTTTGTGGCAGCGCAAGCTGTCAGATCTGTCAGCGTGCTCTCTCAGTGCTCTCTCACAGGATCTAGGATGTTATTTCTTGTTCTGCTAATAGGATGTACCTGTCATTGAGAAAGCTTGTCGTTGTTTTTCATGTAATGGCAAATGTAGCAGAGATGATGTAGCAAATGTTCTTCTGTTATCCCTGGGCATTCCTTGCACAGCACACCTGGGGGTCACAGAATCCCAGACTGGTTTGGGTTGGAAGGGACCTTAAAGCTCATCCAGTTCCAACCCCTGCCATGGATGGGGATACCTTCCATTAGACCAGGTTGCTCAGAGCTCCTCTGAACTCACTCAAACAGCTCCACTTCCTTCTTGCAATGGATGCACCAAAGCCTTCCTGTACACACAAATGTACTCTGAGACTTGTACTGTGATTTCCCCATGAACCAAAGGCACCCCATCTCATAGATTCCCAGATAGTTCTTCAGGTCTCTTTTTTGAAGATGGGTGCAAGATTTTGCATTCTCCACTCATGAAGGACCTCTCAATTTCCATGGGCTTTCAAATATGATAGAAAGCACCCACTATTATACATCTTTTCTCTAGTTTCCCCTTTCACTACTAATGTGGTAACACAAGAATTAATAAATGGGGAGGATTTGGTCTTTCTGTTCCACAATACAGTCAGAACAGCATGCATTTATCCTTCATGAAACTATTTCAAGAGTGTTGAGTGGCACTAGGAATAAATTTCTCTGCTGTGCTCTGGCTTATTTCCTTATCTTGCTTGTATGTGTGATAATTCAGTCACCCTGGCATTCTCCAGGCTCTGTGAAATGCCAAGCAAATAATTTATTCATTGTTTTGCTCTTCCTGCTTTCCTACATGAATAGATTCCTAATTATAGAAATATAACTTGGAGGTTTGTCTGCTTTTGCATGGATTTCTGCAGGTTCTTACTACTACAACTGACAGTGTTAGCAGTGACAGTGAGATTATTTCTAATGATTTGGTAGCTTTATCATTATGCATCTTCCTGGATTTGTTAATACATACCACATACCACCTTTGTTCCTCATAACTAACCTAGAAGGTAGCCAAAAGCTATTTAGATATTGGAGATTTTGTGTTTATTTGTGTATTTCCTTGGTTTTGATCAAAACCACAAGTTGCTATCTGTTTGAAAGGGAAATGGCAATTAGCCATGCTAATAACTAGCTGAATTAGAAAGTTTTGCTTTTCTTACCATTCCACCATTTTCAGTGTACAGAGTGAGTATGGTGGCATAAATATTTTCTCTCTTCAAATACAAATGCTAGATCTATGCAGTCATGCAATGGATTCAATATAGGAATGATATTGTAATATAGTCACCAAATAGATGATGTTTAAAGAAATAAATGAGTATATGAACAATTTTGGGAGACTTGAGGTAGGGATTTACAGCATGTTTGATACACTCCGGTAACCGCTCTTAGGCAAGATCTTACCTTGAAATCACATATTCTTCGTAGGAAGTACTTTACTCTGCAATAAAAGCTGGATCACTGTAGGATAGGAAGATATATTCATCCCTTAGCTGTCATGCTATAGAAAAGTTTAACCATCTTTTTTGCCCATATGATCAGAGGGTTGGAGCACCTCTGCTATGGAGCAGCCTGAGAGAGCTGGGCTGCTTCAGCCTGCAGAAGAGAAGGATCCTTAAGGGGAGACCTTAGAGCAGCCGCCAGTGCCTAAAGGGGATACAAGAAAGCTGGAGAGGGGCTTTTGACAAGGGCCTGTAGGGACAGGACAAGGGGGAATGGCTTTAACCTGACAGAGGGGAGACTGAGATGAGCCCTTAGGCAGAAGTTCTTCCCTGTGAGGGGGGTGAGGCCTTGGCACAGGTTTCCCAGAGAAGCTGTGTATTCAAGTTGTCAGTGAGGAATACGTCACAAGAGATTACTGAAAGGATCCCAGTTTCATGTTTTTAAAATTACAGCTGTTCAGAAAAGCTGGAAGACAGTTGTATCTCTCCTCCACTATTACCCTTAATTTCTGCAATAAGGGTGCTGCACACAGATGAAGAATGGGTTGTCCTGGCTGAGCTCTATTAGGAGCAAGTAAGTTGAAGTAAGCAAAATATTCCCTTACAGCTGTCATCATAATAATACTGTCATTGAAGGGAACCTGGAAAAAGAACATCAGAAGGAGAAATGCTCAATTTCACTGTGCAAGTAAGTGGAACTGATGAAGGGGTAAATTAAGTCATATGCTCTACTGGGCCCAGACTTTACCTGATGATAAGAAATTGAAGTACACAGAGCCTCCTTTTCCAGCTTCCCTGTTCTTAAGGCCACTCTGGGCACTATTGAAGCAACCTGGCACTGAAAGAGTGATTTTCAGAGTGCTCTAACCTGAGTCCTTCTGAAAGCCCCTCCTGATTGCTCTGCTTGTTGTTAACTGTCCCTGCTGCAGAACCTCCTCTTGTCCCAGACACATATTCAAAGTATGTGTATGTGAGGAGGGGAGAAGCAAGAACCAGCATGCAGCAGCTGGTTATATTCATTCAAGGGGACTCCGAAACCAGCTGTTACCATCAACTTCCCATTGACAGTGGCCAGAAAAAATAGAGCAGGGGCCAGGATATATTAAAGTGTTAACTGCAGGCTGTTATCTATGCTCTGCAATTATGAGTGCTATAGAAACTTGTATGCTTTTCTTCATCACACTTCTGTTCTCCCATGCCAACATGTACATAGCAGATTTTTGGTTTTTAATCTTAAGCATATCATTGCTTACTTGCTTTCTTGAAAGTCAGCTGCTGGGGTGGGAAACTAAGACAACCAGATGTTTTACTTTTCATGCTGAGGAAGTGAAAATAGAGCTCTTCCTGAGCCTTTTTGTGGAAGAAAGTTCAGAAATATGAGGAAAGCTATACTTTTAACCCTGCACAGCTTAAGCACTGAATCCAGTAGTTCATAATCACTGGTAAAAAAAAAGAGAAAGGAATAAATGATGTTTAATCAAGGAAAGGAAAGGGAGCACAGGAGGAAGAAAATGGGATAAAGATCACCATTCTCAGTTATAGCTGGAAAATGTATCATCTTCATCTTCATTATTTAAATCGCTACTACTTAAAAATTACTGATCTACAAGTCCAGCAATGTTTATAATTTAGAACAAATATTTCTACGTCTGGCCTTCCAGAGCTGATGCTACAACTTACCCACTGATAAAACGGGTACGTGCCTTTTTATCGTAAAAGCCACATGTTGTGGCTAGCATCTTAAATACATGTAAGTAGAGAAATCTCAGTAACTTTCTTGCAGACATGCTTTTTTTAAGGAGTATCTGACAGTCTTCAAAAGGGCTATTGCACTATCAAGTCAGAGGATAGGAGGTTTTAGACAATCAGCTTAGAGTAGGAAGGTTTCATATGCTGCAAACTCTCAGCAGTAAGTGCTGCCTGAAGGAACTTTCATAGCGTGGCCCTATTTAGTTTCTCTATGTTATCACAAATGGGAAATTAAACATCTTGTCTTATGATAGAATACATTTGCTGGTTTCCACCCATGTTCTTTTAATTTCATTTTTGCTCATAACAAATATATTTCTCATTCAACTGCAGCTTCTTTCTCATCTATATCTTACTTTTTTGTGTTGTGCTGTGATTGAATAGTATTTCTAGGTGGACACTGGCTCCAACCATAACTCCAAATTCAAACCCCATTCAACTCTAGGACTGCTTAAATTTAGCCTTTAGCCCAGATCTAAAATTTTTCAGTTGACTTCTGTCTTTTAAATACTCCAAATCACATCCCTAGAGCTAAAGTCCTCTTTACTGTTAACTGGTTGAAATGAGGGTCCATATCAAATTCACCGCTTGAGCTCATTTCTTGGAAGAAGTAGTGAGATCCAGGCATGAAGCCTCATGTATGTTTTCTAACACTCTTTTTGCTAATTTCCTTAATATTAATTCACGCAACCACCTTTTTAGTTCAGACGTATATTCAGGTCTTACTTAGCCTTCCAACTCAACTACGAGCCCAAGGGATGCTCCAAAAGTGAAATTCCAGAAGTAACCCTACATTTGAACATCAGCATCAGCAGTCACATTGTTTCACAGGAATAGAGGGAATAAAGGAAGCCAGAAAAATCCAAAGAGCACTTGTTTATTATGTCATTTGTCACATGAGCTTCACACTGCCTAAGAAAGCAGTCATTATGAAGTTAAAAGGTCCAAACCCCTCTCCTAACATGCAAGACCCAGTGTGTGTACAATACAACTGCCCTAGGTCTGCTCTTAAATCTTCTGGAACAGCTCAGAGAACAGCATGGGATAGGTCCCACGCTACTGAGGGGGGTCATTTTGATGCACAGCAGGGATGGCAGTGTACTTAACCAAACTGGATCCAGAGCAGTGCAAACAGAGGGCAGCTCTGTTGAGCTCCCAATTCATGGCCTGCTTTAATTTTTTTCTTCTCCAAACCAGCACAACAATAAGTGTTAAAAATGCATATATTAGAAAGATAAAAATCCATGGTTTCTTGTGTTTGCTTATTAAGAACTTCATGCCATTTTTTCTAAAAAAAAAAACAACACCAAAACCCAGAAAGGTAATCTATTTTCAACAGATAAACCCTTAAAGAATATTCCTGCTGGAAAAAAAAAATATTACAAAGAATAAAATAAAAGGCTTATGAGGCTGTTTTAGATGTTTTTATCCCCTGGTGATGTGTTTCTGAAACATCAGCCCCAGGAAAAATTTCGAAGAGTATGACAGAAAGAAATACTCTTTGGATCCCAGGGAAAATGCAACAGGTTTTAATGCCAAATGACGGCCATTCTTGTTTTCTTCATTAGAAAAAGCATGATTCCCCTTGTATTATTAAAAACAAGTTAATATTTTCTGTACCTAGGAATATAGATTCACTGAGTAAGTGGCCTGAACTGATTTAGGCAATGATGAAACCTTTTTTAGAACCTGGTCTCTACCCACATAGAGATGTGGAAATTTACTCCTTGAACATGCTAAAATTTTTCCACTGCATGAGAAAATAAAGATTCTCTTCTTTCCTTCTGTCATGGGCAAAAAGCAAGGAAAAAGGTTTCGATGTCTGCACATACCATATTTTTTTTTTTCCTCAATGTGAATTACAGTTGTTTTTCAAACATCTCCTGTGTCAGTTTCAACAAAAGATGCCATAATGTAAAAATCTGTTTCTCTGCCTGTCAACCTACTTCGCCTTACCTAAGCACAGACCTAAGCACAGACTGTTGTACAAGAAAAGGGCCTCTGCATCTAAGAACCAGCATGACCAAGAATACCTGTCTGGGATTGCTGACCTGCCTCTGCATCTCCTCGGGCTTTGATTCTTCGCCACTCTTGAAAGAAAATGCAGTCACAAGGCCGATATTCTCACCTGTCCATGACCTAGAATTATACTCATGAATCCCATCTCATTTCTTATAAGGAAATAGGTACCTTCAAAGAGAAAAAGGTATATTCCTTTCATTACTTTCTAAGAGTTACTTAGGAATGACTACAATGATGGACGTACAGCATTGTTAGTACTAAATTTGTAACTGGAGAGCTTGGCACGTCTTACACTTTTTGTTACACTTCTGGTAGAAGGAAAAGCTGAAACCAAGACCAAATATTTATAAGCTACAGAAAAAAACTCCAGAATAACTTAAAACTGGTTCTTTGAAAGTGTGTTCTTAAGTCCTCAAAAAATTGCTTAACCTGACAACCACATAAAGAGCTCCTTGTGGGAAAACTTATAATGCAGAAACATTTCTTGAAAACTAAATATTATGTATCTGAATTGCTAATCCAGCACTTGATGTTAATTTAAAAGAGTAAATTATAGCTAATAATTTTCTAAACATACTTGCTATAAAATTCTGTGAAAAAAGTGGTTGATGATAGACATGTCATAAATCTATAAACCTATAAGAGACGGAGGGCACCTTATCAGGACTGAACTGAAGAAAAGATAAAAAAAAAAGAAAAAAACCCAAATACATGTTTGGTGGTTGGTTTTTTTTTTTCCTGATTTGTTACATAGTGCATTTTATTTGTGATACTCACTGCAATATGATGTCATGCAGACAAAGACAAAAGCATGAGCAGCTTTAAAAGGGATTAGAGACATTCATGGGGGAAAGCCCATTAGGGTATCTGCTGGTAATAGCAGATGCACTGTAAATCCATATCTTGTCTGCAGCAGCCTTTTCTCAGCAATGAGGCCCTTATGTGTGGTTGGGAATGCTGACCTCCAGACATCTACAGCAGAGAGGGTGACCTGGGCAGGAACCTGAACCTGATGGTAGTGCTCCAAATGGTACCACACCAGGAAATGGCACTGCAGCACTTCATCACTTTTTACTGATGCCAAAAATGAAGGTAGACTAAGGGCACTGTGTTCCTAATCCCTCTCAGGGGGAGCCTACTAGAAGGCTTCCTTCGAAGGAAGAGGCCAGTGAAAAGGCCATGTAAATTATTATTCAGTGTGTTTCAGTGAGTCCCATGCACTGCACTGGGTCATCTGAGCCCTGGGAAGGGGATACCCATGGCTCTCTGTAATCTTACACGTACACTTCAGCTTCCCAAAGAGCTGTGTGTCAGAAGGAGGCTGGAAAATTCTGAGCCTCCAGCATGTACACTTCCTACAGCTTGGTGAACCAATTCTTCATCATTTTTCTGGCACAAGACTGAAAACCTATCTGCAGTTTCCCAATTACTTTGCAAATCCCTACTGACATGCATACAAGACATATGGCTGCACATCGATCTCTAACCTAACTGGAACTGGAAGCAACCCAGCTGCATGATGTCAATTTCCAAGTGAGCTAATTTACCCTGATTGAATAAAAGGTCCTGCTGCGCTGCTTGACGAAGTGGCTTTTGCTAAACCAGCTCTTCACACTGCCTCATTCTCTGTAGACTTCCTAAATGTGCTACCTCTGTCCTCCCCCACCACCCTCCCATGACTCCACTGTTCTGCCCTTCAGCACCAGGGCATAATAATTGACCCACTGACCCCAGGGTTAAGCACAGTTCAAAGGAAGTCCTAGGGACCACCAGCAATCACCTCAGTTATTACCGCAGTTTCCTGCTGCACGTCTCTCCTTCCACCCCCAGCTATGCCTTCTCACCCTGAACAATAGAGCAGGAGAAAGCATCACATGCCCCACTGGTGAGGACCAGCTAGCTTTGCCTAATCCACTTAATCTTCAGCAGCCCTCCTACTGATGACAGCATGAAAGCTGAGACTTGCCAGAGGATGTTCTAAGCTTTACAGAATAATACTGCAGCTCAAAATTCATCAGATCAGCAATAGCATTTTGGACCATTTTGTTCTATTTTTCTTTTTTGTGTGGAGCATGAAAAAGCTGCCTTGTACTGTGTCAATTCCATATATAAAATGAACTGTAAAGACATATGGAGCAGCCCTATTTAGCCTACGGGTTTCCTGCATGCTCTGTCTTCACTAAATCCCCACAGAAGCGTTTTTGGATGAGAACTAATACAATTTCCTAAACTAATTACACTGTTATGTACAATATTATTTTTTTTTGAATGAAAAAAAATAGAACGACCACAAAACCCAACAAATTAACACTAACAAATCCAAGCCGAATAAAACAAGAAAGCCCTCACTCTTTTCCTTTTTATTGAGTATACTCACAAGTATTCTGAACTTTTCACAGGATTTTAACATTCTGGCCTTAGCCAGCTGAGATGCTGACTCACATGTACTCCTGTGATGTATTCCCCTTGACAAAACGAAAACAAGTTTAAACCCATAAGACAGGAATCTTGCAAGTCAAACTGACCAATACAATGCAGTTCAGTCCTATGAAACATTGGGTAATTCTACAGACATTTGCAGAGGTTGCTTCACGTACCATTGGCTTTCATCCCTCTGTAGATAGTTATCCTGAAGTCTCCCATGCAAAGAAACCATTTTGGCATCCAGCACTTAGATGATTATGTGTTGTGGTTTAAACCCAGTCAGGTAACTCGTTCACTCACTCCCCCCTTTCTTTCCCTCCCCCTACTCCCAGAGGGACGGAGAGGAGAATCGAAAAGAATGCAACTCCCACAGGTTGAGATAAGAACAGTTTAGTAACTAAGGTATAACACAAATCACTACTGCTACCACCAATGATAATAATGATAAAGGAAATAACAAGGGAAGAGAATACAACACCTCACCACCAGCTGACTGATAACTCGCCCCCCAAGCCCGACCAAGCTCTGACTGATACCTCCTCAAACCCCGCAGACTCCCAGCCCTTCCGGCTAACTCCCAGTTACATCCTGGGCATGACGTGCTGTGGTATGGAATACCTCTTTGGTCAGTTTGGGTCAGGTGTCCTGTCTCTGCTTCCTCCTGGCTTCCCCTCCTCCCTGGCAGAGCATGAGGCTCACAAAGTCCTTGGCCAAACCAAAACATCCTTGTTATCAGCTCTGTTCCCGAGCTGAAAGTCAAACCCCTGCACTGCACCAGCTACCAAGAAGGAGAAAAAAATGACTGCTACTGCTGAACCCAGGACATTATGCTACATTTAGGACCATGACAAAAATAATTTCAGTATGAAATTTACCCATACAGCACAGGCATAATCCGTACTTGCAAGAATGTGCTGAACTAATAGGAGGGATTCTAAAATCTTTTAAAAAAATTCTGATTTGAAGTGATGTTCATTATTGACTGGAGAAAGAAATAATCATGACTGTATAAAGAATTCAAAGGATATATATGAAAAAAAATGATTCTTCCTCTTAAACATGTGGCTAGAAAATAATAAATGCAAATAAGTCTTACAAAATCAGTATTGTGAGGAATAAGATGGACATCGATAGGCAATGTGTAGAACCATCTGGAAATTAACGTCTTTCCTAGTCAGTAGGACTCCAGAATCTATAATCTCTCCTTCCCGAAGCTAGCTATCTTACAAGAAGATGAATTAATGTAACAGTAGAATAAAAATTCCAGATTCCAAGAGATAAACCAGCACAGATTAAAATTTTCTCACCTCTGTGCCTGGCAAAATCTTGGAGCAGATTCTCCTGGAAGGCATGCTAAGACACATGAAAATCAACAAGGTGCTTGGTGACAGCCAGCATGGCTTCACTAAGGGGAAATCCTACGTGACCAATTTGGTGGCCTCCTATGATGGGGCTACAGAACAGATGGACAGGTATAGAGCAGTTGATATCATCTACCCGGACTTGTGTAACGTGTTCGACACTGTCCCACACGACATCCTTGTATCTAAATTGGAGAGACATCAATTTGATGGATGGACCACTCGGTGGATAAAGAACTGGCTGGATGGCCGCACACAAAGAGTTGTGGTCAATGGCTCAATGTCCGGCTGGAGACCAGCAACGAGTGGTGCCCCTCAGGGATTGGTGTTGGCACCGGTCTTGTTCAACATCTTTGTCAGTGACACGGACAGTGGGATTGAGTGTGCCCTCAGCGAGTTTGCTGATGACACCAAGCTGTGTGGTTCAGTTGATACATGGAGGGAAGGGATGCCATCCAGAGGGACCTCAACACACTTGTGAGGGGGCTGATGCCAACCTCATGAAGTCTAACCATGCCAAGTGCAAGGTCCTACCCCTGGGTTGGAGCAATCCCAGGCACAGCTATAGGTTGGGCAGAGAAGAGATTCAGAGCAGCCCTACTGAGAAGGACTTGGTCAATGAGAAAATGAACATGAGGCTTATCCTGGGCTGCATCAAGAGGAGCGTGACCAGCAGGTTGAAGGAGGTGATCCTGCCCCTCTACTCTGCTCTCATAATACTCTCACCTCACCTGGAGTATTGTGTGCAGTTCTGGTGTTCTCAATATAAAAAGGACATGGAACTGTTGGAACATGTCTAGAGGAGGGCCACGAGGATGATCAGGGGACTGGAGCACCTCCTGTATGAAAACAGGCTGAGAAAGTTGGGGCTGTTCAGCCTGGAGAAGAGAAGCTGCATGGAGACCTCATAGCAGCCTTCCAGTATCTGAAGGGGGGCCTTTAGGGATGCTGCAAAGGGACTCTTCTTTAGGGATTGTAGTGATAGGACAAGGGGTAACGGGTTAAAACTTAAACAGGGGAAGTTTAGATTTGATATAAGGAAGAAATTCTTTACTGTGAGGGTGGTGAGGCACTGGAATGGGTTGCCCAGGGAGGTTGTGAATGCTCCATCCCTGGTGGTGTTCAAGGCTGGGTTGGGCAGAGCCTTGTGTGACATGGTTTAGTGGGAGGTGTCCCTGGCCATGGCAGGGGTGTTGGAACTAGATGATCATAAGGTCCTTTCCAACCCTATTCTATGATTCTATGATTCTAAAATATAAGAGCAGCCATAGGAGCGCAAACTCAACACGTGGCCATGGCCAAGGACAGATGCTTCAAGAAGGAGATTTGAACCAGGAGGAACATCACATAGCTCATCTCCCCATCTCCTACCATTGGCATTTCTGAGCCTCTCTGAGCTGGAAACAAGACTTGGACCATCCCATGTAGTAACAGTCACCAAAAGAGTTATGCCTTACAAATACGTCTAATCCTCTCCAAAACAAAATTGTTTAGTTTTTTGGCACCTATCATATTCTTTGACAATGACTTCCACATCTGCATTAGACATGGCTCAGTGTGTTGACTTAAGAAAGGCATTTGTGTGCATATCAGGGTAAAGATTTGGATATGGATTTGAGAGCGTTTTAATTCTCCATACACATTGATTATCAGAATAACCACAGAACAACTAGCTGTAAAACTTGCTGTCTGCAGATTAGGAAACAATGAAGACTAAATTCCACAAGGCACCGTAAAAATATGCAACAGAATAACCTCGACTGAGTGAATTAATAAATCTTCACTGTTGATCCCATGACTGTCCCTGAATCAAGATTGTCCACCAACAGATGTCACACTCTTTAACCATTCTACTTGCATGAACTGCTCTGGTAAGAATTTGTACATACAGAGAAGCAGAACTGGAGAGACGAACACAATTTTATACTTTGTGCAGGCTAAACCATTCATGAAGCATAGTTCACAAGGTGCTATGGAGATGTTGGAGCAAGTCCAGAGGAGGCCACAGAGATGCTGCGAGGGCTGGAGCAGCTCTGCTCTGGAGACAGGCTGAGAGAGCTGGGCTGGTTCAGCCTGGAGAAGAGAAGGATCCTTAAGGGAAGACCTTAGAGCAGCTGCCAGTGCCTAAAGGGGCTACAAGAAAGCTGGAGAGGGGCTTTGGACAAGGGCCTTTTGTAGGGACAGGACAAGGGGAATGGCTTTAACCTGACAGAGGAGAGCGTGAGATGAGCTCTTAGGCAGAAGTTCTTCCCTATGAGGGTGGTGAGGCCCTGGCACAGGTTGCCCAGAGAAGCTGTGGCTGCCCCATCTTTGGCAGTGCTCAAGGCCAGGTTGGACGGGGTTTGGAGCAACCTGGTCTAGTGGAAGGTGTCCCTGTTGAAACCCCTACCTATGAAGAGGGCTACATCAAGTAAAATAGTGAAACCAGCAGTATTGCACACTGGTCTTCTATACACTTATAGCAATCCTTATAATTAGATGAAAAATACCTTAAAAACAGGAAGCAGGATGCAGTATTATACAAGCAACAAGGATAGAAGAATGCTACTGGGACTGTTATACATAGAACTGAATCTGTTTTATCCAAATACAGCAGAGCATAGTGCATAATTGCATACTCTGTAGAAGAGGGTCAGAATACAGCCCTCTTCCACTCCAGATTGTAAGTAAAATTTTGTTCTGATACTAAACCATTGAAACCTTCAGAGGATGAACTTGAAGCGACTGTATGCCAAGGTGCCAAACCACAATAAAATTGGGAAGTTATTTGGTACCACTCAGTTGTGATTAAGCAGGCATTCTCGTGAACAAAAATAAGGACCATAAACATTCCCAGTGTAATCTGATGATACAGTTCCTCATTGCTGTCAAAGTGACTAAAGTTTCCTTGAGCAGGCTCCTGAGACACCAGAAATCTCTTCAAATTAAATACATGCAATAGGACCCAAGCTGTAGCATTTAATAACCACCAAACAAGAGCTCTGAACCAGACAATTACCCAGGCCTAAGTCCAAACAGTTCACAGTATCAGAACAGGAAACCCTAAAATTTTACTGGGATTAACATGGAAGGGAGTGAAACTAACTTCTCCCTGCATGATTAAAGGAAAAATAAAGCCAAATGTTTCAAGGGTTACAGTTCTAGTGGTAGGCTTTTTCACTCATTTCACCATGGCTCACAAGAATGTCAAAGCTATAAAATTCACTGTTAACACTGGACTTTAAATACTCTTCTGTATGAAAAATGAATGTATTTGAAGTAATCTCTTTAGGAAATGGCAATTATACTGAATAATGTATCAAATACATTTAGCTTCTTTTATTCCCATATGTTTTATTAAAAAGAGAAAATTCAAATTTATTCTAAATACTTCATTCATCACTTATTTTCAATGCTTTTCTACGGAAAATTGTCTACAGGCTAAACTTTTTTCTTTATGATTTTCAGGTAAAATCAGGATCAGTGTTGAATACCAGTTACCCTGAGTGAGGTCGTTTCTATAAGATATTGTTTGATTTATTATTGCAGCATTTTGATGATGCAAAATTGACTTAATGTTCTTATTAGCATTTTGTATGCGCTTTGTGCTAATGCAAATGGACATCCAAAATGTAACTCAAGGTGGGTTTTGGTGTATTGTTTTTCATTTTCTGGTTTTTTTCCTAAAGATTATGTAAAACCATAATCTTGCATCAGATAATCAGACACGTGAGATTTCTCACACAAGCCATTTATCTGATCTAAAACTTTAGCCAGCAGAGTGGGTTATTTTTATCAGAAAAGAAAGGAAAAAATATTCACATTTATACATTAATATGTTACAGTAAAGGATTCACATGTTATGGAGAGATTTCTGCCGCTTCATGATTTAAATGATGAAATAATTAACTTGTCAAAAAAAAAAAAAAAAGGAATTCAAAGGAAACTAGCCATAGGCAATTATTGTATTAGCAGTAATATCCTCCTTTCAAAATAGAAATTCTACTTTAAAATGTCCTGTGGGCTATGGATTTGCTTCTGATGTCAACGGAAGGAGAGCAAGTTTACTTCTTGCTCTTTGAATAAACACAGTTCATCACTGTCTTATCTGACATTCATTACACTTCTTAGTGAAGTCAATTCTTAGCTTCATGGGAGGTGCTCAGCAAAGCTCCTGCTATGGAATAATAGCACCTTTCCTAGAAAAGTAATGCTGAAAGAAAAGTGGAATTTATTATTCCATAGAGACACCTCATTCTGCAAATTACTTGGTGGAGCCGAACCTATGCTTGCCCAATTGAAACCAAATCCATTTGCACAACAAATGCTTACAATTTCACAGTCAGGTTTTAACATCTAATTTTTGTCACCCACTGCACTCATTTTAAATAGTAAATTTTCAGTAACATTATTTACTCCAGTGCACGTTCTACAGCCTAGGAGCAAGATTTTCAAGTGGAATAACAAAGAAAACAGCACAATTGTCCAATCACTTATCAAAACTCTTCCCAGATTAATTCATGTTGTGATTTTTTTTTTTTCTTGAACGTAAAGAAGTATCCTTAATGGGATGTTCAAATAAAAAATTACAAAATTGCACAAGCACAAGCAGAAAATGTCAGTATTGCCATGGAGATGAATCCAGTCATGCAACTTTACCTCCTTTTCCCCCTGCGTATTTCTTAAACTGATGATAGAAATGCAGCTGTATCTCTGGCAGTTTAACAGCACCCATGTCACCGAATTTATCCATAACTATCTGGCCTCAAAAATTACTCATACGTAAATCCTTTGTGTGGTGCTCAGCAGACTAATGTACATTACAGGAAGCACAACATCCATTCCTTCCATATCCTAAATGGCAGGGGGAAGGAAGGGAGAAAGGGGAGAGAAAATATTTTTATCCCTAAAGGCAGATGTGAGAAAAAGATGGGTAATTCTCTGCAACAGCTGAACTTTTGAATGAATAGTCCCATGTGCCTGAGTAAACTTTGCTTGCAGTCTCCCAACTTAAAAAGCTTATTTATGCTTCCTCCTACCTCAGTCCCAGTAGTCTCATTCCTTCACAGCTGTTGCGAGTGTTGTGTCCTCAAAGTACAGCAAGAATGTGAGATAGACTGTCAGACGACAGGATTTTTAGTCTAGACAGAAAGGATTAAATCAAACTATTAAGTGTTCTTGGTGGCAAGAATGAGTGCAATAACCTTTTTCTCCAAAATAAAAAAGAAAGAAAGAAACAAAAAAAAAGTCAAAAAAAAACAACAAAAAGCCACACAAAACAAACAAAATCAAACAGAACAATCAAGAATGTCTTCGCAGGAATACAATGCATATAATGGGCATCTGTGCTATCTAATAAAATTAAGTAGATATGAGAGATTACAAAAACCTATAAAGATACTATGAAATAACATTGTGGTAGGTCACAAAGCAAATAAGCATCTTTAATTTCAGATATAACTCCCAAACACCCACTTATTTAGTTATGTCTTGAATTGCCCCTACCTTTCACTATCTCACTAGCGATGCCCCAGTCGGATCATTCTCCATTTTCAGGGGACTCTCATAACAGACTCTGTTTTCCTCATCAAGTTTGGACTCTGAATGTGACTCTCTGAATAGCTCCTGAGAATCACTAGCAGTTGTCTACTTCAATAAATCTTTGAAAAAGGAAACAAAGATGCATTGTTTAAATGTGCCCTGTCACTGTAGAAATAAATAAGTGCGATTAATGTTTTGCTTTACAGTCTGGTTTCTGTATTCAGAAGAAAACCTGGTCTATAGCTGTTGTTCAGTTGAAATGTAATAATACAAATTGGTTATAAGGGAAGTTGTTTATGCAAGCCTCTTTCCACCATCATTCCTTTCCTCTCTTCTCCACTATTATTTATTTTAAATTCTAGTTTAAGTGGATTAGGTTTCATTCATAACCACTGTGTGATTGCATATTGCCGACATGACAGCTTCTGCTAGGACCTCACTGAAATCAGCAAGTCCCCACCCTTCTGTTTGTCATATTAGGGACTTTCTAATGTTTTCTATGATGATTAGGAAGGCATTCTAGTATTTTTACATAAAATTTGTTAAAGGGTATTTCACAACCAGAGTCCAGGTAGTATCAAATCACCTGCATATTCACAAACACATACAAGCCTGCAGTAAAATAAAATCAGCAAGACTGCAAGGTCATGTGAGCAAAAAGCAGTCAAGGTAAAGTTTAAAGTTGCCTGCACCTATGATTAAAGGCAGTATCATAATTGATAATTACAGCATAATTACAGCAGCCTATCTCCACTCTTCAAGAAGCACTTCTATTACAGTTCAGATCTGAGGGAAAATGCAAGCTTAAAATATGACATTATATCTCCATGTGGCGTGAGTCATCACATTAAGACCTTTTGAATCACTTCACACCTTGCGTAGCTCCAGAAGGGAAGAAAAGAACTGGCAGAAGTAGGCAAACCACTGCAGCACTGTCAGCAGCCACACAGACAGGAACAGGAGGGTTTACAAAGGCTTGCTAAAAAAGAGGAGATCTGCACCCCACGTCTGCTCACGGTTCCAGCACACAGCTTCTTCTTGGTCTCTTCTGCTCTCTGCCCTCTGGTTTGTCCTCTGCGTTTCCACTCTCTTTGTCATGACATTTTTTCACTGTTGGCAGTATCCCTGCTTGGTTTCTGTATTCCCTTTACAAACTCAGCTGTGCCTTATTTCAGTTTTGTCTGCCAGGTCTTCATTTAGCAAGTCTCATTCTTTTTTGATCTTCCTGACCTGCACTCCCCAGAAGTAGGCCTCATTTACTGTCTTCTCTGCGCTCAATGGTTTCACTTGTTATTCAGCTAAGCCTAGCTTTTTGCCTATGCACTTGATCCTTATCACTTATGTTTCTCTTCTTCCATATCACATTGGGTCCCAATCTTCTTTTTATGCAGTTCAAGATTCAACTTTTCCACTCCTCATCACCTAATCCTTTGCCCTCCTACCCTCTAACTTCCAGTTCTACTTTCCACTCACCATTTCACCTTCTGCCCAGTTTCCTCCTCCGTCCCCTCCTCCCTAGGCTCCTTATCAACACTCTTTTGCACTTTCACGTCAGCATCCATGTCAAGCAGTCTCTGCCATCCTGTTGGAGTACATCAAAGAAGCACAGGAGACAATCCAACCGTGTATGAGATTAAGGTGAAGCTGTAGTGGAAGTCCTGCAAATTCTGGGCTTTGACATATTGAGCATGAGCAAATATCTTCACCATTTCCAGAGTTTTAGAAATAATCTCCTTAAAATTACTATAATTAATAAATATTGTAAAAAGATCTTTTGCTGACAGGATTTAAGTTGCTAGAACTTCTCAGAGAAAAGTTGCCAGAATTCCTTCTAACAAGAACAAAATAGCATGCTTTTGTTCATTCTTGTTTCCTGGGGAAAAAAAAAAAACAGAAAAGAAAAAAGAAAAAAAATCTAAAAAAAACCCCAGTTTCCTCATAATTACAGTTAGCCTGAGGCACACATCTCATCTGGAAACCTGAAGTTCAAACAATTAATGTTCAGAATTTAAAGCAGCAGGGAACTGAAAACAGTGAAAATACAGACACCTTTAATAGGTGATGCATCTAGCTATCTTCAATGGTAACTGTGTATTTTGCTTTTTACTTTTAGAGCAAGATTCTGTATGTTGGAAGTAAAATGCAAGTCACAGAATTATAATGCTCTGAGCCCATTATCATTTCTGTGGTAAAAGCCACACAGAAATGCCATCTGCACTCTCCTGAATGTGCTGCAGCTCCATTTTCCAGAAACCATTTGTTTGTCTGAAAAAACATTTTTTTTCTTAGATAGCATATAAGACAGGTGTCTTCTGTATCTTTTATGCTGCATCAAATGTTGTTCAGTTGAATAGAAGCTGTCAGTGAACTCTCAAGGCCAAATGGTGCCTTACTTAGATTAGCTGAGGCTCTGGCATTCCTCTACAGAAATATAACAAAGGGAATAGCGTTTTTTTCTAAAAACAATACAAGGGGAAAAAAATAGCCCACCTCCCCAGTCTCGTTCCCTCTTATCTCTGACAACATGTGCAAGAGGACGTACCACAGTAGCGGAGAAATGGAATGGGATTATTGCATTAAGTCTCTATTTATACCACCAAGAGCAGAAAAAGCTATCATAATAGCTGCTAATGGAAGATATGTTATAACATGTCCTTTGTATTACTGAGGTCTATAAGCTCAACTTAAAATCCCTGCCATCAGGTCTGCCTCTTAGCAAATTTAACTCAGCATGACTATACGCTATAAGAAAGACTTGTCAAGCAAAAGGCCCTTACTGCTATATTTGTATATTCTATGCCAAATATGCCATATTACTCAAGTACCCCTGAAATAAAGACTTATAAAAACCAGAGCCATAAGAATTTTAAAAACATACTAGCCATTTTAATCTTTCTTGCATTTTGCAGAAGGTGACTTGTTGTCTTTAGAAGGGTTTGATCTTAGAAGGTACTACATGCTTTGACCCCAATCAAGCAAATAACATTCCTATTAACTACAAATGTAATCATATGTTCACGTTATGTGTAAAATCAGAGGTGTCAAGTTTAGCCAAAAATCAAAGTCCAAATGACAATTTCCTCTGAGTTTATAAGCAATGTATTCTGAATAACACAACAGCCTGAATTTCAGAAAGGATCAAATAGTAGTGTAGCTCCTTTGGTAATGTGGAAATAAGAGCAAAACGAAATCTAGAGGCTAGACAAATCAGACAATATAAAAGCTGCACATAATAAAAAAAACCCAAGCCATTGCTTTCCAAAAAGTAACTTCTAGATCAATGAAATTCTACTGATGTCTAGAGTGTTCCACAAGTTACAAATGTATCCATTTGGAATTGTTTCAAGTAGTTTCCCAGGATCACACAAAAACCTTTTTGTAAGAGTTACAGCTTTGGTTTCTGTTCTTCTTTTACATTAACTGGCAATCTAAAATCCCATATTGGTCAGAGAAATAATAAGGGTTGTGATCCTGTGGTTGCAGAAAAGAACTCCCTACACTAGTGGGAAAGAATACTACAAGTGGAACACTTAATTCCATATAGCATCCTTCAAATCAAGCAGATCATATTAACTACACTGCTATTGGAAGACTTTGCTTCTCCAAGACAGTGTAGGAGAATTTAGCAGAGAGGACACACAAAAGGTTCTATACTTTACTCTGAACATCTACAGTCTTAAAGAAAATATACATCCTATGAATTTTCAAGCCTCTCCTAGAAAAATATTTAAATATACTATAAAATTAGGAAATTACTATGAGAAAATAATAGTATTTTTCCCCAAAAGTGACTCAAGTTGTTTTATGAGCAAGCATTTCTTTCTAAATACACTGTCAATTTAATTAACCATTTCTAATGTCTTTTGAGTCACTATGCCTACTCCGACACAGCTGAATCTAGACACAATACAGCAAAAGTCAAAGCTCTGAAACTAGTGTGTATCTGTCTGGCTCCGATATTCAAGGATCACCTGCTACAAGCTCAGGAGTGTTGCATCCCAAATAGAAGGAAGTGCAGCAGGAGGGCCAGCAGACCTCCTTGGATAGATAAGGAGCTCCTGAGGAAAATTCAAATGGAAAAAGAGGCTTATAAAGGTGGAAGCAAGGACAGGTGGCCTGGGAAGAATACAGGGATGTTGTCTGGGAAGCTAGGGACGAAGTTAGGAAAGCTAAGGCCCAGTTAGAATTAAATTTAGCTAGGGATGTCAAGGATAAGAGGAAGGGATTCTACAGGTACATAGCAAATAAAAAACAGACTAGGGAGAACATAGGCCCACTCAGGAAGCCCTCGGGAGAACTGGCTACACAGAATTTGGAGAAGGCTGAGGTTCTGAATGACTTCTTTGCCTCTGTCTTCACTGGCAAAGGCTCTGACCACATCACCCAAGTCTTGGAAAGCAGATGCAGGGACTGTGAGAATGAAGACCTTGGGCCCACTGTAGGAAAGGAACTGGTTCTTGACCATCCTAAAAATCTGAATGTGCACAAGTCCATGGGTCCTGATGAGATCCATCCGCGGGTCCTGAAGGAGCTGGCGAATGAAGTTGCTAAGCCACTGGCCATCATGTCTGAAAAATCATGGCAGTCAGGTGAAGTTCCCGATGACTGGAAAAAGGGAAATATAACCCCCATTTTCAAGAAGGGGAAAATGGATGACCCGGGGAATTACAGACCAGTCAGTCTCACCTCTGTGCCTGCCAAAATCTTGGAGCAGGTTCTCCTGGAAGGCATGCTAAGGCACATGAAAATCAACAAGGTGCTTGGTGACAGCCAGCATGGCTTCACTAAGGGGAAATCCTGCGTGACCAGTTGGTGGCCTCCTATGATGGGGCTATGGAACTGATGGACAGGGATAGAGCAGTTGATGTCATCTACCCGGACTTGTGTAAAGCGTTCGACACTGTCCCACACGACATCCTTGTCTCTAAATTGGAGAGACATCAATTTGATGGATGGACCACTCGGTGGATAAAGAACTGGCTGGATGGCCGCACACAAAGAGTTGTGGTCAATGGCTCAATGTCCAGCTGGAGACCAGTAACGAGTGGTGTCCCTCAGGGATTGGTGTTGGCACCGGTCTTGTTCAACATCTTTGTCAGTGACACGGACAGTGGGATTGAGTGTGCCCTCAGCGAGTTTGCTGATGACACCAAGCTGTGTGGTTCAGTTGATACACTGGAGGGAAGGGATGCCATCCAGAGGGACCTCAACACACTTGTGAGGGGGCTAATGCCAACCTTATGAAGTTTAACCATGCCAAGTGCAAGGTCCTACACCTGGGTTGGAGCAATCCCAGGCACAGCTACAGGTTGGGCAGAGAAGAGATTCAGAGCAGCCCTGAGGAGAAGGACTTGGGGGTGTTGGTTGATGAGAAAATGAACGTGAGCCAGCAGTGTGCGCTCACAGCCCAGAAAGCCAACCGTATCCTGGGCTGCATCAAAAGGAGCATGACCAGCAGGTCGAAGGAGGTGATCCTGCCCCTTTGCTCTCGTGAGACCTCACCTGGTGTATTGTGTACAGTTCTGGTGTTCTCAACATAAAAAAGACATGGAACTGTTGGAACATGTCCAGAGGAGGGCCGCGAGGATGATCAGAGGACTGGAGCACCTCCCATATGAAAACAGGCTCAGAAAGTTGGGGCTGTTCAGCCTGGAGAAGAGAAGCTGCATGGAGTCCTCATAGCAGCCTTCCAGTATCTGAAGGGGGGCCTATAAGGATGCTGGGGAGGGACTTTCTTTAGGGTCTGTAGTGATAGGACAAGAGGTAACGGGTTAAAACTTGAACAGGGGAAGTTTAGATTTGATATAAGGAAGAAATTCTTTCCTGTTAGGGTGGTGAGGCACTGGACTGGGTTGCCCAGGGAGGTTGTGAATGCTCCATCCCTGGGTGGTGTTCAAGGCTGGGTTGGACAGAGCCTTGTGTGACATGGTTTAGTGGGAGGTGTCCCTGGCCATGGCAGGGGTGTTGGAACTAGATGATCATAAGGTCCTTTCCAACCCTAAGTATTCTATGATTCTACGAAAAAAAGATGTATTCAGATATTACCCAGTGTTTGGTTAACTTTATTTTCTTTCTTTCTCAGTCCCAAGGATTTTTATCCCTTTCAAATATGATCATTTATAACAGCCAACAAATATACGCAAAAGCTGCTGTAGCATAGTTTAGACAAAATTAATTCTGCTTTCAATCAATCTTTTTTTTACAAAATTGTTAAATAACACAGCCAGCCAAAATTACTATTACATTCTACTCTTTTTTTATCTGAGGTGATTTTTCATAACTAGATAGAATTAAAGAAAAAAGTCCAGCTACATATAAAGCGATTCTTGGGGGTTTAAGATAGGTGAATGAGCATCTCATGAAACAAACCTGAGACTGGAATGTAGTCAAGCTTACATCTCTTATCAGGAGGTGTTACATCAGCAAACTCAACAGTTATCAGAAACTATTGTAGATTGGTTTTTGTAGTTGCGTATGCAGCAAAATACATATTTTCTCTCATTTTCTGATCCTCAAGGATACCGAGAGACAAAGCAAGGCAAATTGTAGTGTTTCTTTTGTATTATAAATAGACTGCTGAAAATATTTCTTCCATGCCAGGATTCAATCGCTTGTCTGTATTCTACCAACGCACAAATTCACTGAAATTAGAAGCATTCTTTTGAATTTACATTCAGCTGTAGAATTGATTTGTTTTAAGAATTTCTTCTACTCTTTAGCAATAATAAAGTTGAACAAACGTCTTGATGTTCAAGAATCAATCTGACATTCCAAGTTACAAGAATAGGAATTTTTCACCTTCGTTTCCTTTCCATTTACTTGCAAATTTAGCATTAAAATTTATAAACAGCACTGAAATATGATAAAGACAAAACCACAAAAATTTGATTTTCCCTTCCAACTTCACAGACCAGTGTTGCAAGAACTTACTAAGCTGCCTTCTACACAGATTTCATTCTATTCACTTTATATAATTAAATAAAATTACTGGAATAGAGTGCCTTTTGTTCTTTGAAAATTATCCCTGTGTTGAGTCCCTTAATGAAAAAGACTGTGGTATATATTGGATGCTCAGAAATTTCTCTCTGTAAACACAATTTTAAACAAATGACTTTAGTCTTGGAGGGGCATCAAAGCACATATGGTAAAGTAGCAAAAGCACTTAAGACTCAGCAGTTCAGTAACAGCAACTAGTTCAAAACTGCAAGGAGGCATCTCCACCAGCTAAGTCCTTCATTGGATTTTATTCTGAAACAAGAAGATTAAAAACTTATCTTAAACTTACTCTGAGAAACTAACTACAGTCACACTGTAACAGAGTATTACATTTGGTCACCATGGTTCAACTTGTCATGATTTCAACATTAAATTCCTTGGGTTGGTGTAACCAATAATATCTTTCCTTCCTCCCACCTTTAATAAAAAATACCATCACTTACAAACAACCTCCATGTAAAAATACATTTTGGAAGGAATGCTGGTAAAGCTTTTAGGTCAACTTTTTATCCTGATTCAATCTGAAATATTTTCCCAGATTACAAACTAACTCCCTTGTTCAATTGAACTAATCACTGCAAATGAAGGGTTTCAGAAATGGAGCAGACCACAGTATAAACAACCTCACAAAGAGGTTTAAAAAGCCTAATTGCAAAAACATTATCTTTAAAACTATTTTTAGTGACTCAGAGTAGATTCTACCCTTCTTTATGTAATCTGTGACACCCATTGAAGACATGAGCATGAGTACCCAAGAGGAAATTAACGAAAACTTTGGTGAAAGCAGTTGTTTATGGAATTTGCAACACTAGTGCATTTCATTCTTCACCAAAGCCAAAAAACAGTCTTTAGAATCCTTACCATATCTGCTAAACCCCTTCTATCAGTAATACTACATGTCCCTTGTAGGGAGAAAAAAAGCCTAGCACAGTCACAGATGGGAAATACAGTGTGTCTTTTGGTGCATTTTAACACTTATAGATTTAAATTCTAATTTCACATCTCCCAGCTGGAAGCAAAGCATGGAAGTACAAAATAGCAGTCCATGCCTTCTTGCCTGCCCTTTACCCCTGGCTGTGGCCACTTCACCTGATCTCTCATTGTTGTCCTCACTAGACAAGAGAGTTCTACATCTCTACATGCAGCTGTTTGAGCGACCCTGGGTCTGCCCCATACCGTAAGGGCAACACAGAAGAAGATTCCAAATCTTAAGGCTTTGAAGGGACCTGATCTTACCCAAAGGATTAGAACTTTCATGGGGTTGGACTAGATGACCTTTGAAGGTCCCTTCCCACCAAACAACTCTATGATTCTGTGATTTATAGCATATGTACACTTTTATCTGTTTTATAAAGCAAACCAGAAACTACCATCTAAAATTTACATGAAAGGGTTTAGCCAGCAGGTAGACTGGTGTTCAGCACCTTCTTTTAGACTGACAGCATTTAGCCTTTAATTCCTCAGCTTCTTAAAAGCACCTTTAAAGATTAGGTTACAGACAACACAGATGGAGGTAGGAGTAGGGGTTAGAACTACGAACGTTCTTCCATGAGCGTGCCAGTCACTGAGCTACAAAGCTATGTAACCAGAGAGTGTCAAAGGAAATGCTGGTCTTGCATTTTCTGTTGCAGCATGATGAAGCACCAGCATAGCCAACAGGTGTGGAAAAGATGGAACTGCTCTGGTTGAAGACAAACTGAATTTATATTTCAAATACCTGGATAAATTTTTATATGCAAACATCCCAAAAGAAACTTGTGAGCTCTTTGTGGAGGAAACAACCCAAAACCAAGCAGGTAGAGTAATTGTAGGCTAAAATGTCAGGACCTAGGCAGCAGAGAAACCTAATTTTAGATCTGATAATGGAGTAATTTGCCTGGGGGAAGTGTCATTGATTTTTAATCTAAATTTGTTCAGAACAAAATCAAAGGTATCTCCTCCTCCTCCCCATTCTGTTATTTTTGTCCCCTCATTCAAATAAAAGAAAGTTTCTGAAGCACAAAACGAAGGAAAGAGATCTGAGAGCAATCACTCTAATTCCGTAGTAAGAACTTACTATGTAGTAGTCTCAGTCCTTTTGATCTCATGTGTTCACACTTGGACTGACAAGTCATCAGTAGAGCAAGGTGGTCTGGGAGGACAATGAAAGTGCAAAGTGGTGCAAAGGGAGCTTTCAGGCTCCAGTGAAACATGGACTAGGTCACTACACTGAGTTGCCTGTTCGCTGGAAAACTACTACAGCCTCAGGGCATTCCAGCACACTGGTAGATCCTGACTTTCTCAGGAAGATCTATAGACTTAGCTCATGTCCCAGGGAGCAGTCTGGGAAAGTGCTGACCTCTGCCTGGAAGAGGAGATGGCCAGGAGTGAAGCTCTGCCCTCTGCGTTAAGAACAAGCCAAAGGTCGATTCCCATATCTGATGACTCATGGTAGAAGAAAACAGATGGGAGTACTGAACTTCCTTCTAACAAGCTGGGTTTAGTGAATTTTTTAGAATCTGAATTCTTTTCTATCAGCATTACAAATTTCTAGGTTGAAACACATACGTGTATGTAGAAACAATGAGAGCCTCTGAGATAGCAGGACTGCAAAGCATAATGGCCACAAGCAGCGTAGTTCCCACAGCTGCCTTGTACCGGGATGGTGCTGTTGCATGATAAGGTAATCCTCATGAATCTCATTTGCTTTTAGCTACATCATAAAAAAATCTACTCCCAGGAAACATAAAACAAATCTGAAAGCATATTTAGATAAAAAGTCCAAAGGCATTAATGGACCCTATTTACACCTGTACTGCCCCAGTGCTGCATTAGTGGGTTCTCAGGCGGTATATTGCACAGCTCAAAAACAAACAAAAAAAAAAAAAAAAGGAAAAAGAAGCCAGATATTATTGCTGAATATTTCTATCTGAAAAACACTACCAAAGAAATCACATCTTTAGGAAATATGTCTAACGATGTTGCTATCACATCAGTATCTTATAGAAAAAAAAAGCTCTGCTGTGTACACACAAGGAACTACAGAACCTGATGAATCTATTTAATTGGTCATGCCCTAATTTATTATGTAGTAACCATCTACAACTCCAAGGAACTACCACAGGAAAATAAATTGCTAATAATGAATAATTAAGAGCCAGTTTAGAAATGCAACAGAAGCAGAAGTATATCTTAACAAGCCATCTGTCAAAGTTCATCAAGTGATCTCAGATTGTAAAGCATATAGAGGCCAGCATAGTTATAATGTGATCAAACATTCATTTGAATACCTGGTGTTCCATCTATATGTCACCAGCTTGTGCCTGTTGTCCTCTATCTGTTGTCCAAAGAGAACGTAATGATGTGTCAAAACAAATTTTAAGTTACACTCCTACAATCCCAGTGACCTCATGTGCTTGGCATTTCATAGATGTAACTGAGAAAAAAATATGACCCATTATACACTGTACTTAGTGATGAAATTGAGCTAATACACCAAAAAAGTCAGAATCCAGCTGGGGATTATGGAAATTAAACCAAGCAAAGGTGAGTAAGTGACGTGGTTTTTATTCTATTAAATAAAAAAATAGAAAAAAGCTTGTAATGAATGAATGTTCATCGTTATTTTGCAAAATCTAGAATAAAACTTTGAGAGATTTGTGCTTTTTTCTCTCTTTCATAGGATCTATATTCATAATTAATAAATTCGTATTGCTAAAGTTGAGACATTTTTCACCCAAATGTCAAAGAAGGAGGAAGGAATTTGAAGAATAGTTATATATTTACTGATAATGTCACTTTAACATATTTTGTGCTCTCACAATCTAAAATTTCTCACTGAATGAGAGTATATCAGATATACCCAAAAGGCATTCCAGATAAGCTGCATGCTGAAGTGAGATACAAAATTTGTATCCACATTAATTTTCAAAGAACAACTTTTAGACTTTAATGTGGCTTGATTTTTATTTAAAGTGACAATACAAGCCACTATTAAAAACATTTGGTGGTACAACTTTCAGTTAATGAACATACGGGGAAGTGCACTGAAACTTTCTCATGCTCCTTTTTTGTTTGGACTGCTGAAAGAGATTGTTGAACAGGGCCCCCCAAAGTTTAAACTAAGTTCCTCACATCTGTTTTCCAGTTGCCAATGAATCAGAAAAAAAAACAAAAAAGCAAGAAGTTCAGTTTCCTTGGAGAAAGCTCTTTGCGCTTGAAACTCTGTTAGTTTTAAATGGGCATTGGCCACATCTACAGAACAAAGTGTAGTAGTAGATCTGAAACACAGCACAGCACATATGAAGCACAACACAACAGTCTGCAAACTAGCCTGAGTACCTTGGCATGCCTAAGGAAAAACATTAGCTTGGAAACGCTTTTTACCAAATGTGGTTTAACAAAGGTATTGTTCCACCCACATAAAGGAGTTCTTGACAGAATACATCAGACATACAGAGCTATGCTGTTAAAGATAGCTTGGAGGTCTGAGTACTAGCTTTCACTTAGTGGTTGAAGACATGTTCTCCAGCTTGGGAGTGGAAGTCAACAGTCAGGCAATAAGAAGCTCCATCCTTCAAATTAAAAGTTACACTGACATTAGGGAAAAGAACAGTGTTAGGAAATGATAGGACACAGCAATTTCAGAAATAAGCCAGACTTATTTGGCAGTTTTAACTGGCATGTTTGGGACCAGCTACATCTTGGAATGGTGGACCTTATTCTTTGCTTAAGACTGATTAAACCAAAATTTAACTTTGATCCAAGATTGGACAGTTACCTAAGGTATTTTGTGCTTAAAATCTCCCATGAAGAAATGAGAATTCAGGAAGACTACATGCTGTCTGTCTAGTGTCCAAAGCTGCACCGTACAAATGCTGTCCTCACTGTGTGCTTCACCATAGCCAGACAAACTAACCGGGTGAAGTGCTGAAAGGATCCTTGCTTTTATATACGAATATGATGAAGTACAAATGATACAGCACTAAACCTGCTTCTACTGGCAGTTTCCATCTCATCACAGGTTCTACCTTCTTCCTGAAGCTTCCTGCTCTAAACTGTTAATAATAAGATTCACAGCTCATCTTCAATGCACGTCCATGCCATCCTTTTCTCATTGTGTAGCACTAACAAGTATGCAAAAATTAATAAATGAATGTTAAAATGTTATTTATGTGTGTATATATAAATATATATAAAAAACTATATAGACTATTTTTTTCAGAGTGGAATCTCACATAGGGAATGAGGAGCTACAGCTTACTTAAATCTGAAATTAAATTTTCCCCGTGTCCAGATCCTTGGAAACAAAACAAATAGTTGCACCAGTAAAGCTTTAACAGTTGTGTGGTTGATTCTCTTACTATTTCACCTAGCTATTAAAGTATTATCTTGGATCCATCTACACAATTCTCATTTATGTGCATATCAAGGTCTGAAACATCCGTGTTAAAAATCTGTCAGCAACATAAATTGTTGTCCCTAAACCAAGTGTTTAGATCACAGCATTCAGCTTTTTTCTCTCTTCCCTCAGAAAAATAACTTGAACAACAGGTAATTAATTTCACTATATGCATTTATTAGCTCTCCTAGTTGCATGGGTACCACCAAGGGGCATCTTTTTAAAAAGTATTTACACAACATTAATAACGACACAACCTGCAAGTTATACAGGTTTTATTTCAGCAACCAAGAGCAGATTCTAGGCAGATGTATTTACCTCATTGAACATTTCTATATTCACTGGGGTTTTGATCAGTCTGAAGTCCGCAGCATGAAAATTAGCCTCAACTGGAGTAGTGTGGAAGCAGAGTAGTCCAAAAATAGCCTGCCTAATTTCTCTTTAAGTGGTTAAAAAGAAGTAAATCTCCTTTACTTTAGTGAGATCACAGATGCTAGATTTCATCTCAGTTTTAAATCTATGGCTGAGCCACTGAAGAGTCCTGTGGTGAAAATATTGTCACTGTCTTCATCACAGTATCATGAACTTGGCCCTGTGATAACCACAGGATCATGGAATCACAGACCAAACGGTACGGTTGATTTTAATTTTAATTTTTCTTCTAATGTCAGCAAAATCTCAGATATGTCACAGTATGCTCAAGGTTTGCCTCTGTGAAACTCATTTTAATCTAGATATTTTAATGCAGTGCTTTAGTGTTAGGGGCCTGAAAGAAAGAAGTTGGAATGAGATGTGTTAGACCTTTGCACTGACCCATTGCCTGCATTCTCTAACAGCTAAGCTATAACTTCTAGAAATTTCTTAGTTTGTACTTTGTCATTCAAAGATACATCCTTCATGACCAGACAAGACACAGCTATGAGAAAAGCAAATCTTACAACTAACTATACCAAATCTTCTGTAGAATAAGTGCTGTAACAAGTGTACCTTCATGGCTTTTTATAGTCTCTTCAGCTATCCTCCAGTCCACCTCATAACTTATTTCAAGAAGAATGATGAAGCTGCATGTGGACGGTATGCATTTGTTCACATTTCAAAATCACATCTGTGAACCTGGAGCAATATTTATTTTTACAGTCATAAGGTTGGCAATGCTTAGATGCATAAACAGCTAAGAACCAAAACTATAACCACCTAGCTTTCTGATATCCAGCTACTCACTGCTCTAACGCCAGCCTGCAGATGTGTTGACAGTTCTATTGAAGATAGTAGAGATCACATCCAGTTGAGATGACTTCCAGGAAGACCTCAGTAGTGAAATACTAAATGGTAAAACTCAGATGAGGATCAGCGCACACAGATGTGATGCACATGAGGAAAAGAAACCTTATTTTTACCTGATTTTCATCTACAGTAATAACCTCTGAGCTGATTGCTTTTGTCTTGGAATGGCATCTCTGAGTTAGAGAGCTCTCAAAATGTCAGTTCTACACTCAGCAGCAAACAAGCAAACAGCATTCAAAAGTAGAGGGAAGGAATTCTTGGGGGGGGGGGGGGCGAAACAGCAAACCCAAATGCAATACTCACCAAAAAAAAACACCAAAAAACTTCCCAAAACCAACCAAACAACAAACTAACTAATCAACAGCAACACCCCCCTCAAAAAAAAACAAGCAACCAACCAAAAAAACCCAAAACAAAAACCAAAATAAAAAATAAAAATAAATTTTAAAACAAAACAAAACAAACCCCCCAAAACCCCCACCAAACAAAACCCAACAAAAACCTTATTCTGACACTATATAAATCTAAAAATCCAAATACTTCTGGTCCTCTGTCTTCAATAATGGCAGAACAGGAAGAATAGCAAGGAACAACAACAAGGTCAATTAAATGTTGGCATGAGAAATAACTAAACAAACAATTACAATTCTTGAAACTGGAAGAAAACAACATAAGACTACAGGAAGAAGCCTGAGATCCATCTTGTCATGCCTGTTGTAGAATAATTGTCATCTTTTCGAGTAGAACATGAGATGGCATGAAATTAAATTAGCTCTCAGGTTCAACAAATCCAGAGGAGGTGGATCCTTACAAAACATGCAGACAAGCTATGGAACTCATTATCACAAGACACAGTATAGACTGAAAGTTTACATAGACACAAGAAAGCAGTATATTTCTAGAAGACAAAAACACCAAAAGCTATAGAAAACATATACCACACCTGCAGCAGGAAGTCTCTGGCTGCTGGAAGAGTGTTCTGGAGTAGGATACCATATTTTTTTCACTGTTCTTTCTTTAAAAGCATGTGCTGTGAGATTACCAAATGCCACTGGCCAATGCCAAGTGCTAATCCAAGTAGATTGTATTAACCTAATCTCTTTCATTGAAATATTTGTGGACTTAGTGGATTTGTGCTCCATTCTTCTTATTAAGAAAAAAACATGTAAAATCTTTCTCAATGCCAGATTTATCCCATGCTTGTTCTATTATATGCTGAGCAAATAAAGACATCAGGCTTTCTGGTTTGGATATCCCCTGAAATCCATTTAAAAACTAGGGTTGCATCAGCCACCTTTCAGTTCCCTGAACTCAGTTCCCTGACTCTAATGCCTCAAACAATTTAATGCTCGAGCTACATCGGAACACAGACATCTTTTATGAACATCATTTTACCTATTCCTATTGTAAACTTTCTACCAGCACTTCATATTTGAGATAGGTCTTTAAACTAATCCTCTATAAAGAGTGGTTTGGTCTGGAAATCTCCTTTCTTTTGCATCTGAGCACAACTCTTGAACTTCTATTGGCTCTGTAAAATATTGGACCTACACACTCCTTAATAGTCTTGGTCATACTGATCTTGATGTATTTAAAAAAAAAAAATTATTGCATTTCTTCTTTTTTTTAAGTTGTTGAAACTCAAGTGAGGTACCACTACCACTGCTCCTTTTGAGCCTTGACAGTTAGGCTGCCCAGTTTACTCTCCCCAGACCCATGCTGAGATTCACCTTTTGTTGGAAAGTTAAGTTGTCAGAGGATACTACAATTTTTTAAAATAGTGTGTTTACACAAGTCAATTAAAAGGCACAGGAAGAAAAATAATTCCAGATGCCATTACCCCTGATAATTTTTTATTCCTTAGGGAAGAATATGTCTATTTCAGACTGTAAACTTACTACTGTTTGCATGAAAGACAACCCACTAATTGTTACATGCACACATTTCACAAGGGATGGTAGAACAAAGCTGGTTCACTAACAGATCAGCACACCTGCACAGTCATGAACCAGACAAAAAGACCAACCCAAGGACTTTAATTTAACACATATTGTTAGCTTCCTCTTAAATCTCTGATCTGAGGTTTTTTTAAAAAAAAGATAAACCAAACAAACATTTCTCCCACTAACTTCATTTGCTGCTAATTCCACTTTTCACAAGACAGAATTTCACTTCATTGTTAACCCTGAAATTTATTAAAGAAAAAGAAAAGACACTTTTGTGGAAAAAACCTCTTGTTATGGTTAATCTATGACACGCATTTGAAAGAATACTGTTTCTTACAGACAGAAGACTACTTGTTTTTGCAATCTGCAGTCAAAACACCTACAGCCAACATCTCAGCCTTCCATCTCAACCTTTAATTTAGTAGGCAGAAAGAATTTGCTATGACATATTACCAAACAGCATCAAAATGTTTACAGCCATGTGGACCCTGGTTGGGATTCACAGTCCATGCATTTTGCAGTGAAAATGCAAACCTGTTCCTCTGCCAACCTTGTGCAGCTGGTGAAGTAAAAGTGATAAAGAGGCAAATGGGAGGAAGAAGCACAGGAGACTTTCCCTGGGTGCTCCTTTCAAAGACGTAGAAAAGGGTTCTCATTCATCAATGCACAGCATACTGTTATGCACGGAGGGACAGAGGAAGGGGCTGAAGCCTCCTGAGTATAAACTGCATATGGATATTCCAATGTTAAACACAAGCTTCAATGAGGAAGTACTGACTGCCATGGTAGTGCCAAACAACGATCTCCAAGAAATGATAGGAACAAGACAAACGATGCCCTGTTTGTTTCCTTTAGGAGCAAAGATGTAGGCAGCAACCTGGGAGGAAAGGAAGAATAAGCAGGGAAGACCTGAGCTGCCCTGAGCCAGGTCCTGTTTCCCTCCCCACCACAAATTAGTTTATGGCAGGACTTCTCAGAAAAGACACTTTTTGGTATTCCCAACAAGCTGAACTTCTCCCAGGCTTAGAAAGCCTCATCACATAATCCCCACAGCTTCTTTCTCTCTATAATCTCCAAAGAATAATTTCAAGCTATAAACTGAGTATGATGGCACAGAGTTCCGTAAGAAATCCACTCCTTATTTCAGTTACTGTCCCATGACTGCAGGCTGTTACTACCATCTTCTAAAGCTTTCGCTTAAAATGTTTTCAGTTACTCTATTTAACCTCAGTTAGAGACATACATTTATTTACTTTACTGCCAGTTTCAACTACGAGCACTTTAACAGTACCTACAGATGTGCTTGCAGATTCTTGAGTGGGCAAAAGATGTTGATTATAAGTGCTTATGTACATATCATCATTCATATGAGTTTAAATACACCTCTTCATATTAAGTTTTAGATACTTTCCTTGCTGCATTAGATATTGCCAGTAACCTATGAAGCAGAAGTGAAAAGTCTAAGACATGCAGTAATGTCTGTACTCTTACATACCGTTTCGTCTTAGTTATCACCACTCATTCATTATTCCCTTCATCACAGTGACTTCTTAGCTAATTTCTTGGACTTGACACAGATGCTGTGGCATCTGGCCCACAAGAGAATGTGCGTGATAGCCAAGATTTTAAGGAGAACAGTTGAAGACTTTTGGGATTACTTTCCTGTATAAAAGACAATGGGGGACAAAACACAAATGAACCCGAAGTATTGAAGTAGCAATGAATGAAAACATATACGAGCAATTAATGAAAACAGTTAATTTGTCTCTTCTTTTTTTTATTTATTTTATTTGAAATTTATTTTCTGATTTGGTATTATGGCATGTCCAAGTTACACAATAGAAAGGATCTAAAGATTCACACCTGTTGAAAGGTAGGCTTGGCAGCAGCATTACTGAAATAATAATTTGTTGCCAGTTTCTCGTTACTGCTTTACTTTTCATAAAATCTGTAAGGCACTGTCAACCTGCAGATGCAACAGACAGAAAATTTATGTGTATACTCTGACATGTCAGAACAAATTCAGGCTTTAGATTTTTCAAACTTTGCCTTTAATTCAGTAAGCATCATCTCTAATGGTTCTCGAACTCTTTCTGAAAATTAGGATAACTCATTAAAAATTGTGCCTTGTCATCATAGAACTCTTCTAGGGATTGCAGTGTTCAAGGCTATACTTGGTCTAATAAATTTGGTAGATGCCAGGATAAAACTACACTTCAGCATGTTTTGCCACATTATTACTATGGGACCTTGAATTTCAATCTAGGTTTCTTGCAGTCATGACAGATTTACTACAGTTTTCACGTAATGAACTAGATGGCCATGATAACATCTATATAGCTGCTAGACTTATACTGCATTAACTGTACTGTCACCATAGCTTTATGATTTAAAAAATATGCTGTTTGGGCTGTGTTTTGTTGGGTTGCCTTGCTCAAATGTGCTCTCTATGGCAAACCAGTCATTTCTGTTCTGTTACAGCTCCTGAAACTGTAACAGGAAATACTACATTCATGTACAACCACACAGGGCAATCTGCCAGAAGTTTGCCTGTTCCCTTTTTCTTGAGTCCAGCCCTCTGAAAGGTAAATCTGCTTATCTTACATACGTTCCAGACAGCCACAGTTGCTGGCAAAATTCAGTAATGCTTAATGAGTGAGCTGCGATTCCAAGAAACAAAGACTGAGAGCCTGGAATTGGCCAATTTTCAGTCTCTCGGTGTTGCGTCATACCAAAGAAACCCTGCAGCAGAACCAGGATTAGAGACTGTGCATAAAAGCTCCCATCTGCCAAAACAACAGTGAAAAAAGTCAGACTTGGAGAAAACATTTTCACCTATTAAAACCAGATGTTCCATTCGCTCTTCAGGCCTATGCATTATCCCACCTGTATCTCAAGGTGGAGAGGATATTGCTGCTCCTTTGCTCTTATCTATATGAATAGCTTCTTTCCTGCCTGAAGACCCTATTCAGGCCTCCCTCCAAATACTCTGCATTAAGGTGTGCAGTTACATGAATACCTGATTGACAGTCCAGTTATGTAAGATTTCACAGACAGTAAGAAGAGACTCGATGACAGAGAGAACAGTGGAAATGCATGACTGTAACCTAACTTTTATCTCTTGCATCCCATGACATAAATGGTATGGCATGCTTAACAAAGTGTTGCTGGTGCCAAGTGGAATCCCACCAAGAATTCCTTTGTGACTGGGTTACTTATGGGCACAAAATGAGGTTGAATCCCTTTTCCTGCCCCTTAGCAAGTGATTGTCTGATGGGAAAGGAAACCATCATAGCAAACCAGAGAAAAGTGCAAGTCTAATACTAGGAGAGAAATGAAACTTGGGAAGAAAAGAGATCGGTAACTAAATGTTCTCCTAAGCTTTTGGAAAACAAGGCTCAGTTTCCTGCTCCATCCAGATATCCTGCATGACACTTAGCACATAAATTTTTTCAGATCAACAGGCACCAAGCCTTTCATCCATTTCTATGAACCTCAGCACCCATAACTACGAGTCCATTTTATCACCAAAAAAAGGAGTGGAAGGAAGAACTAGCACCTGAGGTCTCTCCCTTTCTTTCCATCTACTGCCAGCACCATCACCTGGAGTCAGATCCTTTGTTGTTCTTCTTCCAACTCCTTGCACCTAGCACTGCCCAACACGACTCCAGGGGTGTCAACATCATAAAGTCATAGAATGGTTTGAGTTGGAAGGGACCTTAAAGCTCATCCAGTTCCAACCCCCTGCCATGGGCAGGGACACCTTCCACTAGACCAGGTTGCTCCAAGCCCCGTCCAGCCTGGCACTGAACACTGCCAGGAATGGGGCAGCCACAGCTTCTCTGGACAACCTGTGCCAGGGCCTCACCACCCTCACAGGGAAGAACTTCTGCCTAAGGGCTCATCTCAGTCTCCCCTGTGTCAGGTTAAAGCCATTCCTCCTTGTCCTGACCCTACAGGCCCTTATCAAAAGCCTCTCTCCAGTTGTAGCACCCTAGGTGTGAACGCAGGCTGCAAGCAAAATCAGCTGCTGAGTAGTAATGTCATCCAGTTAATGAGAATACATTATCTGTGTCACATACTTTAAGAGACCAGTCTTCTATCATTTAGCAGAAAGTGATGCTGTCCTTGCTTGTTCTTGCTTGGCTGTAAACAAAGCTACCTGCAAGTGCAAGTCTTTTAAACTTTCTGGTTTAAAACCAGAACTGAATTCTGCAGCAAGTGTGGCATTAGAGTTCATGCCCATGAATAGCAAATACGGCACTGACTCCTGCAATGTGAACCAGCTGGTGGGAAAGCTGCTTTACTGGTGATTTGAATCAACCCTGAGAATATTAGGAAATCATGGACAACCAAGGTACTGATGCATTAAGAATGTTTTTTATTTTATAATCTATTCCTCTTCTGAAAAGTAAAGACATGAATTGCAAAAGTAAATGTAAATAGCCTCTGACTATTTGCCTTCAGATCAGAAATCACAGCTTGAAATGCAACTACATCATCAGACAGTGTTAGATGAAATTTTTCATATTTTTCTATAGGCAATTTTAGTCAAAATGTATTCCCAGTTCGTAACACAGCATTTTAAGACATTTATGCTAGTTGCTGACTGTCATTCTTTCTCCCTTTCAATAGCTATTTTAGGAAATTAAATAGAACAAAAAAGGCTTAATTTGGAATACCTTTGAGTAAATGTTATTTTGTTAAATTCTGAACGTGATAGTTTTCTTAATACACTCCAAACTGACAAAAGTAGTGACAGATAACATTGAGAAAGTGTGAATGATAAATGGGTGTTGACTTTTTCTTCTGCCTCTGTGAACTTTACCTCCCAAAACCTTCCGTAGAGATTTGAAACAACTAACCTAACCACTGCTGCCTTTGTGCTGTCTAAAAATCCTTTATCATTCCAGGACCTACATTGGTTTGTGAGGTATCTTGTTGATCTCTGTCAGGATTCCCTTGGAGCTGGGTATCTGATGTGAGCTGCAATCAAATGAACTATTGATCCAGGCAAGTCCAGAGCCCACAGTTTAAATTGCCCAAAGTGAATCCTGGAGATGTACTCTCGTGTATGTCTTTCATGTATAAAAATATATAAATCCTCCACTAGGATTATTTTTGTATGTAGCTGGATAGTCTGAACAGACACTTGGTATTTCATATGCACATTGAAAGACAGCTCAGCCTCTCCAGGCAAGCTGTTCCTGAGGTTCCCCCAAGGGGAGAGCTGTGGGTAATTTGTTCTGGATTGGAGAACATCACAAAATGAACTCCAAAAGCACATTCAGAAGGAGCAAGAAGCACCTCCAAGGTGAAACAGGAAGTTGGGATGAGGCATAAAGCAGTGGATATATCAATAGACTAATGGCACCTTACTGAATGGTTCTGCCACTCTTTCAGCGTGACCCTGAGCTTTCTAATCTCCCAGTGCTCTAGCAAATCTACTGATCAAGTTTGGCTAGCAGGGCTTACCTAGCCTTAAGGATATCTTTGAGATAATTTCAGGAACTGCGCATTTCCAGTTAAGCACTGCCTATTATTTTGCACATGACATTTGGAAAACCAATCTTCCCACACTCCCCTTTTAGAGAACAAAGGGTTGATACACAAGACTTTGAACTTCGACAAACATTATTGTTTTCCTCATTTGATATGTTAATGCTGCTGAGACAAAGTCACCCTTGAAAGAAGACTCTGGTGAACACTTTCCAGTTGGTTTAGATATCACCTTGTGGACTTTGTCTAAACAATCAAAGCAGAACGTAAAAATATATGAAAAGAAAACTTTAAAAAGGAGAGGAGTCTATTTCAGTGTTTTAGAACAGAACTCAGTCTTAACAGACACTCAAGGTGAAATACAGGCACTCCCCCCACTTGTGTTCTAACATTTCAAAAGAAAAATTGATCTTCCTAGCTTCTCTATTGACATAATGCTGATAGGGTTATAAGGAACTATTCACATTGACCATACACACACTGTGCTCATCACACTCAGCATCAGAACTGCCTTTCGCAGATAGTGGGAGGGTGTTACAAAATTTCCTGGTCAAATTTATTTTACCTGTTGACATTTTGAGAAGCAACTCGATCTTCATACTTTAAAATACAGCTGTGCGTGTGGGACATGACCAATTTGCATTAAATTATGAAGTCCTATACTGGCTTATGAAAATTACTGTGCTTATGAAAATTAGTAAGGTCACTGGGTTATTACTAACAAATTTTTAAACAATTAGTAGCAAATATTTAAACAATTCAAGTTTTCAATGACCTTCTGTATTCTCTCTAGGAGAGATTCAGTTTGTGCTGCCACTATGCCTTAAGGAAAAACTCTGTGTATCGTATACAATCCTATATTATTCTTGACTTGTGCCCCACTTGAAAACCCAAGTGCTTTCTCATACTCTGTGGTCTGTACTCAAGCTTTCTTCTTTCTACAGGAGCTTCTCATATTTGTATTTTTAAGTCAGCCCAGTACAAAGGCAAAGTGTTTCTGTTAAAGAAGTGATCAAACTCCCTAAAGAAATGTGGTCTCCATAATAAACCCAACATTGCCGCTCAGTAGTGCTCAATATAAAACAGTTATTTCCTACATCACATACAAGGGAAAATATGCTGTCTTGAGTCATGCTGTGAAATGGCAATTATTGCCAGTTATTGATTTCTTAATATAAGTCATAGTATGTATCTAACAATTGTGCCACCTCAGTATTTTCTGGAGTATTTTAGGAACTTTACAAAAGCGTAATTATCAACAAAAGTAAACCAAAAGGGGGAAATGAAAATGCTGTCTTCCCCCAGACTCTGAGGAATTATTGCACAACGTAATGATTTGAACTGCAGAACTGCCGCCCAAGGTGGCTCTTAGTCTAAGCATAGTGGGGGGATTGTGCTTGTGTTTGAAGGCAGGGAGGTCCAGCACAGCAATTTCAACAAGAAAGCAGCAGACATCTAGATGGGCACATTCCCTCTCAGATAACTCCAAAACAGAAACCCAGCAGACATTTTTTATAGGCTTCACATCCTCAATTAACTTTCTTCTTCAATCCAACTGAAACAAACATTGGGTTTGATTTACTGTTTTGTTTAACCCATCTAACCAATCCCCAATTAATAAACTGCTCATCAATAAAGCTATTAATTATAGTGTATATTTCACTGATGTCATGGGTCTTTTCTCTGCTTGTAGTCTCCTGGGTTAACAAAAGAGTGGCAGGATATGCATATAGATTCTCTCCTTGAGTGAAAGTGCACAGGGAGATCTGAGAGATTAGTAAACATTTTTTTTTAATGTTTTTACAAACAGTGTTTGTAAAAGAGTAAAAAACACTATCTTTCTTTATAAATTTGAGGGACAAAATGTATTGGTGGTGTCTTTTCTTTAGTACTACTACCCTTGCCTGATGCGGGGGATGGTGAAACTTTCTGGCACCTTGTTCTAATAAATCTTCTTCAGTTTTCTCATGGACACAGTACATTGTAATTTAGAAACTTGGCAGGGAGGAAGTCTAAGTGCAGCATCTTCAAAAGACTGTGGGTTTTGTGAAAATATAAGTGAATGAACTTGGCTTAAGTACAAATAAGAAATGCATTCCTGGAGTGAAGAGCTGTAGCATTAATTTAACCTTAACAGCAGTTCTGCTTGTCCAGAAGTCAGAAGAGTTTTGTTTAGGTTTAATGTATAAGATCAAAAACACAAATAAATTGCATTCCCTGCCAGTGGGTGGAAGTAATATCTCAAGCAGCTTTGCTCCCAGTGTAAAATAATTACTGCACTGTTATACGCCTCTAGGTTTAGTGAATTAAAATTCAGGTGCTGTGGTGGGTCTGCCAGACCATATGAGGTCTATTTTATGAGGCTTTTATCTATACATGTGCAGCAGTAGGCTCTAGCTTTATTACCTGGTTTCTCCTATGTGTTTTTTTTCGGTCTTGTTACTGCTGCTGTTGTTTTTCACAAAGGCAATTTTGCCAGTTGGATGGACACTTGGAGCCAAAGCCATAATAAAGACTTTTGGTTATACATGATGCTGCCCTTATGAAGAACACATGAGAAAACCACACTTCATAAACCACTTTTACCACACAGTTAGCCTTTGCTTCTCTGTCCTCTTGTACCACAGAGGGAGGGTGAGTGGTGTGCCAGAGGAGTGCCCAGCTTTACATGGTAGAGTCAAGTGGGGTTTTTTAGTTTTTCAATGATACTTTTTGTGCCCAAAATTCAAACTGTTCATGAAATGGGCATTGCTGTAAAGGAGCTGTAACTGAACTGTCAAGTTTATTGAGTGGCTCTGTACCACCCAATTTATTATGCTGCAAAACAGAGAACACTTTCTTTCTGAATCTGCAACATAAATATTCTTGGTAAAAACTAGGATCCATGCATGTAGGTGCTGTGAATTAGCTCATTTCATATGTGTGTGTGTGTCCCACCACTGGCTCTGCCTTTGCTGTTCCAGTCCTCTTGCACTGTTTGATGATTTTAATGGATTTTTATGTAGATTCTAAGAACTCATTTGAGACAATCACATTTATGTCAGTTTTGATGTTGATCTGAAAGAAGTCTATAATTCAATACCCAAAAGTTCCAATTCTCAATAATATGCCAAAATTAATAATTAAAAAACTAAGACTTTGGAAGAGCCCAGATGGTTTTTACCAGCAGAATGTGTCAAATCTGGAAATGGAAAAACTTGTGTGAAGCTGCAAACAACATTTAGTACCTGAACTTACCACAAAACTGAGTTAAATGTGCCAAGTTACAGTTACAGGTTTTAATCTTTGCATCCTGCCTAATGCTTGGTAGGTATCACTGAAGAGCCAATAAAAGTACTTATGCTACGTAGCTAAAACTATTATTTGGATCTTATACTAACAGGCAAGCAGTAGTTTGCCAACTGCTGGACCCATATGTCACTCTCAATTCTCATTCTTAAAGTCACAAAACCTGACTTCAAATTCTTTAGGCCCTCTCTTCTATAAAGAGTTAAACGAGGAATAGCTCTTAGGTTGGGTTACACCATCACCCAGACAAAACTCCCAGAGGCTTTGTGGTTGATGTGGTCCAGAGAATCACAGCTGGTTTACCATAAAAAGACAAAATATGAACTTGCCCATCCTCTACCTTGGGAGAGAAAGGCAGTATTTTAACGAGGTTTTATAATGTTAATCTTTGTTCTTTCCCTGTAGGAGGACCTGATAACACCCTGGGCACTAGACTACACCAAAGTTCTAGACATAATATGGGACCAGGTGCACCTTTAGTTTTGCGGTGTTCAGCTCTACATTGGGATGTTAGCTATCGCTCCTGCCACCATTCCTCTTTTTTTTTTTTCTTTTTTCTCAAATGCGCTCTGAGACCAGAGTATCTAATGGCTCCAAGCATTAGAAAACACCTAATGGAACAAAATCCAGTTATGGTAGTGGGGTCACCTTGCAGAGCCAAGTGCTAGTCTCAGCAACACAGATTGCAATCATGATGAATTCTTGTTGATTTGGGATTGTGCATGTGTCAATGGGAATAAACCATTGACCAGCTGGCTCTTCCCTAGGAAACTGTCTCTGCTTAGCCCCTGCATACCCAATAAACCAGTTCCAGTTTGGAAGTGCTCTACAGTATTCTGTCATGTTGGTTCTATTTCTTTTGACTAATTTATTTTATTGAAATATTCATTGTACCTGTTATTGGTCACTGGTTCATAAGTTACTCCTCCAGTTGCAACCCTTGAGCTACTGTGGAAATCTACACTTCATGAGGTATGTGGAGTCTTGTGTAACAGCTTAATGACAGACACATATCACAGGGCTTTTGTGACACCAAAGTCTTACAATACACATCAGTGGATCATTTACATTACAGACTTTTCACTTCAGGCTTGATTGTGCCAGAAAGTTGCAGACAGTTTATTATGAGTTTTGCTCTCCACTGCTGTTTCTTTTTTCACTTTTTACTTCTTTCTTTTTCCTTTTAGAGCCTTATCTCAGGAAGACCCAAACAGAAATAAAACAAAAAACACTGTAGATTCAGACTGAGTAACTATTAGCTTGATGAGTTAGATTGCTTGGAGGAGGTTATTACTAAGGCTCAAATTGACATCTGCCAGGTCTCTCCTCCTCCCCCTCCTTGGATCAGCTTCAAACAGCACTTCTTCCTATGTCTGAGAAATTAAGCATTTTAAGATTAAAAAGCTTAAAAATTGCCTCCAGCACAGACTTACCCTGCTAAATCAGCACAGGTTTAAATGGACAGACAAGCTCTTGAACTTTATACAGGACTTCCCATACTACAGAGGACTGCTGAGCATCTTCAGGTGTTGGTTAGCACCTTGCAGGATAGGATCAAAAATAATTACAGTGATTAAAGAAAGAAAAGTTTGATCAACTTATAGTTAAGTAACTCTTAGGAGAATGTAGTCTGAGTAAATTAAATGAAATACCATTCCCACCGCACACTGAAAATCAGACATTCTCTGCTTGGTTTTCTTAGTATCATCTTATTCTTATGGTCTGTCTTTGAGGACTTTGCAGCTGTCCTCATGTTGCTGCAGTCATAAAACCAGTGACTGAGTATATATTGCTTAGGGTGGGGATTTCCAGTTTGGATGACCGTGGTAAGTGCTGCTTTGATCCTCTTCAGCTTTTCAGAGGGTCTCATTTTCCCTTCCAGGAACAGAACATCTTCTGCTTTCTCTCCAGAGTAATGGAAGCTTAATTATGTCTGCTTCAATTTTGCAACACAGCAGAGATGGAAGTGGGCTTGAGTAAGCTCCTTCTCATCTGCCCCTTAACCATAAGGTATTGCAACCAAGATTGTACAACTGAGGGGAAGGAAGCAGGAGACAAAGTTCTTGTCAGTTTGGTGATCAAAATATCATCAGATGCTGATCACAGTAAAAGTAGATCACTCTAAGTTCTAGGATATGAGGAGAGTAATGCTTGGATGTTTAGTTATTCTCACATATTCTGAAAGGGAGATGCAGTGAATTCACAGCTTACCACAGTATGGCATATAAACCTCATTCACCATTTTATACCTTTAGTTTTCCGTTACAGTGAAAAGTTCACTAAAACACATTCATTTTGTGTATACACATGAAAGATTCTATCCTATCTTTTTACTGGTATGGCTAATTGCAAAATATATCTGAATATATAGCAGACATATTGCTGTCTGCTCCTGAAAAGAGCATTATTCATAAAGCTGGCAATTTCTCATCTACCTGGCTCTCTGTTGTGCAGCCTTGTATGGACAAGCTTGCCTTGATCTTCCAGATTCAGAGCGTATCTGTCTAGTCACCTAATTCCTTTCTTTTTGTTCTGTACCAGAATTGTTTTCCTGTGCTGCTGGTAAAAACAAAAAATTGTGCAAACATGAAAGTAAGAGCATGAGTTAAATCTCAGAAGACAACATAAGTTCAAAATTAAGAAGGAAATTAAAAAGTTAGTGTTCGCACGCTGTAATTCACTTGATCTTTCTTCAGCCTCATGCATTTCTTGTCTACATTTACTACATTAGAAATAGATAATCTACCTCTTAATGCTTTTTAGATTATGATTTGTAGCCAAATGGAATCTATGAAAATGATAGTGAAGGTGTATAATATAGGTGTAGTTAGTAAAGACATTGTGCTTTCATACTTAAACTGCATGTTTAACATTAATTGTGACAAATAAATAGAACTTGTATTAGAGTATATCATACAACAGTTTTTAAATGTGGGCAAATTAACATTGCTTTTGAAATCTTCATGTGATGTTTAAATAATTCTTACATTCCATTTCCTAGTAATTGTTAAGTACAAAGCCCACAAAATCTGTTTCTTATTAGACTTGAAAAGTTTATATATTCTCCTTAACCAGATTCAAGTTTCAACTATGTTGTACTGTAATTTGGGAGGGAGTGGGGAGGGATAAGTGTGCTTTGAGGTTTTTTTCTTTTCTGTGACCTTTTATTCATTTTAAAGTGTAAATGAAAGAGACAAAGAGCAAAAGCATGAGAGAAAGGAGAATGAAGGGATAGAAAAGGAGAAAGACAGAGAGGAAGCAAAGGAAAATCTGAAAATTAAAAGGAGAAAAAGAGAAAAGAGAAGAAGGAAAAAAGAAGGCAAAGAAAAAGAAAGGGAAAAAGAAAAGTAAAAGAAAAAGAAAAGGAAGAATAAGAGAAACAGAAGAAAAAGAAAAAAAGAAAAGAAAAAAGAAAAGGAAAAGGAAAAATCAAAAGCAAAAGATAAAGAAAAAAGGTAAAGAATGAAAGAAGGAAGGAAGGGAGGAAGGAAGGGGGGAGGGAGGAAGGAAGGAAGGAAGGAAGGAAGGAAGGAAGGAAGGAAGGAAGGAAGGAAGGAAGGAAGGAAGGAAGGAAGGAAGGAAGGAAGGAAGGAAGGAAGGAAGGAAGGAAGGAAGGAAGGAAGGAAGGAAGGAAGGAAATGGAAATTTCAGGAGAGAATGGTAAGGCCTAAATGCATGCACCTACCATACCATTCAAATAAAAGAGCTATGAAGACAACTCTGTTTATACCCTGAAATCCTGCTTGCTGTGCAGACCACAATATTATCCCAGAGTGAAAAAATAATTCAGAAAGAACTTTTTGAGTAAGGAGGTATAAAAGATATGTTCTATAAAGATGCTGCAGCTAAGCTGGTTTTCAGGGTGAATTGTTGAAGTAAATTTTAGAAGCAGGATGTTGCCGGAAGAGCTATCATTAGAGAGAAATCTGTGTCAATGAACCACAACAGAAGAAAGTGAAGCACCCTATGGAATTAAAATTCTGAATAAAATAATCTATCTAGTTGCTATATCAGCCTCCTGTTCTATTGTTGTGGTAGCTTTAGATACACATACCTTCATTCATCTCCTTTTAAATGACAAGCATATTTATATTTTTCAAAAAATCAATTAATCAGGGAAAAGAAAATAATCTCTCATATTCTGTGTTGATCTAAAAATGAGAAAAAAAGAGCTGATTCACCCACATAACATTAGTGTTCATTTGACAAACCCATCTGCAGTTCCAAAACATCAAGGTCATATACTTAAAAGGTACCCATCTTTGGTAAAAGTGGAATTTGAAGTCAACATTACTAAAAATTCTATAATTCTGCAAGAAACTTTCAGTCTCCCAAGCTTACTAAACTGTGAAATTTTCTTGAGCTAGTTTTCTGCCAAATTGAGATTAGTTCTGCTTCAGATAATGGTTGTTACATTACTAGACCTTGGGCCTCTGTTTCAGTAGCACCAGGATACCTGCAGCTCAGGTGTTGGCTTGTGGATACGTATAAAATGCTACATCCTACTCCTGGCAAGAAATATATAACAAAAAACATAAAAGCTCAGATCTTTAAGTTAGCCGCTTTTTATTGCATGGATAAGGAAGGAAATGATGGGACAGCCTAAGAAAAATAAGAACGTTTGGGACTTGTCTCTGTATCTTCTTTAGGAAATCCAAGCCAAGGAGAAGTGTCTTCTAAAAGGCAGTACCAAAAGCAAGATGAACAACTAAATGGTTTTTAACCCCAGATCTGAAGTTAACTGAGTAAATGGCCTGACATTGTCAAACATAAGCCTAGAGCCAAATCTCAAGCCTTCTGTATCACATAGTACATTTGACTTAGGCCTCAACAATCAGTGCTTCCCTCCACTTCCATGAATATTTAAACCAGTAAAAGCATATAACTAGAAAAAAATAAACAAATACCATGGGAAATCCACTGAAATGGATTGTCTGTCATCTTACCTTTGTTCTATTTATTCTGTCTGCAGTTCAAACCTCATTTTATTATGGCTTGCATAAATAAGGTTTGGGTTGTGCTATGACTTCCTCAGCAGAAGAGAAAAATTTCAACTCATTAGTCTTAGGAAAAAAAAAATAGTTGCT